>NC_064304.1:86513749-87146514 GCF_023373825.1 Bactrocera dorsalis
GTGTTGGAGGTATCGAATATTAAATGACCCCATTTAGGGTTTTAGCACGCGTCTACTTACCTGTATACGATTGTTGTCGAAACTTTGCGCGATAAAAAACTGACAGTTTAAAAGGACCAATATTAAAATGATCGAACGCATTTTTAATATTTTGCGAAATTTAAAATCTAATCTTAAAAAAGTTTCATAATTATTGCTTTTGTATAAGTTGTTGCTTGCCTAGCGGGGTTGTCAGATGATCGTTAAAATCACTTCAGCGGAGACTATTTTTATTTTGTTTGGATTTTGATATGACTTTGTAAAATTCAAACGTCAAATTCTGATAAAATTTTCGAAGTGACAAATATCTTACAGATCTAAAGAATTATGTATATGAGGCAAGTTAGACATACATAGATGATTCTTTCAGTTGATGTTTATATGCCATAAAAACAAGAGAAGAATAATATTATATGCATAATAATTTAATTTACTGCTTTTGTATTCACGCTATTATTATTATTCCAAGTAAGGAGACCTCTGTTCTCATTCTGTCCAAATCCGAATTTCACTTTATATAAAAACTTCCAAAAGCAAAAATATTAACTTTAGGTTCCCAAATAAAATATCCACGTCTCTTTTGAAAATCGCTCCGAGAGAAAAGTGGCCCTGACAGAAGAACCGCCTTGACCCACGTTTCTCTTATATGTAAAAGAGGCTTTCAAATGGTTCACGTCAAGCGGCTGAAAATAAGCAATTAAACACAATTCAACAACTCGGTACATGTGATGAAATTTCCAAGTTTTTTCCCAAACTATCTGTCGAATTTCTTTTATTTTGGAATTGTGAATTGAACTTTGTCATAAAATGACATCGATAATTGGCAAAATTTGAAATTTTAGTACATATATTATTTGTAACACCAGCAACAGTGCTTCGATGAACTTAATAAAACTTTCGGTGATACAGCTCCATCAAGGGCTAGTGTTTCTCGATGTTATGGTGAATCTATTCGGGGTAGTATGTAGATCACTCCAAAATGAATTTCATGAAGGTCGTCTAAAATCAATTGTTTTTCTGGGAAGAACGTCATATGACTGTTTATTTCGGGATAGGGAATAGGTGAAAGTAAAGTCTTCATATCGCTTGTCGAACTCACTTTATATAAAACTCGCAAGTAGTAACCGCAGTCTTTCGAAGTTATGTTACATATTTTGGATATCCGTCTGAAATTCAATTTTACAGTTATTTAGTTTAGTTTTAGTATTTGTGTCAAAAGCTCACATACGTTTCTCGATATGGAATAACATAGTAAAATTATAGTAGACCAGCATCGATACTGTACTATTAATCTATGTTTTTATCTGAGAAAACATTATATGATGTGATTTTCATAGAAGTATAACCGATGTACTTATACTTCAATTCAGGATATTCTTCTTTTTTTTTAATTAACCTTATCAACCCTGTTGGATATTGGCTTGTAATAATGCCTTCCAGGCGCCTGTGTTACGCGCACTCTCCTCCGGTCTCTTACACCAAGATTACTGCACCAGAGAAACGGTCTACCTCGACGTCTTTTATTACCGACTCTCCCATCAAAAGTCTTTTATCGCTGCAGTGTCAGTACCTGGTCTCACATCATTAAAAAGCCAGCGCATCCGCTGAATATTTATTCGCTGGACAATGTCAATGATGTGGTACAATAAAAACATCTCATCTTTGGTCCGCATAAGATAGTGGTCGCCAACACGTAAATGGCCAAACACCTTTAGCATCCCCTAAGTATCAGCTCACTACTTTTTGACACGATCCATGATTCTACTGTTATGGAAGCATTAACAATTTTTATACCCTGAACAGGGTATATTAAGTTTGTCACGAAGTTTGTAACACCCAGAAGGAAGCGTCGGAGACCCTATAAAGTATATATATATAGTAAATGATCAGTATGTTGAGCTGAGTCGATTTAGCCTTGTCCGTCTGTCTGTCTGCCCGTCCGTCTGTATATACACGAACTAGTCCCTCAGTTTTTAAGATATCGTTTTGAAGTTTTGCAAACGTCATTTTCTCTTCAAATCACTCTTTTCGAAGCACTATAACATATAGCTGCCATACAAACTGAACGATCGGAATAAAGTTCTTGTAAGGAAAACTTTTGCATTTGACAAGATATATGAACGAAATTTGGTATAGATTATTTCCTAAGAAAACAATGTAATCTCCGAAGAAATTGTTCAGATCGGCTTACTATAACATACAGGTACCATACAAACCGAGGGCTTGGAAAACTTTCGCATTTGACGTGGCATCTTCATGAAATTCGACATGGATTACTGCTTAAGGTAATAATACTCGTATAATCTCCGAAAAAATTGTTCAGATTGGATTATTACAGCATATAGCTTCCATATAACCTGAACACATAGTTACTAAAAGAAATGCACCTGTTTTTCTTTTTTCATAATCAATTCGGTTATAAAAAATCCAATTCAATTATAAGGTTGTTCTTATCATTACCCTTTACTCTGAGCTATATGCGAATATGTTAGACTACCTTACTTCTCCATTCTAGGCGCCATTAACGGCCACAATAATTTTCAACCGTTTAAAAAATAGTTGAAGTTATTTTCAGTTCAAATCAACGGTAGAAATGATAAGGTAAGGCAAATAAAAATCAATCAAACTCATACTCATTACTTAGTCATTAACGCAATACTTTACAACGCAAAAATGACGGAACATGACTGAAACTTTAAGTGTTTAAATGTTACACTGTCATCCACGCAATACAATGACCTGTTAGTTACGAGAGCTGTCTGTTAAATCCATATTGCTTATTATAGCGAGAAGACTTTATATAAAATAATGTTGCTGAACATTTCTTTGTCATTTTACTAGTGTCTTCGTTGCTCTGACTCTGAGTAGCTACATCAACATAAAACGCATGCAGTATTTTCCAACATCCTCTACTTATAACAGAATATAAATCTTTTAACGAATTTATCAATGTTATTTAGAATACCTATATGAATGGCATAATCTCATTGGAGTTAATATTGAACTATTGTCGAATCATGTTCTCGAACAACCAAAGCACTTTTGGGCCTTTGTGTCCTTGTGGTTGGTGTACTATATAATATCACTTATTTTCTTCACCCGACTTTTTCAACTTCAGGGAGTTGTTTTAGAAGTTTTGAACCATAGATCTGGACATTTTTCCCCGCTTTAAAATCGGCAACTGTTAAATATTCGTAGGTCTGCCGGTGTTAGAGACAATTGCATTTATATTCCGTTTTACCATTTTTTCAACTCCACAAAGATAATATTAAAATATTTTGACCTAATGAAATGATACTTTCGGAATCCATTCCCATGATAGTCGGGTCTATGTAAACAGAACGGGACCGGATTTTTATTGAATCAAGAACAGTCAATTCGTCAGCATTCTTTAAATTTCGGAACCGCAGCTACAACAACAACCCTTCCGGAATATATGTTTTGCCTAAGCAAAAAGTCTTAGCCGCCGGAAAAAGGCTGAATGAGATTTTGTAACCACAAGTCTACCGAACCGCGCTCGTACCGTAATCTTATCCGCAAATCGCTGCAACGGCATTGAATGAATCGCCGTTGAAGTGGACTTTTCTAGAGAAGTGAATTTTTCATCATAAAAACGAGTGCATGAGAAAAATAACTGAAAAAAATCGCCACGCGAATTACGAAGGAAAGCAAAGTAACAAAAACGATCTTGCACTTTCCTCCAACTTCGTGGTCAGCAACACCAGCCGCGCCGAGAGCCATGCATTGCTAATAAAATGCATGCAAAAGAAAGTTGAAGACACGTCTGAACTCCGGTGTTATGACAGAGCTAAAGAAATGCAACAAAAACAATTGCAACATCGCAATCGAAGATGCTGGTCAGCAGGCAAACGTTCATGACCGGCCAGCGAGAGCAACGGCTGCTTACGATGGCGCTACACCGGCCTATACACAAATCTCTAGCCTTTTCACTCACTCTGCGGCACGGCAGAAACTTTATAAATATGATTGCTGGGCGCGCATGCGCAACGTCTTTCCTACTTAATGTATTCGCGTGCGGCTGAAAATCGATAGCAGGCAACGCGCGCTTCCACATATCAAATTGTAACTGTTGCTCGAACTACTGGTGTTGCAGTAGCGCGTTCGAGTTCCGTTCACACAGGTTCACTCCGGATATACAAGCATACATACATACATATGTACGCGTGGGATTGCGAACGAAGCTGAAAGTGGTTTTTCCTGAAAAGTAAAAGCGTCCAACTACTACATAACCCGACACGTTTGCCACCACGCCAGGCTTTCGGCATCCCATTCCGCCAACATCGCCTTGGACTTGTACGCCTAACGACATTGAAGTCGCATTTGAATTTTGAACGAGTTCGCAACTTCAAGAAGGAAAAAATCGTTATTTTTTATTGTGAAAAATTGTTACAACAAAATTATTCGCATACATTTACAACTGAGAGTTAACGCATGCGCAGTATTTTGTTATTTTTGCGCGCAACTGTACGCGCGTTCAGTCAGTCGCGATTAGATATTGACAGCGTCAGGACGCGATTAAAAACTTTGCACGCGCATTGCTCAAACGGGAAGTAAATATATATTCAACAGGAAATAACTGTTAAGGACTCATTTGCAAGAAGTGTGCGGAAATCAAATAAAATAGCATTTTTTGTTGTAATAAGTAATAACAATCCAGTGCAGTGTTATAGAGACACATTTGAGTTAAATATGAATTAAATACTAGGAAGCGTTTTAATAAAAGAAATTCACAATAAATATTTATAAAGACAACATTGGCAAGTCTTGAGGTTTGTAATCGAGCAGCGGTTGATGAAATACCGCAACTTACTTAATGCGTTATTCATTTGGATGTGTTCACTTGAGTGTAATCCCAAATGCTATCCGACAAATGTCTCACTAAAAAATTTTAAAAGCTTTTTAATGATAGAAACACGCCCGAAACAAAATTTTTTGAGCTTAGTCGGAAGCGAGATCGAACCGAAGTCCTGTACTGAAACGTATGGACCTAAATGTATACAGTAACGAGCAAAACCGAGCAAATGTTCTGACATTTTGTTTTAAAGCTTTACAAAAATACTAAAACGGAGCAAAATTCAATTAAAATTTTAAGTATTTTATTCCTTAAAAAATTTTAAACAAATATTTTACAAAATAATCTAAAAATTAAAAGACAATAAGACTTAAGAGATACTTAATTTTCTCAGTTTTTCATCTACCGCAAAAATTAGCTATTGGTGTATTCTTAGTACTTAGTCCAGAGTCCTTTATTTTTATTGACGCTTTTAATACATTTGGACATGCTTTTCACGAGATTTTGAATTAAATCGTTCGGAATCAGATTCCACTCGTGCTATAAACGCTATGAAGTAGTCTTCCTCCTCATTATATCATTTATTTTAATAAGTGATCCGATATGCCGGCATAGGAGATAACCCCACAACTTCAAACTCCTTCCGTCAAGCTTTACCATCTGCTTAAAATTGTGTCTTTGTATGCTTTTGCTAGTAATAATTTATAGCGTTACTCTGAAATCTGTTAATTTTCACTTCCTCTGACCAAATCACATGCTTCCAAAGCTCAACGCTCCACTTTTTACAAAATTTGGAAAAGGCTAGACGAGCTTGAGAATTTTTGGTCGATAGGACCGGTTTTTTCTCCGGGATAGCTGATACCAGTCCGACTCGAACAAGGCGCTAAGCGTGGTCTTTTCGCTGACTGTCTTATTTAGCACTTCTGCAGCCTTGTTTGGTGATACCGTACTATTTTTCCTCATTTACCCTTACATTGAACATGCTTCTTGGTCTCAGAGGAGTTTAGGCTGTTCTCCGACTAATCGGCCACATACAATATTGCGCCTCTGGAGAACGTTAAATACAGAGCGTTAACTTATAGTTAATTTTTCGGCAACGTTTTTCTGATTTCGTTGATGACTTCGGGAAGACGACACACTTATTGAATTTTGGCCATTTTTAGCCCTCTTATGCATGGATTCTAGTTTGGTCAAAAATTGACCTTGATTTGTAAAATTTTTGAAAAATAGTAGACAAAACTTGTGTCAATTTTTAGATATAATAAATAATACGTATCTTTAGGGAACCTTCCTATTAGCTAAAAAGATCACATCTCTTAATAAAAATCAATAAATCGTATACGAGTATAAGTTTAGTGACAATGGCTCTATAGTTATGAGGTTAAAACATCAAACATGGCACCTAAATCATTATACATTGTGACAAGAAAATACCCAGAAATTACAAATAAATGCAAAATATTTAATTATTCATCAATATTTATTATGTCGCCTTCAAAATAATCCCCACCGGCAACTTATGGCAACGATTATTCCAATCTTTCTTTTCATACGAACGACTGAAAACGACTGACACGAAGCCAAATCTAAATTCGGACCGTCCTTCAAGACTTTGTACCACTCGTAGGCTTGTGTTTTTGATAAAACTGAATGCCCGTAAGCCTTTTCTAACATTCGCAATGATTTCGTCACACGAAATTTGGTTAGAAATACAAAATTTTAGACAAATTCTTTGTTCGATTTTTTATCAATTGTAAAAATAGCAACGCACTACTGAGGTGAGGAGGTCGACGTAAGCAGCTGCTTCCGGGTGTTTATTTATTCCAATGGTTCAATTTTAATTCAAATATTATGTATTTCGATAATTTGATAGAAGGAGAAATTATTTTCAGGTTTGCACCGCGACCTAAAGTCTATTACGATCTCTCCTTTTTGACATACATATATTCACAAAAGCCCAGCACTCTTGCTGGACGCAATGGAGCTGATCTAATCCCTGTTCATCTTAATGGATTCAAAAGCCTTGAGCATACGTCTACACATTGCTACGCAATCTGCAATCAGGTGCTCAGTAGTTTCCGGTTATATGCCGCAATTCCGGCAGTTTGCACCATAAACAATGTCCATCTTGGACCGGTGTTTCTTGAACCTACAGTGTCCAGTATAGAATACGACTAGTGGATGAAACTTATCTCTTACACACATATATCAAAGAAAGTTTTTGTCCCAAAGAAGAAGATCTTCACGTTAAGAAAAATTAGAGTATAACAAAATGATTTCAAGACCGTTGCTAAATTATCTTTTTTTGGGTTCTGTCAATGATTCTTCCCCAAAACTTAGCTCGTCATGAAAGACATTTTATATTTTTGAATAACCTTAAAACCATTACCACAGATAAAATATTTGCAATTTCGCCTTCCAGTACTGATTTTTTATATTATTTTAACGGTGCTTTAGGAATGAAGATGAGGCCAGGCTTGCTACGTCATTTAAAACACGTTCCAACAGAAGCCTGTCCTCTAACTGACAACTTCAACTCAACTTCCTAAAAAAAGTAAAATAGTTACAGTACTCGTAATAGTGGGTTATAGTTTAGTTTAGACAAATATATTATTAAGGACATGAAAGTATACTCGTACAGCGAATAGCCTCCATTTAGGAAGTTTAAAACAAAATTTAAAAAATTTAGCAAATCTTCATTTCCAATAAAATAGCAAAACAAGATGAGTTGTAATGAAGAAACTTCAAAGGTCGGATACCACAAGTAGGACATGTCTTAGGGAGGAAGACCTTCCAATAAAGAATATATTTCTTATACAGTGACATTTCTATAACTTGAAATGTTTCTTAAGCTAAACGTCAATCGAAGATTGTCAATACAAAATATCTTTCAAATGGAAGCCCCAACAAGTTTTGACCATCCTAAAGAACTCACCATCTCATCCTTATATTTATATGACTCTAGCCTTAAAATTTTGCATAATTAATAAAGCACGACCTTATTCACAATTTCAGATTGCGACAGAAATTTATAAAATTTCCAAAATCTCTATTTTAATTTTATTTTAATCAACAAATATGTCACGTCTCTACATTGCCACAGTGCTACTGCTGCTTGGTAAGTGCTTTGCAGTTGATTTATAAAAATAATAAAAACATTTTTCATGTGCAGTTCCCTCGGTATTGTCAGCGAGCACATTTTTCACCGTTACATCACGCAAAGTAAAGCGCACAGGAAGCTATTTAAGTGTACCACCCCCACTGCCACCACACCCCCAATCTCAATCACACGCTCAATCTCAACCTCACCATCCACCGCCACCTCAACCACAGCCACAACCATCCCCGGCCACTGCTGCTTCACATCGTGTGGAACACGAGCCTTATCCCTACGAAGACATTAACGAGCATGATTATCACTCTCAGCCAGAAATAGACCATTACGAAACCGATTTCAAGCCCACACAAACACTTTCACACTCCAATGTGCACAGTGCCCCCACCTCTTCGAAATTTCTCATTGACAATGGTCTCCGTAGTATTGCCAAAGGTTCCGCCGATCAAGCAAACTCTGCAGTTGCCAGTCAAAATGCTGCCGGTAAACAAGCCGCCTACGTGGCGAAGAGTACGCTAGCACAGGCGGCCGCGCAAGCAGCCGGTACCGCAGTGGCTGTGCTCAAAGGTAAGGAGGTACTTTTGCGACGACTCGAAGATCAAAATGTAGACGAACACAAAAACTTGGAAGGCGAATTGTCGCAACTGCAACAGGCGAAACGTTCGGCCAAGACGGCGCAATATGCCGCACAACAAGCCATTAATCACGTATCGGTGCTAACGGCGACGCTTAACAATGCACAATCTGCTGCGGAGCTGACACAGAGGGCAGCTTCTGAGGCAGCTGCCGAGTTGGCATCACAAATTGATATGGTGGCACAGGCTAAATCGAAGTTGGAACAAATAGAATCACAACTCTACACTGCGCGTTTGGATTATGAGGAGACCAAGGAAGCGGCAGAGAAGGCCACATCGTCGGCGCAAGAGGCGCAAATCAATGCTAACGATGCCGCAGTGCATGCGAACGTGGAGCTCAGCGAGTCGGTGAGTGTGGATGCGCATGATAAAAGCGATTACACTGTGGGCACGGTGCTTGCCGTGGACTCCGTGCAACATGGCAGCGTTGAAGGAACGCATAAGAAGAAATAATCTCGTGTGCGAGCTCTTAGTTTGTAATTTTTAACATTTTTATATTAACTTACATTCAAATGTACCTAATAAATGTTTATTTATCGAACAAAAGGAGCAAATAATTTATTCCAGACTCGCGAAAGTGTAAATAAAGCAAAGTTACTAGTCTGCAGAACAAATAATACGAAATTTCATAGGCTGTCTTGGAAAACCGCAATGCTTAAGTATTAATTTAAGGTTAAGTCAGCTAAGGATTCAGGTTTGATCAACGACGCGGAGATCTTCTAGGTCTGGATAGAGAGACCTGGAGACAATGGAGGAATGAACCGTTTTTGAACTTACCACAAATTGTAGAACTAATTTGACAGTTTCATTGAAGGCATGACTGCCAAGTTGTTTCAACGTCAGTCTAGTGAAAACTACATAGTCGAAAAAAACTGCCCACCAAACAACTGACATCCGTCAAAATGTTTAGCTTCTGCGCATACATACCTACTAAACATGGTCTAGTTAAAACGACTGCAACTGCGATAAGGTGACTCATTCCCAGTACCATTTTTTGCAATCTAATCGGCTTTACAAATTCCAACACTCATCACCAAAAAGCTTGATGCAATAGATAAAAAGTCCAAACACTCCTCAACTACTCTTGAACATACAGTCAACGTCTCACAGCCAGTTATGTCGCATTACTTTTATGGTAAATGTTTAAATCTCAGGAAAAGGATACACTTCGTAACATTATACGTACTGCTACCTTTATTCCAGTCAATTCAATTGAAAAGTCATTGCTGTGTACTGATCAATAGCTCTGTCGCGCCGTTTGTATACTTAGCTTGGTAGTTTAAAAAAGGAGTAGAGACTCCCCAGTAATGACTTTTAATCTTGAAAATAAATCAGAATGGTGTGAAAGGTTTGTAATTTAGTTCAAATAAAGAGTGATACATTTCGAGGTACCCCACTTTTTTAAAGAAAAAAACAGAAGCTTCAAATTTAGTGGGTAATATTTAGTATCGTTCGAAAATGACTCCATCGGCCCATAAATCATAAAATTACAGCTCTTAAATCTCTTCCGGTTGATCTTCGTCCCAAGTGTGGCTATTTCGCTTGTTTACATACCCATTTAGCCAGAAATGGAACTCATCGCTGAACAAAATTGGCCCGAAAACGTCAGATCCTCTTTGAACTTATCAAGAGCCTATATATCGGAGCGGTTTTTCTTGGGAAGGTCAAGCGGCTTCAGTTCTTGCACAACCTGTATTTTATATTTGTCAATTTAAAATCTCTATGTAAAATGCGCCAAGTCATTCCATACGCCAGGCCGAGAAGCAAGATCCGGCGCCGGATCGACTCTCCACGGTCTTTGTGTACACTCTTAGTTACGGCTGCTATAATTTCTTCACTGCGTGCTGGTCATGGTCTATTCGGTCGAATGGTGGGTCTCAAGATGGGTGCTGGTGTTGCGAATAGCACACTCAGTAGGCCGATTATATTAACCATAAGTTGAGCGAAGCGCGCGAAAGACATTATTTTACGTCACAAATCGGCATACTGCTGAAGCCAAAAAATGTCCAACATTCTCTTGGATACAAACCAAATTGGTTATTGTCGAACTATAGAACAAAAGATGGTGGTTGCAATTTTCAAATACTTATTTAAGGGGTAAAAATATACCCTAAAGTTGGAACCAAAGAATAACTTTTTCTTGATGATTGGCTCAGGATGATGAGGCTCAGGCCTCAAAACCCAGTTCACTGTTTTCTTCACGAAACTCACAAACACAATTTATTGTATATATTTTTATTAAAAAACATAAAATAATAAATAAGTTACATTACATGTAATTGTACGTTCATTTTATATATATCCAAGAATCTCCCACACACGCAGATTTTTACTTTTTCTTATATTGATGTTGTGTGACTTAATTTACTGATTGAACTATATTGAAAACTTAACACTAAGCTGGCGCAACAATCGTATCCCCGATTTAATTTCAATTATTTATATATATTTCGCTCAATTTCTCAAATGCGCACAATGACTATTTAGGAATGACGTATTTACTTAACGACCTACAAACATTGTATAGAAACTCATACTTGGCAGCTTTATACACTATAACTCGACTTCATTTAAAGCAACCGTTGCACCACCAACTCGCGCAGGCTTCGTTTCGTAACACCACTTCCATTAACTTAGTAATTTTAATCCCTGCAAAGCGCTACCAAGCGCTCAACCCCCCTACTCAAGCTTCATTCGTTTCTTGTGTTGTAGTCTGACTATTTGCCGCCTTGATGCTGTCCAACTTGGCCTTCAGCTGAGCCAGGCGATCGTAGACAGGTTGTGGTGTGATAATATCCACTGCAGTGGTGATCTCTGACAAGTCATCCGCCGTCGTTTTTATATCGTTGTTCAATTCAACTCTACGTGTCTCCAAAGTAGGGCTTATAGCGTCACTTAACGCTTTCTCCGGCGCTGCAGTGGTTGTATCTTCAACGTGTATAGCAAAACTACGCGCCTTGTCCGACACATGTATATCATCACTGTCCACGCGTCGTGCTCTAGAATTCTCTTCCTCAGCCATGGAATCTTTGAGTGTTTGTATATCCAAACCGCCATCACCGCCTTCATTGTCAGCATTTTTACTGTATTTGGAGAAGTAAGTGAGCGACTTCATGAGCTGATAACTCTTAGAGATGGGTATATTGGAGTCGTAGACACTTTTGCTGGCACTGCAGTCCACATAGAACCACCAGTTGCATTTCAAGATTGTTTGATCGAAGAGTGTGCTCTCTGGGCAAAGGAACGATTTGCGCACAAGTCCATCATCGGTGAGCGCACAAACATGGAACACCTGAACAAGAAATATACTATATAGTGAATATGGTTATTTTATTAGTTTGTAACGTTGTAACTTACCATGCAACCAAGATCTGTATCGGCATACAGTCCTGGGAAATGTTTCTGCTTCCCGCAGGAGAAACTCGTCGGTGGCAGATCAACTTTGGACTTAAAGTTATCATCGAAGTTCTTGTCATAGCCAACTGGATAGTATTCGCGTGGTGCATTCATGACCTATGCGAAAAAAATTAGAATATATTTTTAACACTTTCAATACTTATTGTCTCAAAAATATTCAACAAATTGAGTGATTCCAGAAAACTGGCCTATGTCTTCCGACAGAGGGAGTAGAGCGATATCGACAAACATCGATAACACGAAAGGGAGAGAATTTCTTGTAAGTTATACAAAAAGGAGAGTGAAGAGAGTAGCGGACAGTTATAATGATCAGTATTTACCTAAGTTCTCACAATAGTTTGGCGATCTATATTTAATAACTGTAATAGTACATCCAACTTACGTACCTTCGACATCTTACTCTCGAAAGCTACATTCTCTTTGATATTCTGGCTGTCGAGTTCGTTCTGTGGTTGAGCCCAATTCATAACCTGTGCTTCCTTAATCGCTGCTACTGGTAACGGTGCTGGCGTTGTTGTTGTCGTAGTACGCGCTGTCGTCGAAGTACGTACGAATTCTTGACGCAACTTTGCCGCCAACATAGCACGATGCTCGGCTTTCATTTGTTGTTCACGTACATAGATTGCATGTTTGATTGTGTCCACGGTGACATTGGCCGCTGAGGCTAATTCCTCCACCGTCACATCCTTCAAATCGAATTTCGGTTCCTCGAACTGCAAGTAATTTGGCTGTCCATGCATAATCCGTTCCTCTGCGTTAGTGAGGGACTTTGTAACGGCAGCGAGACGTGCCACCGAATTAGGCATTGCCTGGAAGGCGGGCACCGCAAGCGGTTGCGAGACAGAAGGGTTCGCAACGTGGAAGGTACGATTGGAGTTCTACATAAATAATTTAATTTAAAACATTTTATTTAAAATTTAAATGTTTCTGCACTTACCATTGGATCGGAGTAACCTTCTACCAACTTGTTGTTGAGACGAACTCTCGGATTTGGGGAGTCCACTGCAACATTCGTACGCCGCTGCGCCATTTGCGCTACAGGCACGGTTGCAGTTTTCGGTATGGGTCGGAATGCTGGTACACCTAACGGTAAAGGTCTCGCCTCTGTCATTAATTGTGTAGGCGCTACTTGACGTTTAAGATTCTCTCTGTAAGCAGCGTTGTAATTGGGAGAGGCTCGCGCGCCAATGCGTTTCTCGGGTATGGGATGCTGTACTGGCTGATAGGGAAACAAGATATTTCATTAGTTCGCAAAAATACGTATTTTTAACCAATAATAATAAAAATGTACTAATTTTTATTTATGGGTTTTTTTGTGAATATGAGGCCATGGTTCACAGAGCAGTGCTCGTCTACTCCATAAATTAAAATACTAAAATATTACTCAAATATTTTGGGTATTATGTGTTGGACCATGACGTATGGGCAAGAACTCTCTCAAGTAGGCTCTCTTTTTTAAATAATATTTTAATATATTTGTTCCAGTTTGATTTACGTTGCTCTGAAGGCCATCTATAAAGCTATTTACTCCATCTCGGAATATTTCGCAATAGTAATTCTAACACGGACTATAAAAGAATAAGTCCAAAAGACACTGTTTACAGCAATAACAACAACGTTATGGGTAGACATCTCTACAAGTTTTATAAAAGTCCTTTTTTGGTTAACGAAAATATTACTTTATATCCTTCTAGCTCGTTTTTCTTTAAATTTTAGACTATAAAAACCCAGCCTAAGGGACTGTTGTGATCTCGCATTTTCTGATTCTTGCTTTAGAAGCCAACTACATTTGAAGTGGAAGCTCCCTGGTGCTAGACAATACAAAGATGATACGATTAACAAATTCTGACACGCTATGTCATAAATGAAGCGAACTGTCGAACTGTCAGTGCAGTCAAAACTTCCTTTTATTTCGATCATGGCGTGGCGATCTAATATATAGGGTGGGCCATATAAAATTTTAAATTTAAAGATAGGGCGTAAAAGACTGAGTGTAGCGTTTGCTGTATGACACGTAGCGCCGTCCTGCTGGAACCAAATGTTGTCCATGTCTTCCTCTACAATTTGCTTGAAGAAAAATTCGGTTCGATTCGCGATATCGCTCACCATTGATTGTTACGGAGGTTCCTTCTTCATTTTCGAAGAAAAATGGACCGATGATTCCACCACACCAAAATCCGCACCATACGATTCGTACAATGATTCGTGCTGGGTGCATTGGCTTCTCAACGATTACGTGCGGGTTTTCTGTGCCCCAAATGCGGCAATTCTGCTTGTTAACGTAACCATCGAGGTGGAAATGAGCCCGGTCCGAAAAGATGATTTTTCGGTAAAATTGACCATCCTCGGTCAAACGATCTTCTGCCCTATCTGTCAATATTTCCCAGTTTTCTTCTAGTGAATAGCGACCCATTTCGTAAATTTTAGACTTACATATTTCTCTGTCAAATGCACTCCCAAAAACATAACGAAATGAAATTGTGTCGTAATCTCTATGTTCATCAATAAAAGGATAAGGATATAAAAAACATAAGCACTAGGGTGCTTAAAAAAAAAAATTTTAATTTTTTTCTCAACTCTTACCCCTTCAAATGTTAGTGATTGACAAACAAAAAATCCTCCCTCAAGCCCGGCGCTGTAATCATCACATATTCATAAAGTTGGCTTTTCAAACATAGAGTATATAGCAGCAATGGTTGCTTGGTTGAAAATAGAAGCGCATGAGCGCCAGACCACAAGGCACTGCACTGCACTTAAACCAATACTAGGACGGTTGTGTTCCAGGAGGGTAACTAACTTAAGCCTTATCTAGAAAATCAGTAGGTTGAAAAAAACCTTCCATTTTACACTACAGCTGTCCACGTAACTTTGGGAGCCGTGAAATATTTCTTTTCTATAGGTTGGGTATACATATAGATAATGTTCCAGCGTCTCATCATGATTCCATCGAATACACTTTTCCCATTTTCTGAAGGTGGGATCTTAAGGTTTGGTGCCCTGTGATGACCCCTACAGTGCTACTAAATTCCCTTTTGCCTAAAAGTAAGAGCTTTTTGGTCTGTCCACCATTAACACTACCCCAAAGTAACTTTGGGGTATGCAGTGTCCTGTTTGTGTTCCAGACCTGTGGTATTCCCTTGAAGGAGCTGAATGGTCTAGGGCAAATTAGACCCGGACCAGCTCGTATGACTTTCCATATCTTTTGCTATTCCAGTAATTTCGGTCTGGCTGAGTGAATTCTAGTAATTTATTTTGAAGCTATCTTCGGTAAATGGTTTACTACAGAAGAAGCCTGCACCTGTTTCTATTTCGCCCTTTAATCTGTCGGTAGATTTCGATACAGCAGCTGCAGAAAAAAATCTTCGGTGTTACCATATTTTTATAAATATAAAAAAATCACAAAAAAATTCAAAAAAATTTAATAGGGTATTCCTAGAGCTCGACTGAGGTATCTAAAAAGCGAAAAGCGGAAGCAAAAAATATATTACCGCAGCTGACCATAACAATATTTAAGCCTTGGCAAATTTTTCTCAGCTACTTTTTAGTATATTTAAGTTTTTTTCAACTTTTTTTTGCCTTCAAAATGTATGACGTTGAACTTACCGGCTTTTGTGTAGCAGGCATTACGCCTGCAGCGCTTGGTGGTGGCCCATTTTTATAGCTAATGGCTCGTCGCCGCTCCGGTTCACCCTCTACATTGCCGAGCGATTCAGCGAAGCCCAGTTCATCGCCTAAACTGAAACCTAGAAACATATAATAAATCGTTTATAGACTAATTAAAAATATTATTAATGATTATATTATATTTTAATATATATTTTATAATTAAAAGATTTTAAATTTTTTATATAAAAAATAATAATTTCGTTAAAAGTATATAATTTTGTTTTAATTAAAAAAAAAATCTTAATAATTTTCAGCTAATTAACTGTTTGAGGTTTTTCAGCAATCTTCATATACGTTTTTCGCCTCTAAATTGGCGTATAAACGCTTGGAGCACAGCAGTCGGAAATGGCAGCTTGCAAGCATGGTGAGCAGATTGCACTCATTAGCAGCTATCTCTATACACTTGACGCTGTTGCCGAGCTTTTGGCGATTTGCACAGCGCAAGCGTGTGCGGCCAGTCGGTTGGCCGCCACAATTGCTTCATACTCGCCGTTGGTTTTTCACTTTTCGACTGCTTTTGATCACAGATTCGCATTGTTTCTTATTTTATAACTTCATATGTGTATTTTTTGTTTTTTTTTCGATACATAATGTCATTGACATTGGCATAAATACATAATTATTTTTTTTTTATAAATATACCTATTATTGATTTGACGCAAATTTTAATGTGCTTTTGGTGTTTTTAAATTTGTGTTTTAAAGTTTTGTGTACCTTGCCATCCAATTTTTGCAAACAGCAGCATTTCTAATCGTTTTATTAAAATTTCAAATGCTCATGTGTATTTTTATCAACTGTGTAAAGTTTAAATCACGAGTCTTAATTGAAAAGGTATGCTGTATTTTAATTATTTCAACAAACAAACATAATATATTAATTAAGGAATTAGGCTTACAGTGATGCCTTAATACATACTTGTATAACGCCTCCGCGGGATAAATGGTCATATGCAAAGTATTGAGTTCAGTACTTCCCAAACTTTATTTGCAAATGAAAGCATTGTGAGGAAAAATGGAAAAAAATCAAAAACACATATTTGAATAAAGTAAAGTGTATAAAGAATCTCCAATTTGTTATCGGTGTACCAAAGTGGACTTTAAGGTGTCTTGAAATTAGTACAAAAGAAAACCCATTTCAATACCCAACCAACAGATAAGGTTTAGTCACAATATAATCAAACTCTAAACCATGAAAGCCCGCTTAAGTTAGACGTTAGTGTCGATGACATACTATACTATACGCAAATAATAATAACACTTTTAAATTTAAATTTCGCGCGAAACCACATTCGTCGAAATATTTTTTTTCTAGATATGACGTTGACATCTCTGTCAAATATCACATCAAGAATATGCATTATTGTTTAGTTTACGCTTGCTTTTCTGTAGCACATAAACGGCATCAGCCGATTTTGTTGCCGAAAGGTTCAGAATGTTGGAAAAGACCCTCGATGATAGTTATTTATCGCAGGCAAGTATTTTCGATAAGTACAAATTATTCAAAGAGGGTCGAGAACACATCGACGACAAACCATGTACAGAACGGCCATCAACATCAACTGAATCAGTACTTCAGAATCGATTAAGAGTTAGAGATTTTACTGGTACCGTTGGAATATCGGAAGGATCAGTGAAAACCATTTTGAAAGATCATTTGAGCCTAAGAAAAGCGAAGCACGATTGGTTCCAAAATCATTCGGTTTCGAAAAGCAACGTCGCGTTAACGTCCGTGAAACCAGGATGTCATGAAACGTATTACGGCGATGAGTCTTGGATCTATGCTTATTATCAAGGTTATGTTGTTGTTTTCTTCGATTATCGAGATGTGTTGCACTCCGAATTCCTTCCGACCGGCCAAACAACATGAAATATTATTAAAGTGTTATGCGTCGTTTGCGTGAAGCTTTTGGTGAAAAGGGGCCGGAATTATGGGCCGACAGCTCTTGGTTATTACACCACGATAATGCACACACTACATTGATTCTTCGTGAGTTTTTCGCCAAGTTTTCAACCAATATCGTTCTGCAGCCACAGTATTCGCCTAATTTAGCACCGTGTGATTTCCAGCTATTCAGCAAACTCAAACGATCGCTCCGGGGTAACCGTTTTGAGTCAATTGAAGACATTAAACGTAAATGAGAAATATACAACTACTTAACATGCTTAAGACCGTCTTCTCAATGTTTAGTTTTTATTATCCTTAATCTCTGGTAGCTTAATTGGATGACAGCTTTCACTGACAGAAGCGTATTGTGAACAGGCAAAATTGTGTAAACCTGATGAGCCATATATCTGCATGTTCAGACGAGGTATTCCTTATCATTTTGAAATTCCACAGTTTCAAAAATTAGACTTAGCCCCACCTACTAATTGGCTTTAAGTACATATCTCATAAATCACTAAAGGTGCAAACATTTAAAGCTACAAAGATGGGGGTAATCGGACTACATCCACACTTTCTTTCCATATATCACAATATTAAGCTCCAGATAATTCTTTCAGTACAAGTTTCACAAATAGTGACCTTAAGGTAGTCAATCCGACGCTTAAAAATTGTCGAAATCACAGCGTAACTTTTCAAGTTCCGCATTTGTGAACCTTAGCGGCTGTTGGTGGCTTTTTACCGAGAATACGGTTAATCTCTGAGATAATTATTGAAATTTGAAAGTAATCACTTAATAATAATTTTGAATTCTTTTGTCAATAATGGTTATCAATACTTGCCCTATCACCAATATACTTAATATAAAGATTTTTGAACTTTCGGCTGTCTATACCGTATATTGTAAATTATTATAATATTTTTACCGACAAAACTGTTAGTCATCTTAATGCAACTCAGAATGCATGTTAACGAATAAAATCGGGTCAGTGCAGTCTCTAGCTCCCATATACCTAATATAAACGTTTCTAGCTTCCGAAAGTATTACCATCTTCTGCTAATGGCTTTGGTCCTTGAAATTATGAGATCATAAATTGTTCGGTTTTCCCCGAACTTGGCACTTCCCTACTTCTTTTACATTGTTGATTGTTTTCATGAGAGCTACGAATAAATATTTGTTCGTCGAATTTCGCGTAGTTTTCATTACGACTAAAGTAAGAACTAATTTTCTTAAAAAAAAAAAAACAATATACCTTCATTTTCGGCCATGTAACAGTACATAGTGGATACCCATCTTAAAATATGTTTCATTTGTTAATTTTATTGCAATTTTGATTAGTTTTTATTAAATATATTATATATTTTGCCTTGTTGTTGTTGCATTTACCTAAACCAAAATGTGCTTTTAGGCCGCCCAAATTCCTTACACGAAATAGTCCAGACTTTTTGAAGTTACAATTGAGTATGAAACCAAATTCAGATTCAAAAACGCATGTCCCGCAAGCCAATCCTAAAAACAAACACAGAAAAAGGATATGTTTTTTATACAGAAAGTTTTTTTTTGTTTTTAGTTTTAGAAGAAAGCGGATTTGATAAGCATGATGACTTTGTATGGAATGTTAGTTGTTGAGTTGCTGTGAGAGTTGTTGTTGGAGAGATGACAAAGTTTGAGGTTGATAAGAGGATATGAAGGATACATTTAATTTGATTAAACACATTTTTGGTAGGAAATCAAGCATTTCAGTGGGATGATATGAGGAATTGGAAATTTTCTGTGTTGTTTTCGCGATGATTTATTGTTAATAGACATGTAAAATATAAAAATAATAAGCCTTCAATTGAATACATGCATAGACAATTTTAGTTTATTTATATCGCAATCGAATTCTGTACATCTTTAGTCGGTTCCACGGTTAGAAGTAACTTTAAGCATACCTTATTGCTACAGTTATTCGATTAATGACAGTGTATTCGAGTCTTTCGTAGAAACACTTCGAAAATACTTGAAACTATTGTATAATCGTAGCCGGTCGAAGCTTTGTGCTTACGCTCAGGTATCAGTAGTTCTGCTATGAGCACCTCTCGAAAAGCTTACAAATAGAGATTTTTGTTCACCTAACATATGTTATAAGCTGGCGGAGGATCCCTTTTATATTCTAGAAACGCCTTGGTAGTATACGTTCTCCTCATAGAAGTTGCGATTAATTTAACGGGTAATAATCACCTTACACTGACGTTTTTCAAACTCACAAAAAATATGATATTTAAAGCGTTCAGTCAAGAGGGTTGCATTACCATATTGGAGCAAGAGCTCCATTCATAGTATGGTTTGTAGTAAGAGGTAATCAAAGACCATTGCAGGAATGAATATAGTGTACTAGCTTCTCTACAACGAGACTGTAACGTTGTTTTAGGCGTATAAAAATATAATTCTGAGATTTCATATTGTATAAGTACGATCGAAAATTAAAATTTCGTGCTAAACATTTTTAAACAGTTTTATTCTTGCTGTAACCGACAACCACGCGTTTTGAAATTTTTAATGTCCAGGATAAACCACTCTTTGGTCGTCGAGACCGTCCGCCATGTATACACTGTTTCGATTACTTAGGAGCTAAACATTGTAAAAAACCAATCACAGCTGAATCATAACAAAATGGATCCATGTCTGAAACTGATGGTTTTTGTTGCTCACCGGGAACTTTGGTGAGCAACTTCTTATACATCCACAATATAGTCCAGACATGCCACCAAGTGATTACCATCTGTTCTTCTGAACGGCCAATGAATTTATTGGAGAACAAAGCGCAGCGAAAGAAGCTTTTAAAAATCGACTGTCCCATTTTTGTCAATTCGGTCGAGTAGTTATCGAATAAACGACGCATATTTGACCTTAATCGGATAATTCGAACTATGCTATATAACGGATTTAATTAAAAAAATATAAATCTTACAAGTACTTCGGTCCACATAATCGGAAGAAATCTAGATTAATAACAGCGCTTTTTTGACCAATAGAAAAAGAATAATGCTTCATCGAACTAATACCAGACCCTGCACATCGATAGTGACTCCTAAGAAGATCCAGAAACTTGGCTATGAAAGTGTGTTTGATCTTTTTATCAGTCTTTACTATCTTACTGTCTATGTAATTTATTTAGGCAGTCTATTTTAGAAATATTTCATTATAAATAACATATCTATTCTAATGGAGAAACAAATCAAAAATCTCTTTGTGCGATTTCTTTATCTGTCTAGTCTGACCTGGTCTGATCTGATTTGCCAATTTTCTCCATATTACAGTCTATTTGTCCTTCCATCATCCCGTTATTGAGTATGTCTATACTAATTAGTTTTTTTTTCATTCTGTATATCCTACATTTTCATAAATCCAGTCACTTAGGATGAAAAGAACAAGCAGAGCGATCGCCCTTTTATCCAGCAAGGAATTATCAATTACGCAACATTCTCAATAAAATTTGGTGGAATATTTTACATCGCTTTAACAAGCAAACATTTTTGCTTTATTTTAACCTTTGTTTACATAAATTTTTTATAGTCATACCCTTTTTATTGCCTAGCCATAATGTACAAGGCATTCAAAGCCTCAATAAATCTTTTTGGAAATTTGAAGTGTCGTAAATCACACAAAGATGCATCAGTTCGGCGAACGTATCACCTTCAAAGAAGTTCAGAAATAAAACAACACGCCGATTGGCATTGCTGATAGATTCGCCGACACGTACGGAACTGCCAAGTGAAGGGCGTAGGCTATCCATTATTTAGATAACGGTTACACAAAAAGCTCAGCTATAACGTGTCAGCTGAGTTGTGAGTTAAGGAGCCGTTGCCAGCGCCACAGCTGGCTGTAAATGCGTTTGTGGCGTGTTAATTGTCTGTTGATTAGCCGTCTTAAATATTGCAAAGTTACTCCCAAGAGCATCAGATAATTGTACATATGTTTATGTTTAATTGAAAGCAACTGACAGAAACATCAAGCAAAATAGTGACATTCGCTGTCAAAGTGTTGCGAAAATTTAAAAATCGTGCATTCATTCGAATGGACTTATATACATACAGACATTAAAATTTCTACATAGTTTCATAGCGGAAGCACAGTGCAATTATTTATTACGTGTGTATGTGATGGTAGTTGAAAGTAAGCACTGGTCCCTAACGGTTTCATGTGCTTAGCCCAGACGACACACTGAACTTGGACTGCCACGGCATGTGTGAAATTTTTAAGGTGTGCAAATGCGTGGCTTGGCATTTCGTGTGGTGCCAAACTGGGTTAGTATGTTGCTGTTAGAGTTGCCAAAAAAGGTGGAGAAGTCACATTTGCATGCAGTTAAATTGAAATCCACGGTTTTAATTGATTTTCTTCAGTACAATTATGACATATTTTAATTATTGCAATAAATTTGCAAATTTGACTACCGAGGGGAAGTTGGGAAACAAATAAAAGCTTGTCAAATATATACGAAAACGCTTTAAAGGTATATAGGGTGCATTTTTTAGAGGTTTATAATTTCCTATAGGGATAACTGTTCAACCATCTATCAACGTAAACACATTTGTTTGACATTTTTGTGCTGAAGCTTTTGCCAATTTTTTGCAAAGACTTATTTTAAAAGCTGACACTTGAAAAATATTCCAAACTATTGAATTTTTTGTTTGATGACAGCAAATATTTCATCTTGCCCTCATTCAGTGCCATACCCATTTGATTTACTTCAATCCCTGCATCGTTCCTGATAAGGCCCGTGATGAGGTTGGCAAAAATACTTGTTCTTTAAATGCTACGGGTAAATCTTGTACATTACATACATTCATCTTGGAATGGCGACTCTCAAACCGTTCACAATGATGCAAATGCATTGTAAGGAGTCTATTTTATGATGAAACGAATTTTTGAGTGGGACAAAGCATTCAATGAAGGTCGTGAAGTCATCGAAAACTTGCCTCATGCGAATCGTTCATCATCTATATCGAAAATGTTAAAGAAACAGTGCATGAAAATCGACGAGTTGGTATCAGAGATATAGCGCCAGATCTCAATATCACTTATGGATCGAGTGAACCGTTTTGGTTAATTTTTTGGATGTGAAACTGGTACCAAAAGAACTGAATATTTTACAAACACGATATTGAGTACAGTTATCAAAATAGCTGCTTGATAACAAGACTGAGAGCCTTATATGCATCAAATGCATCAATACTAGTAACGAGGCGTGAGTTTATGAATATGACGTCGTAACTAAACATATGTAATAGCTGATAATAAATTTATTAAAACTCGTGAATATTTGGTTTTTTTTGTCAGTCCGGGTCAAATTTGACTAAATTATATGAATAGCTTTTTTCATTTGTCTGTGTTTTATTTGATATATAAGCATAACAATAAAGCGCTCGAATTGCCCCGAATTGGTAATTTTGGAATCTTAGAAGGTGTCTTAAATATATGTGAGAACTTGTTTGATTTTCTGAGGATAAAGGTTAAGTGAAAATTTATAAAAAAATTAATCAACTGTTCTAACAAAAGAGACAAATTCAATAATATTCAATATATATTGCAATAAATATTCAGTTTTTTAATTATTTTTTACAGTGTATTGCACACAGAAACAATGATTAGGTAAGTGTTCAGAAAACCAAAATAAAATCAACACTTTAAGTTGACCTTGGCAGGTCATGTCGGGCGCCAAATGTCAGTTTCAGAGTAGAAACAGTGGAACAACAAAAGCAAACAACCACAAATGAATAGACCCTCGTAAATGTTACACTACATTACAGCGAATGATCACAAGTACTAATCGTTACAATGACATAAAGCCAGTTAATGTTGTTGTACATAAACAAAATTTATATTTAACTTTATTATAACCGTTATTTACGCCATTCTAATAGCTGTTAATTGCAGTAATCGCGCCAGGCAATTAATATGGAATAACTCGCTGATCATCACAATGTTCATTAATTTGATAACTTTGTTAAGTAGACTATTATCATATTTGAAGTTCATTATTGTATTTAAGAGTTTAAGTTGCGGTATTTATCTTACTTTCAACAACAAAAAGTATGTTAAGTGGTATTGCAGCATACAAGGCATTATAACGAATATAAAACGACTACAACAATAAATACTCGTACATATTGCTATTGAACAAATTTGACAACTTATGAGGCACTGAAATAAAAAAAAAACGGTTTTTATGATAGACAATAGCTTATAATACGCTTATGATTGCTGTAAACTTTTATTCTTTAGTAGACCCCCTTTAAATATTAAAATATAGTTATTTTAATGGATTCGAAAGCATTCAAGCATATTATACACCCTAAAGGTGGATTTTATTTGATCTCTTTACCCTCCCATATCATCTTCAAATCCTTTACCCTTTGAAAATAGAATGTTAATTGTTTAAAACAGACTATCGCTAAAATAAGTTGATACTTATTCATATACTAGAGCGAATATCCGACACCATGTACGTCTGGAGTATTTCCCTACAACAATTCAACAATATTCAACTATTTTAATGCGAAACAAACTAACAATGTTTCACTCGTTCAAGGTTAGTTTGAAAATGCTTACGCTTTGAATTTCTTGTTCGTCTTGTTGGAAAAAGAGATCTTCCGGGTCGATTTCATCAAATTCCGGGAAAAAGGTCGGTCGAAATCGAGTTAAACGAGAACATTATTTTTCGTTTACAGTAGCCACCGGAGAACGTAATAATCTTGGACAATTTTCAAACGTTCTTCCAAAGTGAAACATGACATGATGAAACGGCAAACCTTACTGAACATCTTGACAAAAATTTGACACAAATCCGTAAGCAAACATGGACACCAAAGCTGTCAACATCATGTCATCCTATTAGTAGACGCTGTATCAGTATGAAGTTTACATTTAAATCGAACGCAGAGCAAAAATATGAGTTACGTAATATTTTAACGGTCCCTTATGAGTTCTCGTATAAGCTATATTAATTTTGCCACGAAGTTTGTAACACCCGGAAGAAAACGTCGAAGACTTATAATATACACATATATTTATATATCCACATATAGGTATAAATGATCAGTGTGATGAGCTGAGTAGTTTTGTCTACCTGTCTACCCTTCCGTTTGTCTGTATATATACGAACTAGCCTTCCAATTTTTGAGAAATAAATCTGAAAATTTGCAGAGGTACTTTTCTTCCGAAAAAGCTACTCATTTGTCGGAATAACCGATATCGGACCATTACAAATTTATCCCTCACAACAAAGTTCTTGTATGGAAAACATTTTTCATTTAAAAATATATTCTCAGATAATTTGGCACAGATTATTTTTGACAGCAATAAATCTTTCAAATCCGACCGATATACTAAACAACGGTCATTCAAATTGGCCTGTCAAAATCAAGATAACGTATTAACCGCAAGGTCAATGACTGGCCGATATTTATGGCTTCTGCACACAAACATTAACACTTAGCAATACACTGATTATTCATTAAAACGTTCGCTCGTGCACAAAAAAGAGAAAATTGCGAAATTGGCACACCTTAGAAGACTGTAAATGACTCTATTACCGCCAAACAAAACTACACAGGTGCCATAAAGTGCTTAAAATAAGTTAAATTTAAAAGGAAACCAACAAATTAAGTAAAAACTGTCATTAAAACGAAGAAATTTGAAAAATATGAATGTTAGCTGTAGCAAATAGAGCGATTCGCAAAAAGTCAAAATTTATGAAAAATTGCTGCCAAAAGCAGAGCCAATTAAAAGCACACAAAAAGACTAGAAAAAGAATGCTGCACATTAGACAACAGCAAAGGCGTGTAAAAAATGTGGAAAAATTAAAAAACGGAGACCAAAAAGCTTCGCAGAAATAGTAGAAAGAGCGTAGAAGCAACTGATATTGTCATAAAAATATTTACGCGCACATTAAGTCCAAACAAACAAAGCTAAAGACGTGTCTTAAGCGTCACGGCAACAAGTGATAATGATACGGGACAATGCCAGCAGTAGGCGGCGCTGGACGGGCGGTGACAAATGGCAAAACGTGCGCCAGACACAAAAAGAAAACGCTAAAAAATGACAGCAGCAACAACAACAAAAAATAAAAATAAAATGCGACTAACAGCTGCGTAGTCACTTTCACCGGTTACGGTGAAACATTTCGCCGGTATATTGTTGTTATTGTTATGCGGACTTACCTCCACAGCAAGTGAAGTTTGTTTTCTTCGGTTTCGTCGTCGTCTTTGTTGTGCTCTTCACGTGTTTGCACTGCTCGTTAGGTGTTTGTTTTTGTTTAGGCGTATATTTGTGTTTGGTATACCTAAGTATACATATGTACATACTATGGCCACTAAGTTTGAAAAACCCAGAAGGAAACGTTAGTATATACATATGTATATATAGATGATCTGCGTAATGAGCTGAGACGATTTAGCCATGATTTTCTACCCGTCTGTCCGTCTGTAAGTACGCGAGTTAGCCCATCAGTTTTTGAGATAACGTATAGAAATTTTCCGCACGTGCTTTTATTCACATGGAGCTATTCATTTGTCCGAATTATCGATGTCGGATCACTATTTCATATAGCAGTCATATGAATTGATCAACCTATATCAAGATACCATTTTATACATTTTAATGCCATAAGACATCCACCAGTGAAGGGTATTATAGCTTCAGCGCAACCGAAGTTAACATTTTTTCTTGTTTCTTTTTTGTTTTTACTATTATTTGTTGAACAAATAGAAATTTTGTCTTCACTTAGCTTCAAATGAGCTTAAGTGCAAATTAGCGGTGCGGTGTGTCAATACATGAGCATATGAATACACACATATGTACATACAAATATTAATAAATTTATATTTCCATGTTTGGCAAAATCATATTCATATGTTAAGTGTGTGCGTGTAAACACTGGTTTTACTTCACTGCATTTGCTTAAGAGGTGGAGTCATCATACGCCCTGTCACACTAAGTCACACCATCACTCTCTATTGACAGTCATTTGTTGTTTCAGCAAACATTTCTCAAACGTTTCCCTTTTAAGATGTGAAGTATGAAGTGAGCGAAGTAAATAAATGCAATTGCTTATTTTATGCATCAATATTGATTTTTTGCAAATGTTGTTTTTGTAAATTTCACCAAATAATTGCATATGGGTGCAGTGATGGGAAATGAAATAATAACCGAACATTTTATTCTCTTGCAGCTTGCCAGGAAAATACCTGAAGGTGCATAAGTTAAATGGGGTATAGAACAAGTTTTCACCCAATTTTATCCATTTTAATTAGAATAAAGCACCGTTATTCGAAAAATGAATTCTCTCAATTTGATTAAGATAACTCACATTTTGGCCGACATATGCGGTATAAAGTCAAATAAAAGTAAAAAAAACCTCAATATTAGATTTATGGGGGCCGAATAAATTATTGATCCGATTCAACCCATTTTTCCCATATTGGCATACTATTATTAGGAAAGGATTCTCTCCGAATTTCTATAATCTATCACACTGATTGACCGATATTTTCGATAAAAAGTTCACAATCGAAGCTTTGATCTACATATTCGGTATCTGAAGTCATGATTAGTTTTGGTTCGATTTGGAAAATTTATGATCATAAGGTGACTATTTTAAGCCGATTATTCGAAAAAAGTTGTATCTCGATACATGCATTGCCAAAAATAAAGCCGTATTATGAAATTTATTATCCGTTACCAGATAAAAAATAGCAATTCGAAGAATACCGTTTGTTCAACCAAACTTCCAACACTTGTGGTACAAAATTACGGAACATGCCCTCTGGCGCATACGCGATTTTCATGCGTTATTTGGTTTCAAAGAGTCAAATAACAGTTTAGTAACCTCTTGCTTTCGAACAGCGTTCACAATTTTTTTTTTATATTAATACCAAATCTTTGTAGTCTATGTCTTTAAAAGGATGGTAGAACTGCTTGTTATGATTGACTTAACCTGAAATCCTAGTAACTAACCGTTTACGAATTGACGCAAGGGTATCGTAGAATTGTAACTAATTGGGCGTCCGAAAGTGGCCTCAAAGTAGTTTTATCTATTAGGCAGATACACTAAAGTATTTAAGACTCATCCTAGATAGGAAGGCAGTATGGAAGCTTAAAATCGAAAAGAGAGAAATAAGGTATTGATTGCATTATACGGTTACACAGGAGCTATTTGGCAGAGGGTGGAGACTCAGATCAAAAGTAGTCCTCTAGCTTCCTATTTACGTACTGGAGAACCATAGAAAAGACCAAACTTGCAAGGTATCTCGAGAGCGTTCAACGAGTGACTCTCATTATGTATGTCTATGCTTTGAATTTATATCAGATGTTTTGAATTAAAGAGTCGCTAAACCAAACTCCGACTCGTCCTACACTCCTAAGAGGGAGTGGGTGGAAGCCATTGAAGGAGAGGGGCAGTTTTTTACAGATGAGTCAAATCTTGATGGTGGTGGGTTGATATAAAATGTTGCCAGGCTACAAGCTGATTTTACCAGCTTATCTAAGCTAACCTAGCTCTATATATGACCAAAAAGATGGGCTTAGCCGTAGCTTAGCCAGCGCTGGGCTATCATCGATTCAAACATAAGGTATCCAGTAAACTTTTGTCCTTAGTAATGCTAGGCTCTCTCTAGTTGATCGGAGTCCATGCTGTAAGGTTGAGAATCTCACCGGACGCCAGCTGCAGAAGCTACAAGGAAGAATACGAGGGGGAAACACCAACTCTTCCTTCTTGTTTGTGCTGCGTTTGCGAGATCAACGCGTAAATACTTGGGAGCTCACAAGATCATCAATCGTATCAATACATTTTCTAACAATCCTGTACTATATTGTGGGAATGGCAGCAAATCTTGATCTACACATACAAAATTGTAGAACTAAATTGTCTCTGCAAATATTGCCAAAAGCAACTCAGAAAACATTTTAGCTTATGAATCCAGGCAGATTAGATGTGGTTAATTTCATTGTCTTCGCTCTGTCTTTGACCATAATTAATTATATGTGTCTCTTTCGTTTGTCAACAGTAGCCATTAGTTATTTCTTTGATATTAACGCATCTTTATTAAATTGGAAACTAAAACATTTGCTGCCTCATTTATTGGGCTTCCCATTTTTTCTCTTCTTTATTGTGATTATGCATTTTATCGCTTGTGTTTTTAACAAACGAGTATTGACAGCCTTTATATATATCACTCTTGTTTTATTATTGTTTTTATGAATTTTTTTTTTAGCTTCTAAAAGTAGGTCACGCTTGAATCTTAAAATTATATAAAATTTAATTAACACAGTAATATTTGCAATATTACCGTCAAAGTGTCATAAAAACACGCTAAAAGATTATGTCATGACGAATTGTATACAATATGAGTAAACAACGACTTTTAAAGGCGTTAAATGCAATCAACTTCTTAAAAAATAGCAAAAGCAAGCAGAAGATATGGTTATAACTGAGTTAATTAAATTCTAAATAATATTTGTGCGGTTAAAGCCTCAACCTATCATATTATTTTGAGGAGTTAAAAATATGTGCAAAATTAGTAGAGTGACGAGCAAGCTACTGGTTTATGGCAAATCAAATAGACTAGTATAAATAAATATAACTAGAATGGCAACAGTTTATCAATATGAAAGAGGTTTCCGCAAAATCTGATTTCATTTAACTAGACAATTTTTCCGAAATCTTCTCGCACTTCCATTGCATCCCTAATAACTTGGACCACGGCGCCGCGGAACCTAGCGGTATTTTCTCTGCGCACACACCTCTGAGGAATATGTGAGTGAGACGGTGTCGTCGGAACAGAGGCGCGGTAAGCTTTTTAACGGATGGATTGAAGATAGGAGGAAAATCTTCTGTCAGGAGCTCTCATCAACTCTTGTTTCAGATTGCCAGACCACTGTAGTGTCTTTCAATATGAAGTGACAGCTATAAGGTTAAGACAGATGTACTTCAACGAAGTACGGGTTCTTTTAGTAAGGTATGTATCCAAGCCGATAGCAGAGCTGCTATACAGGCCTTGAGCGCGCTGATAGTGGCTTTAAACCTTTCTGGGTGTCCGGCTTTGAAACTGTGGAACTGTAAAGGGCACACTTTTCCAAATCCCATTAGGAAGGAAACAAGCTGGAATTACAGGTCAGCAACCAGCACTCGTGGGGATGCAAAAGTCTTCTGGCCAAGAGTAAAACACTAAATGTCTATTACTAGCTCTTGGTAAGGTCGAAAGCACATAGTGATTAATTATTGTGCACTGAAATATGTATGAAAAACTAATAAGGAATATGCATCACCTTCTTTTTAGAATATGGTCGGACCAAAGAATGTCCGACGATTGGAATGCAAGTGTTCTCTGTCCAATCCACAAGCAGGGAGACCCTACAATCTGAATGAAATCTGATGAAAGATTAAAGCCCACCGTCAACAAACTGATTGGACCTTATTAGTGTGGCTCTGCTTTCTTTAGCAGAGGGTCGACACACACCAACTGTTCGTCGATTTCAAAGCTGTAATACGGCTGTGTAAACTAACGTTGGGCAATACCAAAAGCTCTGTCAGGATCTGGAAAAACCTCTCCAAAATGTTCGATACCAAACAAGGTTTCAGACAAGATGACTTCCTATCGTGCGTCTTCTTCAATCTGCCAATGATATTGATATCATTGGCTTCAACATCTGGTTTCTCCAAACTGGATAATGAGCAAAGCAAATGGATCTGATAGTGAACGAGGGCAGGACGAAATAAATCCTGTAATCAAAGAAACAGTCGTCGCACTCGCGACTTGGCTCTCAAGACACTGTTGACAATCATAGCTTCGAAGTCATAGATAATTTCGTCTATCTTGGTACCACATTTAACACCAACAACAATGTCAGCCTCGAAATTCTACGCAGAATAACACTTGTCAACAGGTGCTGTTACTTCGGACTGTATAGGCAATCGAGAAGTAAAGTCCTCTATACATAACTCTATAAGTTACTCATTAATAGATACAAAAAAGAAATATTCTTTTTTTAGATTAATCAAAATCAGAGCTATTTCTGCCATAAGAATGTTGAGAACACTGAGGGTTATAAGATCATTGAATATTCTTTTCTGATTTGAACACGAATGAAGGGATGACAAATACTAGTACACTTCGGTTGATATTTTAGTTACAAAATCGGTCTCCAAATTTACGGTAAAAATAACTTTTTGTCAATATCGAGAGATCCTTATATATTATATATCCGCTCTGTTGGGCGTATTGGGAACCTGTTCAGATTATAAAAATGGAGATTTGTAGAAAGATCGGCTAGAAAGACACTGATATAATTAATCATTAATAATGACTGTGCTCTTATAAAAATATATATGTATATATGTTCATAATCACATAGGTACATATCTACGAGTACGGACATGACGTAAACTATGTAATACTTGTAAGAGAAGTGATAAACAATTTGATGACTAATTTTTGTGTAATTAATTCCGAATTTGCATGTTTTGACAAAATACAGTAAAATACGTGAAAGACGGACAATTATTTAGTCACTACACAAAAGCCATCTATGGTATGTACAAATCTACATACATACACATATGTATGTCACTTGATTGTACATCTTTAATGATGCGTCAGACATGCAAAGTGCTGTGATATGATCTCTGAAATGTCGCCATATGACACATGTATATATATAGTATATATGTACATTCACTCATATTTACACACATTTGCCTTATACAAATAAATAACTACAAGTGGTAGAGTGGTATAAATGTTGGTAGGCGTGATGACAATTATGATTGCATGGCGATAATTTTTTAAAGACAATACGTATATAAACAGTTATTTATACATATATGCATGTACTCATATATGTACATATATGAACATACGCTCGATATTTGGACATTATATTAAGCAATTTTTAGCACGAATAACAAAGCGAGAGTGAAAGTTGCTGTAGGATGAATATCAGATTTGCGTGAGATGGTCAATTTAACTCGTTCGCCATTTACACGCCGACATTTTAATAGCAAACAACAATTGTCGCAATATTATATAAATGTAAAGATTTAATTATAATCATAATAATATTATAACAAACCCAGTTATTATTCAATTTCATCACATAATATTGTAATCGTAACATTGTTGAGGGCAAACCAGAAGCCATTTAGTTGTATTAAACACACTTAAAACTCTCACTGATTTAATCAAAAAAAGAACGAACAAAGCAATGGCGAATCGATCATGAAGTTTGCGGTTGATCCAATAATCCAGGAGCAATGGGAACTCCAAACAGGATGGGCAAGATGGCGCTTTACTCCATATAGACACGACTATGTATATTTAACGTATTACCGTCGATCGGACGACAAACCTATACGTTGAGATTTAGCTATATTTCTTTGTAAATTTCTTTAAAGTCATTAGTTTAGATGACAGTCCATTGCCCAAACTCCGATGCGTCTATTTTGCTGAGTTAATGAAAATTTTACCAGCCGAATTCGTAACACCATCTGGAGATGTAAACTTTTTATGAGGCCATAAAAACCACAAGCAGCTTGTTTTATTTCGTTTCACAAACAACCTGCCATTAAAATACGAAAAAATACTTCACCACACAACCAAATACAAATTTTTATCGTCTTTTGAGAGCACTAAAATGATATATTTTAAACTTTAAATAAATCAAATGCAGAAAATCTGAACAACTTTTGAAGGACAGCCTTAGGCATTTAGCGCCGCGCCTATCAATCAAGAGAAATACTAAACAATTATGGGTCCTCTAACTATGTACGACTATTTACCTTAATGGTGGTGTCTTTTAACTAACAACTCTTCAAATTTATCACACTTTTAACTGTTGAGGGCAATTAATTAAGAAATCAAATTTGCCAATAAAACTGAATATTCGCCGCAATTAACACGCCGTACGGTGCTTCGATACCAAAAAAATTGTGAAGGCCAAAAGGCCTATGGTGAAAATGAGTGACATCGCTTTCGCCATCGACATCATCATCAACGCACGCATGTCAAATGAAATATTCAGGCGTATACCTACAGATGGACAAGCAAACAGAGATGAGCGAGTTTAGCTAAGCGCTAAAAAATGCGTAAATTTAAATAGTTTGATTAAATCGCTGAGATAAAATTTGCATTGCTTTTTTATCTCTTTTTGGGTAATAGGCTGTGGAAATATTTCGAAACTGTATACTCTTTTGGGAACTAAGTTGAATGTGTATGTTTGTGTTGGGGCGTGCCTAACACGTCAATTGAAATGTCCCCGGCACATCAAAGTAAAACACATTTTTTGGCAAAATTCGATTTTTATTCAACATAGTTGCCTTCTAGGGTGGCACACCGATTATAGAGAGCGTCCAACTTTTAGATACCATTTTTGTAGTACGTCATTTGGTTCACAATAGGACTCATTTTCGGCGATCACCTCTTTTGAGATCTAAAAACAGCAAGTAGTCGCTGGGGGCTAGATCTGGAGAATATCGGTGGATACGAAAACAATTCGAAATTCAATTTATGGATTTTTCCTTCATTTTTACTGACTTGTGACATGGTGCATTACCTTTTTTTGCAAATACGGCCGTTTTTCGGCGATTTCGTCGTTCAAATGGTGCAAAATTCCTTTTTAAGAAAGCCCATAAATTAATATAATTATTCCATGTACCCCCTACAATACAGATTCCATAAACTTGCCAGCCGATTGTTGCGTTTTTCCACGCTTTGGGATCATTGCGTACTGTCTACCCAGATGACCATCCACTGGACTTCGGAGTGAAATGATAAAATCATGTTTCATCCAATCCTTGACAGTTGATTTTCTTGGGGCAGTATCCAGAAACACGTCACCAAGGCAAGTTTTGGCCTCAATTGTATTTTTTCCATCAAAAAACAGTATTTTATCAAAAAATCTTTCTATCTATTTTTATTAAGTTACAATTTAAAGTAAATTTTCTATGGCGCGTTATTACTGAATTCATGCCCTCAACTATCAGCAAACAATATAAAAATTTCCCACCGCGTTTGGCATAATATTTGATTTGACATCCAAAAATATTATTTATAACCATCAAATTAGTGTCAAAAACTCAAAGAAGACGAACATCAGACTTTTATGTAGATGCACAACTGTATATATAATTCTTTGAGTTTAGTAAGCGATAAAAAACTACGAAGTATTAAATAAAGAAGCTGCGAACGAAGCGAATTGCAGAAGAAGCGGCACGTTTAATGGTGAGCTGCACTGAACAATATTTTCGATTGTTCCTATTCATTATTCTTTTATTATACTTTTGTATTTTATTAAATTTTTTTGTATTTCAAATTTTTTTCTTTCTTCGTTTGCTTTTTGTAGCTGGGTGTTAAAATTGTCGTTTCTGTCGAATTAATTGAATGTCGCGTATACGCCATGACGAATGCATTGTTGTGTGCAGTCCTACATATAGTATTTTTTCGAATACGCATGATAATATGAATGTTTGTTTGTGTGTAGCAGATCAAAACATGCATTTCGCTTGAGTAGCTTTATTTAAATGCAAATATTCAACAATTTCAACAATTTTCATTATGCTTCTGTCAAAAATTCCACTTCTTTGTTCAAAAATATATGCGATACAGGGTTGACTTAACAAGAATAACATCATCAGTTAGTATTGATCATTTGTACTACTGGCTTAACCTTGACAATAAGGTATTTATTAAGTATTAATAAAGCCTAATACCGTTTTCATATCCAAATAAAATTAAATTAGAAGTTTCTATTAATAAATTTTTAGGTGCAGCAAAATGACCTCCTGAGAAAAATATAAGCTTCGTAAAAGTCAGAATATGAGCCTTAAAAGTCGTTGCTTTAAATAAAACTACTGGTTATTATTTATCATGATTGCACGAACCATCACGGGCAGCAAGAAGACTTGGACGACTTTTAGAAAAGATTTGTTTGTAGTTTGGATAAATCGAATGCCTTTTTGGATTTGGAACAACAAATGCCCCATTTTTAATAATTTTTTTTCACATAGAAAATTAAATATTTTATTCGAATTATTCTAAACATTTTGTGAAATTTTCAAAGGATGGGTCCCTTTTCAATTTTCTGAGGAAACTTACCAAAGTAATATATATATATATATATATTTATAGCACCAGAAAATAGAGATTTCAACAAACATAAAACCAGATTTATTTTAAAAATCTGTAATTTTGACTTCAGAATTTTTAATTAAGGTAGTTTTTTCCATACTAAGTCGAAATAACGTTTCCTCCTTAACATTTTAAATAAAAAAATATACAATATATTTGGAGCATAAAAAAATAAGTGTCTAATAAGGAAGCGCTAAGTTCGGGTGCAACCGAACATGTTATACTCATGCAACATGGAAGAATCTAAACCGGGCAAATACTTTAAGGTGTAAGAAAATCCTTATATTTATTAAATATATAGTGAATATGCCAAGTTTTCGCTCAAACTTATCTATTTTAGGCACAAAGATACACTGTTATGAGCAAAACATGATCTCTTATTTTCATTGGGATGATTGACATATTGGCGGAAATATGCGATACAAAGTCACCATTAAGTTCGAAAAACTGTATATTAAGTACATAGGGGCTAAGGGAAATATTGACATACAGACATACCATTATAAGAGAAGGATTATCCCTTAATTTCAGTTATATGTATGTACATATATATCACACATTGACCGACATTTTCGTTCAAAAGTCAACTATTGGTCTAAATGTTCGGTACCTAGGGGCTTGAACAGTTTACATTGGATTTAAATAATTCTTGGTCATAAGGTTGCACACCTTAAATACATTATTCGTGCAAAGTTGTATCCCGTTAATTGCTTCTTGATTTGTGTACTGCAATCTGAACGAATCAATTGGAATTTGAAATTCTGCTATATGGGAAGTGGGCGTGGTTGTTGTCCATTTTCACAACGTGACATAAGAATGTAAAAAGAATGCTGCATACTAAATTTAGTCGAAATCGATTGGTCGGGTACCGAGATAAGCGATTTCACCAAAAAGTTGGCGGTACCACGCCTATTATCCAATTTTCACACCGGCTCCCCTAAAGCTCTCTCATACCATCTCAGCGGTAAAATTTAATGCTTGTGCCGTATTTCGTTATTGATTTATCGCTCTTTTAGTAGTTTTTGACAGTGGTCCGATTACGCCCATCTACGAACTCGAAATTTTGTTTGAACTAAGAAATCCACACACCAAGTTTCATCGAGGACAGACGGATGGTCGGACAGGATTTCAACTTTTCTCGTCATCCTGATCATTTATATATACAGAACGCTATATTTATCTCGCTTTGTTTTAGGTGATACGTACAACAAAACTATAATACTCTGTAGCAACTGGTTGCAAGGGTCCATAGTCTATAAAAAATATTAGTCTATATACAACAACCGAATTATTACTTCCCATTTCAACACACATTTCCTTATTGCTCAAAGCAAAGTTTAAATACCAATTAGCATAATTTATCACATGGAATACTTGTGAACATTTCAAACTAATAATATTTTTTAACTTTTTTGCTTTTTAGGTGCTGAAAATCATCATCATCATTACTGTTTACACAGGCGCTAAACGAGTATTCATTATTTTTTATGGCGTCACAATTTAATAGCTAAGCTTAACACTAATTCTATTACTTTGTATTTAAGTATTGTATTTATTAATGGCCAAAATTACACATGTAATTGTCTAAAACTATCTCAAAGTCTAAAAATACGACTAAGCATAAAATTTATCTCCATCATATTTTACTTTAATCAAACAATAGAACTTTCATAAAAATTGCAAATATTTGTCGCTCACTAGTGTGAAGCTCATTGTAGGTGTGGCAGAGTCCTCTTTCAAAGCCCTAATTCCCAGTGGGATAATGGTTCACTGCTTACATTTTTCTTTGAAGAATGCTTCGAAGAAAATTCTATGTAGAATTCTTCGATACCAGGTAATGCATAAAAGTAAGCTATGCGGAATAATGTTTCCCCGCTTACATTTTTCTTTGAAGAATGCTTCGAAGAAAATTCTATGTAGAATTCTTCGATACCAGGTAATGCATAAAAGTAAGCTATGCGGAATAATGTTTCCCCGCTTACATTTTTCTTTGAAGAATGCTTCGAAGAAAATTCTATCTAGAATTCTTCGATACCAGGTAATGCATAAAAGTAAGCTATGCGGCTAAATTCTACTGTGTTCATATTTACAAGTCAAGTAAGTACGTGAAAAACGACAAATACAAATTGATGGAATAAAATTTATAAGTAAATTTTTTCATTATTTCGTCAAATCATCAAGCAAAAAGTTGGTTACTATTTGGTAAGTATTTCGTGTTTTTAACATTGAAGGACATAGCTTCAAATTTATAAACATACTCTTTCAACTTTTTTGTAGAATGTGTGAAAGTTGAAGGCTTCACCGAATCGGAGTATATTCATCAAATTCAAAAAGTTATCAAACTCGCCAAACGCAGTTTCTTCAAGTCTCGTTGCTTGAAAAAAAACGGCAAGAGACTCAGCCACAAAATTAAAAGAAACCCATAATGGCTAAATGAGTAGCGACCAACATCTCCGCTTTGGCAGCATCCCGGTTCTTTCCGCTAGTTACCCGTCTGTATATATGTATATTTAACGTTTTTAAAACTGTTTTCAACCTTTGATCATTTTATATACTTATACATACATACATATACATATAATATTTATTTAACGTTTTTAAACTATTTAAATTTGTAATAATTCGGTTCATTTAAACACATTTTGTTATAACAATTTTTAAGTGCATTTCGCATAAAATAAAACCTTTATAACGATTGTATTGAATCTAGTGCATTTTTCTTTTTAACAAAAAGTGTGAGTGGCCTATAAGGTGAGTTTTTGTACACATAATACTTATTTTCATACGAATATGCAATTTTTCCTATTGACCTTGGCATCAAAGAATTCTTCGTGAACTATGGCATCGAAGAATTCTTCGTTAACTGTGGCATCGAAGAATTCTTCGTTTACTTTGGCATCAAAGAAATCTTCGTTAACTATGGCATCGAAGAATTCATCGTTAACTGTGGCATCAAAGAATTCCTCGTTTACTTTGGCATCGAAGAATTCTTCGTCCCATGGTAAGCGTAAAAGGTGATCTGTTACTTTTCGTAGGACATCGCCGTGTTAATTTTCATCGGTCGGGGTAAGCGATACAATCATGCTGTATCGTTTACCTTGCTCGCTTACCAATGTCTACCATATCCCGCTGGGTTGTGAGAGAATGTGAGAGAACGAAATCGAGCTATCACTTCGACATATTTTGCTTATAAGTCTATACAATACCAAAGTCTACAATCACGGTACAACCGTTCAAATATAGTCAAAAGAGCGATAGCTAATATTGTAGTCTTAATGTGTTTTAGTTTTTTTGGAGAAGGCAGACTTTTCTCCTAAATTATCTATAAGCTGAGAAGAACTTGCTATTACATCCCAGCGGGATAATGGTTCACTGCTTACATTTTTCTTTGAAGAATGCTTCGAAGAAAATTCTATGTACAATTCTTCGATACCAGGTAATGCATAAAAGTAAGCTATGCAGAATAATGGTTCGCCGCTTACATTTTTCTTTGAAGAATGCTTCGAAGAAAATTCTGTGTACAATTCTTCGATACCAGGTAATGCATAAAAGTAAGCTATGCGGTATAATGGTTCCCCGCTTACATTTTTCTTTGAAGAATACTTCGAAGAAAATTCTATGTAGAATTCTTCGATACCAGGTAATGCATAAAAGTAAGCTATGCGGCTAAATTCTACTGTGTTCATATTTACTAGTCAAGTAAGTACGTGAAAAACGACAAATACAAATTGATGGAATAAAATTTATAAGTAAATTTTTTCATTATTTCTTCAAATCATCAAGCAAAAAGTTGCTATTTGGTAAGTTTTTCCTGTTTTTAACATTGAAGGACATAGCTTCAAATTTATAAACATACTCTTTTTGTAGAATGTGTGAAAGTTGAAGGCTTCACCGAATCGGAGTATATTCACCAAATTCAAAAAAGTATGAAGCTCGCCAAAGGCCGTTTCTTCAAGTCTCGTTGCTTGGAAAAAAAAACGAAAAGAGACTCAGCCACAAAAATAAAAGAAAACCATAATGGCTAAATGAGTAGCGACCAACATCTCCGCTTTGGCAGCATCCCGGATCTTTCCGCTAGTTACCCGTCTGTATATATGTATGTATATTTAACGTTTTTTAAAACCTGCTGTTTTCAACCTTTGAATATTTTATATATACATACATATATACTCGTAATATGTATTTAACGTTTTTAAACTATTTCAATTTGTAATAATTCAGTTCGCTAAACACATTTTGTTATAACAATTTTTAAGTGCATTTCGCATAAAATAAAACCTTTATAACGATTGTATTGAATCTAGTGCATTTTTCTTTTTAACAAAAAGTGTGAGTGGCCTACGAGTATAAGGTGAGTTTTTGTACACATAATACTTATTTTCATACAAATATGCAATTTTTCCCATTGACCTTGGCATCAAAGAATTCTTCGTGAACTATGGCATCGAAGAATTCTTCGTTAACTGTGGCATCGAAGAATTCATCGTTAACTGTGGCATCAAAGAAATCTTCGTTAACTATGGCATCGAAGAATTCTTCGTCCCTATGGTAAGCGAAAGGGGTGATCTGTTACTTTTCGTAGGACATCGCCGTGTTAATTTTCATCGGTCGGGGTAAGCGATACAATCATGCTGCATCGTTTACCTTGCTCGCTTACCAATGTCTACCATATCCCGCTGGGATATGCTCTGAATTCTCAAAATAAAGAAACGATTGACAGCCAACTAATGACTTCGATGATTAAGTGGCAATAAAGAATGGGGAAAAGAGGGAATCGCGTAAATAAAAACCAATTATTTTTTTAAATTAGAAAATTGTCCATAATACTCAAACTCTTTCAGCCAGTAAGAAAGAAATCATTAATCATTTCTTGAGAACTTTGTTCTTTGATAAATTAATTGCTCAACTACAAGAATATAGTATTAAGGTCAAGTTTGAAGATGTACGAATACATACATACATATGTACAATATTTTCAATAACAACAAAATTAAGTGGAACTAAAATACTAAAACTTCTTTCACTGTGAAACATATGGAATTTCTTAATAGACCACGTTTGCCTTAATCCGCTTTTTGCTCGCATTTGCTATTTTATAATTGTGGCTTGGCTAAAGTTACTAACCTCACCTCTTTTCAAGTTCGACTGCTCGTTAAGCAATTGTGGTGCAGATTCTACAATGTCGCACTTTGAGCAATCATTTTATGTAATCACCTATATCTGTGCATGTAGTAGTCTATATACATATGTATAAATGGCTATTAGAAAATGGTTACGTATGTAACTACCCTGCAGGAAAAAGCAAACTGGTCTAAAAGTAAAAAAAAAATAGTTTTATACCAATTTTTTTGAAAAATTTAAAATTGGCTTAAAGTTGATGTTAAGTATCCTGTAAAGAAAGACATACTAGTCAGTAACTAAGTTTTAGGATTTAGAACACTGCAATGGTTTTCAGCTTTGAAATAGTTCGCTGTGCGCACAAAGTTAGTCAAGATGTGTCCATCTTCATTATTAATATCATCAAGCAACTTTTTTATAAGACTGATTTGATTTTTTGGTCATAGCGGAATCACTACAAATTACTGATGAGCTCGCAGGAGGTGATCCGCTTGTCCCACTTACATAGAATTGGGAACGAGCTGGATACCCTAGACCCACCTGTGTTCTAGCACTGCACTTCGCGTAAGCTTAGTAGGCGCTGGTCAACAACTACGTCTAGTCCGACTGCGAAAACTTTCTGGCCTATTTCGGAACGCAAGAACTCTACTGATCTACTTCCTTTTAGCAAAATTTATCTATATTTGTAAGAGTTCGTACTTGACATTGTCCGATAGGCAACCATGAAATAAGGCTAAATATCTTATAGGACGATAAATGTCAAAGTTGTATGGAGAAATGTCAAGCACTTTTCTCTCTATTGTCTCGATTTTACAAAACTTTCGGCAGTCTTATTTTCGGTATATACAAGATATCAAGCAAAATAGAATTATATTATTATCATATATAATAAATCAAAATATGACAAATGCTTTGAATTGGATAAAATACCTGTTTGGAGCAAATGATCTTAGTTTTCGCTCATAAGCAATTTTATATGTGAGTACGAGTATGTCTACTGCTAGTTGGCTTAAATTTAGCGCGCTAATTTCCACCGGTTTACCTTAACTTGCTTGCCAGAGGCAGTTGCTTTTTTGTTGCAGCTCTGTGCTTTATTACTGCAGCAAAAATCTACTTTAATTAATTTATAAAAAAATATGTTTAGCAAGTCTAAAATGTGCACCCGAGTTCAAGGCGTCAGATCGTGCTTGCACTCTCGCTTTCGCAATTAGCTTTTATGGGTTTCTTTGTACAAGTCTCACACACACACAAATTGATTAATGTTAAAAGCATAAATGGACTTTGCGTTAAGGTTATCTTTAGATTTATACCTCAGATATGATTACTTGTATCTTGAGCAAGTTTACTTTTATGTTTGTTATAAAATTCAGACGATAGGTAATGGTTTATATCCGCAAAGATCAAATGTAAGGATATGAGTTGACTAAACTATTCACATAACAGAGTCACAGCGTCACTTACGAATAACCGGCAAACACATACAAAGGGTGCAATTCCAGACAAAAATCCATTAAAAGCAATTGTTCAGAGAAGGTAACCGAGTTTCAAGCTCGAATCGCCTATAACTTGTCTATCAACAATAAAATGTCACAAAACCTTAGGCCCGAGCAATTGGAACAATGCAGTCTTAATAACATAACCTTCGTGCCAAGTCATACATTCATTACAAAAAATTACCAGAAAATTGCAAATAAAAATCAATCACTCGCAAGCTTGTGTTTTTCATAAAACTGAATCACCTTAAGTTTCAAAATTCACAACGACTCCGCACATGAAATTCGGTTAGGAATACAAAGTTTTAAACGAAGTCTTGGTTCGATATTTCAGACTGATATCTTACAAACTGAGGGACTATTTCAAGTATATACAGGCAGACGGTCATAGCTAAATCGACTGAGATCGATTTATATATGCATATACTTTATACGGTCTCCGCCGTTTCCTTCTAGGTGTTATAAATTTCTTGGGAAAATAAATATACTCGTACAAGTATGGTGCAACAAAACAACTAAGGGTTTTCGTAAAATATCAAGATACGTAATATAGATTGTCTCATAGTTTCTGGGAAACTAGTTGCCAAGTTCTGCTAACAACCAAATAGTTACAACTTGTAATTGCTGAAAATTTGCTTGAAACACAGATAAAAGGAAAGAACGTCGATGAAAGAGCTCAACTTGTGTGCTTACCGCTGTACTTTTATCGATATGAATCAGAACCTGCTGGTCAGGATAAGCAAAAAAGAATCTACATACGATGGGTAAAATAAACCGTTCACCAGATCACTTATGGCTCTCCGAGTTTAGTTCATCCTATCCTGGAGAAAACAAAATTCGAAGTTATCGTAAATAAAAAACTGAGATGGAGAGCAGGGCTTTCAAAGTCCTTTGAATCTGGAACTCCTGCAGAAGAGCTATTGCCCCAAAGAGGGTATTATGACCCCACGTTGTTTATTGGAACTATACAAGTACAATGTTGCTTTGAGGTAGTGTTGCTGTTTTTTTTTTTTTTTGGAAAAGCAACAAAATAAAACATGTAATTACCTCTGCAGATATGAAATCATCTTATTTATGACCCAAAAACGAGTGAAAAGAAAAGTAGTTGAAAGGGGAAAATCTCGTGAATTTACTTTCGTGAATTTTGGTTTTCATTTTTCGTATACGGTCATGCAAAAATACCTGTATTACATATATAAAAGTGAACTTAAAATATCATGTAAGATCCCTACGTAAGACCACACCCAGCTGTAAAGACACAAATTTCTTTCATGTAAAAAAAACGAAAGAAGATGCGAATATCTGCGATTTAAAGGTCTTACGTATAATTCGATTGCATTTCACTTACTGTGGCTGCCCATAAGCGAAAACACATGCATACTTTTATATATACAAAGTCATTCAGAAATGCTTAAACCAAACAAAACCTTTACAGCAACACAACTACTTTGCAATTTCCAAATGAATTCAGAGCACTGAGTGAGATAAAATATGTGCATAGGCTTTATATAAATCGCTTTAGTCAACATTAACACGCCTATATAATGTATATAGTATATAGCATCATACATATTTATATCCGTTGCAAAACCGTCGTATTGTTAAATTTGTTTCAGCCGAATCCGTCACACTTGGTCCAACTTTATGGATTAGGGTCATAATATGGGAGCATCAGTAAGCTTTTGCTGCCCACTCGCTGGCTCATTTTTCGCAGCATCATTAGTCACTCGGCTAAAAGCGGTAATATATGAAGTTTAACAACAACAAAATATGCGAATAGTTTCAGTGGCCTTTCATTTGTGTTTCTTTCAAGCTACATCCATTACCGAAGCTGCCACAGTGTCCGACCAACAAAGCACTCCATTATTAGTGTATACAAAAGAGGTAAGTAAAAAATGCGGAAAATGTGGACAACTTGAGATAAATTGGTTTAAAGTGAATCACTTTTGTGTTTATTATTTATTTATTTTCTTTTTTTGTTTTGAATATTTTTATGATGAATTGAAGTTTTGTGGTACAACAAAAGGTGACACACGGGTTGGTGAGTGGTTTGCGGTGTAAAGAGTTAAATAGACAACAGCTTCGAAAGAAGATTCAATTTTGACATACATTTTTTTATACAAACGAAGTACTAAATTAAACGAACTCTCACAAAAACATCAACTAGTTATACTTAAGATTAGTATATTTCTATCAATTCCGATCTTTATCTCTTGTTAGACCTTCGGTTCGAGTATCGGACGTAGCAAAAACATATCTATTAGAAAAAGTTTACTCTCGTGGCGGTTAGTCTTCCGCAAGTCTTTATTGCTTAACCCTTCGTGAAGGATTTGAAACTACTTATACATACCTCCGTTATAAGGTGGTATAAATGCTCGGATTTATTAACAAAATCGAGAAACACTTTTTTGTTCTTCATATACAGTGGATCACAGCCAAAATGATGCAGCACTGATATGTAGTAGCACTTGACAAAAAAAACAATTTCATCTTAAAAAAATGAAAAATTTAGCTATTTTGTTATTTTATATAAGCATGTATTTTCTTGTAAAACACGAAATCAACTCAAATTTAAATTTTTTCGGCAACGGTTAACAAAAATTCACACACTTGCAGAAAATCAAGCTCACAGCGAAAGTGATGCACTGTAGTTTACCGTTAGTCGCGACGGCTTGGCGGGAATTTCCAAATGTCAGCTATTATGTAACATTAAAATAACTGAATTAGAAACAATATTTGATAGTTTTTGCATTCAAGTGTCGACATTTACACAGTGCAGATCAAAATGGGTCGTCAAACAACAGTTGAAGTGCGCGAATTAGTTTTAAAACATTATAAAGATGGCAAAACCCAACGAAAAATCGCAGAAGCAGTGAAATTGAGCCACGGAACTGTTCAACATATCATTGAACGCTACATTCGTGAAAATCGTGTAGAAAATAAAACTAAAAAGGCCCATAATAAAATTTTTAACGAAGTTGATTCTCGTTGGATAGTTCGGAAAATACGGGAAAACCCTCATTTAAGTGCTCCAGCATTGACAAATGATGTGGAAAAATATCTCGGAAAAAGTGCCACCCGGAAACCGTGCGAAGAATCCTTAGGGAAGCCGACTTCAATGGACGCACAGCCCGTAATAAGCCATATATCAGCGCAAAAAATCGAAGTGCACGACTAAAATTTGCTAAAGAGCATTTATTTAAGGATGAAAGCTTCTGGACTAGCGTAATTTTTGCAGATGAAAGTAAATTCAACCTTTTTCGATCAGATGGTAAGAGCTACGTATGGAGAAAGCCAAATACAGAGCTTCATCCACAGAATTTGCGGAGCACTGTAAAACACGGTGGAGGGCATGTAATGGTGTGGGGTTGCATGTCCTCTGCTGGTGTTGGAAATTTGGCTTTCATTGACAGTACTATGGATAAAACTATGTATTTGAATATCTTGAAAGCAAATTTGTTACAAAGTGCCTCAAAATTAAATATTAGAGAAAGTTTTCGATTCTACCAGGACAACGATCCAAAGCATAAATCGGGCGTTGTCCAAAGTTGGCTTATTTGGAACTGCCCACATGTGGTACAATCTCCAGATTTAAATGCTATTGAGAATCTGTGGTCAGTTTTGGAGCGAGAGATTCGAAAATATGAAATTCGAAATCAGGCTGATCTGAAAACTGCTTTGGAAGCTGAATGGAACAAAATATCCACAAACTACACAAACAAATTGGTAAAATCGATGTCTAGGCGCATGAAAGCTGTCATAGATAACAAAGGTTATCCTACGAAGTATTGATCAACCGAAAATTTAAGTTTTGTTAAAAAAAAATCTATTTATTTATTTATGTATTTGCTTATTTAGAGATTGCATCATTTTCGCTGTGAGGTAAAATTTAAGGCTGAATTCGTTTTTTTGTTTTTATTAAATGAAATAAGTGTAAAATGTGAGTTTTAAAAATAATATTTAAAAAAATACATCTGCCACTAATAATTGGCACTCATAAACAAACAAGTTTTGGCTTTTTATTTTTTATTAAGCATGTTTTAAAATTTCTCAGATGGCTGCATCATTTTGGCTGTGATCCACTGTAGTTTGTATTCAATCTTCTAAAGTCGCAACTTATAGATTCATTAAAATACTCTTAGAAGATCTTACAAAAATCTGACTGAATTTCATTTGCTTTTATAGACATATTCCAAATAAGGTTCCTACTAAGATGTATTCAAACTTGTCGATACTTTTTAGTATTTATGGAGAATAGTTACTGGAGCCATTAACAATCCGTAACATAGTTGGTCAACAGGGGTAATGCTCCAAAATTCTAACCACTAACAGACGGTGCCAAGGCCAGAGCATACTCTTGTTGAACTCCCAGAGGAGATCTAGTAATTGATGCCCAGGGTGTAATTATGGATGCCGTAAGTTCTACTTTTTCCAGACTGGATAAGGAAGCAAAGCAAATGGAATGAAGTAAAGTCCTCTCTCGGCGAATAAATACCAAACTCTATACGTTACTCATTATTCCCGTCCTGCTATATGGTGTAGAGGTATGGACGATGACAACATCTGATGAGTCGACGTTACGAGTTTTCGAGAGAAAGCTTTTGCGGTGGATCCTTTGCGCATTGGCAACAATTCGAAGACATCGGCTACGCTGTCAAGGTCATGTCGTCCGAATGGACGAAAACACTTCAGCTCTGAAGTATTCGACGCAGTACCCGCCGGGTGAAGCAGAGGAAGAGGAAGACCTCCACTCCATTGGAAACACCAGGCTGAGAAGGACTTGGCTTCGCTTGGAATCTCCAATTGACACCAAGCAGCGAAAAGGAAGAATGACTGGCGCGCTGTTATAAACTCTATTATAACCGCGTAAGGGGTGTACGAGGTATGACAATTAAGTAAGAAGACTGATTCCATAAAAACCGTATATTTGAAAATTATTATACAACTTTGTCATCCCACTCAAGGTAGTTTAGGCAGCTATACAGCGATTCCAGCGCGTTTTCCATGCTTCGTAACATTTCTGGAACGCTTCGACTGGGATGTCCGCGAGTACCCTCGTCACGGCCGCCCGGATGTCCGTAATTGACTCAAAATGGGTTCCTTTGACCACCGATTTTGTTTTAGGAAACAAAAAAGTTACAGGGGGACATGTCGGGCGAATAAGGCGGCTGTTGCAACACGGCGATCCCTTTAGAGGCCAAATACTGAGACACGCTGAGGGCGGTGTGGCACGGCGCGTTGTCGTGATGAAGGATCCAGTTACGAGCGATGTCTGGGCGCACCCTGTTGACTCGTTTTCGCAATCTTTCGAGTACTTGGCAATAGTAGACTTGATTCACAGCTTTTCCCGGTGGAACGAATTCTCTGTGGACGATTCCACGGCTATCAAAAAAGGCAATAATCATCGTTTTCACCTTCGACTTGCTCATGCGAGCTTTTTTCGGGTGCTTCTCAGTCTCATTACTTAATTGTCAAACCTCGTATACCCCAATAAAGAAGAAGTATTAAGTTAAGAAGCTCACTAGACTAGCAGATAGATAATGAAAAATTTTTCATTACTCTCCGTGTTGTTGCAAGTACCGCTCGACTAGTACTAGAAAATAACTTGCTCATATTTGTTAGTATCGGGACTCTAAGTGAAGTCTTGCGTATTGGTACCGTAAACCCACAACCCTTACAACACTTTAGATTATTTAAAAAAATATCATCAGTGAAATAAATTCACTGCCCTAAAACCTACTACTTTTTTAGTTTGAAGAGATGGAGGCCGCAATTTTACTGATTTCATGACATGAGAATGGGACTACTCGCACAGAGCTTTTTCTCAGTCAAATATTAACCGGCATCACCTTAACTTCACGAGAAGAAGCACTTAAAAGACACTTTTGTTTTAGTTTTTTACTTCTCAGGTCGTGCTCCACGAACTATCGTTTAATAAATCCACACCTTTTCATAGATCTCGACATACTTTATTGCTGATGCTTACTAAACACCAGCGGCACAAATATAAATGAATTATTGTATCAGATTTATAAGCGCCAAATGTTTCTTTTGTTGTATATAATTTTATTCACACGCGAACTACAACAATTATCATGTTTATTAGCGACTGGTGTGCGGCTGCGCCTTTGGTGCCGCGAAAAAGCGATCGCTCTCGGCTAGTTAAGTGCTCGCCCAGAGACTGCAGTTGAACTTGACCGATTTCTCATCGATTTTCTATTTGTCGATAATCACACATATGTAAACACTTGTGTGTTTAGGCAAATGGATGTTTATCAATAGAAATTTCGTTTTCGTTTCAGTTCAATTTCGAGATTCATGCTGAATATTGAAATTCCTTTGTATTCGACAACGAGCGTTTAGCAAAGGCGTGATCGTGATCTCTTTAATTTGCATATCATTTTGATATTATGTACACAAATTGGTGAAAGTACAATATATTGTATATGTTATTGCCTGATTTCGGGATGCTTGAATTTAACTTTATATGAGAGTAAAGTTCATTATAGTAGATAGGAATTTGGACACTTGCTGATTATTTAGCTTAGCTTCTACTTTTATGGAAAGTGCTTATCTTGATATTATCTGTCAAATGGTATCAAACCATTATCAGTCAAGGGATTTATGAAAAAACTTTAAGTTTCGAAATATAGCATGAAGATATGATAAGACGTGCTAAGAGGGTATGCCATAAGAAAATGATTTTCCTATAATTTATATTTCATACGTTGAAATTTCAACGTATAACTCACTTTTGGTAGTCGTCCACATAACACACAAAGCTGCGTTCACCAGTAACCTAAACTTCTATCTACTTTTTAAGTTATGTCTCTTTTATGGTTACAAATACGATAAATACAATAGCGATGCTTAGAAACACATCTTTAAAATAGAGACCGAAGATGAATCATGAATTTATGCATATGAGCAAACAGCAGTCGACTGGGTATTTCTAGGAGAGCTGAATCCAACAAAAGTTGGAAAGACGAAGCAGTTCCAAGCAAATGTTTACCTGTATTATTGGAAAAGGTGACAAGGTCAACGTTGATCGACATTTGAGGAGACAATTCATGCGTTCAGAACGCACGTTTTTTTAGAAATGTATATCAATCAGAGTGGTAAAACTGCTTCGACTATTGATTCAAACGCAGGAAAAAGTGTATAGATCATAGTGGAGAATATATTGAAAAACAATTAAGCGAATTTCTATGATTAATATTTGTTTTTGTTCTGTAAAGAAATATAACAGGCAACCCTCTAAAGCATCTCTATCTAGATACGTAATTACTCTACAAATAATCTATCATGAAACCTATTTATTGGACCAATATTATATCACATACCCTGTTCTAAACTTATTAAAAAAATAAAAAAAATAAATAAAATATATTTTCCTTGAGTAAAAATGAGGAAACTAGTATACGAGTACGTGTTTCTTGGCAAAAAAGGAAGAGAATGCATAGATGGGAGTAATCGGCCCCCTACAACGCTCACAAAATATCTTTAATCGAAAGTGCCATAACCAAACACTAAATTACCATAAGATATAAAACTGTAATTTGGCATAGGGCATCGCAGTAGAAAGGGGCATTTGTGTGGTAAAAATTTTGAAAAAATAAAAGGTTTAATGTACATATCTTCCAAGCCACTTAAGATTCAATAACCAAGTTCGCTCAATACAAATCCTATAAGCACTCCTGTCGACACTATTAAAGTGTCGAAATCGGTTGATACTCTCGCCCACTCTGTTAAAAACTACTAAAAGCCCGATAAATCAATAACTAAATAATAACATATATTGCACCCGGGTTGGTACGAGAAAGCTCGGCTCCTATAGGTTAAAAAAAGACAATGATCGTGGCATCGCCCACATTTAGGTAAAATCCCATATCTCAAGACCTAACGATTTCAACCAAAATTTTCAGGTAATTTTCACCCGACTTCTTTACATTACAGTGCTAAAATTGACGGAATCTAAGTACAACCAGACCTACATACATCCTACATAGCACAATTTCAAATTCCATCTGATTCTTTCACTTTCCCGTATATAAATCAAGAGCAAAACAATGTGTCCGAAGAAAACTTTGCACGAATAGTGAAAAAACGTAAGGAGATGAAAATCTTTGTGGTGTGCCGCCTTATGAACAAAATTTGTACAAGTCGGAGCAAAACCATTCAAGTTCCCAAATATCAAATATATTTGAAAAAAGCTAGTTTTGACTTCATATCTTAATTTTTTTAATACAGTAGCACATGTGTATCTACTTAAATTAATGCATGTATGTAGATCTGTAATTTAGCATTCACACAACAAATCCAAACTGATGACGATTGGCGGTTTTACCCGACGAGTTGCAAACAATTATTCATACATGTGTTTTAAGCAAAACGCTAACTGGTTTGCTACAGATTAAAGAAATAAAAGGCCAAAAACAACACTAACTCTCATTGCAACAACACATGTCAGCACTGAAACTACTGCAGTAAATGTTCGCCAACCTCGTTACGGTTCAACACCAAGCCATAGCCGAATCGAATATTAGCAGCGTGCAGAATAAATTTTAACCGATATGCATTCGTTTGAAAAATTTGTATTGCACGGCACGCGGCCAATGTGAAACTCTAAAAAAATAATAAATAATAATAGTAAGACAGGGTAACAACCGCATCGCACGTGAGTATGTAAAATAACAAAAACCATATTGGAATAAATTTTTTACCTTTCCATTACAACTCTACAAATCTGTGTAAATAATTACGTACATACTTGTAAATCTAAATGAGCGGCTCTATGAAACAAAAAATATTATTAATTATTTATAGTGACGCCTTCAAAAAATTAATATCAAAAGATAATTAAATTCCATATGGTAAATGGTTGGCAGGGATTTCATAATTATTTTTGGGTGTTAATCACTTTGTTTATCAATTGTTGCCTATTTAAGAATGGCTTATTAATAGCACAAGCCAAAATTAGGGATAATGTAATATTTTCAAATTCAAATCAAATTGGATAGAAATAACGAATTGTTAAGTAAATTGCTTTTCATGGTTAATTTGAACTAACAAAAATTTAAAATGTGTGCGAAATGTAATTAAAGATTTTTCAATAAATAGTGTGACTAATAACTATTGTAGAGACAAGACCTTTTTACGTTTATGACGTCACAAAATAATGTATATCCTGTCAAGCGCACTCAGAAAAATGTAAGAGGATGAAGTTATCGCAATCTATAATTCAAACCAGATATTCACCATGCACCAAATCTTGGAAAAGACTCGAGAAAAGATCTTTTTCCGATTTCAAAGCTGTTTTTGATGCGATGTCTGAATTTGGCATCCACGCAAAACTAATACGGCTGTGTAAACTGAGGTCAAAGAGGATCGGGAAGGATCTGTCTGACTATTCGATACCAAACGAGGTTTCAGACAAGGATACTCACTTTCATGTGATTTCTTCAATCTACTCTAGGAGAAAATAATTCGAGCTGCAGAACTAAATAGAGAAGGTACCATATTCTATAAGAGCGCTACTGGCGTACGCCGGTGATATTGATATCATTGGCCTCAACAACCGCGCCGTTAGTTCTGATTTCCCCAGCATGGGTAAGGAACCGAAGCAAATGGGTCTGGTGGTGAACGATGGCAAGACAAAATATCTGCAGTTGTCGCACTCGCGACTAGGTTCCCACGTCACTTTTGACGGTCATAACTTCGAAGTCGTAGATAATTTCGTCTATCTTAGAACCAGTATTAAGAGTAACAACAATGTCTGCCTCGAAATCCATCAGAGAAAAACTCTTACCAACAACTACTTCGGACTATGTAGACATTTGGGAAGTAAAGTCCTATCTCGACGAACAAAAACCAAACTCTATAAGTTACTCATCATCTCCGTCCTGCTTTATGGTGCAGAGGCATGGACGATGACAACATCTAATGAGTCGACCTTACCAGTTTTCGAAAGAGAGGTTCTAAGGAAGATTTATGGTCCTGTATGAGATATACGCCCTCACAGTTGGAGACTTATTTGGCTTTTTCACAGGAATACAATAGATCTCTTAAGTGTTGGTGTCTCAGCTCAATTTTTAACTCGAATCTCCATTCAACTAAGTCGCGAACCAAAACCAACAAAAGAATCTTTTTTCAAATTAAAGTTCTCCGTTAGCAAATAACCTTTAAGTTTTTCTATAAGAATATGCTAATGGAAAATAACGATTAGTTACACCATAACTATGAGCATTTTGTAACTCAATATATACTCGTACATACTTGTATGTCTATATTTTTTCGATGCAATTACCACACATCAAGGCTTAATTTCAAGTAGAATACTGGCAAACCGCAAACGCGTCGGTTCAATGATCAACAACTGATTACAGCATTAACCAATAACCATCAAACGATTACGGCCAAAAGCGTAGTGCAAGCAAAACAAACGAGACTATCTAAAATAATAGACATCGAATAAGTTTCGCGACCATACCGTCAGCACAAAGACGCTACTGAATATGCTCAAAACCAGACGGTGTCACTTGTCACAGCAGCAGTCGCTCTCGGCTGATCTCAGAAAGCGCTTTAACTGGCGACGTTCGTCGGCGCTAGTTAAGTGCATTGCGGTTGTTCCTAGGTAACCGTTGCATGGCCTAAACTAGGCAGACACAAATTGGCGGTCGCTTGCGCGCCTGGCTGACTGTGCGCCCGCCCCTGTATCACTTCCAAATGATTTTGTCTAACGGAGTTATGCGTCATTTCTAGTATTCTTAAGTTGTCTAACGAAGCAAAGAAAAGTTGCGGTGGCACTTTGTGCGCGAACTGGACTAGAAACAATCAGAGCAGTGTGGGTTCGTATGGGTTTATGCAATTGGTGCAGTTAATGAAACAATTTATTCTTTTGTAACAACTGTAAATTGGTAACAAATTTAGATCTAAGTAATTCTCTATATACGCGTACATTTTTTCATGATAATCGGATATGCGTTATTACTTCTGTTTAAGATGGGATTCTTAGAATTCTCTGCTGACGAAATAGAATCGTTTAAAGCCAAATAGGTGCATATCGTAATGTTGAATTAAAAAATGTGAAAGAACTGGGAGCAAAATACCTAAAAATAAAACAAGTGAGGAAGGGCTTACTTCGGCTGTAGAACATTTCGTACTCTTACAACTTGCCATGATCAACGCCAAGGATATACCTTTGTAAGTTATATGGGGTCAGGAGCACGTATTCACCGGATTTTATTCATTCTAGGCACAAAGATGCACCGTTTGTGAAAAAACATACAAACGATCCTCATTCTGCCCAATGAAAAAAGGCTGTTTGGAAAATGGAGAATTAAATTAATCGAATCAACTCTTCCAGAATGTGGAATGCGGGTCGTAACTACCTAACAAATTTATGATAGAAACGGATATTGCTAGAAAATTCTACGATAAGCGGCGACTAACGGAAGGTTTCAAGACCGGAGTATTCTCTTGTAAAACTCCCAGAGGTAATCTAATGACTGATGTTGAGAGCATACTGAAGTCATGGAGGGAACTCTTCTTCAGCTTACTAAACGTCGGTGAAAGCATAACACCAGGAGATGGTGAACCCTATTCCACAATCGATGACGATGGAATAGATGTTCTATTGGCCGACTATGAAGAGGTTCGAATAGGAGTTTCTCGCCAGAAGAACAACAAAACAGCAGGAGTAAGACATAGACGGATTAAACAACAATGGCTATCTATGCATCTGTAATTAATGTTTGAAATTAAGCTTTCAAAGTATAAAAACATATGACTAACTTGGAAGAACAACAAAGCAGCAGGATAAGATATATTGCAGCGGCGAAGAACTGATAAGGTGGATGCATCAGCTTCTTTGCAAGACATAGACGGATTAAAACATGCGCGGTGATTGGAAACTACCATAAGTGTGCTCCATCCAATCCACAAAAAGGGGAACCCATAATCTGCGCCAATTACGTGGGTTAAGAAGCATCCTTAATATCGTAAATAAAATCCTTAATATCGTATCATGCGTAGTGTGTGAAAGACTGAAGCTCGCCGTCAACAAACTAATTGGACCTTATCAGACTGGATTTACAACTGGATCTACTGAAGGCCTGATTTTCATCAGGCGACAAGTATTGGAAAAGGCCCGTGAAAGGAAGATCGACGCACACCATCTCTTCGTCAATTTTATATGTCATAGATTTATTTCAATTCAGCAACAACGTGTTTTTTAACATTTCTCTCGACCAATCAACACAACCCTTTTTCGACCATTTGGCAAATTACGTGGGATCCAACGTGAACATTTTTTTTTAAATTAAATATTCATGCAATATCATGTCTCCATTTCCCAATAGGGGTTGCATTTTAGAGCAACAACTGATTTGAACGACCTTCACAAAATTCTTCTTGGAGTCGGTGATCGATTGAATTCACCAAACCATGGATAAACACTGGTATTTGATCGAACTTCAACACCAAAAATTTAATTAAATTCAATGACGTCCTCTTGCTCATGTCGAAAAATTAATCGTATTCGTTTTTTAATTCAATTTTTTTGATCATATCAATATTTAAAGTTACAACATACATAAATAGCGCTCGTATGTTAAACCGTTCTGAGTATGAATAATAACAAACATATCAATTTTGACGATAAAGTTGTAAGTTGCCAAAATGCAAACCTATTAGGGTTGCCAAATCCTGAAATATGAAGGACAAACTACGTATAAATTAAGAAAATGGATTAAAACCAGCGAAGGCCTTTGCGAGGTAAGAAATTTAGCCTATATAGACGACTGCTAAATCACCTTTACCTTATCTTTTGGTGTTTAATGTTTTCTATTGTGATGTTTTAATTTTTTCCACTTTTAGAGGTTTTGCGTGATATTGGTAGGCGTGATCATTGAAACTTCTTCACTTATTGGCAAAAATCTAATGTTCTTAGCTCAAAATCACCGATTATAATAATACAATGATGACATGTTTTAAATTTGGTATAAGTAAATAAATTCCAAAAATAAAAACAATCGATAAATCCTTAATTAATTACTTAATTTTTCCAGCTAACAGTTCAACATTTAATGAATCTAAAACTCATGTATAGTATGTAAATGATATGTTTGATGAATTTTTAAATACGCGCACCATTCACCAAATGACTGTTAGTCACAACTACATACATTGAAGATATATACACATTATATACTAAAAATTATATAAACGTAAAATATAAATTTGTGAATTAGCTTAAATATGTATGTATGTATGTGCAAATACTCACTTGCCGCCTGCATTATTAGAAATCCGATCACGAAGAAGTTCATCTTTCGCCAGCGTCAATACAACAAATGAAACAAATGCCAAATTAACAGTTGTTGTATATATGACTTACTAATTGTTGATTAAACTATGTCACTATTTGCCTTTTGAATATTTCAAATTAATTTACACAATTATTTTTTCACTTTTGCAGATATTTTGTTTCGCTTTGACACACTGTAGACACACTTAAATCAGTAGAAATGCAAATTTTTAACATACCAAACTAAAATCATAAACGATAGCATCAAAAATCACATATCACAGGCACATTTTTTGTAAGCGATAAGCATATGCAAACAGTGTTGAGAAATTATACACACCAAAAAATAAGAAAAAAACAAAAATCACGGTGTTTAAAAGTGAAAATACGCATGGAAAATATAGCACGCAGGAAGCATATGCAGACAAATATGTGTATATGTAAATTGGTTGTATTTTGGGAGCAAGAAATTGATTTTTTTCACGTATTTATTCGAGCAGCGTGAACGCATGCGCACAAACGCCAATTTTGTGTTATTTGATTTTCGTTAATTTTTACACTTTATGAGCACGTCTTCGGTAGACTGCTGCTGTGAGCAGGCAATTTGCATATGTTAGTATGCTTTTGTTTCTCTTTTTTTATTATTTTATTTTATTATTTAAAATTTCAATTTTTTTTTATAATTTTTTATTTTTTTTTCAAGCTATCTATTATATAAACCTTTTAAGCCACGCACTTTAAAAAACGCATAAAATATTTATCATTTTCTAATTGTAAAGCACTTATGTACTATTCAAGTCGTAGCAAAAACTCACAAATATTTTGACCAAATTCCAATGCTATGAATGGGTTAACAGCCAATATGCCATGATTGCTCAGATAACGGGTAGTTTTGTGATCAGTTCACAGCATTTCGAAATTTTCCAAACAGTCAACACTCAAATCAACATCTGAATGAACAGGTGTATATACAAACATACTCGTATCTTTAGAGTAAATATTTATCAAGCAGCGCTTAATCGAATTTACAACTAAACACGAACAGTCATAATAAAATGATAAAAAAATTAAAAAACATGGTATATAACAACAAATATCACTCTCTCTTTCCGTATGCAAAGTAAAAGCGGTTTTCGATGCGCAACACAACAACACCAAACTCGCTCAAGAAACTAAAGTAACAGCAAACAACGGCGAATGACCGAATGATTGTCGGACAACTATCGATCGGCGACAACGAATAAGCATTAATACATACGAGTAAATTGCATAGGCATGAAAAAAGTGAAAATTCGAGAGGCAGCCACTTGACATGTGTCATCTCTATCAGCATTTCGTCGCAAATATGCCCAATTATTAAAAAATTTATAATAAAAGCAACAGTAATGTTAACGAAATACTGCTCTTGGTAACTTGTAGCTCTTGAGCGCATCATACTTTATTTTTTGCGTAAAAAGCACCACTAGCCCTGCTCTTAATTATAAATGCCAGTGCGACTCTGCAAAGTTATAATGCTCGACAAAGCAAAAGTGCGTGCGACAACACCAAAAATTTAAGGCGCAAATTAGCAGTTTCATACCAGAGAGACACAGCCCTTGAATTAGAGAAATTTCAGCAATTGAAATTTTAAACAATTGTATTAAGTTTTTGCAATCGTAACTTATATATTTAAAATTTGTATTTATAGTCAGAAATTACAAAAATAAAATGTTTAACATCCTCAGCCCATTTGTCTTCATCTTCCGCTATTTACAATTTTTCATTTGAGCGTTCTAATATTTTGGAGAGAAAGTGTATTTTTAAGTACAATTTATAAAGGCGAAGCTATAGACGAACATTCCCGTAACCCAACGAGGATAGACCCATCGGAACTAGCCAAAGGGTAGGGTCTTGATAAAAGATATATATTCGACGGATTCCACGGTGTTTTCACCTAATTGTTAAAACAATATTGTGTTAAATTTATGGAATATTATTGATTTATACATTTCAGTAAACATTATTCGAGACCATGTCCTAAAGGATGACTACTTCTTTTGGACTTTTTGTAACTGAACCCCATCTGGTATAGCAAAGGATCTGGTCTATGCGTGGCTAATTGGTCTACCAGTTTAACCTAACCTAACCTAACCTAACCTAACCTAAAATATGAACTTTCAATGACTTCACGCATGGCATGAACGGTATACATTTATTTAAAGCGCTTCTTTCAAAGGCACATAATGGAAGACGAATTAATGACAGTTAAGCGACTATTTCAGTGAGAGCGCAAGCTCTAATCAATGATATTGCAGCATCGAAACTTGTTTTATTTTTATTGCTATCACTGTTCATACATATACGCCAAGTCATGATGATGTTGTCGCCGTCAAGTGTTTCTCTGCTTCAGTAAATAGCTAACTAATATTGGGTGTCTACTGGGCCTGCTTACTGAGCTTCTGTTTGCCTGGTTCAAAGTGTTTGTATGTTTGTCGTCTTATGTGTGTTAGTATGTATAATAACATGTTGTTAATGGTGTTTTATATTTCATTGGTGTTGTTGTGAAGCACTCGCCAGCGCTTCTGCTTCTATTTGTGATACACCTCTTGTAGTTGGGGAACAAATGGAGTTTTAAACCGTCAGTTAGCGAATGGATGCTTTCTCATGCCCTTAATAGATGCTCTCGCACCCGGAAATTTAATATATATATGTCAAATATTACCAAATAAACTGGAAAGTGATTACTCTTTTGGTTTTTTTAATGGTTAATTATGGTACTTTTTATAAAGAACTGACATAGCCACTTTTCATACACTTGTAGGTGGTTTGCCTTCTGGTTTGTGCTATTAAATGGAAGGAGTCACACATTTATCAATATATAAGGTGCGTTCCAAAGTAAACAGGAAAATAACAACAAATGGTTTTTTCGGCAAAGTCAATTTATTTTATTCAAAATAGTCTCCTTCTGTTTCAATATAGCTTTTTGCACGGACCAAAAGCATGTCGAACGAGTGTTTTGGCTCGTTGGCCGGTATGGCCGCCAGTATGCCGGTGCAAGTCTTTTGAATGGCCTTTACGTCTGCATAACGCTTTCCTTTCATGGGCAAATTCATTTTTCCGAAAAGGAAGAAATCGCACGATGCCATATCAGGTGAATACGGGGAGTGATTAATGGTTAAAATATTCGTTCTTCGAATGTTGTATTCCGAGCAATGTTTGGTCGTCAGTCAATTTATGCGGGACAAACCGTTCACACACTTTTCGTAAGCCCAAATGTTCGGTCAAAATGCGATAAATCGATTTTTTGGAGATGTTCAATTCCATTTCCATGAATTTCAATGATAATTTCGACTGATTTTTAATGAATTCACGCACAGTTTCGATGGAATTTCCGGTGAACACGGATTTTGATTGACCCACATGTTGATTGTCATTTATGTCCTCACGACCACTTTGACAACGTTGAAACTAGTCGTGCACTCTGCTACGAGATAGGCAATCATCGCCATAAACTTGTTTCACCAATTGAAACTTATTTCGGTAAAAGTTTTACCAAATTTAAAACAAAATTTAATGTAGGCTTTTTGTTCAAAGCTCATTTTCGTACCGATAATGCAATAACTTCACTTCCAATCAAAGAAATGTCATGAAATTCTCGCTGGACAATCGATAAGGATAGCAGATTCCAACGCACCAATAGACATATAGACCAGGGGGTGCTCGATTCAAAAAGTTGAAATTGTTTACTTTGGAACGCACCTTGTATGAATAGCTTTACCAGTACCTAAATTCACTTGGAAGTTTGGTAGGTCGGTAGACAACCATAGTTTCAATTAACAGTTTGTTCAACTAGCAGTGTAAGTAGTAAAACTTTTAATGAAATTCTTGATCTAATTAAATCCAGAAAGTCAGTTCCAGAAATCTTCTTATGAAATTCTTTGGAAAACTTTCCTAACGCAAGTCATGCATCCAAATACCATATAAAGATAATAGAGGCCCCCAAAACGTCTGATTGATAGCTTACAACGTATACATATGTATATGAATTGCTTTCCTTCCAAACGTATACCAAAGAAATTTATTTTGGTAAAAAAGGGAAATACTGGGTTCAATAGAGATACATACTTTCTTGGATTCCTAACTCAATCAAACCAAACGCTTAAAGAAGTACGAAATGGGTTAAAAGAACCCGAAATAACCGAAATACTAATACTTTATTTTGAAGATGATAATTGCAGATAGCGCGATTTTAACATTTATTTAAATTTACTGAAGTGATAACTTGAAAGTGTATACAGTATTTTTTGCGCTTAAAATTTGGAAATGTTCGAAAGTGTTGCCACCTTTATTACAAATCTAAATTGAACAAAAAAACTGAAAACAATACAAAATTCGTCAATTAAAAATTATTAACAAATTTTTTTTGTGATGTTACCACCTGCTTGAAATTATAAAAAATATATAAATACTTCATTTTGGCAACTAATTTCCCGAGAGCACAAGCTAATATCTTTTATTGTATAAAAAACACTATATTTTGCGCTTTTGAAAATGTTCGAAAGTGTTGCCACCTTTATTACAAAACTAAATTAAACAAACAAACTGAAAAAGCATGAAAATAATACTAAATTTATCACGTAAAAATGATTATAAAAAAAAATATTTGAGGTTGCCGCCTGATTTATATAAAATTATAAAACATGTTGATTTGGCAAAATTTTTTTTTAATTTTGCGCGAACACATGAGAAAAATGATTTCTTTGATAAAAAACACAATTTTTTGCACTTAAATTTTTTTTTAAATTGAATACAACAAACAAATTGAATAGGCAACAACAACAAACCGAAAAAATAAAATATACAAAATTTGTTATTTAAAAATTATTGGCAAAATATTTTTTGAGGCCGCCACCTTATTATAAAAAAATACAAACAGTTGATTTTGACAATTTTTTTTTTCTAATTTTGCGAGAGCACAAGCTTTTTTTTAATATAAAATCCACGTTTACGCGTCCGACTGTGTATTGCCATAATTTCAACCGGATATTATTCCATCAACACTGCAGCGCTCAATCTTAAAGGCAGATGCCTCACACGTTGTGCGCACAGACGCGTAAATAATGGTAGAAAAGTTAGTTGGCCATTATATTAAATCAACGTCATTAAGTCAGGCTCATGCAATCATACATTTAAAGCGGCCGCTAAAGCGTCAGTCATGTGCCATGTGCCACCATTCGTGTGCACAATAATATTAAGTACAAAGATAAATAAATATGTACACGATTATTTACTACACACGTTCCATTTCGTTCCGGGTGTGAGCATAAAATTCGCCTATAAAGGCATTAAACCTGTAACTAACCTCAAAAAAATGCCACAAAATATTATTACAAATGTGAAGAGAGTTGAAGAGCATGTGGGTATGCAAAGAGACGTGTAAAAAAACGAAATAAAGATTACTAAACAGTTTATAAACAATTTCAATCCGGAAGTACTACGTTTGTTGTTACATTCTAATTAAATTGAATACTTATAATTAGAAGAATTTTCATATTTGATATCAAAGTGATATAATTTAGACTTGTTTTTAATTATTATTTTGGTTTTTTTAACTTTTGAATTATAATGTTTTGTAGCTGAATGGGAGATACATTCTTTTATTTCTTTTCAAAGGTTTATTGGAGATTTAAAAAATATGTATTTTAAACTCTGGAAGTGAACAACGTATATACAAGATTTACTTGTAGATGATGATTTATTGTTCCATATACAAAAGTACGAATGAACTTCTAAAAAAGGTAACGTTTCTTTTTATTAAATCTTTGATAAAAAGTTTTTAAATACCTTCCAACCATCTTAATCATTTAATGCTCTTGGAAAATTTTAATTTACTGCCTAAACGACCTTGGAAACCAATTATTAACTAATTCAAAGAATAAATCTAATACTATCAGAAATAACTCCAACTGAGAATCTCAGTGGTTCCGAAATCTTATACTAGAGTGGGAATTTATGTCATGGCCATTCCTACTAAGAAGTAAAAGAATTATAAGTTGTTTAAGAGAGAACCTAATTAACTCAATTAGCCCATTTACTCCATTGATGAGTAATGTATATTATGGCGGGTCCAAAAAACGAAAGTTTTTTACGTCATACTCTAAAAAATAGCACCTCTAAGTAAGGCTCTCCAAGTATGAGTTCTCGGGACACTCCTAATTTTGTAGGAAATTAACTGCTCTTCCAAAATGGGAACTTATTTTTTTATTTGTTTTAAAATTTTTTTGAATTAATTGTTTCTTCGTTGATTTTTTATGCTAAATATCTCGTTAACGATTAACTTAATATACAAATTATGTAAACCATTTTCGTAAAACGGAAAATTTTCTATAAGACTGTGAGTTTTGCAATTAAAAATTATTATTTTTTTTCATTGAGTTGAATTTGCCTAAAAATTACTAAACTTCAAACGTTAATATCTTTAAAATGGTTAGGTTTACGAAAAAAAACGTTAAAAATCCATGAAGCGAACCTTCCCGTTACAATTAAGGTCTCATAATTGGAAAGCCCCTCTTAGAGGTGTCTATCTACCAATTTTTCAGACTTTCTTTGTAAACTTCCGACGAATATTTTAAAGCTTTTGTTCCTTATCATGTAGAAAAATATTAATTAAAATAATTTTGATTGAATTTTTGTATATATGTACACTACAAAGGCTGGAAAGTCCTTAGCCTAGAAATGAAAGAAACTTTCTTTGAATGATTTGAATGAGGATATGGCTATATTCTTCCCATCTAAATTAATGCATTTATTAGAACGGTGCGCACACATTTTGATACCGGTTCGATAGTGTGAAACTTCGTGCTATTTAAAATAGATATTTCTTTATATGTATTTTGAGCTCCTCATTTAAGGGAAACCTTTTTCCAGCAAGCAATTTCTTTAGTCTAAGAAAAAGAAAATAGACGCTGGTAGCCAAATTTAGCGAATATATTGGGTGCAGGACTAGTTTATATAGAAAACCTGTCAATTTATCTCTCGTATCGCGTGTTGAATGAAACGAGGTATTTAAAAAACGACGGCTTCTTGACGCATGGTGGTAGCGTTACGACGAAATTCAGCAAAGAAATGCTTGATCGTTGAATATGTTAGACCACACATAACATTAAGAAAACAATATTTTATTAAAACATAAACATACATAATATCCATTGGAAACAATAATAACATCGCTTTGGTAACAATAACTTGAGGAACACTGGATAAAATGCCATAAAACTTTGACAGTAAGGTTAAGGCTAGTGCTCTAAAATAAGGATGAGCGCGCATAATTTGGCATGAATCACTATATAAAGCCTAATGCAGTCTCCGAAGATGTTGTTCGGATCGGACAGCTATAGTATTAAGCTGCCTTACAACAACATCGACTGAGTGATCAGAATCAAGTTCTTGTAAGGGACCTGTTGTATTTGTGAAGGCTATTATAGCTTTGATGCAACCGAAGTTAAAGTTTTTCTTGTTTTTTGTAACTTTTATAAAAATAATAACAATAAAAAATCTCAAATTTATGTCTATAATATTTTGAACTACGACAAATATTGTTTCGAATTGAGGTAAATAATGTTTCACTTCTTGCATTTTAAATCCAATTTTTAAACGCCTTATCAACAAATATTAAAATTTCACTGAGATGAAGGAGTAAGCCAGCGGCACTTGCAATAAATAAACATTTCCGAACTTTTAGAAGATTTTCCGTATTCAATTTGTGTACCTTCTTTAAATACATACATATGTATATGTGTGTGCGCAATTTTTTTTTTTTTCAAAATATTAACTTTACATTTTTTTGTAATACGCTGCTACTATATAAATTTTCTACTTATTTAAGTGGTTTTTACGCATCCAAACTGAATATAAATCTTTTTTTTATTTTCCGTTATTAATTTATGTTTAAAACTGCATCCATTCACCTCAAATATGAAATTTATACGCTTATCAATCAAACGCATGCTTGCTATAACAACACTGTCAAGCACTTAAAAATTTCTTTATCTTTCTCCAGCACTTTCCAGCGCAAGCGCTTGTTACCAAATACAGCTATTTAGGTCACACAGGTTTTTATGCATTTATTTTATATAAATATGTATATATGTACATATGTATGTATATATAGTATTTTGTTTTATCATTTTATGGCATGTGGGCATGTGTATAGCTGCAGTTTTAAAATTTTACTTTTCAGCGTTTCACTGTCGAGTGATTATATTTTAGGTAAAAAATGCTTGAGAATCAGAAATGCACTCCTTTTATTTATTTATTTGTGTTTTTTTTTTAATTTCATCAATTTATGCGATTAATAAGTTGCACAAGGTTATATGTATATTTCTTTACTAATTTTTTTACTGGCACACACTTATCGCTTACTAACACGTTGCAAAACGCCGCGATTTCAAATTTCGGTCTAGAAAAAATGCACAAAAATAAATAATAAGAATATATTACGCCGCAAAAACGTGTTAACTGTTGTTCAATAGCTTATTTTTTTTGAATTTTTTTCTTTTGCCTTTTTTGTACGTTTTCTCTTTATTCTAAATCGACTATGTTGCACGCTCGTGGTATTACGCGCAACTGAACGCTGTGCGCTGCTCAAACACTTAGAAGAAATACTTGTAGTACGAACTTTATTTGATAAGCAACTCGTGAAAACACAGCAAGCGTCGGCCACTTGCACATCAGTGCGCTGTAAACTAAAGACTAAAGACACAAACTTCATGCTCAGCACAAGTGAGTTGCACTGCCTGAAAGATAAAAACTCACCACACCAACAATAACAAACGGTATACATTGTGCACAAGAAAAAACAAAAACAAATTATTAATGCCACTCACATTCTCTAATAAAAATGAACAGCGCAAGTAGTTTACAGTGCCGCTAACGACCACTGTTAAAATCCAACTTTCATTAACATTGCCAACTGCTGTTATATACATGCAGAGAGTCAACAGTGTTCGCTCAAGTGGCTAGCGACTATTTTGAAAATTGGAAAGGTGCTTTGGCGCTTATAATTGAATAATATGAACGAAATACCCATGAGTGCGCACATGCACACACACATACTTCTTTATTGTTTTCAAGGCAGCAACTCTCTGCTCGCCAGTGTAGCTTTTTGTGTTTTAAATTTTTATTTAATTTTTTGTTTTGTTGTAGTGGCAAATTGTGCTTAGCGCACAACAACAAAGGTTCACTTCTATTTGTTCTGCAACAATCGTTCACCAATTCAACAGTTGAGCATGCTCCACGTTTATTATTTATTTATTTTGTATGTGTTGTTTTTGTGTGTCTTTTTTCATTATGCATTGCTGCTGCGACTTGCTTAGCTTTTGTCACTGGAGACACTTTAAGCGAGCTTCAGTTGCATCCCGTACAATAACAACTAACAATAACAACACAAGCCACGTGCATATTTGCCTCTATGCTTGTGCTGTTGTTGTTTCTTTTTATTAAAAGATTTCGTTTATGAATTTGTATATCGTGACGCCTCTTCTGCTTCTTCCGCTTTCGGTAACCGCAAATTAAGCCTAATTAACACTCGGTTTTTGAAAAATGGTTTGCTTCAAATTTTCTTTTGTGCTGCTGAATTTGTTGTCATTGTTTGTTGCCATTGTTGTATTAAATTAGTATTTCTATTGTACTTTATTCTGATTTAAGCACTTTTATTACATATTGAAAAACAAAAATGTCTTAAATTTTTTCATCTTTTATAAATCGTAGATAAAACGAAGGTCAGTAAAGAATACTTTTGAATTTTTAAATATAATAAATTGTTCGATACTTGCACCTGACTTAAGATTTTTACAATCTCACAAACATTTTATACGATGTCTTGATTGCAATCAATGACTGTCAGTGGTAGCCACAATGGACCGAGCTTAGCCATCTTCATCGGATGGCTACGTCTAATCGTCGTATAATCACAACTAGATAACACAATTAGAGAATTCGTGGTATCCCGAACAAACACATCTCGGCATTTTTCAAATATAAAACTGCAAAAAAACGACTTTAATTAAAAGCTGAGAAAATGTCCAGTAATATTTTATCTTATGTCCTAATGTACAAATTGGGTTAATCCCGAGATTTATTTATTGGGTTGAAGCTAGTCTAAAATACATAAATAAGATAGAATAGTATATGGACTCATAAGAGTAAGTAGACACATGCTTTGCTTTTGCCAAATAAAAACAACTTTTAAATAATCGAAACGTCAACTAAATGTCTAATTAAATAATTAAAAATAAAATAATAATAATTAATAATAAATAATTAAACTCCCCTAACTTTTCAAAATCTTAACCCCTTAAGGGTTCTATTCGCGTAAAAACCAGTATTTTTTAATGTTTTAAGCTCGGCCATTCCTGTTGACCCCTCGGAAAAAAGATGCGCCCGCGTTGGCAAGATAGCTCTGTATAAGATTTTTATAAAAAATTTAAAATCGTGACATTTTTCTTTTAATTAGTTGTAATCAAAAAAAAATTCTTCGTCCAAGTCTTTAAGAATTGTATCTCAAAAGTCCTGTGTAAAATTCATGAAGATCGGTTGAGTAGTTCTCGAGAAATCTTACCAATCGACTTCAAAAACACAGCTAGCCTAGCTAGCCTTGAGCGCACAAGTTCTCAAGGTCGTATCTCCGAAACTATTACTCGGATCAATTTGAAAATTTAGGATAATATTCTAAAGGTGTTGTAGAATTTAATAAGACAATAAAAAATCGGTTTTTTGAAATCCTTGTCCCATAAAAAGTTTTCTATTCAAGAACTTGATTTGGATCGATTAGTTTCGGCGGTTCCGACAAATAAGCAGCTTCTTATAGAGAAAAGAACGTGTGTAAAGTTTTAGAAATTTAACAAATTTTTAATACAACAATAAATTATTTTTTCTCGAAAATTAATTGAATTGAAACTGATAAACTTGTCCTTATTTTCATACGATTACACGAAACCAATCACGATATACGACACCCACACATAGTCTAAAAATATCTTTAATAATATTATATTAAGTCAATCAAATATTATTATAAGAAGTAATGATCATATCAGTAGAACATTGCAATATAAATACTATATACTTCGGGGAAACTTTAGTATACGATCCCACGATTTCAGGGTTAAAAGTAGTATGGTTGGATAGGGCTGATACTCCAGATTAAGAAAATATATAATTGTTGCCGCCGCAAACTTATAGTTTCCGAGATATTTGCATTTAAAGTTGAAAATTTTGCTAATTTTATCTTGCAGTTTCTCGATTGCTAGTAATTATTTAATTCATATTATGCCTTTTTTATGCATTTATACTTCATTACATTGTTTCTACATATTTATTTTTTAGTAATTATTTAGTTATTTGCTTAAAATAAGCATTTTATATTTTACACAATTTTCATTCCATGCACAATAACAAAAGTATTCCGTGTTTACAGATATTAAGTGTTGCCATAATTACACATATATCAAACGAATAAGAATGGATATAAAAACTCAAACGCAGAAAACAAATACTATCTGAAATAAATTTTCCATTGTAATAAGAAAAGTTTTAAGGCTTTATTGGCGGCGTTCGGCCGCGCTTCAAAAAAATAACCCTGGCCGATCCAACACAGGGGGGTGTCAAAAATCTTGATATATCAAGAAAAAGGGCAATGATTTATGTATTTGGGGTATAGTCCTATTTTTTATTCATTTTTATTCGTTTGATAAATGTGTAATTATGGCAACACTTAATATCTGTAAACACGGAATACTTTTGTTATTGTGCATGGAATGAAAATTGTGTAAAATATAAAATGCTTATTTTAAGCAAATAACTAAATAATTACTGGAAAAAAAAAATATGTAGAAACAATGTAATGAAGTATAAATGCATAAAAAGGGCATAATATGAATTAAATAATTACTAGCAATCGAGAAATTGCAAGATAAAATTAGCAAAATTTTCAACTTTAAATGCAAATATCTCGGAAACTATAAGTTTGCGGCGGCAACAATTATATATTTTCTTAATCTGGAGCATCAGCTCTATCCAACCATACCACTTTTAACCCTGAAATCGTGGGATCGTATACTAAAGCCGACCCTATACTTCTACATATGAAAATATTTTTAAATATTTTTATATACCGATTACTTTTGAAAGATACGAGTACTTGCTTTTCAAAAAATGTAATGTTTGTTTGATTCCCTTGGGTGTCGACCTTTAGCGATACGGCACGATCAACGCTGTCTGTCTAATCGAACAGCTGTTGCTATTGTCAAAGTGTGATAAGAATTATGCGTGGGTAATAAACGCAAAGAATAACAAATTCATTTTCAGTTTTTCTTTTGATACCTGAATTGAATTGTATACATTTTATCGTAATTTAAAATCTAATAGAGAAGCTAAGATGTATACAAGATTACTGAGACAAGTTCTTACATTAAGGTAAATAACTTTTTACTAAGCATCAAAATATTTATAAAAATTACAAATGCACACCTTGATTACGTAAACAAGTTCTACATTAGTGTACTAAACATCTATGTTGTTATTTTTCAGAACTTACAGCACGAAAGCAGATACGAAGGTGCAAGTGCGACCGATCAACAAAATTCTGATAGCCAATCGTGGTGAGATCGCATGTCGTGTAATACGTACTGCAAGACGACTTGGTGTACGCACTGTTGCCGTTTACTCTGATCCTGATGAACATTCATTGCACACATCACTCGCAGATGAGGCGTTTCGCGTTGGAGAGGCCGCATCAGCTTCCTCTTATTTACGTGGTCAACACATAATTGATATTGCCAAAAATGCTTCTTGCCAAGCAATACACCCAGGCTACGGCTTTCTCTCCGAGTCTGTTGAATTCGCGGAACTATGTCAGCGTGAAAATATTGTATTTATGGGTCCACCAAGTACGGCTATACGTGATATGGGCATCAAAAGCACTAGTAAAGCCATTATGGATGCTGCCGGTGTGCCCATCATCAATGGCTATCATGGTGAGGATCAAAGTGATGAGCGTTTGCAAGCAGAGGCAGCGAAAATCGGGTTTCCCCTCATGATTAAAGCAGTGCGTGGTGGTGGTGGCAAAGGCATGCGCATTGCAAATACAAGTGAAGAATTTCTGACAGCACTCAATTCAGCACGCAATGAGTCGCAGAAATCATTCGGCGACAGTTCGGTATTGTTGGAACGTTATGTACGTTCTCCGCGACATGTTGAAGTGCAAGTATTCGCCGATCAATATGGAGATGCGGTGTATTTGTGGGAACGCGACTGTTCAGTGCAGCGGCGGCATCAAAAGATTATCGAGGAAGCACCGGCTGTGAGTATTTTCCATGTAAATATTCATAAGTATTGCATTTAATTAAATATTTTTCTCTTAGCCTGGTTTATCTGAACAACTACGTCGCGAATTGGGTGAAGCTGCAGTGCGTGCCGCAAAAGCTGTGGGTTATGTTGGCGCTGGCACTGTGGAGTTTATCATGGACAAAGAAGATCTTTCATTTCACTTTATGGAAATGAATACACGTTTGCAGGTGGAACATCCAATATCGGAAATGATCACTGGCACCGATTTGGTTGAATGGCAAATCCGTATTGCGGCCGGTGAACGTTTGCCCCTGACCCAAGAGGAAATCGGACGAAAAGGACATGCATTTGAAGCTCGTATTTATGCTGAGAACCCACGGTGGGTCCCAATATGGTTTTTAATTGTTATAAAATGTTTTTTGACCTACTATTATTTACAGTGGTGGATTTTTACCAGGTGCAGGTCCCTTACGTTATCTTGCCACTCCGCAACCAAATGAGTTTGTACGCGTTGAAACTGGCGTACGCGAAGGTGACGAGGTATCCGTGCATTACGATCCAATGATAGCCAAACTAGTTGTTTGGGGCGAAAATCGTACACAAGCGTTGAATAGCTTAATTGCGCGACTGCGTGAATATCATGTGTGTAACGACTACTCAACATAGAATTTAAGTGAACATCAATAATTTCAAATTTTACCTACAGATCACCGGTCTTGAAACAAACATCAATTTCCTCATCGATTTGGCTGCTCATCCAGAATTCCAGCAGGGCAATGTTCATACCGGTTTTATTGATCAGCATTTTGATACACTATTTCCAGCTATCGAAATCAAAGTTGAGCAACTTTGTAAGGCAGCTATCGCCTTGGTACTCAATGAGATGCAAGTCTTCGGCAGCAACGCCAGCAAAAACGATCCATTCAATGCAACACCAAATGGACGCTTAAATTATTCGCTGATTAAAAGCTATCAATTGAAAGCGAATGAAAAAGGTGTGAGGAAATTTCATAAATTTGATTGTTTTAATTATTTGATGATTAATTGAAATTACATATATTTCGTAAAAATAGTCCACAATGTAAAAGTACGCTATGACAAATCCACCTTGCAAGTACAAGTCGATAATGGTGCGTGGAAGAGTATAAAATCCGAACGCATTGCCGATGGCGACCGACTGAAAATCAGAGCAAATATTGAAGACAGCATTTCAACATTTAATGCCAATATTGATGGTACAGAAGTGACACTCTTTTTAGATGTAAGTAATAAATTTTCAAAACAAGAAGTACTACTACTTAGAAGACTTTATTCATTATTACAAAAAATATGTAAAATATCTTATCTAGTTGCAATCTGGATTATTTTTAAAAATATTTGAAAGTATTGTTACTATTACTCTTCTCCTCTTCTCAATTGTAGAATGGCAAATTGAGTTTTGAACTAGTCCAGCCGAAATTTTTAAGTGCACTCTCCGAGCAACACAGTGGCGTCGGTGGCAACAAAATAGTCGCACCAATGCCTGGCGTTTTGGAGAAGGTATTGGTGAAACCTGGTGATACGGTCAAAAAGGGCGACAGCCTAGCAGTGCTGATAGGTAAAGTATAAATAAGAATAAGTTCATATAATATTTTTTCAATCAAATTTCTTTAAATACTCATACATATATATTTACATGCATAAACATGTTTTAACAACATAACCTAAAACTTTTTCTTCAAATTTGAAATTCTCATTTAAAACAAATACTCGATTCTTCTATAATGTTCTAATAATATCCTTCAAATTTTAGCAATGAAAATGGAACACATTCTTAAGGCACCACAGGACGCCAAAATTAAGTCAATTGGCGGTGCTGAAGGCGATAATATTGCTAAAGGTGCGGCAGTTATTATCTTCGAGGACGAGGAAGCTGAATAAAATTCGAAGTTCTGAATTGTTCAACAATCGTACCAGAGAAAATTGCATTTACACAACTATACAGTGAATAATTTTATATTTTTTTTTATTATGGTGACCGCAAATTATTATAAATAATGCATTTATTAGTTGTTAAATAGGGTTTTGTTATTTGTTAACATGTGTTCATGAAAAATAAAATATACAAATAAATTTACATATACAACATTGGCATAAAAATAGTTTTATCAATATCTTATCAAATGGCTGTACTAAATAACAGTACTTAGACAAGGAGCAATTTTCAAAAAAGTCTTCAAAAAAATAAATCTACGCGGATATTTTAGAGCTTGGCAAAGATGGACAATGAACCGTAAGATATATGTATTTTTTTATTTTGATTTATGTAGACTTAACTATCATGGGAAAAGTTTTCAATAAAAAAATATTTTGATTTTAGAAATCCGGGTCCGCACCAGATGATAGACTCGATTTTCGTTGGAAAATGATTCAATAATGTAATATTCAGTATTGTATACTCGAACCTGAGAGATTTTGAAATGCAAAATTCCAACCAATACGAGGTTACGATCACATATAGAAAAGCAAACTGGTTCAAATATCATCAAAGCTAAGCACATAACATATATTGATCGTAGAAATTGCTTGTATCAAATTAAAATAATATTGAGCAAATACTTAATTTTCCCAACAATTTAATTACACCCTTAGAAGTAATAGCAAAGAGATTTTTCAAATGTTAAGATTCATTTATTTTTCATATTTTATTATTACTTCTCTTTTATAATTATAATTAATAATAATAATAGTAATAATATAAAGCCTTTTTGATTTGATGTATATTTCACTTTTTTATTTATTTCACTTAAATTAATAATTTTTTAATATGGATTATTTTATTTTTTTTTATCATCATTAAATTAAAAAATATTTATTTTTCTGTTATTCTTTACACAACGTATTCGTCTCGATTTTGTTTTTTTCAGCCATTATTTTTTTTTTTTACTTTTTAAGTATTTTGAGTGATTTTGCCTATCCACATATGCATAAAGTAAAATTGGAAAATAATTGTTGTTAAAAGAAAATAGAACAAAAAACTAAATAAAAGTAAATAGTTTAGCATAAAACCTTTAATGTCACGTTTATCATAGAATATTTTTTTTTTTTAATTTGTTCATTATGAAATACATATATTTTTTCGAATATAAATATGTTTTTATATCAATTGAATAGGATATATAAATACAGTTCACTTTATCTACTTTATTATTTTTTCTATTATTTAAATTCGGATATTTTTTCAATTTTTTTTTTTAATTTCGTCGACATATGAGTTATATTAGTTTGAAAACTGCTTAAATGGAGATTTCTTTTTAACTATTATATGGTATTATAATATATGCAGCTGTTTTCAATCTCAAATGCTTCAAATAATAGTAAAAAGTGCTGGCCCGTTCGGCAGTGAAACAGGGTTTGAGAATTTAAAATTAAAATTTTAAAACTTAATTCATTGAGTAATAATTATTAGGGAGGTAATGCAGTTACATAAGTTTTGTTTTAACTCACATGCAAAATTTATTACGTATTAGAAACAAAACGACTTAATTTCCCGTTATTATTTTTTTAATAAAGTCAATCATAGAACGCTGAAACTTAAAATTTGTTTTGCAATAAATTAAACTATTTTATTATTTTACTTCATCCAATCATTTTTTGTTCAAGTTCTACTTTTTACTGCAGTTATTATTTAACTGAAACTTTTAATTATAATAATTAAAAAAAATACATTAAAAAAAATTAAAAAACAATAAAAATTAAATATTACAAATATGTTAAAATATTAAAAAAAAAATTAAAATAAAATAAATTAAAAAAAAATAAAAAATTATGAGAAAAATAACATTAAAAAGATTTAAAAAATAATTAATAATTACAATAAAAATAAAACAAAATAAAAATTAAGCATATTAATTAATTAAAAGTTAAAAACGTAAATTAATTTAAAAAATATACATATACTATTTAAAAAAATAATTTAAAAAAAAATATTCAAATAAATATTTAAAAAATTAAAACTAGTTAAATAAATATTAAAAAAGGTTTTTAAATATCAAAAAATAAGTTTAAAAAAAATTTAAAATAAAAAATTATAAGAAAAATAAAATAACTTAAAAAATTTATTAATTAATTAAAAAATATATTGTTTATGTAAAAAAAAAATAATAAATAAATATTTAAAATATTGAAATAAATTAAGAACAGAAATAAAAAAGTTAAAAAAAAAATAAATCAATCAAGTAACAAGTCAATCTAAATGAAAAAATTTAAGCTTTTCGTGTTAAATGTTAATATGCGCAATAAAAATCTCTATTTATAAAATTATTTTTCACTGCCAGAAATCTAAAAAAAAATCAGCTTTTGTTAAAAAAAATGAAATATTTGTGTATATTTTTTAAAAAGTTTAATTTATTTTTGTCAATTCTTTGCTTTTTATATAACTAAAAATATTTCTAATTTTTAATTTCTGCAATTCATAACGCTCGTAATTTTAATTTGTTTTTGGTTTAACTAAACTAAATATATTTTATAATGGAATTAATCATATGCATATAATTTGTAATAATTCCTTGCTTTATTATATTTTATATTATTTTTAAATATTCGTAGTAGTAAAATGGTAGCATGTTGCAATTACATATGTCGAAATCACTTAACTTAAAATTATTTATACACGTTTTGCATTACGTTACGTTACGATAAGCCGTTAGTGTAACGGAATGCCAACTATTTTCGAATTTTAATTCCGCATATTGTTAGTCTGTTTATGGAACCTACTTATATATTGGTTTAGATATTTTTCAACAGAATGGGTATTTAGGTAGGTTTGAGAATATTTTGGCGCAACAACGTAGGCACATGAAACGGAAGAAACGGTTTTGTTAAAACTGTTTAGAATAATAAAATTTGTTTAAAACTACTGTTTTCGGATAATTTACAAACGTTTGATGTACACATGAAATATATGATGAACCTAACAGTTAAAGTTAAAAAAACCGTTTTCTAAAAAAGCAAATTCATATATTTGCTCACAAACTCATAACTACAAACACGATGGTTTTGAAAATGAAGCAACAAAAGAAACACAGTTAAAAAAATATATATGCATATATGTATATATTAACAAATTTTACAATCCAACGAATCGCTGCTTAATCAATTCTAATATTTTCCACTCACTAATACATATACTTGGTATTTATTTACTGTTTAGTTTTTAATTAATTTCTTTTTTATTTTATTTTGTATAATTAAAAAATCTAATATGTAAATAAAAATTAAAAAATTATATTGAAAATGTGTGTGCAACGTTGTACGTGCACTACTACACGCATTTACATTCATTTATAAAACAATTTCTTAATATTTTTTTACATATCTTTTGCCATATACTTTCATAACTAGCAGTTTTCGTTTTCGGTTATTCAGTTATTCAGTTTTGCACATTTCATTACAATTGTTAGACGAAGCGCACGACCTTTTCAAGGCTCTGCGTTACTTAGTACATTTGGGACGAGCTCATACAATGCAAATTTGGCTTCATTTTAAGTGTGTTTAATTTTTTGTTTTGCTCCGTTTCGGTTATTTAACTACTTTGTTATTGTTATTATTATGTATTGTTGATAATGTTTTTTTATATTTATTTTACATAATTAAATTAAATGAAAAACGTCGTACAGCATTTTCGTAACTAAAACTGTGTAACTATAGGCGCATACATACATACATATATGTATATGTATATATGTTATATTTCAAAATAAATTTCTAAATATTTTATCATGTATAACGGTACTTGTGTGTACACGTTAAGGTTGAATTCAACTTTGATTTAATTACTCCTCATTTATTTAGTTAAAGTTAATTATATATATATATATGTGTGTATGTATTTATTAATGTTTATTAAACACTTTTTTAAATTTCTTTACTTCTTTTTTGCAAGCGTAATAAATGTTTAGTTATTTACTCTTTTATGTTACCAGCATGTTTTCATGTTTTGTTTTAACTTAAGTTATTTTTATGCTTATAGTGTCAGGCGTGAGGGTAAAAAAAGAAAAAATAGTAATAAAATAAAAAATAAAAATAACATCTAGTTTTAACTTTGATAATAAAATGTTTAGGTATGTAATTAAATAATAAGCATAAATGTTTAGCTTTAAAACACATTGTGAAAATTAAATTCGAACTCAATGTATTCACAATAAATTCAGCAAAGTTAATTGCGCCCAATACAGCCATGGCAGCGCGATGCAAATCAGCTTCTTCACACCTTTTGCTAACTTTCTAAATATTTCGTTACTAGTATGTATGTATGCATAATTTATATAATTGTATGACTTGCAACTATCAGTGCTGCAATGTCTGCTGTACGGTACATACACATCATGCTCATACATACCTACATATACATATATTTAGTTTCAATATTTTTTAAAAACTTTATTTTAATTCATTTTTCAATTTTATTTATAAATTGTTTCATTATTCCGAGTTAGTTAGCGTTTTTCTTGCAGAGCAAAAAATTAAAAACGTTGTATGTGTAGTGTCTTGCATTGAAATTAAAGTTATTTATGCGCTCTCCACGATTTACAGTGACTGTCTTGCTTTAATTTCGCTTATGTGTATGAGTGTGTGTGTGAATGCGTTGCAGCAACAGTGTCTACACTACTACGTTTTTCGTTTTTCATTCCAATTGTAGTTTTGGTGTTGTAATACAAGCTTATGGTCTAAAGTTCTTTCAGTGCATATAATTCACATGCTTCCAGCAACATTTTCACCAATAAATTTATTTGTATTATGTGTGTTGGGTTGTAGCTTCTGCTGACCTTTACTTCTTCTTACTTTACTGCACTTTAATTTAATACTATTACATAATCGTTTCGAATTTTACTTCTAAATCGTGCAGTTGCATGTGTATTCCGTTAATGTTTGTATGCATGTTGTTAAGTTATAGAATTGTGTATGCGTATGGTATTACTTATTATTTCGTATGAATTCCTTAATTATTTAGTTTATAACTAGTGTGTTGCATACGTTTTAAAAAGCCTGGCTGTGGCTGCGCTTCGGAGTAACTTGCACCGATTTTGAACGAGTCCTCCGCGTACTTCATGCGTCGCGGTATGCACCTAAAGTTTAATTGCGCTTAGAGCACGCCATTAACTAATGTGTCTGTGTAGTAGAAGTAAGCAGCTTGTTCGCTTTGGAATTTTGCAGCCCGCTTTAAGGCGCCGGTCCTAGTTTAAGCTGCTCTTCAAGCCGCTTGCACATGTTTTCAGCTCTGGCGTATGCACTTTCGCTCGTTATGCTATAACCCGTTTGGCTTTTTCTTCTACTAACTCTCCCACAATCAGACACTACCACCTCACTCTTTCTTTCTATCCTCAGAGTTTCTTCACAATCCTGTCCATCATTTCGATTATCGTTTGGTTTTATTATTTGCAATATTTTTTATTTATTTTATTATCATAATGAATAAATTAAATTAATAATATTTGCATCTTTGTTTTGTGTTTGTTTGCTTTGCTTCGCTGCGCTTTCATTTCGCCTCCCAATCTATATGCTTCTTTGTATGTATGTGTGTGTATTTGTTTCTTAAACGTTGGAAAACGCACGTTTTACGTATATTTTTCCTTTTATGCTCCTTTCATTTAATAATATTGTTGTTGTTGCATTTCCTCTATTGAATTTTAGAACTTCATCTACGTTATTGATTGTTGTTCATTGAGTGCTGTTGTTGTTGTTGCTGCTGTTATATTATCGCCGTTCTCCAATTTGGTTGTTGCTTTTGTTGCTGCTACTGCTGTGAGTGTGTTGATTAGTGTGTTTGTGGTTGGTGCGATTGTGGCTGTTGCTGCTGTTGTAGTGGTCGCTGTTGCTATTATTGTATTTACAGGCAAACTGATTGAAATCGTTGTTGTTGTTGTTATTGATGATGTGACTGCCGTCAGAGCAGCTAATGTAACTACACCCGCTGCTGGTTGTTGATTTTGTTGTTGTAGTTGTATGAATGCAGGCGACATTATTGCCATTGTCTGCTGCTGTTGCTGTTGCTGCGCTGTCAGCATTGCTTGCTTGGAGTTTTCGATGTCTGGGCCAGTCATCATCGTCGTCGCTGTAGTCGTTGTCGTCTCACCAATGCCGCCGCTGGTGGACTGTATATTCATATAAACAGTAGCAAGGCATTAATATGGTTGTTGTGGTTGCCACCATGCAGCAGCCAAACAGTTGCATTTGAAATAAGAAAGAGAGAAATTAACAAAATAGTACAATAGAAATGTTTTAAAATATTTTCTTTTAAAATCGATTAAAATTTATTATTTTTATTTTTTTTTACAACACAGCCAAATATTTACAAAAAACATTTTGCAACGAAATAGTTAAATCAAAGCATTTACAATATTAATTCGTAATCAAGCATCAAACGTTTTTGCAACCTAAGAAATCTAAGCCTCAGCTCAAGTTCACAGGAACACAGGGCTAACAGCTAGTTCCAATAAAAGCTAAAGGGCACGGTGAATTGGAAGCAGTGAAACTGTGGTGTGTATGTGTGCTTGTGTACATACATACATACATTTGTAGTAATGTTTGCGTCAAGCATGAGTATGCGTCCAGGTGTCACAGGTGCTATACAAACTCCTTTGTATGTAAATGTGATATTTGTACATACATACAAACATTTAGCGAATAACTTAACAATCTAATAAACTTCGAACTTCTTAATGAAATAATATTAATATTTATTATATGGATTTAATTAGCACTGAAATAATAATAAAATTATTACAAAAAATAATCATATTTGTGAACAAAATATTTTGAAAAAATTCAAAATGGAAGAAATTTTGGAAAAAGTAATAAAATTAAAAAATTACACTAGTTTATAGCGATTATGCGACTGTGATGTTGCTTGATAATTTTTGGTTGCTAAACCGATAATGATAGTAAAAACCTCCTAACCCGTAGGACTTTGTGTTATAGTTAAGAGGTGTGGGATCAAACCACTACCATTTATTAATATGACAAAAGTAGCTGTACGTGATGGAAAATTTTTTAACTCAAATTCGTAATCAGGACACCTCGAATACCCCACAGATCTCTTAGCAAATCGCAAATGTTTCCTTCAGATTTGTTGAGTACCGTTAGTGAAATGAAATAAAATGCAAGATTATCCAAAATTATTATGCGAAAAAAACGTATGTTTCAGATTTTATGTTCGAATCATAAACATTACATTGAATAAAAAATAATGTTCATAAAACCGATTTAATAAAAGAATTAATAAAAATAACTTAATGATTATTTAAAAAATTAAAGTATTAAAAAAAGTAAAAAAAAATGTTTGTGAAAAAATTACAATGAAAAAAATTTAAAAGAGGCAATACTAGTAAAAAAAAGTATTAGTAAAAAATTAGATTTAATTAATAAAAAAATATAAAAACAAGCTGTAAATTTATTATATTGCGAAAAATTGAAAATTTCATATTTTAGCACAGAATTCAACTTCTCAAAAGCGACAAATGTGCCAAATATTTATTTATTAAATAAAAAAAAGTTAATAATTATGAAATAAAAAAATTAATGTTTATAAAACATAAAAATTTTTTAATTAATACGCTAAATGATTTGTGGGGTATTTGAGGTGTCCTGATTATGAAGTTGAGTTCAAAATTTGTTAGTGGAATACGTGTTAGGAAATGTTTACTACCATTTCTGGTTTTAGCAGCACAAAATTAGCTAGAAACAGCCTCTAACATCACAGCCGCAAAATGACTGTGAACAATTTTTATATATTATTGCTATTAATTATGTTATTTATAAAAAAAAACTTGCACAATGTTAAAAAGGGTTTTCAATGTATTAAAATTTAGAATAATGGATAAGTTGTTTATAGACGAATTTAAAATATAAATAAAAAAAAATTATTTTTTGTTTATGACGACTTTTTTTGATTTGTGAAAACGTTTAATGAAATTTTTTCAAACTAGTTTCTGTGTAAACAAATAAAAACTTATTTTATATCAACGATGGATATATTATTAAGATTTTATAAAAATAAAGAAAACAGTGAAAAACACTAAACAATCTTAATTGAACAAAATAGAATAAAAAATTTAATAAGATTATTAAAAAAAATTAATATATTAATTAAAAAAATTAAAATAAAAAAACTAGATTTTAGAAAAATATTTGAACCAAAACATAGAAATTAATTAAAATTGTTAAAAAAGTAATTATTATAAAAATAAATTAATAAATAAAGTAATGTAAATACATTTTTGTATATTAGAAACGGAAATTGAAAAATGTATAGAAAAAATTTAAAATAAAAAACTAAAATTAATTTCCTAATCAATTGTCAATAAAAATAAACAAAATAATGACACCAAGAATTTAAATAAAAAAAAAATAAATAAAAAATATAATAAATATTATTTTATATTTAAAAAGGGAAATTGGAAAATGTATATGAAAACATAAAATTAAAAAAAAAAAATTATGACAACAAAAGCTAAAAAAAAAAATATTAAAGGACTATACATATATGTATATACATGTACCATATATAATGCTTCATAACCTATTCAATTTATATAATTTTTATTTAAAAAAATAAAACCAAAATTTAATATAAAAACAAAAAATGGAAATTATATTCATTAAAAAGTGTTTCTTTGAACCTGCAGATTTCAAACACAAAGCCACTAATTAATCTGACACATTGTCGGTTTTGCGAAGAAATTTTGCACAACAGAAAAAAAATTATTAACAAAAAAGTTTGTAAAATAGCGAAAATAATTTTGCACGATCTATAAATAAACGCATTTGCGATTAGCTGCAAGTGTGATCAAATGCGAATGCAGCAATTCAGTGGGTGAATCAAGTGAAAACAATACACAACATTACACTGCAATATAAATAATGCTGAATAATGTCAAATAACGGCAAATATTAACAACACTGCGTCAAATGCTAGACAAACAAGTGGGCGTGGGTGTTGTGTTTGTGTATTTGTGTGGATGTGTGCGTGAGTGTATGCCGCTGTGATTATTGTTATTTTGTTGTTGCTGTTTCTGTTGCATTTGATTTGCATACAAAGCGAAAAAGAGCATTTAAGTTCAACTAACTTTGCGCTAAAGTAAATTAAACTAAACGGCTTGAACTGTTACCGCGTTGCTGTTGCTGTTGTTGTTGTTGTAGCTGTTGCTGATGGTGTTGTTGTTGATGTTGTTGTAGCTGCTGTTGGTGATGTTTACTAATTCCCAAGGTACGCTAATAACGTATTTATATATATATATGAAGTATATATAAATAAATAATGTAAATAATTTTGTGTATATATATGTATGCATTTGTATTTGTGTGTGTGTGTGTATGTTGTTGGTCAAATTTGTGTCATAGTCAGCGTAGACGTTGAGATGGAATATAAGAATAGAACAGCCAAAACAATTAAGATCAGATGATTTTGTTCCAAAATGGCAAAAATGCATGAATGTAAGGTATAAATTTCAAATATTAATTATATAATGCTGTTAAAAGCTAAATCAAGTTTTTTAATTTTTTTTTAACACTTAATACTGAAACGTTAAGTTGGTTAGATAAGAGAATGTAGTTATTAAACGCTATCAGGGATTAAAGGTGTAATAAGAGATTGGTTAACAGCGGAAACATGTCTTATACAACTTATACATACATATACATATATAAGATATGCTTTTATTAAAATAATTATAGTAATACTTTCGCGGCGTGTTGCAAGAAAAGTATATTTAAAAAATAAGAAAAAGAAAATTTTATAGAAAAGCACAGCGACATACATTTGTTTAAGTCTTTTAGTTTAAACGTTTTTTTTTTTCATTTTGCTCATATATTGCTATATATACCGTATTAGTGAGTTTTAAGAAATTTAATTATTTTTATATACTTTGGCATCACATTCAAATTACTCAACTAATTTAAACACTGGTCAGCATTTCTTAAAATATATGTATATGTATGTGTCTTTCAGGAACCTACTTATATCGTACAAATCTCAGTAGAAACAACTGTGAACACATGTAAGGATCAATTCTAACCTCAAAATACATGTAGATATATACTAAAATTTCCTACACACATCCATACGATTTCAAATTCAATACCCAAAGCATATAAAACAGAAAAATATAAAATTTGTAAACTCCAACTGTGTTAACCAAACAATAATAGTAATAATAATAATCGTACGTAAAACACAAACAAAACTAATACGCTAGTAGATATGCTTGAAAATCTCATTTACCCGCTGCTCTGGTATGCTTAGGAGTGTACGAGTACATTAGAAATGCTACTGTCGACTTTTAGGGGGGAATTACCGTTTTAGGGGAGAGCGTCAGCTGTTTCACACTGGACGTCAAACCGTTTATGTTTGCATCTGTGTTAGCTTGCTGTTGTTGCTGTTGTGGTTCCGTACTATTTACCGCGGTCAAAACCCCACCACCGCCACCACCACTGCTGCTGGTCGAAGTGGTTGTTGTTGTTGTTGTATGACTATCAACCGCAAATGTATTCGCAGCAGTCCAATAACCGGTGGTGCTGCTGCTGTTCACCGGTCCCACCATAAACGGTTTGTGTGCTGGACTAGCGGGTACTGTATCATCATCCACAGCGGGTGCATGCAGCGTCTGTGCAATTTGTTGCTGCTGCTGTTGTTGCAGCTGCTGCTGTCGCTGTGACTCATCGGCCGGCTCAATATCCGACTCATTGGTCTCCTCTTGTTCCTGCACAAAACATTGATTATAATGCATAAATCATAAATAATTTATTGTACTTGTAGTGTTTTTAGCATACCTCTTCGGGACATAACTCATACGCCATGGTGCACGTATTCTTAGCGGATTGTGAACGTTCCAGCATATAGCCATTTGTGTTATCATTACTCTGTGCTGGTGGTGACCACGAATACGAATTGTATTGACAGCTGCGTTGCCGATCCAATTCATCTTGCAACCACTCCACGGCCATGGTCCAATGCCGTGCGATACTGGCATTCGAATTAAGCATCTGTAGGGCCACTTGTGATTTGTGGAATAGTTGTGTAAGGCATTTGATTATTTGGTATGCGCGCTTTTGATAATGCGTCTTTGTGCGCTGTATCGTCTCCAGCAGGCCTTCGCGTTCCTCCGCTACACCGTTGAGAGCGTTATGTATGCGATGGTGTTGCCACGAATCTTCGATTAACAATATATGCAACAGCAATTCGGTGTGATGGCGCATATCGTGACAGTAGGCGAAACCGCATTGCCACAACAGTTCGGTTAATACAGCACGTGAGAAATGTGGATTCTCCCAGCTGCAATACTGCAGCAATTTGATACCCTCCTCGCCAACAGCTGTGTCCTCGATTAGTTTCTTAATATAGCTGTATAGAGAGAAATATAAGTATTGATAATTAAGTGCTTCACCCACACAACGTACCCCGTTCGATTGAAGAGTATGTCAGCACATTCTGGAGATAATGGCACCAATTCTTCACGCCTAATATTTGAATCCTTAAATGGATTCTCAAGTGGTTGTGCATTTTGATTCGAATTCTGGCATTTGTCAGAAATATCGCTACAACGTATTAAATGCGAGACCACTTGATGCAGTTTGCTCAGTTCGGGATATTGATACTTTATCGATGGACCGGGACCCTCGTCCAAAGCGACTTGCATGAATATAAACGGCACATTCAACTGTAATTACAAAAAAAATATATTTTTTTAAGTATTAGTTTAACAAAGGAATATATGTATGTATATATTTAATAGAAATTAATAGTTAAGACAATTACAAAAAAATAGAGCATTATTAATTTCAGTAAAATTATAATTATTAAAGGTATTGCAAATAATATTGAAGAAAAATCGAAATAGAAAAAAGTAAATAGTAAAAAAATTGAAAAAATAAAGAATATTAAAGACAAAATCAAAATTATTAAAAACAAAAACCAAATAAAAATAATATTATTTATTATTAAAAACATATATTAAAAAAATAAAAATACTAAAACAATAAAAGAAATAATAATACAATTATTTTTTATTAATAAATATATATGTATATTAATACAACAACAAAAAGTAATTAAATAAAAAACTTAAAAAAAATTAGAATTAAAAAAAAAATAGTAATAAAATATTGTATTAAAAACAAATATTTCTAATAAGAAAATAGAGATACGCAATAAAAAGTCACGTACCTTCAACAGTTGTTGCTTTTCCGGTATGCCCAAGCCCACATACATGCTAAATAGACTAAAGTAGTGCGGCAAATGTTTGCCATAATCGACCGCTTCACACTTCAACAAATCCAAAACGCTTATTAAAATCTGTTCACACAAATTGCTGCCTTCGTAGCCAGCCAGCGGCTCGTCGGCTATGGCAAAGTGACAGAAGAAAACCACCAATTTGACAAACACAGTGCGTACTTCCGGCGATGGTGCCATCAATATATATTCACCCAAACGGGATGATGGATTGAGTAGAGCATTGGCGGCGAACCATTTGCGCACGAGCGAAGAAAAACGAATGTGATGTGATAAAGTGTCGTACCTGGAAAGTGTAAGCAAATCAAACGTAAGTATGAATATGAATCTCAAATGTCTGACATAAATAAAACAAACGTACCACTCGATAACCGGTCCACGCAACGATTTTTTCGTTCTAAAACCTGTGTGAAATAAAAATTGCGATGCTAGTTGAACGCCTAGCAATGAAAGCTCTTCAGCAGCTGGTGTCTGCGGTAAATAGAGAAAGTAAGCAAACATATTTAAAAAGCACATAGCTGTAAAATAGACATACCATTTTGTCCGGACGTGTTGACGGTATACTACAGCTAACTAATTTTTTAATGAAATTGAAAAATTCCACCGAGAAAATACTCTTCGAGTGCAAAAAACGTACATTTTGATGACTGTGGAAATAAATTAAAAATTAAAATAAATAAAATGAGTATTTTGGTGTATCTTCAGCAGGGTTTTGAATAATGTGTTAAAAAATAATTGAATTAATATTTCAATATTTTTGTAATCCCGAAAAACTTAATGCATAGTAAATTTAAAATTTCAAATATAGTATAAAAAATGAAAAAAAAAATTTTTAATTAAAACATTTTAAATTTTTTTTTTTTTAATTTTAATTAAAAAAAAAATTAAAAAAAATACATTTCTTTACAAATATGAAAAAACTTTAAGATCGGTTGCGCCGAAACTATATTAACCTTCACAAATTAAAAAGATTCCATACTAAAACTTGATTTTGATCCCTTAGTTTGTATGGCAGCTATCTGTCCGATCCGAACAATTTCTTCGGAGATTGTACGGTTGCCTTAGACAATAATTCTTGCCAAATTTTCTGCATTTTAAATGCCAGCATTTTGAAATCAAAATTATATATTTCAAAATTTTAGAAATCTTTTAACTAAAAAATTCGCAACCCTGTTCATCAAATATTATGCACTCACCGCACGCTGCGTTCGATTGGTTTTGGCAGCGGTAAAACAAAATTACGACTTTCGGCCAATGACAACTGCTCCACACAGGGTTCGAATTGTATGGGCTTTTGATCGCAACGCGTATAGAAAAGCATATATGCATTCCACCAGCGCTTCTGCCGCCGGTATTGCATGCGCTTCAAATTATTATCGTAAATTTCGCCCATGTAATCGCCACCGAAACATTGCGCCTTCAATTCTTCATCTTCGTGCATTTTACATTCACTCACTTCGCCGTCGTCGAATTTATACCATTGCTCCTTGCCAGTGGAGGGATTTCTAACGAAATACAAATTATGTTATATTGAATGTTATTACGCATATACATACATACATATATTATGCAAACGTATAGTGCAACTTACTTAGAAAGTATATAACTAAAGTAATGGCCACCGGAAGCCTGTCCGCTATGTACCACAATGCCACTTAATTCATATTTGGTTGTTTCGCCATTCGATTGGCAATTATCACCCACCTCAATGACTTCACCCTCCAATTTGGCTAAGCCAGAAACTGAAAGAAAGAAATATGAATCATTTTTGAATTAATTAGATTAGGAAAATATGCAGCGGCAGTTTGGTTTTCATTAATTAAAAATTTCGGCGAGGAGTCCACTCGCTTATTCGTGTGTTGGAGGTATTAGTTACTCACCTGTATACGGTTCCATATCAAGAACTCGTGGGAACTCAAAGTAATCATTAAATTTAATGGCGCAAACGCGCTCGTAATCGTATTCGAAACGCTTTAATTGAATGGCTAACACAGGCGGTAGTTTTTTTACACACAACCGCTTAATTGTAACTACCTGAAACGATAAAAGAAATGAGAGTTTGAGTATATAAATGAAATAAAATGAAACAATATCAATAAAAGTTACGAAAATTTTCAATTTTATACACAAAAAATCCCTTTTTTTATTTTTTCAGAACTTGTGATTATTTTTTTATTTTTCAAAACTTGTGATTCATTTTTTTTTAATTTTTCAAAACTTGTGATATTTTTTTTATTTTTCAAAACTTTTGATTAATTTTTTTTTTTTTTCAATTTTTCAAAACTTGTAATTATTTTTTTATTTTCCAAAACTTGTGATTAATTTTTTTTTTATTTTTCAAAACTTTTGATTAATTGTTTTTCAATTTTTCAAAACTTGTGATTAATTTTCTTGTTTTCCATCCGATATTTGGGATTAGAAATTTGAAAATAATTTTTATTAAGATTTTTATAACTACAAAATAAAAAAAATATTAAATTTTCAGATATGTTTTTAATGTATTATCTGTAACACTAACTATAACAATAATAATAACACTCTAAAAAAATGGGAAAATTCTTAAGCAGTTAAACAAAAAAAACACGTGGAGAGTAAATTTTGGAAATGAGAAAAATACCATTTTAACTAGAGCCATATACATATAACTTATTTATAATTTCTAACCTACATAGGTTTTAACGATATCAGAAAAAAATACTTTTTAGCTGTCACAATCACAAATATCACGTAACAACATTCTGGCTACTATTTAATTGCAGAAAACAATTGACACACTTACTTTTTTATCACATTTATCACAATGGTATGCATCAGCGCCCTCTAACAGTTCCCCTTTGACATACTGCTCCAGCGATTCTGTTAATGAGCTATGATTTCGTATATCCACGCTGAACACACTGAACGGCTCCTCCTTGGAATAGCGATGCGGGCATTCCTGACATATCTTCTGATCGCTAAACGAACCACCCAACGTAGCGTTCATCAATTGCGTATGCCCCAATGCCTTAAGACCTTCATCCAGACTTTCGAAGAGCGACATAAAGAATTCAACTGCATCTTGTTGCTCGCGCAAATTAACCGGTTCACCTTGTAGTCTAAAAATAAAAGAAAAATTAGTACATAATTATAAATTTAAGACTTGAATGTCATGCAACTCACTTAAAATATGCCCACAAGCCACGTGGCACATAGTATTGCAACGAACTGTGACCAAGATGGCCAAATATCGCCTGCACATATTTTAATATGACCACGTGATAGTTTTTCCGTACATCAGTACCGCTGCTATTATCTTCACCGTTACCGGCACTCGAGAAAAGCGCACTATTTATGCTAGCCACGTCAGTTTCGCCGCTGAAATCTTCATTCTCAATTATAGCAGCACCGTCAGCCTTCAATATACCGACGCGTATGGATGGCACCATATACAATTGTTGCAACACCGAATTCATGTAGCATGTGGCGCCGGCATTCTTCAAACCACAAAAACCTTTGACGGGCCGTGGACCAACCGGCGGTAGAAAGTCCCATTCACGTAACGGATCGGTATCGGTGCACACGAAATCGATTAGCGTGTTGGTCAGCAATTTCATGTTAGGAACACAATTCTGGCAAAGTGCTATCAAGAAATCGCAAGCCGCCGCTATGGTATGGGGACTACGACAAACGGGTGGGGGTGATGTTGGATTCCGCAATTTGTTGAACTTGCGCAAGTGCAGGTATTCACGTGAAGCCGGAAAGAGGAAAATATCAATTATCTCGTCGATCAAATCGGTAAGTTGGGCCTTGGTCTCTGGCGACAAAAAGAACATCAATTCTTTGGCCAAACACAGATGACCCTCCAATAGATCCTCATGCACCTGTATGTCACCGGTATGTATAACATTTTCGCGTATCTTCTGCAGCCAATTGATCTCCTCGGTCAGCAAGCCGTCCCCAATGTTTAGCGGCCAATTGCACACACTGCCATAGGAGAGTGTGCGGCAGAGCAATTGAAAGAAATCGGCGCAAGTTGCCTCGTATTGTGGCACGAGGGTTTTCAGTGAATTCACCAGCAGATTAACCATATAAGCGAATGGACGACGATCACCGGCACAGTAAGTGCACGAGAGAAACAGCTGATCGGCGGCGATTTGACGCACATGACGGGATGGATTCTTCAATATAAGCGATGTAATGAATTTCGGCCAAATCGGGTCGTTGTTTAATGCCTCGTTAGCACTGGGATTAAGTACCAATGAAATGGTTAGCACTTCGAGCGCCTCTTTACACATGGCAAAGTCCTGCGCATCCGGCATTGTTATATCATTGGCAAAGTCATTTTTGTTGCCAAGCGCTTGCAGATTGCCACACGATGATGACCAAGCCAATTGTATAACAGCCTTGATGGTCGCTATGTCTGGACAGGACCACTGTAGCGTCGAGCTGAATAGTATGCGACAGCGTTCACCCTCGGCGCTGGCCGAAAGCATTTCTGCCGCTAAATTTTCAGCCAATTTTGTGGAGATGGCGCGCATGGTGCTCTCCGAGTTGTTCGGTATCGAATTTAGTATTTGCTTAAGTATTTCAACTTGTGAACGTGCGCCTACATCGAAATCGCGTAGCATCGGCTCGTCGCCGACACGTGACAGCACATAGCCCACCGTGTAGAGGAACAATCTTGCAAGGTGTAGCACACAATGAAATGCCGCACGTTTGGTATGCATATCGGCGTTGGGTAGGAAATTGTTTTTGGTCAACAACTCGAGTATGAAATGTGCGCAGCCCGAATGTAACCATGCCGATTGCACTTGCATTGCCGCCTCACCGTAGGGATCCAAAGCTGGTATCAGCAAACCATTCAATACACCCAAATTGTAGAGCACCTGTGCGGGTGTGCCATGCAGAAATAGCATCTCAGGCGTGCATTCCTGCAGATTGATCTGTTCACAATAGAAAATTACAATAAATTAGTTGTAAATAAATGCCTTTTTAAGTTGTAAATTCTGCATTACCTGATCACCATCAAAGGCGGTTGTATTTTGCACAACAACACTGCCATTGCCAACGCCCACCGTTTCAGCCTCTTCCTCTTTTACGCCACTTGGTATAGCGCTACTGCCACTAACGGCATCCACTGTCACCGCGGCACTAACAACGTCATTGGTGCCGCCCTGCAATTGTCCCTGCACGCGACACATGGTTTGCAGCATCTTTACGGTGTGCCAGTCACATGGCAGCAAATGCAACAAGGATTTTGCGCTCTCTCGCAATCGACCATGATCCAAGTCGCTGCCCAATTGATATAGCTTCAGGAAAAACTCGGTATATTTGTAGTTCTGTGCGATGATCACACCGGGCAGCGTGCTCTCCGACTCTACACGCTGCATGTCGGGACAGGGACGTGGCGGTGAGCCGGTGCTGGAGTCACTCGATGAATCGGGGCTACTGGCCAGTCCTGGACCGACTGGTGTCAACTTGGCTGTGAGTATCATTTTATCACGTATAGCATACTGATACAGTGGATTGATCTCATCGCTAATCTCAATTAGTTCACCGTTATTGTAGAACAAATCGACCTTTATGTTGGCTGGTGAATTGCCTTTGATGCGTTTCAATAAATTGCGCTTGAATGATGCCACCGTTTCATTACTGTGTGTTGTCACCTCAATATCGTCAATGGGTCGGCCGGGATTTTGAAAGCGTATATAGAGACTAGTATTTTTGCCGCGTGTCACCCGACTAAGGGGCAGTAGGTAGCGATCGCCATTAAATGAACGATCACATTCTTTTATATACTCTTGCAATACTTTTATAATACGGCACATTTTCTCGGCTTCAATGAAACGATCCTTAATATCCTTCGAATCGGCATCCGCTTGACTAGGATCATTTGAACTGTTGCTGCCAATTGTTTTGCCCAAAATAATTATATTACTATAATGTGTACGCAGTCGTTCGCAGCATTCGGCAATGAACATTTCATGAAAATCACAAATACTCTCTTGCAGGCGCGGTCCTAGCGCTGTCGAAACCTCTTTTAGCAGATCAATAGCCTTATTGGCGATTTCTTCGCCACCCGTGGTAATGACACGCCACAGATAGTCTTTACCAATGAGATCCTCATTGTCAAGTATATAACCGCGATGTATTGCTTTCAATTTATCCTCCTTGGAGTTGACAGCCTTGAAGAAGCGTTCGAAGCATTTGATGCCACTCTCAGTCAACAATTGCGGATCGAGTTGTAAAATATTATTTTCGAAGAAGTCTTTATTTATGCCTGGATCCAGATCGGGTTCTTCGCCCATTAATTTGCCAAACCATCGAAAACATTCTTCACGATCACTTGGGAATACAGCGTTGACCGCCAGGCAGTGCCAAATTTGCTTAGCCTGTAAGAGAAATATAAATGTAAATGAGAGTTACTATATTAAAATCATTTTAGCTTTATGTTCAAATACAATAGAAATTTAAATTGTAATATAAATGGTATTTATATTAAATGGTTTCTAGAACTATTTAAATCTAGCCGTGCTGATACAGTAGACTTGCTTTACTACAAAATTTGGGTCTACATAACCGGAGTAGACTCGGGTTTTTATTCGATTAAGTTTCGTCAGTTCGTCAGCATTTCTCAAAATAATTTAGGAAATCCTTTTTGTCAATACAACGGAGGGCTGTGTTGTTCACTGACGGCAGAATGACCGTAAATTAAATGTAGCACATTTGAATTTTGCCAAGTTGACAGTTCTTGGCAAGATAAAAAGTTGTGTTCTTTCCGGTTACTTAGACGAGACTGTCGTGTTAACGGTCTTATTCTAAGTCTTATTACTCACCTGTTCGGCACACAACCACAGTTGCCCATCCTTCAGCAAGAACTTCAGAAAATCTAAGCGCTCTTGAATTTGCATATTATGTGGATATCTTCCGTCGATGCATAATGTGTTCGGTTCCACATTCGGCATCTCAGCGATCATAGTGCGTATTTTGTCCATATACGTTGTTAAACTATTTGTCACCAGAATCACCAAAGTATAGTCGTTTTGCAAACGCTCGATGACTTGTTGACGATTAAGTGTTTGCTGTGTACGCGGCGCATGGCTGGGCAAAGAATCGTATAGGCAACAGATTTCACGTATTAAACGTAAAGCGGGCAACACCCAATTATCACCACTCTTCAATTCTTGTACACATTTATCCAACCACACAATTTTCTGCGCGTCACGCTCCTGTGAACAGCTGTAGTCCAAGATTTTTACGTGTGCCGCCAAAGCTTGATCCAATACATCTGGTTGTATTTCCTGACTATGTGCCAACGTCCAAAAAAGTTTCAATACTTTTTGTGCCATTACACCATTTTTATCATCTTCGGCCAAGCGTCTTATCAATTCAAGCAGTCGTTCACGTTGACGTTTATTGGCGTTTGTCATGCTTGTCTATTATCGCGTGGTAAGGAGGAATTTTGACAAATTGTTATTTTGTTATACAATTTTTTTAAATTGGATTTATTTAGTACCTGAAACGATTCGAAGAGATGATCCAGCTGTTCAGGTGTAAAATCCCAAGCCAATTTCGCCAAGAGATCGTGCACATTCTTTACAATCGCCTCATGTTTACCCGCTTGTGCACGCCAAACGGCATCTAAATCCTCTAGCGTCAATGCGTGCTCTTTGATCAAAAAGCGTATGATTTTCTCCAGCTTCTCCACATATTGGGGTTGATGTAGTGAATCTTTCAGAACAATGCCCAGCACATCAGAGTCTTTAATCCAGTTCTTATAAGAAAACCGAAATATTTTTATTAATACATACATATATTGAAATAATATTTTCATAAAAATGTAAAAAAGAACATTAATTTATTTATTTATGTTTTTTAGGTTTTTAGAAGTTTTCGCTTTTACCTACTTTCTTCTTAAAACAATCTAATATCTAAATCTAAATATTCCATTTACACGAAAGATTAATTTTGGGATACAAAATTTTTTGTTTTTCAACTTCCAACTAAATCTTTTATACCCTGAACAGAGTATATTAAGTTTGCCACTATGTTTTTAACACCCAAGGGGAAACGTCTGAGGCCCTATAAAATATATATAGCGATGTTCATTTATCTGTGTGTATGCTTTTCCATCTGTCTGTACTTATATACGCGAACTAGTCCCTCAGTTTTTGAGATATCAATATTTTACACATTTCATCAACAAAATCAACTTCTTGTACGAAAAAAAGAACTTTTTTTGACAAGATATCTTCAAGAAATTTCGCAAATACAAACATAGTGATCAAAGTCAAGCTTTGATAGGTGTTACAGCTTCAGTGTCACCGAAGTTAACGATTTTCTTTTTTTACTATTTATTTACTATTTTTGTACTCACAGCCATGCGCTCCGCCGTTAACCAGTCCATTTCATCATCTGGCAAGCAGTGTTGTAATTGCTGCGTACGATGTGAATAATATGAAACAGAGCTGAGCACCTTATTGATTTCATTTAGTGCATTCATTTTGCCATTGAAACTAGAGACTTGTAGTAGACGTAGTATCATTTTCAGACGAAACATTTCCAGATCTCGTATCAAATCCTCTTGTCCTGGCAAACGACTTGCCAACAAACGTGCCGACTTCACAATACCGTTAATGTAATCGTTTCGTCCCTCTGGTTTCGCTTCACGCTTCAATTCATCATCGGAGAAACTATCTAATAGATCCAATACCACATTCCAAATTGGCATAAAGTATTTGGCAATAGTAGCAGGTGTTAATAGCTCACTGCACTGCCCGAAAGGACGTAGTAGGCTAAATATCAACGCCAATGTTAATTTATTATCTTGACTTTCGTCGGACGCCTGTGACGATTTGCTAGTCTTGCTGCTTAAATCTAAGCCAGATCCCGACGATTCGAGTCCACTTTGCTCTTGATTCTTCTTTAACAACTGCAAACCACAATTGAATCGTTCTAGCAGATTATCGAAACCGCCAAGCTGACCGAAACGATTGATTAAATCAACAAGCCAGCCACGAGGATTTTTAGGCTCTGGTGGTGGTTTAGCAAACATTTTATTAGCGTCTAATACGCCCCAAAGAAATTCCGGTGCAGCAAAGCAACTGGGTTGACGTGCGGCATTGAATGTGTTAAACTTGTTCTCCGGATCAAAGACCATCGCAAGCAAATCCAATAGATAGGGATTATCACGCGGCATATGTATGGCAATTAAATGGAGTAACTTGCCGCAGGACAATAAAATGCAATGATGGATGTTGTATTTCCATGAATTAACCGCTTCGTCGGTGAGGATTTTTGAAAAGGAAGTAGTAAGCGCATTGCGATAGAATTCCACGCATGGTTCGCAGTCATGATCCACACCTAAAGCATTAAATAAAAAGTGTGTAAGTTTCTGAATTTGAATTTTTTTGCACATCAAACGTTATACATACCTGCTGCGGTTAGCGCAATTGCTGCGTTAAGCAATACTTCCAACTCTTGTTCAGGCAGCACTGGTACAACCCAACGAGGATTTGAGATCTTTTGTGTCAATGAACGCAATTTTAATGTAGGAAACGATGAAATCAGTTTTTCGGGCGTTCTAGTAAATTAAAATGAAAAATATATACTTTAATGCACTAGCGTAAAATATTTGAATTTTATGAAAGTAAGAACAAAGATTGGGTACGTGTTAATCATATTATATGACTCATTCATTTTATATGTACTACTAGTTGTGTTCTTGTTTTGATTAGCCCTAACATTTAAATTTCTCCTTCTTATGCATTTATATTTGCTCACGTTGTGATAAGACACACCAGTTTTAAAGTTTACATAAAAACTTTTAAAATGAAAATTATAATTTTTTGTCCATTTTAAAGAGGAAAGTGTTTAAAAATTCTAAAAATAATATTTATTAAACTGTTGTCAAATTCCCTGCAATTTATTCGAAATTCGAGGAGTATTAAGAAAATTGTTTTCTCTTTTCATTTTAATTGTTTATCTAACATGGAAAAAATCAATGTTAAAATTCCAATGTTTAGAAAAATTTAATTCAGATGTTACAAAGATCAACGATAATAATCACGGTAATAAAAAGCTTACATGTTGTCCACAACAGCGTTGTTGGCCGTTGTCTCTCCACCCTGCGAAGTTGCATCTGGATTAACTGTAGAAGGTGTAGGTTGTTCTACACTGCCATTGTTAACACCTCCCCCACTACCACCACCAGTAGTATTCCCAAGGGTTGTGCCACTATTACTATTTAGATTGCTATTTGTATTTGCCGTGCCCACATTTGAATTATCGTTACCGGTACCACCACCTCCCCCGCCTGTCTGGCGACCGCGCGTATCAAACGTCATCTCTTCGTGGTAGTTAACAGAGGCACTAATACTGTTGCACTTTAACAATTAAATGCAACTTCTAATCTATTTGGAATATACGTCGTTAATATTTATATAAAATAGATTATAGGTTTTATAGCATATACATGCATTTATTGTATATTATAGTCAAAATTTTGTTTTTCTTTAGATTTGGCTTTAATTATAACTACCTTTTACAGCCACCGCCGCTTCCACAGCTGCAACCTTTTGATTTTGTGCTTCGTTGTTATAGCCGTTGTTACTTTTTGGTGATGATCTATTAGTAGCTGTTGCAATAATTATTACCTTATTGTTTATTTTATTGCTTTATTTTTAATTATCGATGAGAATTACTTTATATATTGCTTGCTGCTCTTGTACCTCCTTGACCCTTAATTAAGCACAAGCAATTTGATGATTTTGCTATCGGTCATTTACATATTCAATAGAGAGAAGCATAAATCCATTTACTGAAAATAAAGTTAGCCACAAAAGAGAATGCGTTAGAAACATTGTAGCAGAAATCACTTCAGAATCTGATAAGTTGCGATGAATTGGAATGTAACCGCAAAGAAAGATGGAATTAGCCAAGAAAAACGGAAAATCAATACTAATAAAATTTGTTAGACGTTGTCACATTTCTTTTTTATTTTTATTACTAATTCATTCACTATATTAGCACTTTAAGCAATATAACATATTATTTTAAATTTAAATATGTTTCTAGTAATATTACATCACTTTGTTCTTTTACATTATTAGCAATAGTGTCGCTCTCCTTGTTCCAGAAAATGTATATGTACTATCTTCGCTAGTTTTCGCATTTCGTTTTAGAACTAAACGTTTAAAGAATTCATTAATATGTTTTGAATAAAATATTTATACACAACTTATTAGCTAAAAGCAGTTATTAATGTATTATGATTTTATATATACACATTATAATTGTTTTAGCTTAAAAATTAAAGACTATTAAAATTTTTTTATTTGACACCTTTTGACTATATTGAACCGGTGTTAGTTATATTGCCAGAAGGTGTTATGTAGCACCATATATCACAGAATTATTAATTGCTAGGTTTATTCTTTCTTCAAATTACGCACTCATCTAAGTTCCAAAAGCAGTCGTAAGACAAATTTCGCATGTATAAACACAATGTTAAAAATTCAGTTGCATATCGATTATTGATTTTTATATCCCATTTTTTCCTTTTCACATTTCGATGTTCGGCTCAGCTGCGCACTTTTCGTTGTTTACTCATCACTACTCGTTTCTTCACACAAATTTGTTATTCAATTGCCTTTTTATTTATAATTCGTATAAATGCAATATCCGTTTATGTTTACGACACTTTTGCTAATTCTTTTAATAATCTTGTTTGTTTTCCTTCATTTTTCCCCTAACAGCGGACTGACTATTCAAAAGCAAACACGGAGAATCTTCGCAATTTTCTTTTAAACAATGCCAGTCCGTTATCGCTCTCACTCTCCCTACAGCTGTAACCTACTCACTTTCTGGTCTTTCTCGAATGCATTCTTTTCGCCATCGCTAAGTCTCCTTTTTCGCAATATCATATTATTTCTTCCTTCCATTCCAAACTCACCATTTTTTGCATCCGCCCTATTACCATTGGATTGCAGTCGAATTCCGCTTTGTCTTGATTTTGCAATTATTTGACCACTTTACAATTATATACCACAACTATGCACAATTAGCAATGATCACTTATCCTTTTGATTACTTTAACTTCGGCTCTTTCTTTTCAACTACAACGTCACCGTCTAATCAAGTTAATTTTTGAAGATTAGCGAATTTTCCATATCCCGCAAGCAAAATCAGCCGGCCAGCAGACAAAATGGCGACTCAGCCACTGTGGTGAAATAGGATCTTCCTTGCTAGACTCTTTGCTGCTCCGCTTTGATTTTTCCTTCACTATCTCTATTTTCACGTAATTTTTTACGATCGAAAATTACTCGTTTCAACAGATTTACAGATTTTTTACGAAGTTTAACACCTTTCGTTGTTACTGAATATTCTTTTCTGTATATTAATTAATTTTAAATTTTATTATTTAGTACAAATTCCCTTTGCGTCGTTTTACAAAAATCAGTCGACACTTTTCGGGAATCGTTGCAAAAAACTTGCCGAGTTCTTTCGAAACAAGACGTCATTTGATTTTTGGCAGTTATGAGGTGAAATATATCCAATATATTTCCTCGAAAGAGTTGCTAAGTGTAAGTAAAAATAATTTCCACAGAAATATTTGTATGTACCTAAGCCTTGTGCCATTTTAAAAATTTGACAATTGATAAGGTGTCTAGAATATCGTATATGTAAATATTAAATAATCATTATTTACATTATGTATATTATCATGGCTGGGAAAACTTTTTTTTAAGAAAAATAACAAAATTTTGTAATTGGTTAGTTATGCTAGAAATAAAATTGTAAAAAAATTGATCTGCATGACTTTTGAAATTTGTATGTTGTTATGAACTAAATGGAAACGATTTTCTTGCGTTAAATAATACAGCAATCTTATCGCATTCATCCAATAAAACAGCTGATAAAGAGCTCGTGCATCACACAAAGCTTAAATGTCAATATCCGTATACACCAGAGTCTGTGAAAATCCACCAATAAATATAGTTCGTGGCAACCATTAAAGAATCCAATTGGAATTTGACATTTCCTATATACTCCAAAACGAAAGAAAAACGAAAAGCGGAAAAAACTACGTGTCTCGATGAAATATCGGAAAAGGATTGTTCTATAAAACAACTAAAAGGTCCAAAAATTCGGAATTACTAATTTCAGAAATCTAAAAAAATATAGTCATAATATTGCAATTTTGCGGAAGTTACAAGTCTCTTGCCAAATTTTGTACATACAGTTGGCTAGTTTTGTATTTATTTGTATTTGACGTGTGTGTTGTTTCCCATTCTATATAGTTGGATGCTTGGGATCTGTTATATTGTATTGAATACAAAATTCTACAAGCATAATTCAAAATTAATATATTTCTGGAGTCAATCAGCCTATTGGCTGTACGTGCTACCAACAACGACATAATGCAAATATTACTTTCGTCCGTATGTCTGGCGTTGACGAGCATCGTCATCGGGAACGCCTACTACCAGAAGAAACAATTTTATCCTGCGGTTGTGTACATCACCAAATCTAATGCATCTATGGCCGTATGTATCATATATACACAGCGTGTGTATTTTTATTGTAAAAATGTCAACTTTAAAAAAATACGAACTATTATTTATACTTTTTTTTATTTTTTTCAGGTTATTTATATACAGTTTTTCGTTATAGTTTTCATGTTTGGAAAGTTATTGCGCAAGGTTAGTTACATATACATATAACTTAATTTTTAAAGTGCTATTCTAATAATGTTTCTTTAGATTTTCCTGGGTACATTACGAGCAGCTGAGTTTGAACATCTATTGGAACGATTTTGGTATGCCCTGACAGAAACATGCCTTGCATTCACTGTATTCCGCGATGATTTCAATCCGCGTTTTGTAGCACTGTTTACAGTTTTATTGTTTCTGAAATCATTCCATTGGTTGGCGGAAGAACGCGTTGACTTTGTAAGTTTGTCACTAATTGATTGTATAATATATTTAAAAATTAGAAGTATCTATTCTATTTTTTTTTTTAACTAGTAATACTTTTTTACAATGAGCCGGACATATTAAGTTTGTAATAGCCTTAATGAAACTTCGGAGACCTTGTGAAATATAAATATAAATAATCAGCATGATAAGCAAATTTGATTTGACAATGTCCGTCTGTCTGTATATATGCGAACTAGTTCCTCAGTTTATGAGATATCGAACTGAAATTTTGCATATGACCTTTTCTCGCAAACAAGCTGATCATTTGTCGGAACCGCCGAAATCGGATCACTACTGTCATTACTGTCATACAAACTGATCAATCAAAATCCTATAAGATAAAGATATTTTTATACACTTTTATGATATAAGAAATGTACCAGTTAAGGGTATTACAGCTTCGGTGTATCCAAAGTTAACGTTTTTTCTTTTTTAACTTAAGATTTCAAATGTTTATGAAATTTTTGTTTTACAGATGGAGCGATCACCTGTACTTGGTTGGCTATTTCATATACGCGTAGCAAGTCTTCTCGGAGTACTGGGCATTTTAGATTACTTTTTGCTCATGCACGCCTATAATTCCACTCTAGTTCGTGGACCAACAGTGCAGTTAGTTTTTGGCTTTGAATATGCAATATTGCTAACTGTAGTTGCGAGTACGGCTATCAAATATGTGTTACATGCTGCTGAAATGCGAACCGATGTACCATGGGAAAATAAAGCCGTATTTTTGCTCTACACTGAATTGGTGATTGGCTTGATCAAAGTAATTCTCTATGTATTGTTCGTGTTTATAATGGCCAAAATATACGCATTACCGATGTTTGTATTCCGCCCAATGTTCTTTACGATTAGAAATTTCAAGAAAGCACTAATCGATGTCATTATGTCAAGACGCGCTATACGAAACATGAACACACTTTATCCTGACGCTACTCCTGAGGAACTACGACTTTCAGATAACATATGTATAATCTGCAGGTAAGTAAAATGTTAAAATAACGTTATTCATAATTTAAATAATTTAAACGAAACTATTAAAATTAATTTACAGAGAAGACATGATTAATCACTCAAAAAAGTTGCCTTGCGGTCATATTTTCCATACCACTTGTTTACGTTCGTGGTTTCAACGTCAACAAACATGCCCAACATGTCGTTTAAATATATTACGAACACCTAATGCTAATTCTACAGCTATTCCAAGACCAGAGGAGGGGGTGGGTGGTGGAGCTGCGGGTCAAGGTGCTGCAGCTGCTGCAACGCCTGCTCCTGTCGCTGCTGCTGCTCCCATACGAAATCAGGCAAACGGTGCTGAGATACCACGAGTTGATGGTGCAGCACCACCCAATGCTGCGAGTGTCCCAGGGTTGTTTGAAAACATGGGCATTGGCAATGCTGGTTCAAATAATTTGCCTGGTGGACTGCCGTCGATTCCTACGACAGCAGCACCACCCAATTTCCCAACTTTGCCGTTGCCTCCGCCATTCATGATACCGCCTCCATTTCCATTTATTGCACCATATGCTGTACCACCACCACCTATGCCATCGGATCTAAGTACTTTGAGCGATGAAGAATTAAAATTATTAGAAGGAAATGAACGCCGTAATGTTGAAGAACGTATCAAGGTTTGTAGTTGTATTAGATCTTACATCCACTTTAGTAAACCATTTTTCTAATTGGTTTAGCTACTACGAAATATTGAGTTAATGCTGAATGCTGCAGGAATACTGATGAATAACTACCAAATAATTACTGCTCGTTTGCAAACGACAGTACCATTACCAACCGAAACTGTAGCGTCTTCGAACAACACCACCAATAATACAATAAATAATACAAACGAAAGACCCAGTACATCAGCGGCTGCTGCTGCAGCGCTTGCTGAAAATCAGTTGCATACGTCTGGTACCAGTAATGTTGCATCAGTAGCGAAACCAACAGTTCTTACAGAAAGTTCAACACATCCTCCATTGCAAAAACATGGTGATGTGACAATTGAAGATTTAGGCGGTGAAGAACATGAATACGGTGTAACGCAAGGTGGTGATGCAGCACAAGTATCAGCATCATCATCGGTGCATACGTCGGGTATTGAGATCTGTACTGATGACAAAACCACCAGCGTTACAGCTGAACAACCCGAGAATACCGAGCTCAGTGAACTGAGAAAACGACGTTTAAAATTCCTTGAAGAAAACAGCAAAATGTCAACGCCAACAACAACTACGGAAAACACTTCAAGCGATTAGAGAAGGACTTTTAGCTTTATGTTGTTTAAGTTTTGTTTTTCAGGATTTTTGTTGTATTGGGAAATTAACGGGTGGAAAAAAGTAATTGCGGTTCAAAAAGAAAAACCATATATAAAAAGACGGAAATTATGTTGAAATTATGATAGAAAGAATGGAGAAATCATGAGCTGAACTGTATTTAATAATATATAAATAAAACAAAAATAATATACACTTACATACATAAATAAATGAAAACTCAATTTGTACTGTTTAATTTTTATTTTGTACATAAATATCTGCGTTTAGTCGATTTTTCAACCAATTGTCTTCACTGGACAACATGAATATAGAAAAATTTACTAATTTGATTGCCGAATCGATTGGAAGGATAAAAAATATTTCAAATAATCACTATTCTTATAACTTAAAAGATCTAAAATTGCATACTGTTGAGTTATATCAAATTTCTACGTATTTTCAAATATGCTACTGTTTCAACCGCAATGTGGTTTTATATGAAAAAAATCAAACGGTGTGGTGGATTTACTACACTTTTGTGTTGAACTACCTGTTACTTATATATTTTCTGCCAGAATTTTGAACTTCAATGTACTTAACATTGCGGGGTAATGTTTAGAAAATCAAGATATGAAGTGAACGAAAACATATGTTTTTTGACAACTGCAATGCCAAGCTCCACACGTTATTGTTGAAGATTGTTGAATCGCACGTGTAGTCTGAATATATTTTTATAGCAACGCAAGAAATTCAAAACATTAAATATGGCGAAAACTAAAAGAAAATTAGGAGAGGAGGTAGTGTAAATAATTTGTCAAAACCATTCTATTATTTATAAACTTAATATTTACTTACATAGCTGTATAATGATTCTGCAGAGGACTCCATGATTGAAAATGGCACTAGCGATGAAGATAATGAAAGTGATGATGGTTCCCCGGAACAGAACGAAGGCAATGAACCATCTGAAAAAAAGTTGAAAAAGATGCAAAAGAAGAAAACGCAACAAGACAAATCAAAAGTTGCCCCCAACACAAACAATAGTAATGCTAGCCAAGTAAAGTTAAAAAAACCCACTGGTGAAAAAGTGAAACCACCAACACTTGAGGAGATTAATGAGCTGAAGGAAACGCGTAATCTATTCCATTCGAATCTATTTAGGCTACAAGTGAAGGAAATGTTGGCGGAAGTAAAAATTAAGGACAAGTACACCAACTATATCAACAATTGGCTGGAACGTTTTAAGCAGTTTCTGAACGAACTACAAGATCAATCGGAGAAAGAGGATATGAACAACCAGGAGTGGTTGAAGAAAAGCCAAATAAAACTTCCTATTTCGCTACATAATTTACATGTGGAACAACAAAAAGTCTTTCAATTTCAATTTATCAAATCCAAAGTATCGCCATACCTTATAGGTGCAGCCGCTACTCAGTCAATACTCGGCCCCAAATTAAACGTTGATATCAGTATTCTAATGCCGGAAGAATGTTTCCAGAAAGAGAATTATCTTAATTTAATATATGACCAAAAGCGTGCATATTATTTAACTTACATTGCAAATAAATTAATTAACAGCCGCGTATTCGGTAAAGAACTGACAACAGACAAATTGAAATTTAGCTACTATAATAACAATCCACTTAAACCAATATTGGATATAACGCCCACACCATTAACCGATGACAATGTGAAAACGAATATTGCAAATAAGCTTAGTCTCCGCCTATTTATAGCAGCGGAAGAGAGCGCTTTCAAGTTAAACCGTTTCGTACCATGGAATAATAATGTGCGCGCCAACATTTTCGGTGATGATACTGATGAATCCATTCCACTGGCTACGCCAAATTACAACGCTGGAGTATTATTCGATCTCACTATGCAGAGAAATCAACAATTACTGCATGGCATTTTTGATGAGCGAAAGAATTTTCAAGAAGGTTTAATTTTGCTGAAGGTTTGGTTACGGCAGCGTGAATTCGATTTGGGTTTCAATGGATTTTCATCACATTTGCTAGCCATGTTCATTGCTTACCTTTACAAACAACGTAAATTACATATGAACATGAGCAGCTACCAGGTGGCACGTACAGTTTGGAACCAATTAGGTATGTATTAAAATGCACGAACTTAATAGTATTGATATAATTATACACTGGACGGTGTATGTTAAGTTTGCTAGTATGCCCGAAAGAATCGTCGGAGAGCTTATAATATATATATTTATATAATATATTATATATTGTTTAGTCGGACGAATTTAACACATACCTGTCATACAAACTGACTGATACAACCCAATTCCCACGACAGCCGGTTCTACGCACCGGAATTGACTCGGATTTTATCCGACCAAGTGCTGTTTTTTCGGCGATCTAACCCCGTTTGGATCGGTGAGTACTAATTTGTGTTTGTCGTCATTGGAGCAACGCCTTGCAGCAGGGTTGCTCCGTATCCTCCTGACTCGTGCTGACAGTGAGTCCAACCCGGTCCCGGAGGAATTTTTCTGCTGCGTATACGCAAAAAGGCTCCATCCAAACACCACCTCAGTCAGGTGTAATACATGCAATGGATGGAGCCATCTTAAGACCTGCTCAGGCCTTAAGACTCACAGGGAGTGGACCACGCATTACGTGGCCCCATGTCGCCTGCGCAATACTGCGACACAAGCCTCTACGGCTCTGCAATCTGCACATAGTTCGCGCTCCGCGCCGCCAATCAACCTGAATGGACAACAGAGGACCTCTGCGGTCAGGAGTTCAAACAGACAACATAACTCCCACACTGACTTGAAAAAAAACTAGCGCAACTTCGTTCTGGATATTGTAGCAGGTTAAACTCCTACCTATCCAGAATCGACCCTGAAATACCTAATATACATATGTCCTGCATGCAACGAGTCTCCGCATGACACTGGCCACAACTTTGCATGCCCTACAAACCCGACCCCGTCGAAACAGCACGTTTCTTGGGCCTACCGTTAGATGACCTCGACGACAACGCAAACTACCCTTACCATCCTAACGGCGATTAGCTAAGCTGTTAAAACAACAACAACAACTGACACAACTCAAGTCCTTATATGGAAAACTTTTTTAATCGACAAGGTATCATCTTGAAATTTGTCATAAATTATTATTGAAGGCAATCTTCGAACATATTTTTCAGATCGGACCACTTTAACATATGTATGTATGTATATGTAGCTGTCATACAAACTGATCAGTTTATGTAAATACAAAAAATCAAGACAAAAAAATTCACCTCTGGAGGGTATTATAAATTAGGCGCAGCCGAAGTTAACGTTGTTTTAAAAATGTATTTCTATTTATAGCGTACAGTGCTTGGGATGAGGATGGCAAGGGTATTTCACTGTCCGATAACTCTACAGATCTCGCTAACCAACCTACTCTGGAGCAATTCCATACATACTACGACGTGGTCTTCGTAGATGTTACTGGCTTTTTTAATATCGCCGCAAATCTAAATGCCGAGATTTATCGTCGTGTGCGTCTAGAAGCTAAATTAGCGGTTGATATGTTGAACGATATGAAAATAAATAGCTTTCACATGCTGTTCATGAAGAAAATTCCACTCTACAGCCAGTTCGACAATATACTTAAGTAATAAACATAATGAATATTTGTTATTAATATATTGGAATAATGCGTAAATTATCTTATTCATATTGCAGAATAAACAAAAGGGATATTGTTGAGCAAATCTTAGAAATGCATGTCAAACCTGCTGATAAGTACAATTTCGCTGGCTACGCATATCCTATGCTGTTGAAGGTTATAGTTGGGTAATTATTATACAAATATTTGTTTATATTCTTATTAATGCATTTACATTTCATCTGTAGGCTCCTTAGTAAAGGACTCGGTGAACGTGTACGCGCTTTAGTACCGATCGAAAAGTTGGTTGATGCTTGGAGTTGCACAAAAAACCCGCCAGATTGCGCGCGTTACTGTCATCTCGGCATTGTTCTTAATCCGGAAAAAGCGTTCGAAGTCTTAGACAAAGGTCCTGAAACAATCGCTGAGGGTGCTAACGAATTTCGCAAATTTTGGGGTGACAAAGCGCAATTACGACGCTTTCAGGACGGTAGTATTACCGAATCCGTGGTGTGGGCTGCAACTAGCGACAGCCTGTGGAAGCGACGTTTGGTTGTTCGTTCAATCGTTACTCATCTATTACAACATCATTTTCAATTAGAAAATAATGATTTCGAATATATTGCTGGTGAATTGGATATTTCCTACCGTTTGACACCGATTTTCCGTACGGATAAAATGCCTGAAAATTTTAAAGTAGAACAGGATGTCGATGCAGAGGACACTTCACTCAATGTAATACGTTGTTTTGACGATTTGGCACGCAAGCTACATGCGCTGAATGACCTTCCGCTTGAGATTGTCTCCATTGCTGGCATATCGCCCGTGTTTCGCTACAGTGAACCTGTGCCAATTCTACCACAAGCGCGCATGATAGGCGAGCAAATGTATGCTATGCAAGTGCAACGTGGTGTTATACAATTAGGTAATATTATTTCGTAACCCTTTTTTATTGTGTATTACACTAATACTCCTAATATTTACGTATTTCAGGTCAGAGTGGTAAATGGCCTAGTGAGTTAGGTGCCCTGCGTGCACTAAAAATGGCATTTTACATACAAATAGCTAATTTATTGCGGGAGAAATATCATCTAAAAACTAAAGTGACTTACGATGGCCTTTTAGTACTTAAACAAGGCTATTGTTTTGCTATCGAAATGTCACATCCCAAGGAGGTGGCTCTACTGAAGAAGGAGAAAAGTGAACGGGGCTTAACACAGTATGTTGATTGTGAGGCCAGTATTGCCTTAGAGAAACGACATTATATTCTGCCTAAAGTAACGGGTGCGCTACATGCCTTATATCAGTTACATAACAGTTTTGGTGGCACAGTAATGATCGCGAAACGTTGGCTGAGTACACAATTCCTAGATGATGGTCTGTGGCCAGAAGAATGTACTGAATTGCTGATTGCCGCACAGTTTCTAAGAACACCTACACAAAAAAATCCCAGTTCGCCCCAAACAGGTTTCATAAGATTTCTGCAATTGCTGGCTGGCACTGATTGGCGCAACGAGTTGTTCTTATTGAACTTTAATAATGCAATGGATGGTATGTTATTGGCTTGGAAATTATTCATAATGTTATATGTATTATTATTATTATATTTTGTTTGCGTTTGTATTAGAAAATACTGTAGCTGATTTGGAGCATCGCTTTAGCACAGAACGTGATACATTCCCGCCACTTTGTATAGCAACCTCGTTCGATCAAAACCATTTGGGTAATTTATGGACATCAGCATGTAAACCGAACATTAATGTACTCGCTCGTGTTACGCTATTGGCGCGCCACGCTTTGGATATAATTGAAAACGCGTTGCTCTCGACTAAACCTTTTATAAAACCTGGCCAAATTTTCATAGCGCCCAATAACGGTTACGATTTCGTAATCCAATTAAAACCAGATTTGGTATCTAACTCATGGGCGCATGAATTCGGTTCATCATTTACGGCGCGTACAAGACCAAATTGGCGCCTGCCTTTAGCAGATAGCAATTTTTTGCAAAACACGATGGAAAAGCTTCGGGTATGTACAAAAATACAAAACGTAGTGATTGGATACACACATACATATTTCAGGCGATTTTTTTTATTGCAGTCATAGTTTCAAATAATCTAAAATTTTACAAGAATTTTTGAACAGGCACTGACTTCATAAATTGCAAAAAAAAAAAAAAATGAGTTCAAAAACCTAGAAAGAAATAACAGAGTCAGTTTGATAAAGCTATTACTTTAATTTTTTTTTTTTTGTATACCCTGAACAGATATAAGTATTTAGTTGACCACCAAGAAGGATTTGATTAGATTTTACTCGAAAACGAGATATGCACCGCGACCTAAGGTCTATTGTGCCCTCCCCTAACTCACAAGAAAACACTTAGCCCCTTTACATGAATGAATTTCAATACGCTACTAGGTGCTAGATCTCTATTCGGAAGCATGACTCCGAGGGCATTAATCCTGCGTCTGCAGACTTCTATACAGTCTATTAGCAGGTGTTCTGGCGGTTTCGGCTTCATGCCCAGAACCGGCAGTTTACACAAGAGGCCTGGCCCATGTTGTGTAAGTGCTTCGTAAGTTTGCAGTGGCCGGGGTAATATGTGACAAGTAGCCGAAATTTTTTTCTCGGGAGATTGTTTACTATTTTAAACCTGTTGAGGTTGTAACCACCCATTAGCAACCTGGCATGGCGCATGCCTTGAAGTTGTTGCCAATATCTCTCCCAACCAACCACAACGTACATTTTCAATCCTACCATTCCTGAGTAAGCTACAAAGCGGGCGTGCTCGTTAACCAGTTCATTCCCATCTATAACCTTGTGACCGGGCACCCAAATAAGGTGCTCTTGGTTTCGATCAGATAGGCTGTTCAGCCTTACTATAGACTCCTGCACTAGTAGTGACTTAACTTCATAAGCGGAGATCGCTTTTAGTACCGCTTGACTATCGCTGAGTATGGCAATCTATACACACCGACTTATAGCATGTGCCTTCAGTTTATGACAAACCAATTTTGCACACGAGCTTGTCTACTCAAGAATCTGCTCATTTGTTGGCATAGCCTATATCGGACCACTATAGCTGCCAAATAATGCCCTTGTATGTAAAACTTTTTTTTATTTGATAAGTTATCTTGACGAATTTTGGCATCCTGACCTTGCTATGTAATTATATAATTATATATTTAATATTATAACTCGATTTCAATAGAAAATCTAAAGCTTACTTAATGTTTTACTTCAATAGGACGCATATTCGGACTTCGCCGCTTTCTTCTACAACCCCCATGGTGGCAAGGAAATAGCGTTAATCTGGAAGCCTGATATATCTAAGGAAAGAGATTTCAAAGTGAACGAAATGAATGGTTGTGCATTAAGCAGTGAAAATAGTGGCAAAGTTTTTGTTAAAAAAGAAATCTTAATGGAGGATTTGAAATTTATACTAAAAGATATGTATCTAAGAATCGGTACAGTAGACGAAGTGTTGACTGCTTCGCGTACTACACTACCTACTATTAGTAAGGACACTAGCACAACTAGCATTGAGCGTTTTCAATACAATACGGGAGAGAAACGCTACTTTACCAATTCGCCGGTGGAGGTGTCAGAAGTAGTGACCAAAGAAGTGAAAAAAGAATCGAAAGACCTGAAAATGAATACTATGAAAAATATTTCGAAAAATAAGTCAGCAAAAAGTTTAAAAGTAAACGGTTTGGCGACAAAGTCAAAGAATATTAACAAAAAAGGAAAAACAAAAAACTTAAAAACAAAAAAATCGCTAATTTCCGATGTTGCGACAAGCAAAAAACATTAAAATTTAATTTTAGTTAAATATTGTCCAAAAACTATGAACATAATTGAAATAAAAAATAAAATTTCTAACAAGAGGTAAAAAAAAAATGTTTAACAGTTACATAAATGAGATCATACGACGAAAAAAACACGCCAACAATTTTCACATAATTATTCACAAATCTGATTTAACAACATTAGAGTTGAAATTGTATCATTTTACGTTGTTTCGCCTGTTGACGTGCGCACAAACAAGTGGCCGAACTTGTGATGGGAGGTGCTTGCGAATTCGGTGATAAGCTGGGACCAATATCCATGGTGTTGCAACCGCGTGTGCAACAATGGCTTTTCGAAGAGGGTGTTTGGGGAACGCACTGAGCTCGCGCAATCTCCGTTGTCGATGTGGCCGAAGTATGGTGCAGGGGATGCTACAAAATTTAGATTAATAGTTTAGCATGTTTATACTAAAATATAATAGAAGGTATTTCTAAAGAACAAATCATACCATGGAAGCTTGTGTCGGCATAGTGTCGCAAGCTTTCGACCAATCCAACTGTTGCTGTAGCGTTGCTGAAACCGGTGAATAACCTGCACTTTGTATATATTGTGCCTGGTTGTATGCCAGCAAATCGGGCATTGTCATTGCCATTTGAGTAGCCTGTTGTTGCTGTTGCTGCTGCTGCATTGCTGCAGTTATATTGCAGGCACGTCCGACTAGATCCGACAAAAATCCTATACTACATGGATTAATAGACGCGTTCTGCTGAAATTGTGTTAACTGACGGATACAGGCCAACAAAGCATCATGTCCACTTACATTGGAATCCATGGTATCCATTGGGACTACTTCGCCTAAGTTTAATTATGCGAACGTAATAAGACGATTTTCCAGTATTAGTTATAAAAAAAATGTTAAACCTCTATAATCTTAAATGCCGATTAATTTTTAATGAGGGTTCAGTTCAAAGGTTAGTATCTAAAAAACATGTTCTAATTTTTCTTTGGTTCATATCTGTCGGTAGGGAAATACTGTACATTTTGAGAAAACGCAATTAAATATTTGCATATTGTTGTGGTAACAATATATTTCACCCAGTCTGATTATGATCTGATTCAGAAAAAGTCCGGTTTCAATGGGATGGGTCCTTAAATTGTCTATTGTTATATATGTAGATTAAAAATTTTCCTGCCATGAGTCCAGTCATTGTATCAGATTAAATATTTTCTATTTGTTTTTGGTATCATTGTTGAAATAACGGGTATTGCCAGAATATAAACAATAGAACCGTTATTAATACGTACATTGAAAAATAAGACTTGGAATCGCTTTCTATAATCAAAGAGAAATGCAAAATTAAGTCAAAACCAAAAAGCCCTATTTTTGGGATTGCTACCTTTTTCGATGGAACATTTATGTTCGAAATAATTTTCTTTCAGTTATATTAGATATTATTATCCTACCCCTTTTGCATCAACAACTATTATATTATGTAAATTTCCTAGAGTATCCATCTAATGCAATTCTACGTTAATTTAAACCAGCATAAAGACGCCTAAGTATGTTTCTCTAATTTAATTCTGAAATCTAAATATTTAATCAAATTCAAATATCTGCTAAAGATTAGTAATTAATTTGTATATAATTTATATTATCATATACAAAAATACAAAAAATAATTTATATTATCATATACAAATTAATTTAACTCACCCTTTCCATTCAATTTATTGTAAGAATATAGACGAGAATCTTCAATTCTCCGGATATCCTGCTGTGTGATTATAAAACATTGGTTGCCGACGACCACGGGCACTACAGATATTATCGTGATTTAAAAAAGGTTTATTGGAAAGAAATCCAAATACAAAATTGCACATATTTACCATGTAAAGGCTGTTGTGCTTGCTCCGCCACTTGTACGACTTTTCGTATAGTTGGATCTGGATTCATTGTTACCTTTATGTTAGGAAATTATAAGCCAGATTTTAATCCAAAGCAGTTATTTGATAGAATTTTGAATTTCTATAATAGCTCCCTTAGTTCCGTATTAAGATATTTTTTTAAATTAATTTTTGAAAAGCATTGAAATGCAAATTTGAGCATCTGAATAGAGTGTGAAGTTTTTGACTTCTGAACACTTTTACCACACCCACTAAGTTGAGTATGAATGTTCCCAGCCAAAAAATGTGGAATTGTTAAAAGTATTGAATGCTTTTATTATATTGCAAAACTAATAAGACACATTAAGATTTCCAATTTTTAGCTATAAAATGCAAAATTTATTTCTCATTTAAAAAGACATTTTAACAATTAATTTAATTTAATAAATGAATGCCGTTGAGGGGATTTCGAATGTCTTGTCATAAATTCATTTACATATGTAAAAAAATAAATCAGCTCAAAATTAAAAAGTAAAACTAACGAACTACTAAATATGTATCAAAATCACTACACTAATAAAACATGCAAAACTAAAAAGTGCACACTGACAATGTTGCAATAGAGAAGTTTAAAAAATAGCGCTATATAGTAACATGGAGTAAAGAAAGGATAGCGCTTAATGTTCTTTATAAAGTTAATCTTTCTGTACACACACGTACACACATATGTATATATAATACAAATAATATACGCAGACGTCTTATAATTTCTTTTTGAACATTTTCTCAGAATAAGCAACTTTTATATTTCCAAATTATCATACTAGCTATCCTTTCGTTATGTATGTTAAATAATATAAATAAAGATGAAAAATTTATTTAAGTCGTATGTATAGTTGTTATTTAATGTGTGCGGCAACCCAAGGATGTAGAAATACTTGATCCAGCGGAAGGCGTTGTTGGGGATTTAACACCAGAAGCTTGGAAATAAAATGTGCTGCTGCGCGTGAAACAAATTCCGGTAATTTGTAATCAACTTTAATGATTTTTTTATATGTCTCGTCATAGTCGGTAGCAAGGAATGGCGCACGACCCACAATCAGTTCGTAACATAGAACTCCTAAGCTCCAAAGATCTACATTTTTAGTATGTGGCTTGCCTTGCACCATTTCAGGTGGCAAATAATCAAGTGTGCCGCATAATGTTGTGCGCATAGAGTTCGGCTCGTGCACTGACCATCCAAAATCTGCTATTTTCAAATCACCTTTATGTCCCAACAATAAATTTTCCGGTTTGATATCGCGATGTATAACATCACGCTCATGTAGATACTGCAATGCTGATGCTAGAGACCGTATATAAATTGCTGAGGTCGGTTCATTAAAACGTTTCAATGGCTGTGATTGTAATTCCTTGAAAAGTGTTCCCTTGGGCGCATATTCTAATATTAGATAAATGCGTGCATCATCGTGAAAATAACCGTATAAACGCAGTATATGTGGGTGTCTTAAATGTGATTGTATTTCAATTTCCCGCCTTACTTGATGTTCTACGTTTGACTCATGTATCTGCTTTTTAAATAACACTTTGAGTGCAACAACAAATTTCGATTCTTTTTCGCGTGCAAGATATACATTACCGAATTTGCCTCGTCCAAGTGGTCTTCCAATATCGAAATTGCTCAATGACCATGATTTCTTTTCCTTTTTGTTACACTCACCAGTCTTTTCGTTTTCGGCTTTATTTGATTCATCTTTCGAATCTTTGTCTTCTACTTTCGCAACAGTTTTCGGTGGTACTTCTGTTGAGTTTGCATTTGGTTCGAAATTGGATTTTTCTTTTTCTGTTTTCGTATGATTACTTGCAACCTTATTGTTAGATGAAGTTGAGACGACAGAGGCGCTAGGTTTTGTCATGGATACTGTAGCTGCAGGTGCAACGACTTGTTGGCTGATGTGTTTCGTGGTCGATGAGACCAAAGGTCCTGTTATTGAGCGAACAGAATTGTTGTTTGTTAATAATTTCTTCTGCGTGACAGCAGTTGATGTAACTTGAGTTGTTCTTGAAGCAGGTAGACCTCCTAACAAATTTCCAGCTCTATTGGAAGGCATTGGTCTTGGCATAGCAATTGGGGATACACCTTTCATATTTTCGTTTAATGTCTATAAATAATTTTGTATTGGTACTGTTACTCTCGGTACTTACTTAAAACATTATTTTAATCACTTACATTTTTCGTATTATGCTGTTTCTGCGGTGGCGGAGGAAGCGGTTTTATCGCCTGCAAATGGTTCTCCTTGCCATTTAAAGCACTAATTGGCTTTCTATACATTTCGTCTTTTTATTCTACTTATTTCTTTAATATTTCAATTATTTACCATAAGAAATTATTCTTTACATGAAACAATTTTGTAGCAAAAATGCCGTTTGAAAATGCAATGTGCGTATAACAGCCCTTTTTGAAAACTTATTGGTATTGGTAAGTGGCAAATGCATTTAGACATCAAATCATTCCGTCGATAAAGCTGTTTAATAGCGTGGCCACATTTCAAAATTTATATAAAATCGATTAGAACATAAAATCAACAATTTTTGTTTACTTTTTTTTCGCTGAAGAGTACGTGTTTAATAAATAAACATGGGTTTTGGTCTGACACATTTTACAGCCCTTGCAAATATTTTTCTGCGTGTGTTTGTTGTTGTGCCGTTGTAAATCTGCAATGCTTGCACCGTGCACCGAGTTTTGCAAGAGCAAGAGAATACCCCTAAAGGATAATTGTGTGGTAGAAGTTAATTAAGATCGACAAAATTGTTTTATACTATTGCTTTGTTCAAACAGTTTTACTTATAGCTCTACCAAATTTATCTTTTCGGATTTGTTGGATTGAAGGATATTTGAATATAATAAACAGTTTGAAGTTAAAACTTTTCATTCCTCTGCCTTTAATTGATTTATTTTACATTCATATGGCATCACTGTAAAATTTATATTAATTTGCGAAAAGCTAGGAAAACAGGAGTATTTTATCTTACAAAAGATGGCGAATTAATACAAATATTTGTTTGAATTAAACAAAATTGGTTATTTTGAAAATTGTGCTGATTAAATATATATATTGTGCAAATATTAAAGAAGATACACATCAAAATGTACTCCGCTGGTGATTCTAGTGGAGACGGCTTAAGCGGTCTAAATCAATTTGCTGGCATGAGTGGGTCGATAGACTGGGCAGCTATGGCCCAACAATGGATTCAGATGCATGACACTAGTAATTTTATATCAATGCCAGATGCACCGCCACCACCAAATATTAGTAATACACTTAATGAGGTAAAGATGACAACTACAACAACCACGACCGCAATTAAGAAATCATTCGATGAAAAAGGAGAAGCCGATATGGATATGGACGAAGACGAAGAAAGTGCGAGATGTGGTGATACACCACCCTCTCCAGCGCCTTCAACGCAACTAGGTAAAAATAGAGATCATCCAGTTATGCAACCACAATCTCCATGGTTTATGCAGCAGCCAAATATAGTTGTTGGACCACCGGTAGCTGAAAATATACCCGGTATAGGTATGATAATATATATTGAATAGCAAAAAAGTATATATATGTATATATATATATATATATTGTTTTTTTCACATTTAGGTAATACCACAACGCCAATCATTCCATCTGCACCACAATGGAATGCCACCGTATGGCCACCACGTATAAATTTACCACCCCCGGTTCCACCAACTATGTTAAATGTACCATTAAATAGTCCTATGCCAAACCCAACAGCACATATACCATCCCTACTAAAGATGAATGTACCAAACCCTAACATTGTAAGAATGATTTCAGCTAATACAGGAGAACAAAACCCAACACAATCCGTGGTGGATGCAAAGAAAAGGAAAATGCTTCCAGCTTGGATAAGGTGAATATGAATTTCTGAGGAAATGTGTTTATTAATATTATTTTGTTGATCAAAGGGAGGGTTTAGAAAAAATGGAGCGGGAAAAACAGAAACAATTAGAAAGGGAACAAAACAAGCAACATGAAGATCCGGAAGGTACTGATGACACTAAATATACTGAGTTTGTAGGTACAACCGATGATGCAACGCACACGGTAAACATGAAATATAAACAGTCTGCGGTAAGTTCAAAATCCTCATTTAGTAGCATAAAGGCTGAAGTGCTACTTCCGGCCTCGCCACATGAAACCTTTCATTTGAAACTCTCTAAGTATGAGGACTTTAGAGAGAATGATGAAAGGTAACACAACTGTTTTACTAAATAAGAAACAATTTAGGAGAGGGAGAACGATAGATCAGGTTGTGAGGATGAGGGGGAACTAGAAGACTTAGATGGCGTAGCAATAACCGATGACACATTGGTTCTACTTCAAAATCCAACCCCGAACGACGATGATGGCAGTGGCAATAGTGGCGCGGAATACGAAACAGATAACGAAAATAGTTCTGAACAGCTAAATTATAAGGGTAAAAGAAGCTATGAAGATAGACTTGCGGACCTGGTATGTACTTTGAAACTAATTTTCATCTTAATACATATATTTTAGTACACTAAGCTTTAATTTTTGTTTTTCATTTAATAAACAAATCGAAATACGCCATTTTATACATACATAACGCTAAACATGTGTTTGTATGTGCTGTCTTGATGTGCAAACATACAAATGTATGATGATGATTTGAAATTACAACTAAACATAATGAAATTGAAATGAACTTTTACAACTGATCGTTTCGGCAAAAATAAAAATATGCCTCTGTACCGTGTTAATTATATGATACACCTACCCTCATATACAAATTGCATTCGTTCTTACCCCTTTGACCAACCTTGGGGAGAAATTCTTAAAATTTTAACATGCTTAGATGATAGTGGTGCGGACAACATTAACCGAACTCCTACTTGATGTTACAAATCAGGAGATCGCAAACTTGGCGCAAGAAGCTGTCAATGCACACAAAGCCAAAGGTACTAAGTCTAAATTTTAAGTTATTTCATATGCATATTTCCTTCTAGTGTTTGTGTGATATTATCGTTGCTGAGGCATTGGTGCAATGTTGAACATGCATAAAATATTTGCAATTCTTAAAGTTGACGTTGATTAACACTTGCCTCTCTATACTGCAACCATGTTAATTAGAATGAACTTTATCTGTTAACCAAATGAAATTATGTACATTTTACATATACTCGATACCTACGAACTTGTATAAACAAAGCGTCATCAGCTCAAGTGATCCGTAAAAGCGCGCTATCCTCCATAACCGGAAAATTGGGTAAGTCAACTCTTTTTGTTTATTATAAGCTATAGAAATATACATATGTACGTGTATATATTTCCACATATTGGTTGTTATTATGTAGTTTCTGTCGGTATTATTAATTTGTAAAAAATTTATTCGTTTCTGATTGAAACGTTTAGCAGGTAAACTATGCAATAATTCATTTTCCAAAATACATTACAAAAAACTACCTAAAAGTTGGATACATTTTAATATGCATACTAAATATGTCCAAAAAAAAAAACTGAAAATTTAATTTAAAGCTTCTTCAGAAAGTTTTACTTCTTGAGGGAAAAATATCAATTCTGTGATGAACTTTTTTCAAATGGGATCACCTTAATGCCAAATTGTGTGCATTGCTGCTATAAACAGTTTGCTGTTCTACTTTTTCTGTCCTCCAATAAATATTACTATCGCCCAATACTTGTGGTGTTAGTTCTTGTTGTAGACTACAATCACAGTACTAAATGAATAAAGTTTTGGCATTCGAATTAGCAGCAAAATTATTTCTAGGCTTAGCAGCATACGATGATTCTACAGGTGATGAGAGTAGCGACTCCGAGGATGGTGCCTCCGCGGATAATGATCCAAACAATGACTCAGAGGAAGAATTAAAGGTATAACTGTGTAAGTTTTAAATAATACTGCACTGTTTAACATTTTCTTTGTCGTCTATGTGTGTATATAGGCGTCCATACGTGCGAAGCGACGCGCTTTTGCTAAAATAACCGAGGATATTGAGGAAAGCATTGCTGCGAGTGCGGCACGTGAGGAGCAAAAACTAAAGTATTACACTTCTTTGGAAAAGCAAAAGGACGATGATAAACCGTACAAGAAGGAGATTACAGTCGGCGATATAGAGCGAAATGAAGAAAACTCAACGTCTACGGCCACATCAAGCACAGTTAGTAAATCATACGACCGGGATTTTGGTGAGACAACTGAAACAAAGTTACAAAACTCAAACGGTGCGTTTGTTCGTATACACTTTCTCTGCCAAATCTAAATAATTTGAACAAAAAACAAAAACAAAATCGGCGAAAAATGTCTAAAATTACTAAAATGAAAAAGTTTTCCATAATTTTATTTTTAAAATTTCTAAACATTAGAAGTTAGCTTAATAATAAATAGTACTATTATATACATATATTAGGAGATTATAAGCAATCTATTTCGATACAGGTAGAATTTTACAAACAAATTTTGGACAGTAGTGTATATAATTTTTTCGTTAACTAAAATCCTAAATCTACCTAGTTTTAATTGAAAAAAATTACACCTTAAAAATTGTTTGAATATAATTTCATTATGTATCTTATTTATTGTTCAGTTAATCTCTTTAAAATTTATTGTGAACAAAAAAAACATGTAGCAAGTGCCAGTACCATACGAAAGTGGATGTTTTGAATTAATATAGCCTCCCAAGCGAAGCAATTTTAGTTTTTGGTTTTAAACATGCCTTTACAAACGCATGTATTAGTATTTTTAAATGTCTTCCATTTTCTAGTTGTTTATGAAATTATGGATTAACATTTTTTTTACAAAATGTCGCTAAGTAGTAACCTAAAAAAAAAGTAAATTTGTTAATTACTTATATTCGTAGGCAAACGTCAGAAGGATCGGAATTCGCGAAAAGAACGTACCACACGTTTCAGCGATAATAAAGATTCGAAAAGCGCCGCTGCTGTTGCTGCAACTTATATGTCGAAAGTACACGGGGTAAATGCAAATTTGAGTGGAAATCCAAATGGCAGCACAATTTTCCCTGTTGTTTCCACCACGAACGCCACCTCAGTGCTGGCCGCAGGGAGTACGTCAGCGTCATCGATTGCAATGGCGCCCGAAAGTACCCATATCGCATACAATGTAGCAAGTAAACTTGTTGACGATAGTAATAGTGGTAGCGTAACAGCACTAAATAAAAACTTATTAAACGCAGCTGAAGCTGCTTACGATAAAGTTACGAAAGGTCATCGTGCGAGCAGTAGTCGTTCGTCTGCTTCACGTACGGAAAGGGAACGCAGTCATCGTAGCAGACATTATGATCATAGAGATCGTGAAAGTGATCGTTATAGGGAACGTGGAAGCGAACGAGAGCGAAAGCGCAATAGGGAGCATGAAAGTACGCGTGATAAAGATCGTGATAAAGAGCATCACCATCATAAAAATAAACGAGAAGATCACACTAGTGACGAGGATGATGGCAAGGAGGAATCGCAAACATCATCAAGCGATACAGATACCTCGAGCACATCATCATCAACATCGTCGTCATCTTCTTCGCAACAATCAAGCCACTACAGTCGCACATCGACTTCGTCTAAGAAAAGGCGTGAACATGAGTATGATCGACGTAAAAACCGTGACGAACGTAGTCATCGCAGAACAAGGAGTGGGCGCTGTCGCAGTCGTAGCCGTCAGCGTAGTCATCACCATAGCCAACGTGGCAGCAGTTATCGCCACTCCAGCGCAGAGGATGACAACGGCAGGCGCAGTCATCATTCATCTTCGCGACATGGTTCGTCGAGGAAACATTCGCGTTCCCGTTCACGTTCAACATACTCATCTTCATCCCATTGGCGTAGACATTAATTCAATGTCGCTTGAGTGTAGTGTCTTTTTTTTGTAGAAAAGAAATGCATTGTATTCTTTCTTTATTTTTTTTATTATTATTTTTGTCATGATTTAAATATTTGCTTATGACTCTTATTTTAACTACAGGTAATATACATTTTTTTTAAATTATCTTTCGGCATCATTGAACAAAACGGAATTAATGTATATAAAGATATTCGACTTCAAATAGGTGTATTCATTATGAATTTAAAATTTTTAAACTATATAAAAAATATTCGCGTTGAGTAATAATAAACACAAATAAAACTGAGCTCTTTAGAAATCCGCTTGAAAAGAAATATAATAAATCATGCTTCAAAACTAAATATTTTGTTTCAAAATTTTATTTATAAAATTCTTGAAATTTTAAGCGCATTAAAACAGATGGAGTCCAATAATTTGCGCTTCGTCAAAATGTTGATGGATTTATATCGAAACCATTGGAACTTGTCAAGGTCTTACTTATTCTAGTGTTGCATCGCAAGTCTTAAATCGTCTTCTCAGATTAATCACTTAGAGCTTAGTTAGCAATAAAAAATTTAGAACTATTTGAGTGACACTTTACACGTTTTTTTATTGCCTTTAACTGCAACCGTGATATTAAATATTTAAATACTTTTTCTTTCCGAAATTACTCGCATGTATCAAGTTTAATTGCTTTATTTAATCGGCATTTCGCGTATGGATCGTTTTCGGCATCAGGTGGTGCAGCATGATTATTTGTTATGCGGTGAGTTTTGAGCGCTGTTCCACTTATAAAAGCCTCATTGCAAATATTGCACTTATAAGGTTTTTCTCCGGTATGTCGACGCATATGAATACGCAAGTCATTCGATTGTGTGAATGATTTATGACATTCCGAACATTTGTACGGTCGTAGTCCAGTATGTATACGCATATGTCTCGATAATTTATTTGGTCTTGTAAACGATTTTCCACAAATAGTACATACATGTGGCCTTTCCCCAGTATGTTGTCTCTTATGTACCACTAAATCCTGACGTCGAGGAAAACCCTTTTGACATTCATCACATTGGTATGGCTTTTCACCTGTGTGTCGGCGAATATGTATCACTAAACTTGCTTGAGCGAAGCTACGACCGCAGTGAGGGCATATTCCACGCTTGTAAGTTTTTTTCGTTTTTGCAGTGTCAGTGGGATTTGTATCTGAGTCAGCATTATTTGCAATCGTAGTCGCCGGGTGCATGGCTCTTAGATGTCGCTCCAAGGCAAAGGGTCTAGCAAAAGTACGTGGGCAATGGTCACATTGTATTGGCTTATCCTCAGTAGGTTTTGGCGCAATAGCAGCAATACACTCTGGCGGCACATTTGTATGTGCTGTTTGTATATGTTTTTCCAACGTTATATTTCTGGCAAAAACACGTTCACAATGAGGACACTTACGCCAGTTGGTTGTGACAAATGTTCCTAGGCGAGAGCCGATAGCGAATCTTGCTTGCTTTTTCGCAACAATGTCAGTATTTTGGGTTGTTCTTTTATGTCTTCCGATTAGAAAAGAAATAAATTTGATTAAAAACTGATTTATAAAAATTCAAGAGAATCATTACTTCCTATTGTTAACCTGTTCTACTTGTTCTGTAACTTCTTCAATGTTTACCGCTTCAAATTTTACAAATTGAAGCTCATCGTCCACATAAGTTTCACTTTTGTTTTCAATAGAAACCTCGTCATCGCTTCTTTCCTTATCTACATCTGCAACATCTTCCTCATTATTATAGTCGTCAAGTAGATATTCTGTCTCTAATTCTTCGACATTTTGACTATCTTCATTATTTGTTGTGTCATTTTTTAATTCAGTAATAACAAACGATTCTACATCTGTTTTCAATTTTGCAGGAAACGACTTTTGATATTGCCTTAACAAAGTTTCTGACCGTTCCAATAAACAAATATAATCGTAAGCACTTAGAAGTTTTAGGGTACAATCTGCACAGATGCGATTTGGTAATGTTTGACCCCCACATTGATTGATCGCCTGCGTCTGAAAGAACAGATTAACATATTAGTAACATAAAATGAAAGCGTAAGCGTTATTATTGTTTTTACTTGAACATTAGTAGCACGTAGGAGTTGAGTAAATAAGCTATTTAAGACAAAAGTATCATTCCCGTATTCTACTTCGTCGTAGAGGGAGTTTGTGTCAGCAATGTTTTGTAAACAGGTACGACAAGATTCATCGCTAAGGGTCAAAACACTGTAGTCAGTATCCATTGACTAAATTTAATAAAATTTATTTAAAATTTTGGTTTAGAAATAGTTCACATTCGTGATACAAAAATAAGATACTATAGAGATGTGCTTACAAATATAAACAATGATCATATGTTGGATATGTTTATCGAAATTACTCAACATCTGAGTTTTAATAAAGTTGCTAAAAAGTTTATCATTACTAATTTTTGCTAAAATGTTTTTAACAACCGGTCTTTAACAATTAATTTAATAAAAGTGTTTCCTAAAATTATTAATGATGTGATAAATGCATCATATATATCATAAATTATGTGTATTGTAATCGATTGTAACATAGTGAAAACAATACCCGGTAACTTCATAAAAATGTAAAGTACGTTTTCACACGCATCGTGAATTATTTAAATCATAAGATAGCGAATTGCGATGACGTCATAAAAGGATGAATTATAAGAGGAAACATAGAAAACTATAATAAAAACACGTTAAATATTGTTTTGATATAAATTTATTATCTTCTGATTTTTTCGATATTATATGCGGACGTGAAAGGTAACGGTTAAAAGTTGTAAAATGTAGATAGTCGATCATTCTTGTATAACTAGCTTTCTTAATTTCGAAATTAATTAACCTGTTTTGAGTTTAGTTCAGTTTCAGTTTACAAACCATTTTTATTTATATGCAGTTATGTGTTTAACATGAAAGGATTTTGATTAAACACAGTTAAATTTTTAAATTTGCTATTGTTATAAGTCAACTCTTCAATTTATACATTTTTTATATCAAACTTTGTTTATTACTGATTAAATATTTTTGAGTTTAATTTCGAGAACCCAATTCTGATTTAATGACTAAGTTTTCGTCCTTAACGGCAGTTGTGGTGGAAGTTGTAGAGCTAGCATCTTTCTCTTTATTTCCGAAGTCTGGGTATAATTTTGCCACTTGTCCGGCGGGTGTACAAAGACGACCTGAAAAATCAACTCGTTTCGCAGACTGACTACGTTCGGTGCTAGTGACAATGTCCAAAAGGGATCTGTAAAGCCAAAAGTGAAATAGAAAATAATAGTAATTCCTTCCTAACATCTCATACCGTTGTCCACCACTGAGAGCACGTTTGTGGGCTTTATGCACTCCGATGCTACTACTGCTGCTGTCCATTGAATGCGGAGGCGACATGGGGGAATCACGCATTACAGCTTTAGTAGTTGAGTCACCTACAATAAAAATTATATTAATTACATTAGTGTGATAACCTACTGTTCATTAATCTAACTAATTACTATTTAATTTATTTACTATGGTACTGAAAGCAATCCATTCTTAAAAAGATATCTTAGTAGAACTAGTACCCTTTATAGTGCTGTTATAATTACAATTACATTTTTGAAACATTTTTTAAATGTAAAATACACTAGTTTAGCAAAAGAGCGTTGTAGCATAGATATTTTTTATTTATATAATATAATTATATAATAATATAATATAATTTTCGATAATAAAAAAAACGTTTTACTTACGGCTTCCGTCATTTTCTGTTTTAACTGTAGCATCTCCACAGGCAGCGCGCACATTTTGCACACTCTCTAAAATGACTTTGTGATGTGGGGTTGTTGCATAGGCACGTATCAACAGTTCTAATTCGGCACATAACAACTTGTACTGATCACCCTTTTTTGATCCTTTTAACCTAAAAAAATATATTTTGATTCTATATTTCTATTTTTGTTAATTAAAAACTAACCGTCCAACACCCATATTTGGGAATGGTAGAGGTTCCCCTCGTGACGCAGCAGTGTAAAGCTCAAAAATATATTGTTGACATTGCGCCTCATCAGCTTTATCCATATCTTCTTTGCTAATTTTGCGTAAAAAAAATGGCACCCAGTTAAGGTTTCGCTGTAAATTAAATATTAAACTGGAGTTAAGTGTGAGTGGAAAATAGCGTGAGCGTCGTTGAAGTCGGTCGCGAGCTTTGCTCAGGTTTTCCTCAGTCTTCGGCTTCACTTTGAGTGGTACAAAGCGATGGGCTTTAATAAAAGATGCAAAATCAGATATACGATAATCGGTTACACGTCCACCTGGTCCTTCTGATATTGACGGTAGGTCTTCAAGACAGGAACGTGTGATTTGTAAAGCATGTATGAAGATTTCACCACCACGTGCCGAGAGTAAATGACTAGTAGTTTTTCCACCAGTTTTTCTATAACAATGTAAATCAAACAATATTCCCAATAATTGAAAAAGTATACAATATACCTTGGCATTTCAAGTAACACTGAACGACCATTTAATAAGAATGTAATGAGACAAGCGCTTGGCCGTGATGTGACATCAACCGGAGTTACACGATGTTGAGCTAAACATGGTTGCATATCGGAGGAGCCACAACCTCTAGGAGTGCACCACTTCAAAGTAACGGTTTCGTATTCAGCTCCTTCTTTACGGCTTGTAGGTAATAGGGCTTCACTGCCACATATAGAAGTATGGGCATTTCGAGCATGTAAAATCTCTACATCATAATTTGCGCTAGAATTGGCGTTTTGTTCTTCCTGCAGATAAAAACATATTAATAATAACTCATACATATATATATAGATATTACATATTCATACTTTCATGGGTATTCCAGTTACTGTAGTGCTTGCTAAGTCATAATGGCTCATAATAAGATGTGTTAATTTATTTGAAATATTAGGTGCACTAGTAGTGTGAATTTCAGTAAATACTCCTGGCGCAAATTCCATCTTGGCGCGGTTTGTCACAAGTGACTCAAGACCCTGAGGTACAACATTTATAATTACGAAATGACTGAGGTCAATGTTTAGCATTTTGCGTTGTTTATCAGCTAATTCATTTTGCGCTTTCACGACGTTACGGAATATATTTTCCAGGCTTAACATACTAGTGTTATCGCGTGCAGAAGTTATGCATATAACACGTCCCTTATTTGGTACCACATTTGGACTTCCACCTCTTTCGCGTTCTTGTAGACGTGCAAGCTGTGCTTCCGTTGGCTCCGTTAGTGCTTCTATAGCAGCACGTAAACCATGTATCACCGAAAATTCTGACGACATCGCTTCATCTTCTGGTGGAATGCCAACTAGTGCCATGGCATTTAAAACATGAGACATATTTTGTGTAGCCAGATTCCAAGTGTTGACAATGTGTGCCGCTGTGTCACTGACAATAAAACGAACTAATTTACCCCGTGGGAATAGGTCCCATACTATACGACAGTATTCTATAGAAGACTCCACTGAGCAAGTCCATAAGCTTTTGCTAAATCGAACATCCTCTCCAAAAGAGTTATTTGCCTCATTTAATCCTTCGGGGACAGTCGGTTTGCCTTTGAGTAATTCTACGGGAATGTAATCCTCGCTTGATATCCCAAAATATTGGGTATGATCTAGTACGAAGATTGTTTTCTGGTTAAGATCGTAAGCCGACATCTTTCAAACTAAAAGTAATCACTCTTATAAAATCAATTAATAATAAACAAGACTTCTGTCATTTCATAGCAATATTTTTCCACAGGTCTTTTATTTTATTTACAGTACATCAAATACACGCTTTGCTATCGACAACTTGTTTTCGATTTCGATCACTCGATTGTTAAATAAAAGTCGTAAGATTTATCGTTTTTTTCTTCAGTTCTCCTTTAGATTGCGATAATTCTTATTTGAATCTCAATTGGTGAAATTACAATTTTCACAATAAAATTTAAAAACATCAGAACTGTCCTGTTAATATATCGGCTTAATTTTTTTTTTAGATATTCAGTATAATTTTTACATTAATATTCCATCCCTAAAAAACTGTTTTGTTTAATTGATTATATCAGCTGATCATTTTTTGGCGAAGTCAAACGTGTATGAAGAAGAATTCGCCGCAATCATCACGTTTTTATAAATTGCTCTACGGAAGATTACTCCCAGTGAATGAGTATTTGATTCTACCACCATTTCTTTCAGTTGTATTAAGGTGAAAATATCATAATTTTTGAAAATGTCCTGGTTACTCGGAAGGAATAGAACTCAACAACCTCAAGAACAATTAAGTGTAGATGGAGCGGACCCAGAAGGTAAAACTGCGGGGAGTCGTAGCGGTGATGCCCAGCTCAGTAATGCAGAGAGAAAGGCCATGGAGGCTTATCGTTTTGATTCCTCAGCTTTGGAACGAGCTGCGGAAGCAGCTCGGCAATTGGAACGTTCAAGTAAGTAACTAACCATGCATTCTGCGAAAAGATGATCGTTCGCCGGTTGCATAACCACAAAGTGCTATAATTTCGTCATAAATATATATACATATGTAATAAGTATATGTATACGCTATGTATGTAAATAATTTACTTGTTTATAATAATAATTTTATGAATTTGAAATTTAATAATAAACTTTGATTATTTGCATAGAACATGCCCGCGAAGCTTTGGAACTTTCTAAGATGCAGGAATCGACAAGGCAGCAAGAATACCAGTTAAAGGTCAAAGAGTACGAAGCTCACATTGAGCAAGCAAAAGTGGAGCAAAAACGAATTGACCATGAGGAGCGACGAAAAACGTTACTTGTAAGATATTTTTTATGTATTAATTAATTACTAACTTTTTTTGGGACTATTAGGAACTAATTTGTATGGTTATCAAAAGATAGTTTTTTATATACTCAACTATTTATATGCTTGCAGGAAGAAACAAAACAACAGCAGTTGCGGGCTCAATATCAGGATCAGTTGGCAAGAAAACGGTATGAAGACCAACTAGCTCAACAACAGCGAGTCCAAGAGGAAAATCTGAAAAAGTGAATAAATGTTATTTCAGTTATATTCAGTATTAGTTATAAATATTTATGTTTATTATTAACAGGCAAGAGGAAAGTGTGGCCCGTCAAGAAGCCATGCGACGCCAAACCATTGAACATGAAATTGAGATGAAAGAAAAAAATCGACTTAAATTGCTGGAACATGAAATGCGTGTTAAGGCTAAGGTGGATCGTGAAAACCGCGACATAAACTTGGAACAAATACGTCTGAAGGCCCAAGAGCATCGAACAACTGTGCTTGAAGGCATACGGTAATTATTTTTAATTTTAAATTAATTGGTTTAAATAAAGGAATAAACAATTTATAAATTAATTTTTAGCACTGCTGGAACAGTTGTTGGCGCTGGAGTTGAAGCTATGCTCACTGACTGGGACAAGGTATTGACTGCAGCTGGTGGTTTATCACTGCTCGCATTGGGTGTTTACGCTGCAAAAGGGGCAACTGGTGTGACATCCCGTTACGTAGAAGCGCGTATAGGCAAACCAACATTGGTTGGTGAGACGTCGCGTTTTGCATTTCTTGATGCCATACAACATCCAATCAAGTATGTGCAAAAGTTGCGTTCTAAACCAGCTGACGCTTTAAAGGGTGTTATTTTAAATCCCAAGCTGGAGGAACGTCTTCGTGACATTGCTATTGCAACAAAAAATACGCGCGTCAATAAGGGAATGTATCGCAATGTATTGATGCACGGTCCACCCGGTACCGGTAAGACAATGTTTGCCAAACGATTAGCCGCCCATTCGGGTATGGATTATGCCATCATGACTGGTGGTGATGTAGCACCTATGGGTAAAGAGGGTGTCACTGCCATCCATAAAGTTTTTGACTGGTCACAAGCTAGTCGTCGCGGTTTACTACTCTTTGTGGACGAAGCTGATGCGTTCTTACGCAAACGTTCATCGGAACACATATCCGAAGATTTGCGCGCTGCTTTAAACGCATTCCTTTACCGCACATCCGAGCAAAACTCCAAGTTTATGTTGGTGTTGGCTTCCAATACACCCGAACAATTCGATTATGCCATAAATGATCGTCTCGATGAGATGGTCGAATTTTCACTGCCTGGCTTAGAGGAGCGTGAACGCTTGTTACGACTGTATTTTGATAAATATGTGTTACAGCCGGCTTCCGAAGGACACAAGTAAGTCATTAATAATAAGTCATAGTATATGAACAACATAAATAAATGTTTTAACTCGTAACAGGCGCTTTAAACTGGATCAATTTGATTATGGTGCTACTTGTACGGAGATGGCGAAAATCTGTGAAGGCATGTCCGGCCGTGAAATTTCAAAGTTGGGAGTCTCTTGGCAAGCAGCGGTTTATGCTTCCGAAGACGGCCTTTTGACCGAGAAAATGGTTTTGGATCGTTGTCATGCTGCTGCCCATCAACACAAACAAAAGGTTATTTACTATTCTTGTCTTTACACATTTAGATTTGTTACTAAAGGTTTATTCTTTCCAAACAGATGGCTTGGTTGTCCGAGCAAGAGCGCAGTGATCACAAATCTATTACCGGCGGAAATAGCACATAATTACTATAAACTAGCGTAGAGAAAATTATATTTCCAAACAATGCCGGCGCTAACTTCCTTTACAAAAACGTTTAATGGCGTCAATGCGTGATATGAGTGCGGTTGATTGAGTGGGCCAGCATTTAAAAAATATGATTTTAGTTTCTTTTTTTATGATCCATAAAGTTATGAAATAAGTAGATTAACGACACCCGCTTTCCGCAAAGCTTTGAGACTGTCCAACACTGTTCAAGGGCAATTACAAAAATTTCCTTGCATTTAAATTTGTACCTGAATGTGACAATACAGTATGTAGAGGATTTGCGGACATGTTGGTTTATGCACAACGCTTTTTATCTGAATATATATCAAGGCTGTTAGAAATTTATATTAAACTTCTACTTGATATAATTGGATGATATGTGTTCTGCTTTTTGACATAAATCTCTGTTACCTTTTAATCATATTGGAATGTTGATTTTGTTAAAAAATTAAATAAGAAAGTTAAATATACCTATGTATGTATGTATTTACATTACTTTAAATCTGTTGTTGTTATTACTTTATATTAGTGAAATTTTCCGAAAGTCTTTAGAAGATCCTAAAGAAAAGCTTCGAAAGTTAAATTAACGAGAAAAAACGTTAACTTCGGATGCACCTAAGCTATAATATCTTCCATGGGTGTTTGTAAGACAACTGTATGATATAGTAGGCCGATTGACTATAACCGCGTAAGCCAATAAGGAAGAAGTCTGATCGTCAGTCATCCGTACTATTTCGAAGTGAAACATTCAAACTGCGAAGAATTAAACAGGCGGTTCCGCAGGGTGGTGTCCTCTCCCCGCTACTGTTTAACTTCTATATTTCGAAACTCGTGCAACCACCAGAGGGGGTTTTATAACCTCGTACGCAGATGACTGCAAGATATTGACGTCGGGCAATGGAATCGATGGCATGTGTTCGAAAGTAAACAACTACCTCTCCGACCATTCTCGTTTCCTCACTGCACGAAACCTCACACTTTCCCCCACCAAATCCACAGCGACCATATTTACAAACTGAACGAAGGAGTATAGACTTGAACTTAATATTGCAGTCGATGGCATCAAAATTCCGACTGTCAAAAACCCTAAGATTTTAGGCGTAACCCTCGATAGTCTATGCTCCTTCTCCCCCAATACGACCGCATTTATTGCCAATATACAGAGCCGCAACAAAATCCTCAAGTCGCTAGCCGGCAGCACATGGGGAAAAGACAAAGAAACGTTGTTGGCAACTTACAAGGCAATCGGCCGGCCGGTCCTCAACTACGCAGCACCAATATGGTCGCCTGGATGCAGTGGTACGCAGATGAGGAAACTTCAGACCTGCCAGAATACAGCACTCCGGACCACGACGGGATGCCTCTTGATGTCTCCCATTGAACACCTCCACAGTGAAACGCGCATGCTACCTGTAAAGGAGCATAATGAACTCCTCTCCAGGCAGTTCCTGCTGGAATGTTTCCGTAGGAATCACCCTTGCAACCATCTGCTTGGAGCGGAACCGCCTCCTAGGAGCATCAAGAGGTCATTCCTCGACTACGTCGACGACCTCGATCAGTACGCCGACCGGACTTCGGACGCAACAGACTTTCGACAGGTACTGACCGCCATTCACATTGGAGCCATCAACACCTTCACCGACTCCCTTCCCGTGAATGGCGTTCTTAGAGTCAAACCACCACCTACCGCAGACGAAGAGCTCCAGTTGCCGCGAGAAACGCGAGTGACTCTAGCGCTACTTCATTCTGGATATTGTAGCAGGTTAAACTCCTACCTATCCAGAATCGACCCCGACATACCTAACGTATGACCTGCATGCAACGAGTCTCCGCATGACACTGGCCACCTCTTTGCATGCCCTACAAACCCCACTCATCTAACACCCTCCTCCCTTTGGTCCGACCCCGTCGAAACAGCACGTTTCTTGGGCCAAACCGTTAGACGATCTCGACGACAACGCAAACGACGCTTACCATCCTAATGGGGATTAGCAAGTCTGATCTGAACTATTGCTTCGGAGATGGTACTATTGCCTTGGACACTAATATCTGCTAAATTTCGTGAAGATATCTCGTCATAAAAAGTTTTTCATGCAAGGACTGAAATTCGTTGGTACAGTTTGCGTGGCAGCTTTATGCTTTAGTGTTCCGATATCGACGATTCCGACTAAAACATTAGTACCCGTATATACAGATAGATGGAGATATCTGAATCTGCTCACCTCGTCACTTGTATATAGTATACAGTTTATAGGGTTGGTGTTACAGATAACACCCATGAAATAATTTGAATGCTGAGTCCGTTCGTTCCGGTAACGTAAAACTGACTGTCATGGGAATGAATATTTTATAAGTTGTCTGACTTTTCTTTCTAGGTGTTTCGAGACAAATTTACTTTGTTCAGCATAAAATAAGTGTTGTTGTTGATGATGTAAAAGAGATTTGGAGAACGCTGACGCCTTAACTTTTCCAAGCTAGCTATAACTCCGATTTCTGATTTTTATGGGTCGTGTTCCAGCAGATCAGACGTAAGCAAGCAATATCTATAATTCCAGTAGTATAAAGGAGCACTGATTTATCCCGTCGCATAATATATTAACTAATTTCAGATGAGCAAACATACATATGTAAATATTTATAGTATAAAAATACACCACAAATATAGGGGAGTAAAAATAAATTTACTTAGCATATTTAATTTAACATTTAAAATGAAGATCATACAACAATAATTACAAAAAAGTACTTTCTCTTAAACGCTAAATGATATCAGTATCTGTATACTACTGCTGGTTTTAAATGTTAGAAGATACTAAGAAAAAATAAAATCGATAATTTACCGCTATAATTAGCATGAATTTGTCTTAATAAACTAGAAAATTTTAAATAGTTCAAACAAAATTACAAACCTAAGACTGAATTAAATTTTTATCTTACATTTAATATTTAATTCAACTAAACAAGAGTTTACAATAGATATTTGTTCGTAAAATGCGCTAATTTTAGCTGCCAATAATATGCATACATACATATTTATATACATAGATTGTTATACATATGTCTATTGCAACAGTGAGCAAAATGCGATATAATTTTGACGATATGAGGGCATAAATATGTTAAGTGTTATGCGCATGTATACAAGCAGGCAAGTTTATTTGATAGGAAACAAAACGTACGTTGGGAGCACCATAGGTGAGAACAGACTCAAATATTACAGAACCCTTTTAATACTATCACAGAAAACCGTGAAAACAGATCAGCTATGGAACCGTGACTTAAATTTAAAGACCTACTAAGGTCTACATGTACATATTTATATGTATAGTTAGTAGATACTAAATTCACTTTAGTTTTTTACGGATTTTCGAAGCTTTTTCTTAATTTATAATGGATTATCTTTACTGGGTATTTTGAAGGCTCCTGATAAGGGATACTATTTAAATAGCTGCATTTCCTTGCATTTCAACTGGGGCTGGTGTGTATGTGTGTTAATGTGCGCTTAATGAGATGTGTGCTTTTCTCTTGGATCGTGTTTTTTAGCTATTCGAATGTTAATGTGCACAGTGCAAATGCCGCTTATTATAAATACTTATTTATTAAACTATTAGTTTTTCTTGTCTAATTTCTAATTGCTTGTTCGCCTTGCTGTCGCGCTCCCGGATTGGAATAATCATCTTCTGTAAATGCAAATGTTAAAAGTGTGTAAGATTTTGATATTTTATTGAGTTAATTACCATCTTCATCTTCTTCGTTGTTTTCTTCCAATCGTAACTCATCGGGAAATTCCTTTCCTTGATCGCCTGCAACCTCATTGTTTAAATTATTGGTATCCAGCAAGTTGTGATTTTTAACCGCTATATCTCCTGCATCTACCGCGCCCGCAAGCCCCTCGTCATCATCATTGTCATCGCCTTTGGGCTTCTCCTCAACGTTGCCAGCCGGTTCATTTTTAACACCACCATCAAAGAAATTATTCTCTTCGTTGGCTGGCAAATTGAAATTTTGATCGTTTATGAACTCATTATCTTTGATTTCATGCGCACCGGAATCCTCGTTGGCTGCATTCGCGGCCGCAATAACCTTTTCTTTATTTGAGGCCTTCGGTTCCATTTCATTGATTGCATTTGCATATCTATTATTTTTTGCACCATCATTTCCGTGCTTTTGCACCTCTTCTGCCGCATTTACATCTGCCTCTTTCGCAAGGTCGGCCTTCAGGTTAGCATTGTCTTCCTTCAAAAGTTCCTCGAAATTGGCCGGTATAGGCGCTACATTCTCTGGTAATTTACGTGGGTTTGGTGGCATTGGTAGCGGCGGAAAGGCGCTACTAGTAGTAGATGTATTGTTTATTTCTTTAATTGGAGCATTTACTTCGAGTACATGTTGTTCGGATTTTGACGCTTCAGTAGTTGCTGCCTTTCGAGGTGCACTTAATGGTAAAATTAATTTGTTGTTACTCAATGCATCTGATTGGTTCGCCGGTGGCTGTCGTAGTTGATTCAATACTTTGCCATCACTCTCAGCCCCATCTGCAACTTTTTCGATTGGTTTTGGTAAAATCTGAAAATTTTCAACAGAATTTAGTATTAAGCTGCGGTTACTACGTGAAAGATAAGGCAGAAAGCCGCCAACACCGTCTAACCCAACACCACCAGCAACAATATCGCTACCAGCTTTTAAAATTACATTTTCATTATCATTCTCTTTATGCTCAACATTAGGTGCGTTAGAATTTGAAGCTATAGTTTTGTTAGTGGGCGAAATAGTTTGATTCGTATTTGTCGAAACAACTTCTTCCGTTTTGTTAGTTAGTTTAATATCGATGTGATATAAGCCGGCACTCACTGGAACTTGTTCATTAAAGGACTTCTCTATGCGCGTTCGTGGGCTTGTGTTGCGTAATGTATTTGGCGGATTCAAAGGTTTTTCGTTGTTACTTTTGGTCTCAGGTTTATAGTCACAGTGCTGCTCATATTGGGCGATTATGTGTTCCAAGTTTATAACTTTGCTTTGTAACTCTGCCGTTTTGCCAGACGCGTCCAGCAAAATCTCAAGACGTTCTTTTTCGGCAACAATGGAATTATATTTTTCCTACAATAATTAAATATGATGTAGAAATATTAGATTTTTAAAAAATATCTGTGTAAGATTTCAACTTACTCTCCATAATGTAATCTCCCCATTGAGTACATTTTTCTCTTTATCCGCCTCTGAACGCACAGATTGTAGTTTCTTTTCCAAAGCATTGGTATTTTCCATTAGTTCTTTCTTGCTTTTTTGGCATTCGGTAACTAGCTCATTATGTTCACTTTTCAATAACTTATGCACCTGTTGTAACTTATCATAGCGTAAGTGTATATCCATTTGTTCATTTGTTCGCAATATAGTCAGTTCTTTAAGTTTCTGTTCCAAATTATGCCGAGCTTCCATTTGTTCATTTCGCTCTTGTTCCAACGTTTTTTGTTGATTGTATTTTTGTTCCACCATATCTATAATTAAGTATAATATACATATTTAGACATTTGTAACAAAAACAAATTGTCTTTCTTTCACATACTTTGAAGTTGCTCATTTAGTTGTTCCTGTTGCCTTTCGCAACGTAAGCGTTGCTCGCGTGTCTCATCCAATTGTTGTTGAGAACTGTGAAAAATCGCCACCATACAAAGCATCGCAGTCAGTACAGCTAAGCACACAAAAAACCGGCAACGTCCTGTGCGAGCAAATCTTGTGCCAGTCATATTTCTGGAGGCGGTTCTTGTAAAATGCACTTTTATTAACAATTTTTTCCAAATATTTTGGAAGAACTACAGCTGAATTTTATTTTTCAGGTCTCCTGAATAGGAGATACAAATATACGTAAAACAATATTGCCACTTTGATATTGTAGAATTACAGAATAATGCCACATCTGTCTCATTATGTACAGTAAGTAGAATGAGATCGTAGTTTATTATCAGTCCCACTCAATTAGTTAAATGCATATGTATCAATTTATCTGAATAATCGCATTAGTTAAACGAATTGTAAATATTCTCAATCTTTTTATTTGGTTGACTGTTCTCAGATACAAGAAACTATTTTCATAAGGTGGTAGCTTTTATCGTTTGGCATTCCGATAAGAAATTTAGTCTGATAAGAAAATGTCAAAAAAGTATATAATATACTTGTCAAAAACATCTGTACAGTTTTGCACAGAATCCAATACGTGCGGTTGTTGGTCTGTGGGTGAAGATCGGTGTCAATTTTTACGAAAATTTGCATTTAATGTTCAGCTACAAAGTGTTATAAATATACAAAATTTACTACACAAAATAGTGACACCTAGCACTAATTTATACGCATAAAGCTAATAATTGTGCCACAAAGTATTTTGATTACCCCCACTTCTTATACATAAGTAAACAACAAATATCAGTAATGTAAGTAGCCAACAGGGCAGTCAGCTCAAAATCAACTTTTGGAAATACCTCGTTTGAAAAATCAATGTCTTTAGATTACCTACGGTACCGGTAACTTATATAAGCGCTTAACTAGTTTATGGCTTTTGACTACTATAGCTCACCTATATAGGGTATATCCAACGTACACCCAGGTCTACTTGCGAATTTAGTGTTTCATAAGTTATTTCTTAATTTTAAATTTGTTAATCATTTTTACACCTTTTAATCCAAGTTATATGTTTAAATACAAGTGTAATTAATCTATCTAGCTTCGATAAAGTAGTTTCTACCTATTCATGGCCGAAGTTTTAAGCTACATATTCGATAGGGCTAACAAAAATGTTTAGACGAATGCCAGGGAAAAATAAAACAGAACTTTACGAAATTATAGATTACTTCTGAAGTTAAGTTCCCGATGTCAACTTAAGTAATGATATTCTTGCTTTGTGCAGTAGTATCTATAAATTGTAAATTAGACTATTAAACAAGTAGTTCTTGGACGTAGACAGTTTTTGGCATCAGCTGCAAAAATATAATTAACCAAAACGATTTTAAATTGAAGGTATGCCTTCTTTTTTTACCGTTAAAACGTAATTAACATATTTTTTATTTTCGGATGGGTAACATTAAAAAACCTTTGACACCTCAAGTCCAACTTATTTTAATAAACGTGGTAGTTAAAACCAAGTACGTAATGGTATCATAATTTTGTACCTTCAGAAACATTAATAAATTTTGATAAAAAATTAAGTGTTCTTCATTCGTACACACAACCTCACATATAACTTCTAGGACAAATATGCATGTGAAATTAAAAACAAAAAATATTTATGATTTCCATTGTATCTACAAATATCCGATACGAATCCATTGGGTTTATACGTAGGTTGCCTTTTATATTTCGTGAATTGGCAACCCTACTGATACAATGTGGCAAATCACAACCTTGTGCTCTTTACAGTTACTTTAAATGTTCAGTTGTGTTCAATGGTGGATTAACGCATCAACAGTGCATCGATTTGACGATGGAGCTTCATCAATGACCAGTGTTTATCGATGGCATGGTGAATTCTATCGAGATCGTAGAGTACTCCAAAACGAGTCTCGTGAGGTCATTCAAAATCAGTTCTTACTCCAAAAACTATTGATAAAGATAGTCGTATAACCTATCGTAGATTGAGACAACTATAGGTATTGGTGGACTATTGAGTATTATCCACAAAATTTGTTGATCGCTCAAAAAATGGTCCTGTCGATTGGTCGAGAGAAATGTAAAAAAATATGATAACGGTGCTTCGAAACATGTCTATGACAACGTGACAGATGATGAATCATGAATTTATACAAAATATTCCCAAAACAACGCAGAACAGTAAATTCTGGGTAATACATAACCATTTGTTTGCCAGGTGTTTAGCAAGAATTTAGGAAAACCAATCACCGAAAATGGATCACTCTTCACCACGACAATGCCACCTCTCAGACATCGACTGAAACAACAGCATTTTTTAGCCCTTAAAACATCGATTTGATGAGTAATCTTGACATGGCACCGAATGACATCTTTTTATTCCCGTTCGAAAAAATAATTAAACTAAGAGGTCAATCTTTTTCGAGACCTGGAGAGGCGTTAAGATTACTTGTTTCGGAGATATCTCAATCAGAGTGCCAAAAGTGCTTTGAGAATTGGATCAAACGCATGATGATTTCGATTTCGAATTGGGTTTGTTCTCTAACCTCGAAATATAAAAGGCAACCTACGTGTGCACACACAACTTGTCTTATCAAATTTATGCATAGTGTAGTCATTAACAAATAGAAATAGCAAATAATAAATAAAAACCCATAATACTTGAAAAAGGCAAAGATAATAACACTTGTTTCGTATTTGAAAGAATCCGATTATATGCTATGTTATAGAAAAGTCCTATTACTCTAGTTAGGGTAAATAAACTCTGAAATTACAAATATATTACTTAGTTTGTATTCGGTATATAACATTATTGGCTGAATTGATAAGAGTAATATTTATATATATATATATGTATTTACTTACATAAAGCATTTCATACTAAAATTCGATTTTTTTTATCTAATTACAGAATGTCTCAACAAGCATTGCCACAACCGCAACAACAGCAATTTGCGTAAGTTATTTTTTATGATCAATTAGAAACCATTGGCGTCTCAATGAATTTTAATCAAACACTAATATATTTGTACCATGAAATACCTATAAACAATTATAACTCTTAACATCATAGAGTTGATGAATGTTGGGTTGACAACAATTTAGTACAATGTCTAAAAAATTAAAAGAACGTGTGATAAAATTTACGCGATCGGTTATATTTCCTGTCGTAGTATGTATGAACATTTTCGTGTGTTAAAAAATATCTCGATGAACTAAGATATTTATTCAACAATAAAACACCATTCTTTAGCATCGTAAAACCTGATATAGTAAAAATTCAGGTCGCTGTTCGCTCAATGATGAATTCTTTGAATTTGTCCAAAAAATCGGTAATTTTGCCAGAAAATATCTCGTACATATGTGTTTGAAAGATAGGACATGTTCGTCCTGTCACATGAGATATAGGCGTTCTTACTAACAAGAATCAATAATGGCGTAAAATTATTTTTGACTGGCCAAAGTATCAAATTAAATACTATGCGCCATATAGACCCAAGTTTCGATGAAAAAACGATTTTCAACAACTTTTCTATAATAAAGTTAGACAAATGTATGTATGTACATACCATGTAAACTATAACCCACTTAGTATGTATTTAAGTTCAGATTAAAGTTTTGTTTAAAATTTATATGAAAATAAAATACATATTCTGGTAAGCAATTCGAACATTAGAACATTGACAAAAAATATAATACAAGTATGTATACCTGTTAAGCCACTTATAATATGTTAGTCACATCACATACATACATATGCGCATGTATACAAATATTTTATAAATATAATATATACATGGACACACGCCCATCTGTATATTTTTAATAAGATGTATGCCAGAACATTTTTTAGCCAGAATCTAGTGTGTCTCTGAATGTCAAAGAAATTCATTAAAGACGAATATATACGAAATCGTGAAACCTATGTAATTTGTAAAATATACATACATATTTTTCATACAACACATTATATTAGGCACACGCACAAATATCTGAGGCTCTGTCTGCCGTTTTAATTTGCATACATGTACTATATATTTATAAATATTAATAATAACCCCTTGCCGTTCTTTCTTGTCTGCTCATCCTTCGTTAAGGTGCTTGTTTTTATTTAAATGAGAGCAGAAATACTTACATATCTAGTTGTATGCAGATGTACATACTCGTATACTTATATTCTTACATTTGAGAAAATGCGAGGATTATTTATTCTATTTGTTGTTCGCAAAAAACTGACACCCGTCAAGGTTGAAAATATTTAATATAAGAATATGTATGCACCCATATTAAGAATACTGTAATATATGTCAAACGATGCAATGAATGAGCATAAGTATGTAGATGTACATACATAAATATATGTATATGTATTAATTTTATTTGTACATATTTATTTATACTATGCGATTATAGTAATTCCACATTTCGGCTGGCTTCCAATTGGCTTCAACTGCTAATTCTTCATTAAAGCAAAAAAAATTAACTTCGGTTGTACTCTTCACACACGAAAAAGTTTCCATACAAGAATTTGTTTTTAATCGGCCAGTTTGTGTATACAATAGTTATCCGATCTTAATAATTTTTTTGAGATTGTATGGTTGCCTTGAGCAATGCCAAATTTCGTGAAGGAACCACAATTTGATTTTGATCTATCAGTTTATATGGCAGGTATATTTTATAATGATCACAACTGAACAATTTGTTCGAAAATTGTATAGTATATATGTACATACATATGTATGTATAGACAATGATCAATCTGTTTCGTAAAGATATCTCGTCAAACAAAAAAGTTTTTCCTGAAATCGGCGGTTCCGACAAAAGAGTAGCTACTTGGGTAAAAAAACGTGTGCTAAATTTCAGATCGATATCTCGACTGAGAGACCAGTTGGTGTATATACAGACGGACATGACTAAATAGATTTAGTTTGTCATACCGACGTTTCCCTTTGTGTGATAGAATCTTCTTGCTAAACTAAATACACACTGTCCAGGGTATAAAATGTAAGCACCATAATCGAGTGCTCGATATTATGCTGATAACAGTTGTTTACTTCAATATCTGTTTGTTACTCAGAGTTTGTTTGTGTGTACATATCCAATAAACAATTAAAATGTGCGAAATTCTATTTTTGCGAGTTAAGTCGTTTATATTCTGTCTATGTTGGTATGTATGTAAGTATGTGTATATTAAAGTTTGTATGCTAATATATAACTTAAAAGGTTTTCGGTTCAAAATATGTATTTGTTTATGCATTTTCTATTTGATTTTATAATTTATGTACATCTGCTAAACTTTGCTGGACGCTCTGTATATAAGCGCATTTATTGTTTAACCATAGCTCAAATTATAACACCGCCATGATATATACTTATGTATGTACATATATATATGCACTAATACAATTATAAAAATAAACAATTAAATTATTTTCAATTTTAAGCTTTCAAAATATCAATATTTGCTAGCGATAAAAATTTGTTACTAATTTATTGGGAATAATTGGCAATAAAAAGATAAGTAAAAAGGCGTTCGTGCGTTGCGAAGTACATACATATTGGAAAGATGTTAGTTTTTTCCAAAGCTACAGATCCATATATGTACATACACATACTTATATTAAAATCCGAATCATTTCTCACCTAGCCAATCACATAAGGTTTGTATTTGTCAACTGAATTCTTAAGAATTCTAAAGAGCATAAAGTTTATCCTTTCTTTTCCACGTGTAGAACAAAAGCGTTTCTCACAGTAGTAAAGACGAATGAACTTTTGGAATTGAAATTGTCTTATGAAAATAAGAATATGTAAAGATATGTACATACATATGTATAACAAAAAAAATTTGGTTCCTGGCATTTTATTCTAAATTGTTTGATTTGATTTTAGATTTTTTTTTCTACTAACATCATTTGTTTACTAGATTTCGCTGATAAGCGTGGCGCTTTTTACTTATTTGCACTCCACAGATTCTATTAGCTGCACAAGCGTCTAACAATAAATTGTTAAACATATGTTCATACATACATATGTATGTATAGATATTGTCTCGATTGATTTCAAAATTTGTTACGGACAAAAAAAATGCTGAAAGCGTCAATTTAAAAATAAACTGCTCATTAAAAATTATTAATTATATTTACATTTATACATACCCAAGTGAAGTATGTATGTGCATACATACATATATTAAATATTCGAATATAGAAATATATATATATTTTTTATTTGCAAACAAAAAAGTCGCCTGCCAAAGTATTTGCAATTATTAAACAGCGACTCACTGTGTGCGTAAACAACCCCGGGGCACGCGCTTAAAAATCAATTCTTGTTTTGAAAACAAATTGTTATAATTATTTTACGTTTTTCGTAGCACACTTATTGATAATAGAGACTATTTAAAACTTTTTTTTTATTGAATTCACACAAATAACGAAGATTTGTTAGGTCTAAAATTACACTGGTGGGGTCCAAACAGTTCATTACGGTATTTAGTACGTCAGTCGTACTATTTTTTCCTCAAATGGTGAGTGTTTGAAAAGAAATTACTCAGCCGGTCGGCATTTCAACAGTCTATACGCATACATAAAATAGTTACTGTATCAGTATAATGGCAGAGGGAATGGTTGATGCGACACCTTGTTACATGTGAGATGTACTTTTGCTATATCTGGATATCTGGGAAAGGATAGACTATTTTGTACCTAGGTTAGGCAGCCTTTAAGCTTTTTCTTATGCTCGTAATATATGTGACTAATACCGTTATATTTTTTTCATAAATAGAATGACCGCAGGGGAGTGCATACATACACATACATATGCACATATGTATATATACACACATAGACTTGAAAATAAAACAATTTTTAACTTTTTACACGGTTTTATTCCATTTAACACAATTCAACATTTTTTTGAGCTTAAATTATATTTACTGGATTTAATTTTTGCGAACAATCGACCGTGTAAAAACAGAATTAGATCCTTTGGACTCTATATTACATATGTACATCTATACATATGTACCTATGTACCTCTCACATTTCTACATACTTTTTTTTATAAAAGACTAACGGTAATACAATTACTAATTAATCCCACATTTTCTTTCCTTTTTAGCCTGCTGCCAAAGATTATCAATGGCGGCATCGCCGGTATTATCGGTGTCTCCTGCGTCTTCCCTTTGGATTTGGTCAAAACTCGTTTGCAGAATCAACAAGTGGGTCCGAATGGCGAGAAGATGTATAAAAATATGTAAGTGACAAACAATAATTAATTTCGTTAACTTTTTTAAATCAGTGTAAAAACGATTATTTTTGCTCCACTGTAAAGGTTCGACTGCTTCCGCAAGACATATCGTGCTGAGGGTTACTTCGGCATGTATCGTGGTTCGGGTGTCAACATTCTGCTCATTACGCCCGAGAAGGCTATTAAACTGACTGCTAACGATTACTTCCGTCACAAGTTGACCACCAAAGACGGACATCTGCCGATGAGCAGTCAAATGTTAGCTGGCGGATTAGCTGGTGCATTCCAAATCATCGTTACGACTCCTATGGAGTTATTGAAAATTCAAATGCAGGACGCTGGCCGCATTGCAGCACAAGCTAAATTAACGGGTAAAACGGTGGAGAAAGTTTCAGCAACTAAATTAGCCTCACAGCTGCTCAAAGAGAAGGGTATATTCGGTCTATATAAAGGTATCGGTGCGACCGGTGCGCGTGATGTAACCTTCTCAGTAGTTTATTTCCCGCTGTTTGCAACATTGAATGCGCTTGGCCCGCGTAGAAATGATGGTTCAGGCGAGGCAGTATTTTGGTTTGTATACGAAGTGAAGAGTTTGCAGTGGAAATATAAATATGTATTTATTATTAAATTGCAGGTGTTCCTTCCTATCCGGTTTGGCAGCTGGTTCATTTGCTGCGCTCTTTGTGAATCCATTAGATGTGGTGAAGACACGTCTGCAGGCCATTAAGAAAGCGGATGGCGAAAAGGAGTTTAAGGGTATTGTGGATTGTATTAGGTATGTGGTAGTAAAAAGAAATATTTTTTCATTGCTACTAATATTGTTGTTTTTATTTAGCAAAACCTTCAAGTACGAAGGTCCAACAGCATTTTTCAAGGGTGGTCTGTGCCGTATGATTGTGATTGCACCACTATTTGGCATTGCACAAATGGTGTACTTCCTTGGTGTAGCCGAGGCGATGTTGGGCATGCAAAAGAAGAACTAAACGCACACAGAGAAATAATTATGGTTACTTTAGTTGCTAGTGAAATATTAAATGAAGTTAAAAGATCATTATAAATTTAGCACTTAAAAAAGGCAGTTTAAGTGATGTTAGCAGATTAAAAAAAATACTACCAAACTGTAATCCATACATTCAGAATTGTATGTAATATATAAATAAGTATATGTCATGCATTTAATGAGTGCTGTCCATATATACTCCATGCATTAAAAAAAATGTTCAAATTGAAAAACATAATTGTGAGCGCAATATGTACGTAAATTGCGATTGTTGTTGGAAAAATGTGTCATATTTGTATGCATATGAATGTCATAAAATATACTTAAATTTAGCATTAATAATACAGTGAAAATAAAACGGTCAACTCAAATATGCAACCTAAAACCAGCACAAACATATGCTTGAACCAATTTACAGCTGAAAAGGACAGTCTACATATGCGTAGTCAACACGTTATTTTTTATCTACATTTATGTATGCACATACTTGTTTATTTGTATATAAATCATATACAGCTATGTACGTATATTTCTTATCTAAATATGTATGTGCATACTCTTTCGTAATTGCAAGCAAAAAAGCCCATTTGTGTTGAGTTCCACAAAATCTTACCATTACAATTAAAAATATGACAATAAACTGCAGCTGCTGTAGATGCATAGCAAATAAAAAATAACAACAAAACAGCTAAAATTCTATTAGCAAAAGTGAGAAAATTATGAATTTATAAATTAAACTGTATTAACTATAATGCTAAAGTATACACTATATATATGAACATACTATTAAGCGAAATTTCTTGATTTATATTGGCTTTATTTTAAATTGAGCGCTTTTGTCATCTGCTCAGAGCTATAGATATCAAAAACCATAGTATTTCTTGCAATTTAATACCCTTGCTTTTTTATCATTGTTGTTTTTTATGTGTATACGTACATATACAGTCAGTGCAAAGTTAATGTGGCTTAATGTGCATAGGAGCAAATAATATTGCTGCTTTAAAAGTAATTTCGTTTAAATAAATAAATATTGTGATTGCCTCATATGTGTATTAAATTATATAATGATAAATATAAATAAAATTTTGTGTTTAAATATGTACAAATATAAATTATTTCCATACCAATGTATAGCTTAATAAACAGTCTTCTTCGTTGTTACAAATTTTTTAAGAGGTGTACAACACTACAATATTTTTCATTTATTTTTTTTTGTTATTTTAGTGGAGATTGGCTGTCGGATCAGAGTCGTGGCATTTTTGATTTTGATTTTTTTCTAATCAGTGTGGGCTGAATTGCTTTGAGGCAATGTTTTGCGAGGACACTTACCTATTCTACTTACCAATCCAAATAGGTTTGTAGAAATTAAACCCACTGTTGTAACACCAATCTCCGTATAATCCGACCACTTCCACACAGCACGTTTCCTGGGCATCTCGTTAGATGATCTCGACGACAGTTAACTTGCGCTTTGCCACCCAAACAGAATCTGGAAAGCCGTTGCAATAAAACCAACAGGCGTGGTTTAGATGATTTCATTCGATTACTCGGGTTTCGTTCGAAAAAGTGTTCGGTTTTGTGACCCAGTGGATTAAAGCATTTAAAGCGACAGTTAAGTTAATTCGTGTAAAACAAGGCTTAGTTAAAATATTTTATTTTTTTTTATTTTTTAAATATTATAAAAAAATAAAAAAAAAATATAAAAATATTAAAAAAATGCGACCATGAGATTTATTACACTGAAGCGTCTCCTGAAAAAGTTGAGTTTTTGGTGCCTTTCATAACTCATAGCTAGATCATCTGGAATTAAAGTTATATTGTTAGATAATTGCTTTGCATAGGTAACTCGAGTTTGTTTTTCGTAATTTCAATATTTCACTTTTTGGAAAAACTTTGAAAAAAAGGGCGATTTTGAAAACGAAAATAATAAAAAAAAAACTCCTGCGTTATCTCGTAAATTATGTATACCATAGTGTTCAAACTTTCGAAATGATCGGTGCACTAGTTTATAAGTTATGAGTAGCGCCGACTTTGAAAACGTGAGTTGTGGGGAAAACGGTTTAATGTCCTGAAATCGCAAGATAAGTATAAAAATAGCCATAACTTTGGCAATTTGCTACAAAAGAATTTAAAAAAATTAAAGGCCCTACTACCATCTTAACGCATATTTCTTTACTAAGTAGTTTGCGAGTTTACAAACAAAAGTTTACGGATTCGTATTGGTGAACAAGTCATTGAAATTGTCTTTGTTGTAACATTAATATAAATATATCTTCTTTAAATACTTACACGCATATTCTCTCTTCTTTAATAGAAATTATACAAAACATTTATCTACCATTCTTCTCAATAAGTTTATTTTCAAATAATTAGTAATTTACTTATTTTTAGTCAAATATCGCCTAATTTCTCTCTCCAACAGTCAGATAAATCAGTTACATTTTTTACATATTAAATATTTCATATAATTTAGCTGTGACACCAACAACTTGAGCACGTAGTGCAATTTTTAATAACTACATAAAACTAGGTAGAAAACTAGAATTTTTCACGAAGCTTTATATGTAAATGTTATTAAAGGATTTCAGGGGGTAGAAGATGTTTCAGTTATTGTCTCATCGTACGTTAGGTTGTCACACTAAGTAAATTAAATAAATTTGTATATAAGTAAATAAGCAGAAGAATTTCAAATATTGTTAAATAAACTGCAAAAATTATTATTATTCTATATATATACATATATATGTATGTGTATATGTTTGTCAGTAGTCATGTCAGTTTCGCTCTCCTTCGTGCTTTTAACTATAAATTCTTGAAATGTTTACTCTCTTACATCGGCATATCACAACAATGCGTTACTCGCTATATCAGTTGCGGTCATTTAAATAACATCCGCAGGACGGTTCGTCGATACACCAGGTTCTGCGCTGTCATTGACTGTTTCATTGCTTAGGTCTGCATATCGTCCACGCATCAAACGAGCTATTAGCGATCTGTACCATTCAATAAATATCGCATTTCGATAAGCAATTGTGCCCATTTCCAGTATTATGAAGCCCATTAATGTTATTAGATTGAACCATTCCCATTCCAACATGAAGGCCATCCACCAAATGAGTAGCACACGTAAGCCATCGGCCAGTAGTCGATTCGCTGATGATGAATACTTCACAATCGTTAATGAAGCAAAATTATAACAAGCACTGGAGATCACAAAAATTATTAAAGGCGCCCATAATGTTGGATTACTGCGGAGTTGCGGTATAATATCGCCAAGATCGTCGAAAACGCCTCGGCTGTTATGGTTAAGTGGTACTGGTGATGGTAAGAAATTTAGACATACGCCCAGCAAAACAGTGATTAAGAGACCGAAGATGCCTTGCCAACCTGTAGCCAACAAGGTCGGTATATCCGTTCCTTTAAGACACTTTTCATCATACACAAATTTAGCAGCGTGGAAAATTTGTGCGAAAAGTACGAGTAAATTACCGGTTAATACTGCATTGCTATCCCAGTTTGGTAATAAAATGCGATCATATGCGACGCGTTGTACATCAATAGATACTATTACCAAGATACCGCAACTGATGGTGAACATAGCCATCCAGTGACGTGCAGTCAAAGTTTGATTAAGATGTATGGCACCAAATATTCCAACAAATATTAGAGCGGAAACTGTAATTATACATTTGCACATATTTAGTTAAAAATAAGAAAAATTTGTCAATTATAAAATTAATCAAGAAACTATAATACCGTTCATAGAAACAGTTTTAATGTATAAATGGACAATATGTTCGGAGATTGTAACAATGCCTTTGGAAAATATCCATGCTAAATCTTGGTGATTCATTGTCAAATAAAAAGTTTTTCATATTAGAACTTGAGTTCAATCGGTCAGATTGTATGACAGCTTTATGCTAAGGTCCGGTCTAAACAATTTCTTTAGAATCGTAAAGACACCTCACCAAAGAATGTTTTTTACACAAGAACTAAGTGTTGTTGTTGCCTCAACAGCAAAAAACATCCCTTAAGTGATTTGGAGGAATGCTGCCCAGTTGACACTACTACTACTTGGCCGAATAAAAATCCACATCTTTCCCGGTTACATAGACCCGACTGTCGGTGGAACGACCATACAAGAACTTCATGAGCAGATTTTTTAATATGAAAGGGTGCGGACAAAATTTTATAACGATATCTCAAACAATGAGAGACTAGTTCGCGTATATACAGACGGACTCACGAACAGAGAGACGGACATGGCTAAGTGGCTCAGCTCATCACGCTGATCATTTATTTATATACATTCTTTTTAGGTGTTACAAACATCTTAGTATACCGTGTACCTACTTGACGATTTGGTAATTCAAGAAGGGACTGATAGTACAGTATATCTCATGTAAGGTACTTTCCCTTCAGAAATAGGTATATACATTACATTATTTTCTAATAATTTGAAGTTTAATCTACACCTTACTCACCCCTTAGCATTTGAAAGCTGGACACATATGTTAAATAGAGCCCTGTTAACAATATAACAGAAGCTATTACATCCAATGCAGCTGGCAAAAACAATTGCAGCGGTGAGAATTCACGTCCGCCTCGTGTTAACACATTTTCACCTTCAGCACCCGTCTAGAAAATTTATTTTTGTTAAATTATAATCGCATCTTCTTTAAAATAACGAAGTCTCTTATCACCGCCACTCAATCGTATTACTGATTACATCCATACATTTAATTATACATATATGTTGACAACTTACACCGCGCCGTTGAAGAAAAAAATATGCAGCTTTGTAAAAGACGAAGCAAAGAAATTGTCCTAAGAACATGAGGGCAGTTTGAACCACTGGATGTTGGAAACGACGCCATTTTCCATCGCTGCATTCGCCTTCCAAGGTGTCACTCCATCTAAACAAAGACAGTTTATATATACATATACATATATATTATTTAGGTCCCTAAGGTTTAGGTAACGATAAAGAAGTTCAATAACTTATACAATTTACGCAGTTATACTATAAACTATGCACTTACTTTAATAGTAGAACGTTCAAAGCTCCTGTACAAACGTATAGTAGTGGTAAATACATCATCTTCTCCTGCGATGCCGGTCGTTTAAGTAATTGTACCTATGTATTTCGCAATAATTAGCAATAACTCCGCTTTGTAAAAATTTGCTCTAATTTAATTACAATTTTCTTATTTTTCGTTCTGGGTTTTCTTGACTGCTCTCTTGCAGTATTCGGAAAATAAAAGTCAGGAGAAGAAAATAACAATGCAAAATAAAAACAAGAAAACAACGACTAGGCAACAACAATTTGCAGAGATATTTATTTTTACAAGAGTTGCCACTTTAAATGCAGAGAAACAACAGGGATGCATTAAACTGCGAAATGTGAATAAATGCATTCAGTTCACAATGAAAAGAATATTTACCATATATAAACGGAAACGGAAACAAAACATATTTTCAAATTTTCATACTAGTAAAAGTTGGAACTATTTATTTATTTTAAAATTTTATGTTCCAGGAACTATCATAAGGCGTATTTTTTGCCGGTAAATTACTTTATAAAAGTTAGAACACAATATAATTAAAAAAAAATTCGTATTGACTTGACAGACATTTGCGACAAAAAATAATTATTTTTGAAGTAATGGCTGTTTGCGTTGATCGAGTTCCAACCGAAGCTCCTTGCGGCGACCATCACGAATTAGTTTAACTAGTACCTGATCGAAGATTTTTAAATTAACAAAATGGGTGCTTGCGGAAACAGTTATATAGATTTTCCAAAAAAACAAACGGTAATTTTTTTTAAATATCAATATTAAAAGTCAAAATACACAAAAGCAGCTGTATAAATTTCGTTAAAATCCACATAGCGATTTTCGATTTTGCACAGTTCATAAAAACATTTTAAGTTTAGCACGCGAATTTCAGAGAACCTTTTTAATTGTCGAATAATTCGACAAATATTTATCGGATTTACTTAAAATTTTCTGAGAATATTTTTAATATATTATACTTTAAGAGAATGCAAAAAAAAATTTAAATACTGTCTACTCCTAACGTCATCAAAGGTGTTTCGAATGTATCCCGAATGGTTAACAGCACTTTATTACATCTTAAAAATAAAGTAAATAAAAACAAACAATAAATCAAATGAAATTATATATTTTTATATACCAATCATCTTCAAAACATATCACAGGATTTATATTAATTTACAGTTCCTTTACCTTGAACATATACATATATTTTAAAATTAACTTAAAATGTATATGGAAACTGAATAAATTGGAATTGCGTTGTCCAAAAGTGTCGTATGCTGCAGAATGGAATTTCACGATTTCACCTCCGTTTCGTTACGTCCATTTGGACTGAAAAGGAAGGACAGCATAAGCAAATAAATAAAAAAAGATAGTATTTGGTTAAAAACGGCCACACCAAACATTTACTGCTATCAAAAGCATTTTAGCTACTTGCAACTCTCACCTGGTGTTTGGAACAAGAAGTGTGTTGTGTATAAAATATAATTCATTTGGGTACATGTTTTGTTGTGAATGTTTAGTGATTTATGTTGTCAGATTGTATTGAAATACTAAACCACTAATTCTATTAAAGCTCGTCCTTCTCAAGTGTGTATGTTACTTCCTCCACCGTACCCAAGCGCACCGTCTCAGCTTCATGTATAACGTCTCCTTGGTTATCGGTTGCATTTTGTTGTCTTGGCACATATTCCACGCTGTCTGTGTCACTTTGATATGAAATGTTCAAGTCGGACGCTGCTGTTGAAGGGTCGGGACTTGTAAGCGTGATTTTGGAACCGCGTGCAACTCTGTGTAAGCAAATTTGTGTGTATTTTTGGGTATTGTTGTGAAACTTGTTACTTTAGTGTTATTCAATTTGTGGTAAAATTATGATTATTTGAGAATAAATAACTATATTTATGTATATGATTTAAAGGTGTAGAATTAATAATTGTGAATTATGGCATTTGAATATTCCAATATTCGTATTATATGTGTATGTTCACCGACTAATTTACATATTACAGCATAATTCATACATACATACACATTTGCATTGTGTGCTTACTGTTATCACAATCATACATATGTAGTATATGTATACCTTATGTACATTGCGTTTGTTTGCTTGGCATTTAAGCGTTTTTGGTTATCTATTGCCGATGATGCGTGTTGGTTCCTCGCAATTTTTGCGGATGTCTACATAATACATTTATATATATATATTTAAAATTTGGATAAACGAGTGGTGATATTTAACATTGCAGAAAAGCTTTTTGTGAAATTCATATACAATTAAGTAATTTTGAAAATTACCTGTCACGAGTTTGCATATTTGCTTCCACATCCAAATTGCGCGGCTGACGGAAGTCACATTCCAGCGAGAATGCCGAATCACCAGGTGTAATCAGCTCAGGATCATTTTGTATGACAACGATATTGGAATATAGTTCGCCATCCTTCAGCGTTTGACATTGGTCCAATTGGAAATTCATCTCCAAAGTACGTGAAGTTTGTGTACTTGGCTTAACAAAGCAAGGTTCACTTTGTTTATAAAAACTGCCACGTGTATACATCACGCCGGAGAAAGGTTTCTCCGTCTCCAGCATAACGTTCATAGAATTGGAACCGCACTTGAGATTGACCTTTTGTATTCCCTGATCTGATCCTTCTATTTTAAAGGTGTCCGATAAGTCCTGTTGCCAGATTTCTGCAAAATATTAAAATAAATAATTGCAACGTAATACGGTACATACGAATATTATATGAATAATATATATCTGCGGAAATAAATTAACGGAACAGAAAAGGCAATCAGTGCAGCTGCAGTTAAGGGGGGTCAAGGAGGTAAGCGGAAGTTTAGCTTCCTTGACGCTCTCTCGCCAGAGGAGCAGGCGCTGTTTGAGGAGCATGCCAGGGAGGATGACGACGACATGCCCTCATGCAGCGACTCTTGGCAGGCGAAAGCGACTGTGGCCGCTGATAAAGCTGCGAACACCACCAAGACCCCCTCAGTAGATTCAGCTGCTCAGACTCGGCGGAGTCACATCGGGCAGAGACCGAAGATGCTCGTAAAAGGAGGTGGAAGCGCAAAACGGGTGGGCACCAACACCCTCTTCCAGCAGCCGGCAAACCCGGCGGGTGCGATGACCTTAGCAGGAGGGGCATGAGTGGAGCCAGCCTCAAGTGGTACCTTGGTACCTACGGCACCTCCGGGATGGGAAGACTCCCGAGTTGGCGGAGCCTATGGCCAGGAGCAGAATCAGAGGGAACAGTGTATCCCCTGCAAAGGAGCGTGGCAGGACCGCGTCTGCTCGCACGCAAGGCAGCGGGGCTAGTAACCGTGGCCCTTGACCGCTGAAGGGCAGCGCGAACACAGCCGGAGACCAATCCTCCGCACGATGTTCTTCCCCCTAAGCGGAGACAAGCCATATGAGTTTGATCTAGGTCTGGTCAAGAATCAGAGCCTGGGTCTCAGTATCTCGGCCTGGCGCGTCGTCAGCAGTAAAGTTGAGGAAAAGGGTGATATAAAAGGGTGGAGACTGAACTTGTACATAGACGACGACGACGAGCAAGCCCACAACGGCCACCGGGAGCAAGGAAGCAGATAAGGCTGCTACTCAACCCAGCGGGAGTAACACGGAACAGTCTGTGACTGTGGCGGCCTCGGAGGGGGAAAAGATGATGATGGATGAGGTTGCGACTCAACCCAGCGAGAGCAAGGCTGATCAAATTGCGATTGTACCCTCCACCCAGGAACTTAACAAGGGCTAGCAGACCCAATGGATGGCAGGGCGAATGATGGCGGGGATGAGGATTTGCACCACGCGGCGTTAGCTTCGGCTGTCATAACGAGCAGGTTCACATAGGATAAACTGGGCATTCTGCTGATCCAAGAGCCTTGGGTCTATAGAGAAGAGGTTAAAGCCCTCAAGACAGAGTTCAACAAGGTAATCTGGGATCTCTCTAGCGAGAGACCTAGAACTTGTGTAGTAGTCAGGAATAATATTGATTTTTTCTGTATTTCAGAGTTCCTGGTGCAGGATCTGGTGGCGGTGTAAGCCAGGGACTTTGAAGGCACAAACTTTGTCCTGGAATCAGCACGCCCAGAGGTGGTGGATAGGCTGGTGATGTACTGCAGGAGGTACAGGCTGATCATTGGTTGTGATGCGAACGCTTATCACATGGAATGGGGCAGTATGAACGCACGAGGTGAGTCTCTTTTAGGGTATACATACATATATTAAGCAGTAACTTAGCTATAGAGAATGTGGGGTGTGAACCCACCTTCATCACAATAAGCAAGAGAGAGGTGCTTGACATCACCTTGGGCAAAGAGGCTGCGATCGGATTAGTCTCACAACGGAGGGTTTCAACGAAGCCCTCCTTGTCAGATCACAGAATCGTAAGGTTCGCGTAAAGGTAGAGGTCAAACAACTCCCCCCTAGTTGCAACCCTTGGAGGGAAAACTGGGATACCTTCTGGGAGATGCTAAGTGAGGAATTGAGCAGGGAGGGGCAGACTGACAATAGCGTTACAGGCCCAGGAATAGAGAGCAGGTTATCAGCGATAAATGGGTCACTCATTAACGTGTATCATGGCAGTGGCCCCCTAAAAGTGACTACAGAGAGACGCAACTGTCCCTGGTAGTAAGGAAACTGGCAGATCTCAGGAAAAAAGTAAGGAGGCTATTTAATAAAGCGAAACGTACGGGGGTCTGGGAGGAATATAGGGGCAACCTCACCTTATATAATCAGGAGATTAGGTCTACAAAGCAGGCAAGTTTCAGGAGATTTTGTGAAAATGTCACCCCCACACCTGAAGCGGCTCGGCTGCATAAGGTACTGGCCAGAGGCAAGACTGACACAGTACCAGCAATCAAAAGAGGTGACGGGAAATTTATGGCCAGTGCAGGAGACAGAGCTACGGAGCTTCTGGGGGCGCACTTCCCGGAAACAATTCAGGAAGACCAGGGTCTAAGCAATTATACACGGCGGATCCGATCAAGTGGGCAATGACCTCGTTTGTGCTATCACCCTTGCTATGGAGTCTTGTCGTGGACAACCTGTTAGCACTGCTAACGGACAATGGGATCCGCTGCTAGGGGTATACGGACGACATTGTAGTTATAGGCAAAGGCAAATTTGAGTACACTTTCTGTGATCTAATTCAAAGAGGTTTAAACCTGGCAAAGGGGTGGTGTAGTGGTGTTGAATTGAATATCAGCCCCCCAGACGACAGTAGTCCCGTTCACGAGACGTAGGTTTCTACCCGGTCTCAGGAACCTTACACTTGGGGGTAGAGAAATAGAGATGACCAAAAGCATTACTGGTGTGCAATCGGCTGGCGGGAAAATCTTGAGGCTGTAAGCCAAGGGTCGTTAGGTGGTTGTACACCATGATTGTGCGACCGATAGTCACGTACGGGGCGGTGGCCTTGGCTTCACTAGCGTCGCAGATTTCGGTAGGGCTCCTACTATCGAAGCTGCAACGACTAGCCTGTGTCTGCATGTTGGGCGCAATGCGCACTTGTCCGACGGCAGCACTGGAGGTCCTGCATGAACTCACACCGCTTCATTTGATCGGGAAAGTAGCCAAGCACACACTTCTGCAAATAATGGCAGAGGGGTGTGGCAAAGGCAAGATATTCTCGTCCCAGAGGATGAAAGAGATAAGTGGCAACATACCATTATCCCTCCTCCCGAGGAACAACATTACCAAAACAGTTAACTTTACGAAGAAGTTTAAGGTTAGCCTTGGGAGCAACGATTATTGTAACGACTCCACTCTCGAGCTGATGCTGAGGAATAGTACGTTGAGGTGGTACACTGACGGCTCGAAAACGTCGGAGGGAATCTGTAGACGCAGGACTAAGGCCCTGGGTCCATGTTTCCGAATAGGGATCGCATCGCCTCACTAGCACCCGGCAGAATATTGGACTTTATCAATGTGCTGGGGCTAAGTGAGTCCTTGTGATTTAGGAGAGGGCACAATAGACCTAAGGTCGCGGTGCAATCCTCATTTATTAATCTTATCTTATCTTAAATCAAAGGATTATTAGCGCTACAAACTCTACTTCGCGCTGAGCAAACACCTAAATCGTCGCACGTTCGATTGATCGGGCAAGATTTCAATCTACCGCATACTGATTGCTCCTGTGCTAGCATGCACCAACAAAACGTGGATGTTGTGCAATTCTAAAAAAAGAAACCAGAAGTCTTTGAACGAAAGGTGTTGTCGAAAATGTTCTTGACTTTTTTGCGGTGATGGCTTATGGAAGAAGCAGTTTTACCACGAGCTAGAGACCTTGTATAGGCACTCCGATATTGTAACAACAATTAAATTATACAGGCTACTCTGGGCGTCTGTGGTTTAAAACTTTTGGAATACAATAACATTATCATGATATTCTATGTTTAATCGTCTAATCGAGACAAACTTTGTCGCGGGAATTTTTAAAATTTTAAAAGTCAACTTTCTGAATATGTCATGGTTATTTTTGAGAAACTTCTACTTCGGACTAAGTAGGCAATTGAGAAGCAAAGTCTTCTCTCGACGAACAAAAACCAAACTCTATAAGTCACTCATAATTCCCGTCCTGCTATATGGTGCAAAGGCTTGGACGATGTCAACAACGGATGAGTCGACGTTGCGAGTTTTCGAGAGAAAAGTTCTGCGGAAGGTTTATGGTCCTTTGCGCGTTGGCCACGGCGAATATCGCATTCGATGGAACGATGAGCTGTACGAGATATACGACGACATTGACATAGTTCAGCGAATTAAAAGACAGCGGCTACGCTGGCTAGGTCATGTTGTCCGGATGGACGAAAACACTCCAGCTCTGAAAGTATTCGACGCAGTACCCGCCAGGGGAAGCAGAGGAAGAGGAAGACCTCCACTCCGTTGGAAGGACCAAGTGGAGAAGGACCTGGCTTCGCTTGGAATATCCAATTGGCGCCACGTTGCGAAAAAAAGAAACGACTGGCGCGCGGTTGTTAACTCGGCTATAATCGCGTAAGCGGTGTCTACGCCAATTAAGAAGAAGAAGATTTTTGAGAAACGAAAATTAATTGGCGAAACTTTATTTGAATGAAAAAACGAAAATCCTATGTTAAATAAAATGGAAATAAAAAAAAGCGTCCCCTTACAGTTAAGCTACAGCGCCTGGCTTGAGGGAGGATTTTTTTTTGCCAATTACTAATATTTGAGGGGATAAGAGTTGAAAACAAAATTCAGACATTTTTTGAAGCACCTAATATACATACATAAAATATAATTTAAATATAAAATATTTGATTGATAAAATTTTATCTACTTAACAGGACCGATTCATTTTTACCAAATATTTGAATATACTCATTACTAGATACTTACATATCTAGACTACTACAAAAAGTAAGCTGAAACTTCTTTATAGCATTTTATATATAATATAAACGAAATTTATTCTCTTCAATTGTTAATTTAGCATTTAATAAATATTTTCCACTTACAAAAGAATATTATTTAAGTAAATATTTCCAACAATGCATCTAAATTATATTAAAAAAATAACCGTATTTTTATAGAAAATACGGTAAAGCCATTAAAAAACTATGTTGTGTTTTCTCATCTACAGTACATTATCAACAACAGCACCGTGTTTCTGACACTTTCTTTTGCTTTGTTCTGTTTGTTGACGTTTACGCGGTCAGAAATCCGGTTTCGCGCAACTAAATTCTTGGTCAAGAAAATATGTTGACGTGCTCAGTACGTATTAAACCCGTTTTATCTACTGCACATATGTATTTTCAAAAAAATATTATTTAATACTGTTTGATTACCTGCATTACTCTGCTCTTTGTTTTTATCATCACTTGAAACATTCAATACCAAAAGGCAGAGGATGCTGATTGGAAGGATTATAGCACGCATTTTTGCGAAGATTATTTTTTATTTTATAAATCTCACTTCTTAACGGAGACTTCGCGACAACAGAAATACACGGTATAACGAGAAGTTAGTTGCCGACAATGATTTTCGTAGATTTTATTTCCCGTGACTATTGACTGTGCGCTTAAATGCAAAAGTAACAACTGAAGACAAGCGCGCCGGTTGCAGAGAATATAAAAGCCAGCGCTGGTCGCCGGTGGTAATGTTCGGTGATTGCGCGAGTGATGACTTAACCGCAAACAATACGCCAGCGGTGGACAGGTGTTAGCGGCGGTATTATTTTTTCACGCTGTCCAAATATGTATGTATAAAAGAGAAAGAAGGAAAGAGAAAAGTCAAGAAGTTGATATGCTCCAGGGGACTAAATATTCGTGAATATATGAGTTGAACAGACGAACTCTTGGTGGCTAGTGTGGAAAAAAAGAGCGGTGATAGTAGACCCGCTACCAAATATTGGCTGCAACACGACGTAATGCGGATGAACGATGGAATGAATAGTTGATAGCCGGTAAGTTGTAAATGTACACACCTATAAATAAGCGCATGGGTATATAACTGTCTGCAAGCATCGCCAATAATTAAGAAATACGCGCATTTGTCTGTTGCACAAATGTAAAAATCAGTTTGTTTACATTTAAAATGCACATAAAGCATATACCTGCATATACAGATATAGATATATCAGCAAATTTTTATTATATTACGCTTATTTAACTCGGTTGTGCTAAAAACAGTAACGCATGCGCACATATTTCGCAATCATTTATGCGCTTCGTATTTGCTGCAATTTACTAGAAACATTGGTAGTTTGGAGGGATATGTATAAATAATATTAAAATTCTTAATTTATTCCGCAAAATCTGTGTTTTCCCCCTCAAAATAATCCTTCTTGGCCCCAATACATTTGTGCCAACGGTTCTCTCAATCCTTGTTAAAGTCAATTTCCGGAATAACCTTCAATACGCTTAGCGATTCAAATGTAATCTCTTTAATTGACTTAAAATCGTTTTGGCGGGTCGGTCGCTTGAGTTTGCTAGATAGCCAGAAGTCACACGGAGCTAGATGAGGCGAATAAGATGGTTGCGCCACGATATTAGTTGAAAATTTGGCTAAAATCTCACGATGATTCAATGCAGTATGCGACGGTGCTTTATCATTCTACAAAAGCAAGAGTTGTCGGCTTATAATTCCGCATTCTTTTTACGAAAAACTTCGCGCAAACTATGCATAACACTCAAATAGTATTCCTTGTTGACAGTTTAACTGGTCGGAAGGAATTCGGAGTGCACCACACTTCGATAATCAAAGAAAACTATAAACATAACCTTAATTTTTGACCTGCTTTGAAGTGGTTTTTCGGCTTCGGCTCACCTATACTCGTACCACGGTATTCGTCTGTTTCCGTCGTAAGCATAGATCCAGGACATCGCCAATAATTCGTTTCATGATATGATGATAGTCGTAAAACATTGTTTCACAAAAATTGTTAAAAAATTTAGTGATTTTGGAACCAATGGTTTTGACTGATCCTTTCGGTATTCCAACGATGCCAGTAAGATCTCTAACTGTTAATCATCAATTCTCAACCACCAATTCTTTTATTTTATCGACCCTATTTGAATAATTTGTACCAATCAAAAACACTTGCTCGCAACAAACTATTACCACCAAAGGCCTTTTCCAAAATTCTGAACATTTCGATTGTATCGATTTCTACTTATAACCCCGTAACCAATCATGGACTGATGAAAACTATTATCTACTTCTACCATAACATAACATTAAACTTCTTAAATTCACATGTTCATCGGAGACGCGGAATATGTTTCAAACCATAGGCAAACATTTAAAGAAATAGTTTGTTTCTGACATAACCTCAAAAGTGTTCATTAATTCTAAAGATGACAACCATTTTTAAAATGGTACAAAACTAATAAAAGCTGGAGGAAAGCAAAAATGTATTAAAAACTAGAAGAAATTATTAACTATATACTGTTACTATGGCGATAACGTACGGACGAACAAGCTAAATCGACTCACGACGTCATACTGATCGTTTCTATAAACATATATTTTATATGACCTCCTACGTTTCTTTCTAGGTGCTAAAAACTTCGTTGTAAGCTTTCACAATAGAAATTTCAAAATGTTCAATTGGAAAGTGTTGCTGAAAGTACTTTCATTGCAATTTTTAATTGCTTGTAAAGGTTTGCTAAATATATAATTCTGTTTAAAGTTTTTAACAGATCATTTCCGAAATTCTCTTTTTATCTTCGCTTTTCTGGGCTTTATTAAAGTAATCTCATTAGTGTTTTTCATGTTGTGGCAATTTTCTCACCCAAACGTGTTGGTTACAAAGAGGCAGTAAACGTCAAAATGTCATCTTTGGCATTGTTTATTTATGCATAGACGTTAGTAATGCTTGCTTCAATAAAAAAAGCGTGAAGGATAAAAGCAAAGAGCGTTCATTAAGTCGCAGTCCAACGCAGGATAACCCTTGCCAACAGGTGCTACTTCGGACTAAGTAGGCAATTGAGAAGCAAAGTCCTCTCTCGACAAACAAAAACCAAACTCTATAAGTCACTCATAATTCCCGTCCTGCTATATGGTGCAGAGGCCTGGACGATGTCAACAACAGATGAGTCGACGTTGCGAGTTTTCGAGAGAAAAGTTCTGCGAAAGATTTATGGTCCTTTGCGCGTTGGCCACGGCGAATATTGCATTCGATGGAACGATGAGCTGTACGAGATATACGACGACATCGACATAGTTCAGCGAATTAAAAGACAGCGGCTACGCTGGCTAGGTCATGTTGTCCGGATGGACGAAAACACTCCAGCTCTGAAAGTATTCGACGCCGTACCCGCCGCGGGAAGCAGAGGAAGAGGAAGACCTCCACTCCGGTGGAAGGACCAAGTGGAGAAGGACCTGGCCTCGCTTGGAATATCCAATTGGCGCCACGTAGCGAAAAGAAGAAACGACTGGCGCGCTGTTGTTGACTCGGCTATAATCGCATAAGCGGTGTCTACGCCAATTAAGAAGAAGAAGTTCATTAAGTCGGAAAAGACACTTCGAAGCAGAAAGAGCAAAGAAGTGGAGAATTAAAATTAAAAGAAGAAAAATCTCTTTCCGCATTTCACATCAAGTAGTGATACATGAACAGAAATCCAGTGAATTAATTTTAACAAAATCCATCCGTTTCGTTTTACTTCATACATTCATTCATTCCGATCAGTTCATGCTACGAGTACGATGTTCCGCTGGCTCTAGTGGTAATCGGACGCCATGTTAATAAACTTTGAATTTAATATAGAAACGAGAGTGCAAAGGCATACAACGTACATATATGTACATATACGAGGAAAGTTCGATAAAATCGGAAAATGAAAATTTTGCATAAATTGCTATATGCTCTCCACATAGTAGCCACTGCACAAGCGTTGATAAAACTCCATTAATCCGTTAAAAAAATGTAGTTCAATAGGCAAGTAGACCTTCGAGGCGGTGATAACCTCTTCAATCGATTAAAATTTCTGCCCAGCTAGTGATCCCGGAAAACGGTGGATATCATCTAGCGAATAGGACAGTCTTCGCCTTGTTTGGAGCGTCCAACATAATGGGACAGTGAAGTGGCCTGAGGATTGCACTTGTTTTCTGGGGTGAACTAAGAAGACTAAAATCGCACCGACGATTTTCTTATGCTCAATATCATCTGTCTTGCGTACGTTCAATCGGCGGTCTGCAAATACGAGATCATAAACTTTTGCCATTATTCGTGGCACCTCCAAGGGCCCCTTCGAAAGCCGACAAGCACCACAGTTGAAATACATTATCCAAGCTCCCTTTGATTTAATTGCTTAAGGCGGTTCGGTTAAAATTGGTAATGGCTATTGTGCAGTGAGGTTGAATACTTATTGGACCGCCCTCGTAGGCAAATATTTGCATCGAAGTTTTTCTGCATTGCTTCTGTTGCCATAAGAAAATACTTATTACTCTTCACTTGTTTTGTTTTTGTGAACAATTTTTTGCACACATTTCTTTAGCATTAGCTAAAATTCGTGCAAATCGCTACTCAAATCACTGCGTTCGCGTGCGTTGGTACAACACGGTACAAAACTGTTCCACGTACAGCATACACATATACATACATACATACCAATGTACGCCTGTGATGGCAGTTTGTAGTGCCCACTTTTACCACTTCTTCGTGTCGGCATTAAATGCCTATTAAGTAATTAAATTTTATTTCCGATTTATTTGTGTAACGGTTTTGTACACGGTTACAATAACTGTCATGTATATTCAATGCAGTGGAGTGCAAATAAGCCGTAATTGAAATACATACATACTTACGAGTACATACACACGTATAGGCCGCTGGCATAAAAAGGAAATATTGCCGTTGATTAGCTTGATTGCTGCAAAATTTGTACGCATGGAAATATTAATATAAATGTTGTTAAAATTGTATAGGTTTTAGAGAAAAAGCTAGCTTCCTTTTCACCTATAATTAAGTGACAGCGAATCAGTGGGAGTTTTGATCTACGGATTTTAGTGACAATAAATATTTATTTAGACAATTGACAAATGAAAAAGGCTTACATACATACATCCTTACGTATGAATATATGATGCAGTGTTAAAAAAAAAATAATGGAAACAACATCCACCAATTTTGTGAAAACTCGTTATTCAACTGTTGAACTAAATAAATTTTATAAAAAAGTTTGAAATAAAAAAACGAAAAACATAAAAACAAGTAAGGCGAGCTTATTCACAAAGATATACTGTTATGAGTAACTCTCTCCTATTAGGTATGTACATATGAGGGCTCAAAGAAGTTTTGACCCGATTCAACCCATTTTTGATACACAGGAATACTATAATAAATTATATATCTAATACATTGACTTATTTTTCGGTCAAAAGTCAACTATAGATACTGGGGTCCATATATTCGGTACCTTGGGGCTTGAACAGTTTTGGTTGGATTATTCATGCAAAATTTTATATTACTTTGGTCTTGATTTGTGCACTGGAAAGTGAAAGAATCAAATGGAATTAAACTTTTTTATGGGAAGTAGGCGTGGTTGTAGTCCGATTTTACCCATTTTACGCACTGTGATGTGGAAATGTGAGAAAAATGCGACAGACTAAATTTAGTAGAAATCGGTAGAGCGGGACCCGGTGAAAACCAGAAATTCTGAACAGTTTGAGGTTGGACTTTTGCAATGCCAGCTTCCTCTTTTAATTTTTTGCAATGGTTAACGTAAAAATTGACAAAAGTAAAAGGAAATTGTAAATAAAACGCAAAATATTTAATGATTCATCAAAATTTTTATTTGCCGCCTTCAAAGTAATCTCACCAGATGGTTGATCGATGGTATTCTTTGCGTTTTCGGCTTTAAATTCGGTTACAATCGTGGCTCGATGGTGGTGCTTTATCATCGTGTAAAATCCCTGAATTGTTCTTCCACAATTAATGCCGTTTGCGACGGATGTTCTCACGCAAACGTCTCAATACGGTCAAATAGAATTCCTTATTGACCGTATCTCCCTTCGGAACAAATTCATGCTGCACCAAAGCACGAATAACGAAAAATAATAGTAAGCATCACTTTAATTTTGTTGTCTTTGGCGTGGTTTTTTTGGTTTCGGGTCGTTTTTTTCGCCCATTCCGATGATTCCTGACTTGTTTGCATGTCAAACTCATAAACCTATGTCTTATTGGCAGTTATAATGCTCTCCAAGAATGTAGGATCGGAATTCGCACGAAATTTCAAAAGGAACTGTAAACTTGTAAAAAGACCGCATGTCTAAAGAGACCTGTTTATCTTACTCTTAAAAAAAAAAATTCAGCGAGTCGACCGAGAACATGTTTCATAATCAAAATATCCACAAAAATCATTCGAACGGACTCGCGAGAGACATCGAGATCTTCTGCCTTCTCTCTAAGACTTGCCAAACGATTTTCAGATGCCTTTTCCAACATTCGCAAAGATTCCACACGCGAGCTTTTATTAGAAATACAAAATTTGAGACATATTCTTTGCAAGTATATTAAAGGCTAACATAGATTCGCCTCTAATTTATAATTTTCCAACGTTTAAAGATTAGTATGCAGTTGTTTTAATCGTATTTTATTTGTTCAGTAAAAAAGCATTTCACTGATGTATAAACACACTTTCAAACGCTTTATTATTGTTTCTTTGCTTTCATTGCGGCCCAATAAGTATCCAACTCGTTTCCTTCCCAGTTCAGTGACTTTGTGAAAACGCTAATAATGAAAATATTAATATTATAAATAATCATTTACATACAAATATAAAGATAACAGTACGCAATACCGAATAAGTAAAATCATCGTTATATGTATACGAATCGTTTAATACTTCAACAACGATATTTTTACTGATATGACCCCATATATACTTTTTAGTCAATTATATTCACGATAACAATAAATTAATTTTTAAGGTTATGGCTATTTCTCTATCTATTTCTATTCCTTATTAAATCGACTTTCAAAATCGTTGCATACACATTTTTAAAAATGTATTGAAAAGTATTTTTTTTTTAATTTCTTGCAGTCTACAACATTATTACAAACACTTCGCAGAATAATAACAAGTGCTAACAACCATTTAATGGTTTGACACTTCTTTAATTGAATTACCACTTTTTTCACGTTGACAGTTTTTTATTTCCAAGGAAGTTATTTTAATACTTAACTTGATAAAATCATTAGTTCTCTCAGAGCTTGCCTAAACCATCTACGCCTCTGACATAACCTATTATAATTCATCAGTTTGACAGATGTGATAATACATTTTTTAAGGGAGGGGTTAAGGTTTCACGGTAAAAAAAAATAATTTATTTCTTAAATATAGATTGAGTAATTTTATTTTGAACTTTTGTACATTATTGAGTACACTTTTGACAATATAGGGTAATTTTTTAGTTCATAAACTTTAGACGCGTTTTTCTCAAAACTACTTTTTCAAAGCCCGTATTCACTGTCATTTCAAAACTACTTGACCGGTTCATTTCAAATTAAGTACACATTTTTGATATATAAAATATCGCTCTCCAGCGTTTAGTAATTTTTTTATTACATCAAGGGTGTTTTCTACCCACAAAATGACGAAATTTTTAGTTAAAAATAACAGTATACACTTTTAATGGCCCCCCAAAAATTTTTAAATAATAATAAATTATCAGAGAACGTTGGGGAAAGACTTGATTATAATTTGACCAATTTTTTTGGTTTTTTATTTTCGGATAATTTCCAACCGAGTTATGATGAACACCGCAAAGTGTTTTTTTCAAGATGTTCTGGGAGAAGCTCTATTACAGGCTTATGCTTCAATATTTCTGCATGAAAAAATTACCCTGTATTGTCAAAAGTGTGCTCAATAATGTACAAAAGGTCCAAATAAAATTACTCAATCCATATTTAAAAAATAAACTCGCAAAAAAGTATTTTTTTTACCTTGAAACCCTAACCCCTCCCTTAAAATTAAAAAAAAAAAAATTGTCGTCTGAAAATGTCGGTAAAGCACAGAATTAGCGTTACTTCGATGAAATCTTTTTCGTCTAACCATTTGTCTATCTATCTATAATAAAGATCCTTCCTGTCTACGGCACTGACCTAAACTATTTTAACTGTTTGTTTGGCAGTTATGCCCACATTTACTGCATATATAATGTTCATTAATTACTTACAAAAAGTAGGCATATTTTTAATGGCAATCTAATTGGTCAACCACACAGACAATTGATTTACGGCCATGAACATGAAAGCTGTTCAAGCGAAAAATTACGGTAATAAGGCATTTGCAAACAAGTTTGTGGCTGTCGATTTAGCTAGCTCAGATACTTCAACGAGATCAATATGATACCCACTACCTTCCTACAAACATGCAAAACACTTACGTAATATAATAGGTATAATCTCCGCAAAAGAAAAGCCACAATATCTCACTATAAATGCACCTCATGCCATAACTAACGGTGTTTATTTCATATCCGAGTTGCACAATTTTATATCCGACTTTAAAAAGAGGAAAAACTCGACAATTGAAAGCGTCAACACCGTACAACAGCGGGCCACCAGATCAACCGGCCACTTTGCTAAAAAAATAATCGTAAAATACAACCAACCACTTTGGTCATACTAGTTACCTGTTTCGGTTACTATGCGCACTAATCGCTACAAGTTACAACATACATACACATGTACATACATATACTCGTATGTGTAGATACTTACGTTTCGCGTAATAGTTGCAAGACTTCCTGCTCCTTTTTGGTCAGTCCGTTATAGTATGCCGACAGATTGATATCCAATAGTTTGCGTGTTTGCATACCGGTTAAGAAAGTGCCTGCACCGTCTAACTGCATAAAGTAGTACATGGCCAACTTGCCGAGTTCAACATTAGCCTCCTTGCAAATGTTGGCAGCCTTCCGGCATATATCTTTTATTTCCTCACCGGCTGGATGCCATACCTGTGGTCCAGCGTTGGTCAGAAGGCCAAGTGCATGACCGGAAGCGCAAACTATACCCAAATTATTTTGCTGAAAGAAGTCCATGTAGGACTTGAGCGAGTCATCCAGTAAGGTGTAACGCGCATAAGCCAATACTGACTGTGGGTGTGGAAAATTAGCCGTGAGAAAGTAATAAATTAATAATTGTGCGTGTGAAAGTAAACAATGTCACATCGATTGATTATATAATCACTTACATCAAATTTGCTGGGCGCCCGCTCAATGCATTCCTTTAAGCGTGACAACGGATATCCGGTTACACCAATAAATTTAGCTTTTCCTTCTTTTACGATTTTCTCCAATTCCGGCAGGCATTCGTTTATCACAATGTCAAGGTCTTTAGCGAATTCGATGTCATGGATCTGAAATGATATATAAGTATATGTATGTGTGTACGTGAAGCTTATTTAACGACGTCAGAGCAACAGCTTGTAATTATAGGCTGTAATAATATAATCTGTTTCACTATCAGTAGAATTGGAACAGGTCGGAATACTGTTGTCTGGTTGCGGTTTACTACTGAGCAGCTGGGCCTAAGGTTAGAAATCGCAGGTCAACTCAAGTTACGAGGCAAATCGTAAGAGATCCAATTAGCTCTTCATTTTCGGCAAGGTTTACCCTTTCCTAGTTATAAATATGTGTGTAGGTCTACACGTGAAGTTAAAGCTTCAAAGTGTAGAATCTGCTCAACACTTTGCAAGATCATTGCTAAAATTCCTTCAATATTACACCTATAACCAGCGCAAACAGAATAAAAAAACGTCTGACAAGGTTCGTGTCGAGTTCAGAAAGGCGCTTTGCCCAGACACGTGCTTCAACTGCACACGTTTTTCTGGCGCCATAAAGTACTTCAAGTAGTCCAAATGTGCTCTCAAGTTCAATCGCTTCCCCTCTTGAGAATCAGCCATAGAATCAAAACTATGTTATCAGGCTCATTACAAGACGGTAAGAGACGACGTGATTTTGAACAGTTTATTTACTTTTTTGATTACCGGATTATATATAAATCTTATAATTTTACCCTACACTTTAATTTAATACATGAGTTCAAGACTTTGGGTGGTAAGGGATTTCGGGCTGAGATGTGTATAAATACTTTTGTAAACTATAAGCGTTGTAAAATTGTATATTAAAGAGGTATTAAAGGTCTGTGCTCGGGTTCAAACAAGTTTTTGAGTTATCGCTCGCATTAACTGACATGTATCCAGGTATCCAGGTGAAAAGAGATTGTCATATTCGGTATATCCAAAAAATGTATGATTCGATTTCAAGAATTTTCAAAAGCAACTCTGAATTTTTCAAGCAACTCTGATTTCTTTCTTTCTATTGCGTTCATTGTTCAGAAAGTTATTGAACTTTTCGTTGTTAATACTCAAGTGAACGTGGTTATCTGTGATGACTCTTACAACATTCAGATATATGCGGTATTGTTATGAAAAGTGGGTATATTATGTACAATAAAATTTCCAAATCTTTTTAATAAAGTTAAAAACCGACGCCAACAGCTCTTGAACTATGCTATGATCTTCTTGTACATGTTCTCCCTTCATGTGCAATATCAACAATAACAACTTGTCTTTTTTTCTTGTAACATAGTATGTACATACCTGTATGATGTCAACGTAGTCAAGGCCAAGCAATCGCAAACTCTTCTCCACACTCTCTCTAGTCTTTTTAGCGGAGAAGTCAATCATATTTTCAAAAGTTTTTTCATAACGTCCAACTTTTGTAGCAATATAATAAGCCTCTCTGGGCACGTCTTTCAAAGCCATACCCAAAACTTCCTCCGAACGACCTTGTCCATAAAATGGTGCAGTGTCGATGTAATTAATACCAGACTTGATAGCTGAGTGTATAGTCTTTATCGCTTCATCCACATCAAGATCACTGCCGGCGAATAAGAGAAGCAAGTAATGCAAAAAATGTGCATAATAAAACAACATATATCACATGCATTTATACTATTTATGTACATATGTACATAAGTATACGTATATAAGCGTACAATCTCTAAGAGCACGTAAACAAGTGTTCACCTGACAGCATCGCTTTATCGCCTTTCAAGTGCTGCAAAGTGGTGGAAAAACCCCTACTAAATGCAGAAATGAGTCTAAGATGTACTAACCCATAGAAATCACTCAAAGTGCCAGTGCCCAAAGCCACTTTGGACACTTGTAACCCAGTGAGACCGAATTTACGATATTCCATGCGCTTGCAGAGCTTTTCGTCGTGGAAATCCGCAATAAATGTTGGAGGAAGTTTGGACATTGTTTAATTTAACATTTTTATTTAGTGTAAAAAATTGAAAACAAAATTAGAATTTGCAAATCAAATAGAGTTCGCGTCTTTATGTGACTGAAAGTGCCGATGGACTAATAATGCAATAACATACAATGTGTGCATATGCACATTTTTGCTCATTTTGTCAGTTGACTCTCACTTCTAGAATGAGAATTAGCCGCTGAGCGCTTAATTGTTCATTGAGTATATAAATAAATTGATAACATGTTGCAGTCCCCCCAACCGTGATATTTTGATAACACATACTCACCTGCATATGAATTTATAATAACTTATATATACAATACAGTATCTCTGAATTTTATGTGACATATTGTTATTTGCAATTTAGTAACAATTAAAATTAGATTAGGAAAACTCAAGTAAGAGCCTAATAAAACCATATACATATATCTCGCATAAAAATAAAATCGAAAACAAAATATGTGGAATTCAATATAGTTTCGGCGAATTTTTCCTAATAATACTTATACATATTTTTTAGGTTGAATAAGTTCAAATATTTGTTTTAAATTCAATAGTTGCTGTGGAACTGACTGAAGTACCGATTTCCTCGTTTGCTGGACCAAGGAAAGGTGTTTTTCTTTTTTTATAAAATAAGGGGAACGAAAGTATTCGAAATTCAACAGAATTTGAAAATAAGGAAATAAAATGTGTTGTTTTTAAAAATATATGCATATCAGTTTAAGATTACCAGTGCAATTTGACGTTTTGAATAACTTACCGTTTATTCTTTTAGAGAATACTTAAAACTTCTTACAATGCTCGTTGTCTTACATTGCGTATGTTTTTGACGAAGCAGCTTAGCGAATACGTATATGGGACTAAAATTTGTTTTCATTTTGTATTGTAAGGTCCTTTCCACCATGAGTCGGCAACCGATGAACATGATTTTGAAGTGAACCAATAAACGCAATGCGTGCTGGAGCATGGAGTCATGTGTAGGAGTTCACGCAAGTGAAAAAATTCTGGGATTGTCTTTCACTGGGGAGTGCCCAAAAACGATTCTTTTACATATGGCTCAAGCAACTCACGACTTCCGGTTCTAGTCCAAATATATTCTGGGTAACCAAAGAACATCCGTTTGAAGGCGAGCTAACAGTCGTCGACACTCGAGACTTGGCTCCCACGGATGAAAACACTGCAGCTCAGAAAGTTTTCGACGCAGAACCCGTCGGAGGAAGCAGAGGAAGATAAAGACCTCCACGACTGTTGTTAACTCGGCTATAACCGCGTAAACGGTGTCCCACTCCCTGGTATCGCCATCTTTATGCCGACTGGAGCGTTAAAATCTGCTATCTTTATCGATTGTCCAGTACATTCATTTCGTGACATTTCATCGATTGGAAGTGAAGTTATTGCGTTTTAAGTGTCAGTATGTTTGTGTTGTCGGTGCAAAAATGAGCTTCGAACAAAGAGCCAACATTAAATTTTGCTTTAAAATTGGTAAAACTTTTACCGAAACGTTTTAATTGATGAAACAAGTTTATGGCGATGATTGTCGATTCTACATATTTTACTGTTACACTAGCAAAGTGGTAAAAATACAGTTCAAGTAAGGCAAAAGTTATGGGATGTTTACAGGGAAGATATTTTGACCGAACACCAATGCAAAGATTGGTTTGTAAAATTTCGTTCCTACAATTTGAATCTTGAGGACGCACCACAGCCTAGAAGACCTTTTACAGCCTATGTGCATTAAAAAATCGTTCACGTTACACATAAACAAATCGTGTTTAAGTTGCACTAAAAAAAAACGGAATTAATTAGTGAACGACCCAATAGCATATATCTGCCATACAAATTGCACGATCGGAATCAAAATCTTGTAAAAGATTTTGAATTGACAAGCCACGTTCACGAAATTTCGCACGGACTATTACTCAAAGCATTACTACAATATCTGCATGAATTCGCTAAATCAGACCACTATGGCATATAAATAGTTGTCATCCAAACCGACCGATCAAAATCAAATTATTGTGTGACATTTGTGAAGGGTATATTTTTTATGGACACATATACATATGAAATCTTCATTTTGAACAAAATCTGTTTTTCTTTAAAAATTTATTATTTTTGTGATTATTAATTCGATTTTCGAAAGATCCAAACATCATTTTCAAAAATTTGGAAACAAACGCAAATATACTGTTTTTTGATTTAAATACGTATGTATATATTTTGTAAAGACCGTTATTCACAAATCGGTTTAATACATATAAATATATTTTAATTTATTAAAAAAAGACATATAGGCATATATGTATGTGTGTATATTCGAATGTATAGACAGATTATAGAGAAATTTCATTAAATTAATAAATACACAAATAAAAAATATCGCAATTTCAGGCTAGTAGCACCGAATCTAGTTTATAATTAGTGCTAAAAGCGCTTTACAATTCTAAAACATCAGACCGCTTACAATTACGTACGTATGTATGTATGTTTGTCTGTCGTTACAAAGTAATTGTATTTATGTTTTAAAAGAATAAGTCGCCAAAAGTATCCACTTGAGGTCGATACAACTGTTGTTGTGGTCGCTGTTGTTGTTGACGCCTTTGAGGAACAATAATGTCATTGATCTCATGCACAATACCATTAGTGGCGATCGCATCGCACTTGGTCACGCCAGCATTTTCAATCTTCGGACGACGTTCGCGTGTAATGCGCAAATGTGCGCCATTCAGTGACTCAATCGAACGCACAAACGGCCAGTTTGTCGGTATGATACCCGCACAGCAGACAACATCATTCACAATATGTGTCTTGATCAGATTCTCCAATTCGGCTTTATCTTTGGTAAGTGTCGTTTCCCAGTCAGCGACTTCTTCGAACACATCATTCTTGGGCACGAGCAAAGTGTAGCTATCACTGGCATTCGCTAAGATGCTGGTAAGGTTAGCGGCGCGCACCAATTCGAGGAATTTGCTATACATGGGATTGGACTCCAAGACTTGCAACAGATTCTACAAAAGAAGGCATGCAAGTTAGAGGTTTATTTGCGGAATGTGACACGGTTATTGCATTACTTACCATTTTTGGTGCCACCAGCGGTTTGTCCACTTGATGCAACACAGAACCGCAGCTTTCATCGTCGAAGTGTACGAGACGGGCGCAATTGACCGTTGCACGATTCATAACATTGGAGAAAAGCGAATGTGTGGAGTAGAGATTGATGCGCACCTCAGGACCGGCAATAGTTGGTAAATTGGAATCAGACAAGTCGCAAGTCTTAGTCATCGGCTGTGCAAAATGATAATTGAGGAATTCAACTAATTCCGCATTATTGCGCAATGACTCTGGTGATTCTTCCAAAATCTGTGCCCACTTGGTGGCTTGTAATGCCTTGTCGGTTGGCGCGAATACAGTCACATTATCCATGTCGTCGTATTTATCAACCAAACCAGCGGCCTCAAGCAAACGCTTGAAGATAGTGACATTCTTCTCTTGCATCAGTGTCGATAGTGGCAATGCCGATTCCGTTGGTAGAATAGTGTCAATTACGTGCAACACGCCATTGGTGCCCATTATGTCTGCTTCAGTGATTTTCGCAATGCTATTGATCACCACCGGCTGTTCACCCACTAAATCGGCGACCTCTGATTTGCCGACGGATGCTTCGCTGCGATTGAAACGCATCGGTTCACCAAGCAAGTTATACGCGGTTGTCTTGGCACCAGGTATGGAGGCGACGGAGCAGAAAGTCAAATCGAGTATGTGATTCTTCAAAATATCTACAAAAGTGGAAAAAAAATTTAATACAATAGTTTCACAATATTTTAGATAGTGTACGAAAATGCATATACTTACTTGCACCACAGCCTTTGCCCTCCTTGAGTGCGCGTCGTAGCTGGGGATCGACCTTTTCGAAGGCATCGTCAGTTGGCACAAAGATGGTGACTGGTTTCTCGCCTTCCAGCAGTTCACTCAGTTTGGTGTTCTCGAGTACAGTGCGCATAATCGACATATCGGGGCGTTCACGTATTAAATCCATAACATTCTTTGTTACTGGCTTCATAACACCGTCCACAGTGTGTACCAAACCCTGTTCCGATAGTTTATCATGTTTTGCAATTGGTATACAGTTGGCTGTAAAGCGGTAAGGTTCACCGCCCAAAGCCAATGGCACTTCAAAAGCATTAATGCGTATAGACTGGCCGGGTTCTTGCGTCTTAAGCAGTTGATCATTTTTAAGATCGTACAAACTGACTTCACCATCAACGATATGACGTTTGTATAAGTTCATCATGGCAGCATCACCCTTTGGCTCAACGGCGTTCTGTTTTTTGTTAGAAAAAAACAAGAAAATAAGTTCAATAATCCATCAGTTAATTACTTTTGCTCTTCACTTACATTTTCGCTTTGCAAATGATCAATGTAATTATTGAATGCCGCATCCACAGGCATGAAGATGGTCACGTTTTTGCTGTTCAAAACTTCGCTAATGCCCACGTTCTTGGCAGTTGCCACGAACTCTTTAGCTCCCATATCGGCTGCTGTTGCATCGATGCCTTTGATTTCGATTTTTTCACATGATGTTGCGAAGTCAGCATTACGTGGACGTCCATAACCATGACAGCACTGACGTGTTATCGTGATTGTCTTCTTTTTGCCATTTTGGTTAACGCTAATGTTTATAGAAAAGAAGCAGTACAAAGGAAAGGGAATTTAGTTGGTAATTACAAACACCGTTGCAACACAAAACAGAGTTCAGCTTGGAGCTTTGGTGTTTTCTGTATTTCTGTGTAAGGCAAAATAAGACTGCTGAATACTTACACCCGTGTGCATACATGTTTATTTGGCTTCTCAACACATGAGTTAAGACTAATGTGGAACTGTCCAAATATGTTAGGTCTTACATCGACGCTCTCCGAGACACCAGGTGCAAGTTCTTCAGTATCATTGGGCTTCGAATCGGCTGATGTTTCGTTTTCTTCCTTTTCGGTGCAGACGTTCGGGCTGAAAATAAATATATATGTATAAATAAGTTTATATCTTAAACTGAAACTAAGCAATTGTTTATTTCATTATATTATATAACCTCGTTTTATATAAAATGTATATTTAAGTCTTTCAAACAATTTTAACCAAACAGTATGAAAATTTTTCTAATAATATTGGCAACCTCAAAAAATACTATTACTTCATGGGTTACATGGGTTTAATGATTTCACAAAATCATTTTTTCCAACACCATTAGTATATTTTCCTAAATTTTCAAGTTGATCCGAGAAAGTTCTCATGCACTCTTGACTAGCTGGGCTAAGTGCGCCGTCTTTAAACACGTTTTTTTCGAAACTGTGTTTTTATCGAGAAGTACTCAACCGATCTTCATGAAATTTTATACAGGTCTTTGAGATACAATTCTTAAAGACTTGGATGAAGGATATTTTTTCGATTACAACTATTTGAAAAAAAAGTCGCGAGATTTTCACTGAAATTTTCATTTTTTTTTTAATACGATCCTGTAAGGACTTATTCTGCCATCGCTGTTGCCTCTTTTTTCTGAGGGGTCACCGGAAATGGCGTCGCAATGGTCGAGTTTAAAATATTTTTTTCCAAAAATTTCAGAATTTCTTTGTTAATAGTGCATGCTTGTAACAATAAAAAATTCTAATAAAATATTTCATTTCTTGTATGAGAAAACCATGTAACCCCTATATTTATTGTAAGGTGGCATCACCACAAAATTTAATTTTGCTCGTAACTAATGATAATTTAAATAATATTCTTGCACCCTCATACTCAAAAGTTAAATTATTTACTATATTTTTTCGATTTCGTAACTAAATAAATAGAATAAATAAATGCTAGAATGAGAATCAAAAACGTCACGTTGCCTTACTATTTGATCTAGATCATTCATTTAGAGCATGAATCTACGTTGCATAGCTTTAATTATTTGAAGTTTTAATTTAAACAATTGAATATTTATTGCGCTGAAAAATTAGCTCAGATACAACAATAGGTATATAGAACTCATTTAAAATTTAATTATTCTCACATATGTGAGATGCATATATTAAGAAATTCCTGAATATTTATTAAAATGTAAATAAGTCGCGCCTGATTTTGCGATCTCAAAAGTTTAAAAATATTAAATGTTACATAGTACATATGTACATATATCAAGTTTAATATAATGTTGTTTTGAGCCTGAAAATTCGTACCACGTCACTGGCTTACTTTTTTATTGGGAGCTACTTTTTAAATAAGCTGATTACTAATATCCGATAATTAGCTAATTGTTGTCAGTTAATTAACTTTCTAGAAGTGTCATGAGTAAGTACCATTAACCTACATGTCTATATACTATATGTACGTATGTATGTACTTAACTGAGTCTGAATATACAGTTGTTGTGCCATATAAATGGCAAGTAAATGAATGCAAATCTTACTAAAAATGTTTATGTAGTATTTCTAAGTATGCCTTATAATGCATCTAATATGCATTTTCTATTGTAAAAAAATATTTATGTAATGTTAACGCAAATCAGTTCTTTGAAGAATACAAAACGTGTATTTAAATATAAGTATACTGTAAATGGAATGGTTTTGGGGTTATAGAATTAAAGATATAAGAGCTGTTTTTTGTAAAGACACATGATTTTCTTATCTGGACAAAATTTTCCACCGAATCGACTGCCAAATTACACACTTGTCACTAAAAAATTTTCTCGTGGATCCGCCACTGGTCTCAGTGCTATATTCTTCCTGCAAGTCGGTAGAGTAAGTCGTACGGAGTAGGTATATTCCGACGAACTTTTTGTAATTAATCGAGTTAAGAATTTTAATTATAAATTGATCACTAATATCATTTTATTTAACTCAGTTATATTACTATTTGTTAGGGTACGCTATCCATGCTGTCAACTAGAAAACACACTAGAAAATGTAGGTAAAATTTTGAACGAATAGAATCTTCAAAGAAATTAAAAAATAAAAATGATTTTAAAAAAATTCTAAATATTGGATTTCTGGCTTATGGATTCACTTAATTAAAAGTTATAACGAAGTAAGTAATTACGATTCCGGTCGAAATAGGAGTTCAAATAAACTATAAATTTTGGTGGAAAACATCGATTTTCTTGTCAAATGCATGCATTGGAAATAAGGGGTAGTCGTAAAAGTCTTTTCGTATTTTGTCAATCGATTTTTTTACAGTCGTCTATCTCCCGTGTTACCAATCATATGCATATACATAGTGTTGGAAAGGTGAGATTTTAAGCTTCATTTAACCAAAACTAAATTCGGGGAAGTGTAAAAAAGCTACAGCTGTTCAAAAATGAGTGAAAATAATGAAGAAATTCGCTATATTTTGAAATTTTGTATAAAAAAAGGGAAGAAAACCACGCAAGCCACCAATGACATTTGAATCGACCCAAATGGTACATATTTGTTTATTTATTTATTATTATAAATATAAAAAAATAAGTTGAAGTTTAATTAGAAATACGAAAAGGCTTTTTCGACTACCCAATACATGCAAGAAACTAAAAATAAATTGAGGTATTTGAACATAATCAATGATTATTGAGGGACAATTTGCATACCTATGTATGTATTGTCATTTATTGAAGTATTAAATTTGAAGGGAATTTCGAATTTACTCAAATTTGAAGCCCAAATCTATTGTTAACAGAAAGTACAAATTTAACTTGCACTTCAAGAGCCACTGTATTTTTTATTGTGATTTTTTTGTTTCATAACTATATTTTTGCAATTTTCCTTTCCTATGAATAACATTTAAATATCATTTTATTTTTTGCTTCAAACACAAGTAGTGAAAGTTTGTTCATTATTAAGGATTTTTATTGCAGCCAGAAATACATACATACATATGTATGTGTGTACACGCGTACGCATGATCAGCATTTTGCATGCATAAATATTACATTTATCTTTAGAAGAAAAAAAATCGAACTTTCGTGCATATATACATACATACATACTTATATACATACATACATATGATATGATAGATACCTAAGCGTATTTGATTTATGTGAGCGACAATTGGTGGAAAGCTTATAGTTAAAAAGTTGCAAGCGCTTCGAACAATACCGTACAAATTCAAAATGGTGTAATAAAAACATATGTATTTGTTTTGGTGATATTGTACATACATATTTGTATCGTATATGCATGCATGTGTTCATGTATACACATATTCATATATAGTAAATATGTTTATACTATTAAGCGTTGTGCCAATTTGCCGGCCGGTCAGGTTATTATGATTTGTATTATTTGTTTTTGTTATCATTATTTGTTGTTCTAAACAGTATGCGAAATGTACATGTAATGTGTGATTGACAGCATGTATGCAACTAATGGCTCCCATCTAATTGAATTTTTTGTTGTTGATGTAAATAAACGAGATATGCATGCAGCAGCTGTGAGCAAAGTGCAATAATAATTGACAAATGTACTTTTAGACATTTACACACGTTCATACATTTATGTAAATAGAAATATACTCCAAATGCATTCAAATTGCTACTTATGCACATAAATACTTGCATGTATGTATATATTTATGTATGTTAGTATGAAAGCTCCCCGCATTGTTTGCCAAAACAGCAACGGCAGTGTTGTTAGTCCCCATTTATTAGCAGAAATTTCACGAATTAGCGGGAAAGTTGAAAAATTGCCGGCTAGGCGCAAATTGGCGCGTCCACACTACACATTCAAACAACTATGCGACACATACGAGTACATATGTATTTCTAAGTACTAATGCATGCAAATTGGAGACCCGCTTGCACGTAACAGTAAATCCATTGTTTGCTAACGTGAACTATTTAGCACACGTACACATACATGAATATGTAGGTACATATGTATAACTATGTAAATATGCATGCTAATAGTTTGAACAAACTCAAATCTGTGATCGTAAAATAGAAAGGGGAGGCTGTGCGTCAATGACACATACAATTTAGAAATAAAAATTCTACAAAGTTCCAATGTGAGAAGAGCTTTACATTTGTGTGATATACATATGTACATAAGTATGTATGTACATATCGTCACCTAAAATGAAAAACAACGTATCATCAAAACAACCAAAATTGAGTTTTTTATTCCTTACGATTTTCTACAACATGTTACATACATATGTATGTATGTACTTACTTATGTATGTATAAGTAGCATAAAATTTTCAGTTTTCGCTGTGAGATATAACCAATATACATATGTATGTAAGTATGTATAACCATCTTATAGCCAAAACTCATTTGTTTCAATATGAGTAGTTTCTATTATATCTTGTTTCTTTCGCTTGTAAACTTACGAAAAGTGACGTTACCTTATTTTGCATTTTAGATGACGATATATTTGTACATATGGTATATACATACATATGTATGTATGTATGTGCATTTGCAAGTTTATTTGCATACTGCATAGCCTAAATTAACTCCTACATTTACTTTGGAGTGCAGCAAGAATATACATACATACATATATGTACATACCTATGTACATATGTATGTACATGTATTTATGTGCTAATCTTAAGGGTGTCCCAAAATCAACGCAAGATTAGAATTAAATAGAAACAACTTTTTAGTCTTTCGATTGTAATTTTTCTAATGAATCATAAGTTTAATAGCATTGGGTTATTAATGGAGTATCACATCGGGCAAATTTTCTTCCTAATTTAAGGCACACATTGTTGTGTGCTTCTTGCAATAGACCTATGGTTTTAATGTAAGAAGATAAAAAGAAATCTAATTGTGTTAAATCACCCGATCTAGGAGGCCAATTCTGATCACCAAAACGAGATTGTACACGACCTGGGAATGTCTCATGTATTAACTTAAGTGTTTTAAGGCCCGTAAGACATGTGGCTCCGTCTTGTTGAAACTACATAGTGGCCACATCAATATCATCCGGCAAAAAGAACTGGGTTCACTTACATAAATGCCGGCAAATTTATCTTGCGTTAATTATGGGACACCCTTTATGCATATGTGTGTGTATTAACCAGTTTATTTTTGCAATGAATGCGTTCTTCGCAGAATTAATTGAAATGGAGGAAACAATTTACTTAATCGCCCGTTTGATTGCATAAAAGTACGGTGACATCTGCTTTGACAACCCAGAGAAAAAATCTTGAGTGATTTGTAATGCCTATAGTTAGTGCATATGTATGTATGTATATACACAAATTTTTTCTTCAAACTGCAAATGTTCATTTAAATTTTATAATTTCATATTTATTCTAATGCGTAGTAGAATTTTTGCACGGATAATTTAGATTTACAGTATGCACTCGTTAAGCAACACTAGTAAAAAAGTGTGAATCCGTTGCATTTATGAAATTATTATATAGAATATATTATAATAATTATTATAAAACTACTGATTGTTATTTAATATATATATACTTATATACATTAAGGCGTACGCTGAAGTTTCAATTTTTGCACTAAACACGAGGATCTAACGTACTAAGTATATGTACAAGCACTTTATTTTGAAATTAAACCGTGACAAAAGTACATTTTTTTCTTATGTTTATGATGAGATGAGATAAATTTACAACTTTAAATATATTCTAATAGCAGATTTTTCTCTCTACAAAAAACGTCTTAATGATTCTTTTAATAAAACCATTATTTTAAAAGTTAGATGAATATGTACATATGTATATCAAATGCACTGAGCATTCATACAAGTGATTTATACTTCCTGTGTTGCTTATACGACATGGTGGAACGTATACCTGAATGCTAAGTGAGTACATTTGATGCATAACTTTAACTGCGCATAACTTGTAAAGGAATATTTTTAAGAAAAAATCATTGAGACCTTTTAGTAGAGCGGAGGAACATTTTGAATTAGAATATAATTTTTAAAAAGTTGTAGGTTATTAGTTTTAAAGAAAAATGTTCAATTCAATTTATATTTAGTTTTCTGCCAAAGGATCAATATCGTGTGTTTACAAGCCAATTTAGGCGAGAATGTGCTTATACATTATAGATACTGTGATATATGAACATTCTTTAGCATACCCCGATACATTATAGTATATTATGTTAAATTCCTAATAATGCTTAATGGGGTTGTTGTCTGGTAAAGGGCGCACCACACTAGCTATGAAGATAGAATGTGTTCGAAGAGCTGCCCTCAAGGCTCTACGGCCTTGCTAACCTAACTAAATTCTAAAATGTACCAAAAATTTTTTGCTTCTGGAAAAGTTTTATTTTGTCTGTTTTTTTAATTTTCTCAGTTTCACTTTTCTTAAATGTGTCAACTCTGTTCTAAAATGTTTAAATTGAATTATTTCCGTTTTTTAACTATATTTATTATGTTTTCACTGTTATTTTTTAAAGTAACTATTTAGTTAAGTCAACCATTCAATTAATCGCGCACCTCAGTATGTATGTACATACATACTATATGTAATCAATGGTTGCGGTTAAAAAGTGCGTACTGTACTTTCATTGTCTTTATATGTAAGGTTAAACTTACCACTAATGTCGTACTGCAATATGCATTAATAAAATAAATATAATTTTCTAGAAAGTTAAAAGACAAATACTTTGTATTTCGTGTTATTCTTTTTTGTGGCCACAGCACCATTTACTGGGATACAAGTACCTTCATCTTTTTAAACTTTATATGTCTACATCACTACATACATATGATAGAAATGGAATACATACATATATGCTAAACAATTGTGTGTCATTAAAAATTCAGTCACTCTATCATATATACCCCATAAGCTAGGCGTTTTGCTTGCCTACTGAGCGTCCACTCAATATGGGTTGTGAAGAAGTGTGTAAATTGACAGTGAGCGATTTCACTTTGCAATTGGTAAATGGCGAAATTATCTCGGTTTGATGTCAATGAGCGTCATTCAATGCTGCTTTACTGTTGTTGTTTGGTGTTTTATTTTGTTTATTTTACATATCATTTCTTCTCATATTTCTGTTTTGTTTAAAAAAAAATTTCTCTGTGAGTTTTGCTTTTGAAGCGAATGTTGACAATGGATAAATTTTGTTTAACAATAAAAGTTATTATGAGAAGTATTTAATACTTATCGGTTGTTAAACAAACAAATATGGTTGTTATAGAATTACAATTTTTAAGACCGCGTAGGCCACACATTTCCACATTTTAAACATCTGATCAAAATTAAGCCGGGCTTGGAAAAAAAGAAACCAATTTCACGTATTTTAAAACTAAATTTAATTATCGTCTTCAAAATACGCTTCTTTTGAGCCAATACAAGCAAGTGAACGATTAATCCAATTTCCTTTTCTAATAAGGCAGGACTTCAGTACCTTTAGCGTGTTTTGGTTTTTTCAGTTTCGGTTAATTTTTAGAGAGCCATCAGTAGACTGCTGGACAGTTTCGACGTTATATTCATAAACCCACATTCCATCACCATTAGTGATGCATTTGATGAATACATAGGGTTCTCAGCTACATAAGTATGTATGTTGTCCAAGATATCTCTTTTAATCAAGCTGAGGTAGTTTTTGCAAAAAAATCGGGTCTAATCAGTTCTAGCATTAACACGCTTCAGACCCCAAATGTAGATCCATAAGAGATGTTGAGATGTTCTACTATTTCTATGTTACCAACACAAAGGTTTTCAAGCTCTGTTTTCTAGTTTCCGATGACTTCACGATCTTCAATGAATGCTTTGTGCCACTCAAATTGTGTTTATCATAAAGTTGAGACTCCCGCTTCTGTAGCATTTTTAACGAATCCGTAGCAATGATTTCAATGGAAATACAAAATTTCAAGCAAACTCGCTGTTAAATTTTTTTCCTTGCTACATCCCCAAACTGTTCGCATACCAAACAGTAGCCAAGCACACACTAATTCAGATAAAGTGATCAAGAGTTGTAACAGTCTGGGTTTCTTCTCATGTTATGAATTTGATTTGAGTACGCAATTTTAATGGCAAATTTGTTTAGATGATATTTTCCAAAAAAATAGATTACATTTTTGTTGTAAATAATGTATTTTTATGTATATAATGTAATTCACATTAGTACTAAGATAATTTTGTCTTAGAAATCTTAAATGCCACAGCTTCCCTGTCAATTAACGTTAACATAACACATTAATTTTACCGAAAGAAGGAGTCGTGGTTAATTTAATCAGAACTTAACTGAAAAAAGGAATGAGTCTTGATTAAATTAACCTGAACTTAACAGACAGATGGTTACTAACCGAACATAGAAAAACGGCCCTAAATATAATATAATAATTAGCTTAATTATGCCTACTATTTTTGTATATTTTGTAACAAATTTATTTTAAAACGGCACTCACCCCTTCCACCAGTGTTCTTGTGGGATACCACCGAAACCAAAACCGCCAAACGAATTAAAGAAATCATTTCCGAGAAAGGGGAATGATTGCTGGAAAAACACGCCGGGGGCTTGATTGCCGCCATTAATCTCACTGGTCACAACATCTACATCTGTGAAATAAATATAATCAATATTAACTTGCACAAGAGCATATAAACAAGTAGTTATATACACAAAAGTAAAATTATATGAATAAAAGCTTGTCTGTACTTTTTAATAGTGTTTCACAAATATTTTTGTTACTTAGAAACATCAAAAGATAAATTATATAAAAAATAACAAAACAGCAATAGAATTATTTTAATACTCTAAAAGTAACAAGCACTGATCTACTCTTTGTCTTTCTTATCTTATATTTCCATACTGATTTCGAAATAAAAATATTTACGAGCAGTGAAAGCTTAACTCCATATTAAAAATTGTTGCTTTCTCAATCAAATTCATATCTATTATTTAAAAAATACGAATATCTTAAAAAAACAATTCCATACAAAATCATTACGTTACTTACCAAATGGCTTCTCTCTGACATGCGGTGAACCGGCACGTCCCTGCTGCTGTTGTTGTTCGAGCGGCACAAATTCGGCTTCTTCATCGAAATTACTAGAAACCAGATTTAAAGGATATGAATTAGCAAAATTTTGCCAAATATGTTGGTATCCACCAGTTGATTGCGCTTGCGCTTGTGGTTCAACAATTTCTACTACTTGTGTGTCAACAGCGGGTGCGGGTGGTAATGGTGCGAATGGTGTTAATGGTATGGGTTGTAAGAGACGGTGTTGTAACGGTGTTGTGATATGATGTAGATGCGCAAAACTACGAATATTCCAATAAAATGCATGTTTGTTTATGTGTTTTGTATTTAAGCGTTATTTTAATGCATCTCTAGATATGTTTTAATATTAATGTATGTATGTACATATGTATGTATTTGACAGAACGAAATTATATGTTGTGTTTTCAGTGAAAGCATGTTTGTATGTGTGTTTATAGGTAATGAAAGAAATTACAAATAATGGTAGGAAGATCAGTAAATATTTGCAGAGCAGAGCAGAGAACTTTGAAAAATATAGAAGAAGCGAAAGTTAATTGACAGATTATAAAAATAATATGCAAATGACAAAATTAAAAATACATTTAACAGTATTCTTCTATAAGTTACTGTACTCTGCTAATTAACATTGTCAACTTCTCCTGTGACGTTTCTTAAAATTATCTGCTCATGATTTTTCTGTAAAAATCTGCTGTAGAATGTCTAATACTTTAAAAATTTAATGTATTCATTTTCTGTATTTTCAAATTAACATTGGTTATTTCGAGTTTGTTTATATATTATACATATATGGTATATAATACATTTGAAAATCTTATAAAATTCGTGTATGTGAGCATAAGCAAAAGTTAATTGGAATTTATACTTATAATAAATTTTTGTTTGTGTGCCAAGTTATGTGACCAGAATAATTACTGAGTAACTGAGGGTGTTTCTTGTTATTTAAAAAATTAATGAATATTCTGTATTCCAGATACATAATCATAATAACCATATTAAAATCAAACCGTAGTCGAAATTTGCAAGTGAAAGAAATAATGACAGTACGTACATATGTACGTCGTTAATCATCCAAAAACGTGGAATTTGCGAAGATTTCACTCTTTTTAACTTTATTTATACAAATGAATTTAATTTATTTATTTAACAATATTTATTTTTTAATTTTTATTATTTAATTAGATAAAAATTTTAAATCTTCGAAAGAGAATTAGAAAAAGTTAGTTGTAAAAAAATAATCACTATTTTGTAGTTATAAAACGTTTCCAGATTGTGATTTTCTAGACAAATTATTCTCATTAAAGCATACATTGGTACATGCTTAAATATTTGGTCAGAAAAACAAAAGCCTCAAAGAATCGTAAAAACTATAAAGCTTGCTTCTAAAGTCAAGTACACAGTGTCGTAGCATTTGTGGTTGCAAGCTGATTTACGATTATATTTTCAGCAAAATAATAATATTTAAGACAAAAAATAGGAATTTCATTAATAAAAATTATATAAGAAAATAATATTCAATGTTTTATAGTCAGATTTTTTCAATAAAATTACAAACACTTGAAAGAAATATTTTAAAATTTATAGTTTTCATTTTATCAATTTAACGTTTCGGAAAATATGGATAAAAATAAAATAAAAATTTTTCTTGAAATCAAAAAAACATATAAAATATTAAGCTGATTTTCATTCTCTAATAGTTTTATTAAATACCCTCTCAACTACCGTCTTGAGCCACCTCTATGCATAAGTTGACATATAAAACTACAATATATTTTTATTATTCATTGCGCATAATTTTTCTGTTACTTTTTTGTCTCACTTCACTTACAGAGAATTAGAAACAATAAAAAATGTGATCAAAATTCTAATAAGCTGATAACCTTTTCCTTTTTTGACTTCTGAAATATCAAAAAGCGTTGCGTAAATAATAGTGTTAAGCGTAAAAAGTTTTATAAAATTTTAAACAATGTGCAATAGGTAAATAATGAAATTAAATTGTAAAATGGTTTTTAAAATTTTGTTATTACTTTTGCATGTACAGATTTTGGCATGAATGCCATATAAAATTTTCGTTATATTTCGTCACAGTGTGTTTACAAGCACACATACGCTGTAAATAATCTACGTTTAAGCATTAAAAAATTGTGGCTACATAAAGTTTTGATGAGTTCAGGTATTTAAATGTTACTTCCTTTCAAAGTTTAAAGAACTGACATATATACATACACATATGTTTGTTATTTATTTGTTATTTGCATATAAATCACTTTGAATGACTTATATGTATAATTGAAATTCTCTTTCATTGTGCACAACATTCACACATAAGATTTATTCAAACATAAAATCACAAAATAATTAAAATTATGAGTCACGCTGTGACAAAGCACGTGCCTCTTTGTGCATTTTAATTCGTTTTTCGTTGCACCGCGTTGACATTTGGCTACCATTTTTGGTAAACGTAAAAATGTATGAAAATATTCTATTATTTATGCTTAGTAAAGTTTTAAGTAATAGACATACATAAATATTGTTTGAATTGGTGAATGAAACAAAAATTCTCTTTGCGGTGTACTTTTTTCTAAGAATTTAAGTATTTTATGCTGTAAGAATTTTTATTATGCATATTTTCAACTAAATTCGACAATGTGTACCATCTTTCAAATGCAATATTGTGTAGGCAATCATTTATGTAGCATTACACTTCCTAGTAATTTTTTGGCTAGGCATTTGCCATATTAGAATTACTATTATTATTATAAGGTTAACAAACCTACCAAATATAGATTACACATACATGTCTGCGTGTATAAATAATATACATAAACAAACACTTAAAAGCATAAAACCAGTAAGCCCAAAAATTAGTGTGACCTGAAAATTAAAATAGCTGACAAAATATATTTTTTCGCATTAATATAATTGCAAATAATTAGTGGAAATAAATTATGAAAATAAATATGAAAGCACTTAAATTAGGTGCAATTAATATGAAAGGCAGCTCAGTTACTATTTGTAAGCGTCATGAAATTATTATCGGCACACTTTTTCCACGTATTATTTTTTTTGGAAAACAAAGAGACATTATATACAAATTGCGATAAGTGGGGCTTGTACACTGTGTCAACTAAACGCAGTTAATGTTAAATTATAACACGACAAAACTCAAATTTCGAATTTATCTATTGGAAATTTACGCTTAAAAGCGGCATCGTTTTAGTAAACAACCGTTTTAATTATTTAATTGTGAGTTTTTATTTAATTGCAAACAGTGAAACCGAAATTTTCAAGCCAGTAGGTCAGGACTTAGCTGAGTCTAAAATAAGCTGTACTGAAAAAATATAAAGGTGACGTGACGATTCAAGAAACGTTTCCTATTGATAAAACTACCCAACTGAACTTTTATATAGATATTATTTCGAAATTCCTGCCAAAACTCTGTGGGGGTTTGTCCAAATCTAATAAATTTTAGGACCAAAAGAATGTCTTTGTATCAAATAACAAGTAAAAAAAAAAAATAGACAAAAACGCAAGAAACATTAAAATAAGATGAAAATACCGCATATTTTGAATAATAAACAGGAATTGAGTTGAGAAATTCTAATAAATAACGATATGGACGTAGTATGGGTAAAGTATTAGTCAAGACTTAGGCTCAAAAAATGTTTAAGCAACTACTGGAAAATATTATGTTTTGTATCTGGACAAACATAATATCACTCCATAAATTATCGTTATTTTATATTACTACAGAGCTTAAAAAATTTTATTTAAATCCCGTAAACAGCAATCTTCTGGAGAAATATGCAATTTACCAGCATTCACCTCAGACGAAAAATGTAAATTACTGCAGATATAAAGAACCTGCCCCGGCTATAATCGCGTAAGCGGTGTCCACGCCAGTAAAGAAGAAAACTATTATATAGAAATTCATGATAGATCAGACAGATTAACAAAAAATCTTTTCCTTTCGTCCGCCTTGTCAAAACAAAAGTATGTTGGGTTTACTTTCCGCTAACTTACTAAACACGGAAATACATTTCTTTTGTTTGGGATCTTTATAGTCGGACATAATCCCCAAATTATTGCGATTTGCTGCTAAATTAACATTAGCATTTTAGTAAAATTATTTTTAAATGGTAAACGGAAACATATACTACATAATACATATGTAGGTATGTACTATGTGTGAAAACTATAAATTAATTTTGCTAACAAGCTTCCGTAAATTTCCATTGCCACTGACTAAAACGCTTTAAATCACGTTGGCAAGAAAATATATGCACATACATATACTAAGTATGTATGTACATACATATGTAAGTACATACATGCGATGTGTTAATTTTTGCCATCATTGGCAGAACACCTTGAATCCATCTGATTCTAAACTGTAAATCGTAAATTTAGCCAAAACTGTTGTTGCTCATCGCACAAGCCACGTAAACCAAAACATGGATGTAGTATCTTTCTAGAACTAACTGCGTGGAACAGCAGTACTGCAATAATTGGAAGAGAGTGCTAAATAATCATTGGTAAGCATAGCCTGAAAATTACACACACACACAAATAATGCTTTTGTTATTTTCGTTTGCATGGTTCATGTTTTATTGTTTACTCAGCAAACACATACATAGATAAAGACAACACAACTTCGAAACCAACAGCATAAAAGAGACCCGGTGCCCCACTTTAAAATATTTTGTTGGCCCCCTTCGTAAAAGTCGTGCCCTGGCAGTTAGTTTGTAGCAGAAAAAGCCATTAATACAACACTAAAAAGTGTGTTTGAGCGCTTATAGGTACTTCTTGTACACACAGAAACAATAAAACAACGTTGTCAGGAAATAAAAATTTAAATAAAGTTGACCGTAAGCGGGTTCTGCGCAGTGAAGAAGCGTAGAAACGCCAAGATTTGCATGATTTGCAAACGCTACGAAGCACGCTGCTGAAGGCAACAGAAATAAACTGACAGCAAGCTGTACGGTGGTACCCTCGAACTAAGTGATCTTTTGGAACACATACATACACAAGTATATGCATGTATATATGTATAAACGGAAGTTCTACCTATGGATATGCCTCTCTGCAGATAAGTAGACACTATCAGTTTAGTTAAACTGCATTGAGTTTGGTTAAACAACGGCACAGCTGCTGCTGCGCCATTCGTAAATAAACCGTTACTAAGTTGCAATCGAACGAGGTCAGAAATTCTTTAAAACAATACTTTAAAATGCAACACGAAGTGGCGATTAAAACTCAATATGATACATTCATACATATGTACATATCTATATTATGTATTTAACTTACATATTTACGCCTCTTTACATTTCACGACCTTATTCGATGTGTTGATATTTGTACTCGTAAATGAAGAAACACAAAAACTGCCAAATTTCACCCGTTCCAAGAAATGTGTTAAAATTAAAAAATAAAAAAAAAGTTAACTTCGGTTGTACCGAAACTATAATACCATAAAAAAGTTTCCATACAAGAACGTGATTTTGGTGGGTCAGTTTGTATGGCAGTTATAAGCGATATTAATTCAATCTGAACAATGTGCTCTTGTCAAATAAAAAAGGTTTCCCTTCAAGGGCTTGAGTTTGGTTCGATATCGGTGGTGGTTACGACTAATGAGCATCTTTCTGTGACGTGTGAATATTTCAGATCGATATCTCAAAAACTGAGGGGCTACATATATACATACATATGTAGATAAACAGATGGACAGACAGGACAGATATAGCCAAATCGATTCAGTTCGTCACGCTGATCATTTATATACACACCTATGTACTTTATACGGCCTCCGAAGTTTTTTCTGGATATTACAAACTTTTTAGCAAACTCAATGTATGTATATGTATGTATGTTCAGAGTATAAAAATAAATGAAAAATTAATAAAAGAGGAGCCAATGAACTATACAAATGCAGAAAATGTGTGACAACTAAAAACAAAAACGACGACAACTCGACTTCATTAGTTACACAAACGTACCTTCTGATGGTATGAAAAGAAGAAAGTCGAACATGCATTGGAAAATAAAGAAAAAATTAAAAAAGCACCAACAGCTCTCCTTATTTGCATACCATAGTCATAAAATGTGAGTATGGATTTAAATGCATATTATTTTTCGTCACTCTTGATATATGCTTTTAACCATTTTCGTTTTGTTTGAAGCAATTTTATTGCTTAATTATTTAATTTTAATTTATTTTATGACAGATTTATGCAACAGTTGCGGTGAAAGGTTAATTCCACTGAAATTTGCTTATTTTATTTTATCTACTTCCATATTAATAATAACCTCTATATATTTATACAGTATATGCATACATATATGTATAGTATATTTGTGTACACAATACAGGAAGGATTTACATATGAATATTTAAAAGAAAGAGTGGGTTCATTTACATATTTATATTACTGAAGCTTCGAGAAACGTTTTTGTTTTTTTATAAGAAATAACTAATGCTTTGTTAGTGAATTGCTTATTTTCAGAGGGATTATAATGATTATTGTAGTCAAAATTACGCATACTACTATGAGCAGAAAATTGAAAGACTTTGTTCATAATTTTAAAATTCCTAATTTATTCCTCAAAACCCATGTCGTCTCCCTCAAAGGAATCCCTCTTGTAAAATACAATTGTGCCAACTTTTTATCCAATCCTCGAAGCAGTTGTTAATGTCAATTTTAATTGCGTTTAATTTTTTAATGGACGTTTAATGTCTTCAATGGACTCGAAACGGTTTCCCCGGACGGTCGTTTGAGTTTACTGAATAGCCAGAAGTCAGACGGAGATAAATCAGGCGAATACGGTGGTTGTGGCACGATATTGGTGGAAAATTTAGCGAAAAACTCACGAAGGATCAATGCAATGAGACGGTGCATTATCGTGGTGCAAAATCCAAGGGTTGCCGGCCCATAATTCCGGCCTCTTTTTACAAATAACTTCGCGCAAACGACGCATAACACTTAAATAGTATTCCTTGTTTACAGTTTGCCAGGACGAAAGGAATTCGGAAGAAAAAGACTGTCAATATAACCTTGATTTTTGACCTGTTTTGACGTGGTTTTCGACTTCAGCGCACTTTTGCCACTGTATTCGTATGTTTTCGGGTCGTAAGCATATGTAGATAGATCAAAGACTCTTCGCCAGTATGTTTCATGGCATCGTGGTAGTCGGAAAGCATTGTTTCACAAACGTTAACTCGACGCTGGTTTTCGAAAAAATTTGCTGATTTTGGAACCAATCGTGCTTTCAATTTTCTTAGGCCCAAATGATATTTCAAAATGGGTTTTACTTATCCTTCCGATATTCCAACGATGTCAGTAAGATTTCTGATTGTTAATCGTCGATTCTCAAGCACCAATGCCTTTATTTTATTGACGTGTTGTACGCGGTTCGTCAACGCTTTCTCAACCCTATTTGAATAATTTGTACCAATCAAAAACACTTGCTCGCGACAAACATTTATCATCAAAGGCCTTTTCCAACATTATGTACGTTTCGGCACCAGAAATTTGATTCCACATACAAAATTTAATGAATTCTTTCTTGAATAATTTCACTATTCGTAAAAATTGCCGAATGCACTTTATGTGCTTCAGGAAGACAAGCGTATACTTAACACTAATGGTTAAAATTAATTTTAATTTTGATGTGATATTTGACACAAATGTCACTGACTGGCAAAAAAAAAAGACAAAAAAAATTTGATTTTCGTGCGAAATTTAAATTAAAAAGTGTTACTATTTTTTGCCCACAGTGGTATGTACTACAATTGCTTTTATTTTGTTTTCATTTTGCATTTAGAATGGTTTATGAATGTTGGAATTAGCATATTTTATTTAATCTACACTCAGAAAAACAGAAAAATATTTTGCAGACAGCCTTGAGGCTTAATACGGGTTTTGGTTAAACATGAAATAGAAAAAAAAAAAATTGAAAAAACCTCAAATAGCTTACATACTATGTAAGATTAATATGTACAATTTAAGAATGAAGAACTTTGAAATAAATACGATCGGCGTTCTTCAACATTTTTTGAATAAAAACAATTGTTTTGAGTGCTTACGACATATTCGATATTTCAAAAAATAAAAAAGTATGACAAATTTTGATGGATTTGATTTTAATTAAAATGATCCAAATGTACATACTTCCATAGAATGAATAGGTACATATGTTGTTATGGAAAAATATTTCTCCGAATATTTTTGAGAAATGCTGCCGAGTTGTCAATATTCGGACGGAAAAAGATCCCTGTCTAATTCAGGTAATGTTGACTAACGATTGTGGGAACTGTCGACTGCTTTAGCCTTTATACTTGGTTTTAAACATAATTTATCTATAATAATTTAAAAAAGGACATTCGTATTAAAATTAATAATTTAGTCCGCAAATGCTCATTTTCTAAACTTGTTCCAGTTTTACAAAAAATTAAATATTTGAAGTATATAAATATAAACATTAGAATAAATATGGCCGAAATATTTCCATTACAAATATTCTGTAATTTGCCAAATTTAATACGCAAAAGCCGATTTAACGAATTAAATTAATTAATTTGACGTTTTTCCCCTTAATTTTTTGTTCAAAGCGCTCAATTGTATTTGAAATGCATGACACACCGGCTTTTAAACTTTTATAACCAGAAATGTGCCGAAAATGTTTAAGCAAAAAAAGAAGACTGCTTAAAGTAATAGAAGCGTATATACGTACATTCATTAATATATAGAATTTGATATACCCATATCTATTAATGTATGTATATATATACAAGTATATGTTCAAAAATATTTGTATATAATTCTATCGACATTTTAGCTTTATATTTTTTCCATTCGGCGTTAGTTTAGATCCGCAAAAGTTGTATTCATTTATATAGCGCGTTTAAAATTCATTTAGCGTATTTTCATGCTCTTATTTATTTCTCTGACATGCGTTTCAATTCGCTTGACTGATAGTTGAAGATATGGCAATCCTTAATCTGTTCCCACCTTAATTCACACTAATTGAAACTCTGCACTCACTACGAAATTGTTTTCGTTGGCTATTAAATTAAGTAAAGCTAAAGTGTAACTCATCTAATTTAGAGTTTGCTTACTGCAGCTGTGATCAAGTGTTTCAATTATCCTGCCACATGCATTTCACTTTAAATGGAAATGATCCATCCATTAACTCACACTGTAACTTACAAATTAAGAAATTTCCAGATAGATTGATTCGAAGAAAATATTGTGATAAGGTGTTAAGTGTATCATATGTATGCATGTGTGGGGTTTATAATTTGTGAAAATGTGTGATTGCTATTACTACTCTTATATGTGCATATGTATTTATGTATATACATATATTATTTGTATATATTATTTGTATAAATGTCAAATTATGTATTGAAAAATTTCAATTATGATTTATATGTTTAAGCATAAGCGTAGAGATTGATTGATAACGTTAGTAAATATTTTAACATAATGGCATACACATTCACTAAGGTTGTTCTTATTTATTGACTATTTTTTTCTTTGCTGCTTAAAATTTTTGCCAACAAATTAACAGAATGTTGAAATGTACATATTTAACTGTGGAGCAAATTAATCCATTCAAGAAATGTATAATCAGAAGGGAAAATGAAAAAAATACCCTGACAAATTAAAAAAAATAATAATAATATAAATTTATGTTAGATATATCTGAAGAAATAAACAACTTATTAAAAAAATAAAGAAATAAGTTTTACTTCACTCTTTTAGTATATATATCTGAAAAATATTTTTTTTAAACTATTTTAAAAATTAAAAACTTAATATTTGCAACTTTAACTATCAAAAAGAATTTTCTAAATTTCTATATTCCTTGTCATATATGTTAATAATAAAAATGACACAAGTAATTATTTTCTTCTGTTTTTAAAGTTTCACCTTAAATAGCACATAGTAAATTACAATTTAATATAACCAATTATGATTAAATTTCGTGGGCGTGAGTCTAATTTTATAACCCTTCCTGATTATCCGTGGCATTAAAGTATAAATTTCTATTATAACGTTCGCTTAGAGTTAATAAAAAAACAGATAAAAGCGAGCTTAATTTTTTGTTTCAAATCGAGTTTTGACCCATGACAAGTAGTTCACAAATTAAATTAAAAAAAAAAATAAACAAAATTAAAATTACTTTATTTCTGCTTTAGACTAGTTAATATATTAGAATTATATGTATATATATGAGTTTGAACCAAAATTCAACGGAAAGATAAAAAACTTGAAAGAATAGAACAAAAAATAAAAAAAAACAACATTAAAATTGCTTGCTCTCAACCTTTTACCAATTATTATTTTAATGTATATATTAAGATGCATAGGTTTGAACTAAAAACCCCTCGAAAATAGTATCTTCAATACAATATTCAGTACAAATAAGAACAGCACTAATTTTAATCTATTTCTTACAACCGCAATCCCACAAGCATTTTTGTTGCACATAAAGCCACTAATGCAATACTAATTGCTATTTATGTATATACACCGTTATTATACATAGTGCAGAGCGCATGTTGTTAACTATGTGCAACTTAGATATTTGTAAAATTATAAATATGTATGTATGTACATATATACTTACTCGCCGTAATATGGCAGCGCCTGCAGGTATCCGAGCGTTAGGAGTAATGTTAACACTAAAAAGCTACCACGCAACATCTTTTACTAGCGATTTTCACCCAAAAGTGAAATGTTCACCAAAATAGACACTAAAATAATAATGAAAAGAAAATCACTCAAATATGACTAGTTAGTTTAATTGGTAATGTCTAAAAAATTGTCACTATCTGCAATATGAATTTCTTTTTTCGAATAGTTTTTTCTTCACTCTGCACTTTTTACACTGTATTAATTGTTTAATTACCGTAATTATAGAGCAAGAGTTACTTGCAAAATACTGGTTTGCAATTTTCTTTTGAAATGCTAGCAAGTCTATAAAGTTCGCTTTTCGTTTCTATATCTATTTCTTTCTGTAATATTTTTCTAGATCACTTTGAAATCCCAAAGTTTCGTAGTCAACGAGTATCGCAGTTTTAGTTTTGTTGAGTTCACACGTTGTTCTCTATAGCACCGTTCAATATTAACTGAGTACACAGAACAACAGTGCCGGTATTTATAAGGTGCGCTACCCCCTACATCACCTGCCACTTGAGCTGATCGTTGTTGGCGATCGTCAACTACGAGTTGGTTTGTTTGTATGTATGTATAAATGACAATCGGCTGGCAGGCTGATTGCCCGTTCGTTTAGTGCGTTGTTGATGACTTGCCCGCTGCTGGTAAGATCTTTAGCGGCTGATGAGGTTTGGCCCGGCGGCGACCTGGCTGTGCCTCTTGCTTGTATTCGTTGACTGGCTGAATGAGTAAGTGTTTGCTTTCTTGTGTTTGGATGCGATCGCTAGCTGCATAGTAGCGTGTATGTATTGGTTGGTTTTGCTGGATGAGTCGTCTTTGGATTGATGCCGTTTTTACGCTACTCCCCCCACATAGTACAATCGGTGCAGCTTCTTTCAATTAATTTGTATGCAATATCGGTTTTAGTTTTGTGTGCTTTTTATCTTTATACTCTCGCAACAAAGTTGCTAAAGAGAGTATTATAGTTTTGTTCACATAACGGTTGTTTGTAAGTCCTAAAACTAAAAGAGTCAGATATAGGGTTATATATACCAAAGTGATCAGGGTGACGAGTAGAGTTGAAATCCGGATGTCTGTCTGTCCGTCCGTCCGTCTGTCCGTCCGTCTGTCCGTCCGTCTGTGCAAGCTGTAACTTGAGTAAAAATTGAGATATCATGATGAAACTTGGTACACGTATTTCTTGGCTCCATAAGAAGGTCAAGTTCGAAGATGGGCAAAATCGGTCCACTGCCACGCCCACAAAATGGCGGAAACCGAAACCCTATAAAGTGTCATAACTAAGCCATAAATAAAGATATTAAAGTGAAATTTGGCACAAAGGATCGCATTAGGGAGGAGCATATTTGGAAGTAATTTTTTTTGGAAAGTGGGCGTGGCCCCGCCCCCTACTAAGTTTTTTGTACATATCTCGGAAACTACTATAGCTATGTCAACCAAACTCTAAAGAGCCGTTTCCTTCAGGCATTTCCATATACAGTTCAAAAATGGAAGAAATCGGATAATAACCACGCCCACCTCCCATACAAAGGTTATGTTGAAAATCACTAAAAGTGCATTAACCGACTAACAAAAAACGTCAGAAACACAAAATTTTACGGAAAGAATGGCAGAAGGAAGCTGCACCCAGGCTTTTTTTAAAAATTACAAATGGGCGTGGCGTCGCCCACTTATGGACCAAAAACCATAACTCAGGAACTACTCTACCGATTTCAATGAAATTCGGTATATAATATTTTTTTAACACCCTGATGACATATACGAAATATGGGCGAAATCGGTTCTCAACCACGCCTTTTTCCAATATAACGCTATTTTGAATTCCATCTGATGCCTTCTCTGTATAAAATATACATTAGGAACCAATGATCATAGCGGAATAAACCTTTACTCAAATACGGTATGTGAGCTGAGGTATCCCTTGTGGAAAAATTGTTGTGATCGGACTATAACTTTTCAAGGTCCCTGATATCGAACACGAAGAACTCAGTGCCCAACCTAACCTAACCTAATTTTTCACCGAAAATATCGGTAAATCTCTCAGAATTTAATTCTAATTAATTTTACAGCAAAATAAAAAAATATGTAAATGACGGATAATGAAATCTCGATTATCACTTTATCGTGCGAGAGTATAAAATGTTCGGTGACACCCGAACTTATCCCTTCCTTACTTGTTTTTCTTAGTTTCCCTTCGTTGTTTTTATTTGGTTGTTTTGCCTGCCAGCGTTTTTACCTTTTCCACTTTCTACTAAAGTCTGACGTTGCGATTTTGAGTCCAAAATGTTGTTTGTGTATGGAAACTGAAATGTTCTCGATCTTTAGTTTCTTTTGTTGTGGTGCTGTTAAACTGAAGTAAATTTCGGAATATACATACATATATATAAAGGAAAAAAACATAGTTACATATGTAGCTAATGTATGACTCTTTCGAGACTCTATGCTTATTAGACCGTCCTATCTACTTACATACATATGTATATGTACATACATATGTATAAACAAAAAATTTAAGTTTCACAGTGCATCAGTCATTAAAACAGTTTTGCAAGATGATTCCGTAAAATCTAACCTGGCTATTGTAGGGGTAGCCTTTTTATAACATAGTAATATACTATATTAACTCTGTTCTTACGGTATTATCATTGTTTAATTTTCGTCTCAAGAACTCAATTTTTATTCCGAGTGTGTATTGGCCTTGAATACTCCATTATACTTGGTTCTTTAATCGCAAAGATTTAAATAATCGAAAGTATGTATAAATACAGGGTTTTGTATTGGATGCTGATCACGATCATCAAAGTGGACAACCCAATAGCTTCACATAAAATAGTCCATGCGACCCATTATTCATAAATGGGAAAGCGCCAACAGCGTTACCAACATATTTCTATCGATACATATAGGGTATTCCATACCAAATCGACCACTTTTGAACCCGACCCCTTTAGTTTTTGCTGAAACTTATCCATCCTTTCCTACCCTTTGAAAAACATTTTTGAGAATTTTTTCAAAATTTTTTGTCCAATTTCATAAAAGTTATGAATTTTTCAAAAAAATGGCTTTTTTTATTTTCAAATAGCCATAACTTTTGTAGAAATTAACTTTTGGGGACCTTTTTTTTTTAAATTTTTGTTTTTGAATGAACTTTTCGAAAAAATACACGACAAAAAGTTAACACGATCAATTATAGATATAAAATAATCGATTCATTTTTTGCAATTTCGCCATTTTTTTTCAAAAAAAAAACTTCAATTAATTTGATCTCTGCTAATCCCGGAGTGGGTCGATTTTTTTTTTATTTTTTTTTTATTTATTTAAAAAAAATTGTCAAATTTTCAAAAATGAAAAAAAAAACTAAACTTTATTTCTATCATATAAAATATATAATTTAAAAATTTTATGATATAATATTCTCAATTTATAGACTTAATTTACGAATATAATCATATAATCTAGTACACTGACTATAGGTAAGTCTATAATTGTCCAACCCTAGTTTATCACCCTTACTAATTGTAGGTAAAAATTTGAATCTTGGTGATTATATTTATAAAAAAAAACCGGACCGATAAGTAATTTCCACATTAAAAAAAGAAAATATTTTTTAATTTATAACATAGATGAATACTACCGAGCAAAACGTTCCTGCCCAGATACATATCGGAATATGTTTCGGTTACGGTTCCGACTGATTGTTGATACTGTTCCTCCACTTGTATATCTTTTTAATATACATATCTACAAAACTTAGTATATTGATGTGCATATTTAGTGCTTTTAATGTTGTTAGTACAACTAACATTTTGTTAAAAATTACTAGAAAAGTTAGCAGTGTTTACTACCTACACTCTTATATTACACTCTCTACTTTTGCTGACGTCTGCCAGTTTTTTCAGTTAGCATACACTTGGTTAATTATTGTTTAAATTAGTTGTTAAGAAATTAGTCAATTATTTTCATATAAAAAGTTATTTCCTTTAACCCGTAACGTTCTATCGTCTATATAATATAATTTTGAAAAACAGATTTCATAACATATTTTTTTTTATCTTAAATAGATTTTTATAACTTTCACTTCGAAAATCATTATTACTTGCTTCCTTCGATATACTTCAAGTTTCTTAGCAGTAAAATAAATAAATTGTAACTACAGAAACGCCTTTCTCAATTAATATCGATTTGTCGTTATCGCGTCGCATAGTTACAATTAAGCGTGTTTATATTATTATATGTGCTATTTTTACACTTTAACAACTGGTAAAAGGAATTTGTATTAACCTGAATTTTATTAGTATTTTTTCAGTGGTATAACTTTACACTTTTTTAAAAAAACTTAATTAAAACGTACGGTCTGTATATCGTATACAAACAAGAAAATGTAAACAAAACCAGCTGACAAAAAGCATAAATCAATAACTGTATATACTATGAACCAGGGTTGTATTTATTTCTGTTTCAATGATTTTTATGACTATGCGCTTTGAAAGCTCAATGCGAAAGGTGCCTTATAGAAGAGTTACTTAAGGGTTAAGGGACTTAACTATGATAATCTGTTATGGGAATATAGAAAATGTAATCGAATTTCTATTTCAGACTTTATGTAATTGAAAGTATTAAGAAATGTTTATAAAATACACAATCACCTTTTTAAAGAGGGCCGTGCGGAGCGATAGTATTTCTAAGAACTCTATGTGCTATCTCAAATAAAATAATATTTAATGTCAATAATATTTGCTAGTACGTACTACATATATGTGTTAGCTTTACATCAGTTTTTTGCAAAATGACGGTTTTGTAAACAATAGGTCCAAATGCTAGTAAAAAACAGAAGAAAATGTTGATTTTGTCTGCATTGAAGCCCTTCGCAGGTGCATTTCTTATAGCATAAAAAGATCATTATCTTTATTTTGATAGGTCAGTTTGTATGGCAGGTATATGCTATAGGTGACCGATCTGAATAATTTCTTCGGGGATTGTATCGTTGAGATCGTTATATCACTATTAACCATTGAATATTTTTTAGGGCCATAAAGTGTACTTTAATCAAAATAAATTTTTCGAATTTTTGTAAGTCCTAGACTAACCTAACCCATTAAAACTGCCAATCATTAATTTGCTAACATTAACTTGAGTTTAGATTAATTTTTCTACACACGTTTAAAAAATTAGAACCTTTTTTAATACTATAGAATAAGAATTTCGGCATTTGCGGTCAGCAAACATTGGAAATTATTCTGGAAACAAGGGATTTAAATAAGTATATACATAATACATTAGGGTGTGTCATTCTACATACATACATATATACGTACTTATATTTAATTTTATGCTTAAGAGTTTTCGTTGCACATAATACACTCTTTTTGCATTTAAGCTTATGAATATATTTCGTTGATTTACTCGTATCACTTTTGGTTTTTTCGACTCTTCCTTCGGAGTGTGCAATTACTTTTGGTCATCTCCCATGAAAAATTTCCAAAAAAACCAAGTAAAGAAAATAATTTCGCTGAGAAAGGAAACAATAAATATAACTTATTTAAATTGTTTACGTAGGTTACCTTCCATATTTCGAAATTTGGGAACCCTAGTGTTTCAATCCAGTAACTCAGAACTTTAGGGTAAAGTTTGACATTTCTGATGGTATGCATACTCAGAACATTTTGTACGCTATTTGTGTTGCTTACAGTAACTTGAAATATGCCTCTAGGTTAAAAAAAATGAAATTAAACCGCAAACATTTTCGAACGATTATTTTTTGACGTGGATTAACTCAGCAACAGTGCAACGATGAACTTAAATCCGTTTTCGGCGACGAGGCTCCATCAAGGGCCAATGTTTATCGATGCTATGATAAATACAATCGAGATCGTTGGCCTCCTGGTTTGTAAAAATGTTATGCTGAGTTAAAAAAAAAAAATAAATAAATTAAAATTAAAAGAACAAAAACAGCGAAAAAGAAAATTATAAAAAATGTTTGCGTGTTTTATTATTTTTTGCGGCTTAAAACGTATTTTCTTATCTACTTTCTTAAGAGCAAGTACCAACAAATAACTGAGTGAACTAAGTGAAAAATATAAACACAAACGACTAACCAAGACAAACCCGACTTGAAGGCTAAATTATTTTACAGTGAAACTTTTCGCTATTAGAATATTTTTACATTGTACAGTTACAAACAAATTTTCAGAAATATATTATGCGATGCTAACTTACAAACTTCAATTACGTGAATCCAGATTTTAAGCTTCTTTTTTCACCCATATACAGGGGAGAACCGATTAGTACTTAGCCTCTAAAAGAAAAACGAACATTTTGGAAAAATTAAGATTCTTTTTAACATACATAGTCTTGCCTTAAATCTTTGGAATTTATAAACGATGATCCAACTTCGTTAGCCCTTCAGAACAGTTTGCACATTAATTTGACAAATTTTGTTGTAGCAACGGTGAAGATGTAAGTCAGTTCGTTGGATCTCTGTGTTCCTTTACAGGTAATCAAGGATTCATACCTTTTGAATTGCAGAAAACAATGGCCTTCTCTCTTCCGCCCTATAAGACAGTTTTCGTCTTGATCTGAACAGGTTCGCCATTTGTAGTTCACTATTCGATTTGGACAATTCATTGGTCTTTGCTGTATATCATCTACTGATTTAACTATTTTGAAGCGCGTTAAAGTTGATAGCATTGAAGCGCTCTTTAATTTCACTGCTCGATTTGACTTCCCGAAACAAGAATTGTACACGTCTAAAGGAATGTACTAATAAGATAGCAAAAATTTCGAATAAAATATATTTATATGAAAGATGTGTGTTTTTAGTCACAATTTAGTTATGATGATGTTTCCTTGTCGTTTCCTAACCTACTGACCCAAATTGTGGCTGCACTTTTCTCCTCTTCTTCTTCTTTACTGACGTAGACACAGCTTAAGCGGTTATAGCCGAGTTAACTACAAGCGATGCGAGGTGCTTCTGCACCAGGTCTTTCCAACGGAGTGGAGGACTTTTTCTTCCTCTGGAGTGTTTTCGTCTATTTGGACGACTTTACTTAGCCAGCTTAGCCGCTGTATTTAATTCGCTGAACTATGTCAATGGCGTCGTATATCTCATACAGCTCATAGTTCTATCGAATGCGGTATTCGTCGTAGCCAACGCGCAAAGGATCATAAATCTTCCGCAGAACCTTTCTCTAGAAAACTCGTAACGTCGCTTTATCAGATGTGGGCATCGTCCATGCCTCTGCACCATATAACAGGATGGGAATTGCTGACTTATAGAGATTGATTTTTGTTCGTCGAGAGAGGACTTCTCAATTGCCTACTCAGTCCGCAGTATTACCTGTTGGCAAGAGTTATTCTGCGTTGGATTTCGAGACTGGCATTATTGTTGGTGTTGACACTGGTTCCAAGATAGACGAAATTATGACTGTCAACAATTCCACTTCCTCGTTCACTACCAGATCCATTTGCTTGGCTTCCTTATCCATTCTGGAGAAAACAGAACTAACGGCGCGGTTGTTGAGGCCAATGATATCGATGTCATCGGCGTACGCCAGCAGTTGTACAGCTCGAATCCAAGAGCAGATTGGAAACCTTTGTTTGTCAAACGGCTGGGAGAGGTCCTTCCCGGTCCTGACGGAGCTTTTGGTATTGCTCAATGTCATTCTACATAGGCGTATTAGTTTTGTACGGAATAAAGGCAGCTTCTTTTCATGCTGTCAGAAGCAGCTTTAAAATCGACGAATAGGCAGTGCGTGTGTCGATCCTCTTTTCTCGGGTCTTTTCCAAGATTTGGCACATGGGGAATATGTGGCCAGTTGTAGATTTTCTAGGCCACATTGATAAAGTCCAATAAGTTTGTTGCCAGAGGGTTTTAATCTTTCACACAATAAGTTCGATGGAATCTTAGTGACGATGTTGAGGAGACTTATTCCACGGTAGTTGGCGCAAATTGTGGGGTCTCCCTTTTTGTGGATTAGGCAGAACACATTTAAATTCCAATCATTGGGCATGCTTTCGTCCGACTATATTATGCAAAGAAGCTGATGCATGCTCCTTATCAGTTCTTCGTCGCCGTGTTTGAATAGCTCGGCTGGCAATCCATCGGCCCCCGCCGCTTTGTTGTTCTTCGGGCAGGTAATTGCTATTCGAACTTCTTCATTATCGGGCAATGGAAAGTCTGCTTCATCGTCATCGACTGGGGAATCGCGTTCGCCTTCTGCTGGCGTTTTACCTTCACTGCCACTCAGCAGGTTGTTCCCTCCATAAATTTAGTGTGCTCTGGGCATCAGTCACTAGATCACCCCTGGGGACTCTACAAGAGTATGATCCAGTCTTAAAACATTCTGTTAGTCGCCGCATCCTATTGTAGAATTTTCGAGCATCACCCCTGCCGGACAGCTTGTCGAGCTCATGCATTTCGGCTCCCATCGCATCCCAATCCGCTAAAAAAACGACCCAGATAGCGCTACCAAAATACAAAAGATGTGATAAGCACATTGAGATGCTTTAAATAGATTCCTGATCCAGATATAGACCTTAATGTCGCCTTCACTCAGTCTAAACGCACATCTGTGAGCCTAAGGTAGGCTTTCGAACGCATCTTTCATGTCCTTCTGAAGACGTATCTGGAAAGCCCTTTTCCTTTATATAATCACATGAATTGGAATCAGATACGAGAGTTCTTGATAAATATTATCGCACCAGATATTTATTGTGCATCATATGAATTTATTTAAGTGATCACTCTCTTCAGTACCTGCAGACAGGTGATGTTAGAATTGATTTGTAACACCTTGAATTGTATTATATGAAACGCACAATAGATACTCCCTTATATACATACTACATACTTGTATATGTAATGTATGTACTTTTGAATGTGTTACTGCATTAGAGGTGCCAATTACACAGTTACAGTTTTATACATGTTGCCTCAGGTGAAAGACTTATTGTTAGAAATTCGTTGGAACTTAGTGTCAGGCAGATTGTAAATAAAATACTGAAGATTCTTATGTGGACAAAGAAAACAATACTTGTTCATTGTACAAGCTACAACAACACACTTGTATTTGTAGGTAGAAACAAGTATGTATGTAATGCCAATAGTGATGTAGAAGACAAACTATTTAGTTGTTGACAGGAGTTATTTCATTTTGATTATGATCATAGTCACAGGCCCGACTATGACGGCTATACATCTACTGTTCGAATTATGATTACATTAAATCTATCAGAACCTCGTTGTTTTTAAACGCCTTCGAGTGATCTGTCATACTTTTTCATTTTTTGTGCTGTCGAAGGTGGCATAAACTCAACAAATATTAGTTGGATATCAGGGTTTAGGTTAAAAAATGTTTAACTTCGACAATTCTTCTGGTGGTAAAGAAAATGGAAACCATCTTTCTTTTTTGACAATTTAAAGAATATTGACAATTTGTTACAAAATGATACTTACTAAGCCAATCTTCGAACTCACCTTTTCAAGAACGCGACGATGATTATAGGAACTCCTGCTATCTGGAACAATATGAAAAACGGGATCTAAATCTACATAAAACTTTCGAGTAAAGTATATATTATTGAAGGAGTCATCACAGCGCACCTATGTACTCTTAAGGTATCACCTTCAGAAAATTGGTAAAGTAGATTCGGCGGGAATGCAGAACATGCGCGAAAGATGATGAGAAATCGAAAAATTTACTTTGAGACACTAGGACTTTATATATGCAAATGCCAAGCCTTCAGCCGAATGAGACGGTATGCATATATTTTACAGCTGGCAATGCTTCAACCCAAGACACATTGGGTGGATGTGATGGAAAATATCAGGTTTTTTACCAAATTCACTGAATTGCTAGATAAGGGTTAATTTTTCTACCACCCAGGAGCACAATGGGCCTAATGATAGACAAAATGCCGCCGCCAGCGGTCTGGCGTGCCTGTGCCTTTCTTTACAACCACCCAATGAATATTTCGTAATTTTCGTAAAATTTTGGACTGGTAAAGAGAATTTAAATTGTTTTTTTTTTTACTATTCTACCTATCCCTTAATTATAAATGTTCAATAATTGCGTTAAGTTTTTTTATTTACATTCCATTCATTGTTTGTAAAAAAAAAATTATATTAAAAACATATAAATAATTTGTCTTTAATTATTACACTTTAATATTTATTTCTTATATTATGTCTATTATTTTTCTCCAGACAATGTTAATTCTCATATATATTATGTAAACGAAACAATAAACTTGTGTTATACACAGGAATTCCCCTCGACAAACTCGAGTCATGTCTTTGCTATCAATAAATCATGCTAGAAAAAAAAACAGTACACAAATATTATTGTACTCGGAATGTTGAAGACTTGCTTAAAAAAAGAAAGCATCATTTTTCTTTCGAGAACACTCATATGTATTTGTACGGCATACAACATATATATATATGTATAAAGGGTGATCCATGTCGATTTTCCCTACATTTTTAAAGAATAAACACAGAAACTTCAAATTTAATGGTAAATATTTAGGATCTTTCGAAAGAACGTTCTTTTGCATTTATTTTTTGAAGATTATCTCTTTTAAATGTTGGCCGCGGCTACGTCTTAGATAGTCCATCCGTTGAGTTTAATTTTCGATTACCCGTTCGAGCATTTCGACTGGTAATTGGTGAATGAAGCACGTGATATTTTGCTCCAAGGTCTGAATCGAAGCGGGATTGTCCGCATAGATTTTAGACTTTATATATTTCCACAGTAAAAAGTCTAACAGTGTGATATCACATGATCTTAGTGGCCAATCAACCGGCCCAAAACCTGAAATTATCTGCTCACCGAAGTGTTCTGTCAATAAATCCACTAACGATGATTTCACCGGTTCACATGACAACTTGATACAATTCACGCGTGATCTGTCAAAAAAAGTCGATTGATAAATTACGTCTACTTGGATCACCCGTTATATATGAACAAAGCTAAAACAATAGCCATTTTCTTGACTTCGCAGAAAAGCTCATTTTCATTGCTCTGATAAATTAGTACCTACGTCTCCGTACTCACATGTGTTATAATTTAACTTTTATTTTTGTTTTATTGTTTAACAAGCGCAAATACGTTGTTTACACAATACTCTGAGTCATACTACATTTTTTATGTATGTATGTATATGAATATATGTTGATATGTATAGCATATTAATGGTGTTTTCATTATGCAACACAAAATAAAATACATACATAAGTATATACATACATATGTATAGTATATTGTGTATAATGCCGATAGAACTGGTGAAAGAATAATTTTTTAGGTTATCGTTACAGATTGACACTTTTTAAAACTGTTCTAAGGATATTTAATTACTAACCATATTTATATTTTTTGCTTTTAATTTCGTTTCTTAATTTTGAAATATGAAAGAAGTGTGAAGCTCTGTTTTTTTTTTTAATTCTTTTTTATATTATCTAAATATTTTGTTAAAATTGGCATGAATCACAAGTTCTTAACATTATTTTACGAACTGTTGCTGTTTTTTATATTTAAACAAATTTTTATGGGAGTACACGTATCACTGAAATGGACGGTATGCAAAAAAATGTCGATAGTATTAAAGTCCAAGGTTAACCGAATTTTTATCCCCAAGGTACTAAGTGATATTAACTCGCTTGATGAAAAGTTCACATCCACTTTCTAACAGCGCTTCTTATTTTATTTTTCCGTTCGTCTACAACTGACAGAAACTATCGTGAACCGTGAAATGTTTTTTGCCGCACCTAATTATTTATAGAAATAATTTAAATTTAAATCCCTTCCCTTTATAAGTGATTGTAAATAACTCAATATATTTCAATTTTATATTGATCCCCATCCATAATTTTCATATATGCTTGTACATACATACAAGTATGTACTACATATAGGATCACACCCACATACATATATGTAATTGTTATATAACTGGCAATAACCTATAAATATATGTATATTATACTCGTATAAGTACACATTTATACATTAAAATAAAGCTATGAGTGCGGTTCAATAAATATTTACCCTATCTACCCTTGGGCACCACCATCGTAATTCGAGGAAATTTCGGAAAGAGTCGAATTTACTAGGTGTGACCTACATATGTACATCAACTACATATGTCAGGTTTATGTAACCGGAACGGACCCGAATTTTTATCCGGTCAAGGACTCAGCAGAATTCTGTGGCTATAACAACAAGAACAATACATACATATATCCTCCTTTTCCCAAAATTTAATATTTATTTTTGTAGAATTTATAGGAATATTCAGAAAAAATTTGTTTCATGTTTTTTGAACAGGGCATGTGCATTATATGCGTAATCGTTTGTGCTTGGTTGTGTAAAGAAAAATCGCGAGCATCTATTATACATAGTACATACATTTATATAAACTTTATTTATTGAATCTATAATAACTACTCTTCATAGCTTCAAGTTTTCCTTAGAAGAACTTGATTTTAATCGTTCAATTTGTGCGACAGCTATACCTCATCGTGGTCCGATCTGAAAAATTTCTTTAAAGATTGTGTCATTCTCTTATAGAATTTTGTGAAGACTTGATAAAAAAATATACATAAATATGTATATTTGACCTAACGTGTTCACTTATGCGAAGCCACATATACATACATACATACCTATGTACTATGTTACCGCAAACTAACCTTGTATATACAATATAGTACAGCTACTTACATGTACACAACGTATTTATTATAATATTTATTAATATAATTCGAGTTTCTAGAAAAAATGTCAATGTTCAGCAAAACAAAAGTTGTTGATAGCAGCAAAATATTTTTGTATGCATATGTATGTATATGCTGTTATCAACTTTTAATTTAATTTTTATATAAATATGCAAACTTAGTCGTACCAATTTGTCTGTAGTAAGTACGTACAATGGTACTTATATATGTATGTAGGTAAGTGTTTGAAGCGGGCATATAAAATGAAAAAATGTGTGTCTTTGGTTCTATGGATTCGCATGTGATATTATTTTGACTAATAGGTTGTCTAGACATATCTTCAATTTGTTCAAAAACAACCTAGAAATTCAACAATTTATATTATTAAATAATATAAAACTAAATATATGTAATTACAAGACACGAAACATATTTAAATTTCTAAATAAAAATTTGCACGTTTTGGGAATACTTAAAGAAAAAAACGCGATTTTTTTCGAAAATTTATATAGACTGTCGTATGTATGTGTCGTAAATTATGTATCGAAATAGTGTTCAAATTTCAAAATAAGCAAACTAGTTTAGAAGTTATGAGAGCATTGAAATATTGAGTTCTGGAGAAAACGCGTTAAACTTTTGTAATCTGATTTAAACATTCATAAAGCAGGTATAAAAATAGTCAGAACTTTATCAGTTTTGATGGAATCAATTTAAAATTTATACATAAGATTCTTAATATTATGTATTCACTTAAGGCAAAAAATTATTCGAACACAATTGAAAACCCCGGTAACTCCACATATAGTAGTAGTTCTACGCTCTTGATTGACATAAAACTGTCTAAGGATCATACTGTGGGTATTTATTACTCCAATAGTTTATACTATTTTTTGATAACATGATTCATTAACAACTTTTTGAACAAATAGTTTTGCGAAACACTGTGTCGGTAAATACGAATTTTCGGAGGATTACTTTTGAAGTCTTTGCCACCCACATTAATATTATAAGGAACAATAAAAAATATATTTTATACTTGCGCTTGTGTACATACATACGCAATATGTATGCTTGTGTACATTATTTATTATGCAAATTGTGTGTAATGACTACATAAATGTATCTGGTATTTAATTTTTGGTGAAATGATAACTTGAGTACAAACTCTAAAAAAAGAAATGAGAGTATAACTTAATATTTTTTTAAACTAAGAGAATATTATGACACTAGTAAACTGAATATATTAAAACTAAGGTTTTTTATATCAATTTTAGTTTGCGATTGCGGAGACGATATTCAAACCACTTTTCGTGAACTCAAAATTAACACAAACTAATGACAAATCGAAATTTTATACATATACTGTTACGTATCAAATAGCTTGATTTTTATTGTAATAACGGAATATAATATACTAACGATGTTAAAGCGGAATTCTTTATTAAAATTTTATATCATTTGCAAGACTATTAATTAATAGTCTCAATAAATAATTTTAGTTGTATTTGTCGCTACCAAGCTTAATTAATAGCGATAGGTCAGCAAGTTTTTAAGCGTATACATATATAGTTATTACTTATGCTTTTTTTGGAATGTACTTTATTTAGGAACAAGCCTAAAAAAAATTAAAAATTCTATTCAAATAATATATCACTAAACCGAGTCCCAACACTATACCAAAAAGTGTCACACGATTACGCCAATGATGCTTCGAGTCATTCATTAGCTGCACTATACGCAAAGCTGCTTCCCGGGTTGCTTCAATACTACCCGAATTATCAATTACGAAATGGGACTGTTCACATTTCTTCTCTAATGGCATTTGCGAGTCAATACGCTTTTTAGCATCTTCAATTGAATATTCGTTCCTTTGCATAAGTCGGCTTAATTGAATCTCAGGCTCACTGAAAATATTAAATCATACTTAGTGAATATATGTACATATTGGATTTTGCTTTGTATTTACCATGACACGGTAACAATTTTATAAATGAATTCCATAAGTATGCCTGTTTCGAAAAGCAAGGGTAAATCGAGTACAATCCACGAGCGACCACTCATGAAATGTTTGAAAACTTGTAGGAATATGGTTCGATGAATTACCGGATGTGTAATTTGATTCAGTTTTCCGCGTAACTCTTTGTTATTAAAAATTGCCTTGCCCAAAGCTTCACGATTGATTTGTTTAGTTGGTAGAATAATCTCATCTCCGAATACTTGTCGTATCTTATGCCAACATGTTGTCCCAGGTTGAACGACTGTAAATTAAGTTGAAAAAATCGTTCATTAAAATTAATTAATGTTAATTGTTACTAATACTTAAAAACTTTTTTTAAGTTCTCACTTTCACGGGCTATTCTGTCAGCATCAACCACTGGTATACCATTATCTAGGAACACTTGGCTTACGGTACTTTTGCCAGTAGCTATTCCTCCAGTTATAGCTACTATAAACATTATCACTTTATTTAATATGCTCAATTGATTCACTCGTAGTTTATAGAGTTTCTAAATACGTCTGGCTGTTATAACACAGCTGACATTAGTATATAAGTATAACAGAGTATAACAGTTTTTGCAATTTCACTGTGCGTCTATTGCCAACCATTCTTAAAATATACTTCCATAGCTTAAAATGAACTTAAAAATTCCTTTTTACAAATATAATCTTTTGAAAGTGCTGATTATTTTATAGAACAAATGTTAAATATTATTTTAGTTTGAATGTTAACTAATACAACATTTAAACTTGGTTACTTGAAAAGTTTAAGTTTAAGCATACAAATACCACTCTGTTAGTAACACCAAATCATCCCTGCCGGTGAGCTTGGTAACACCGCATTCGCCGTCGCCATTTTATTTTCTGTTCGCCCGTAAATTCTTTGTGAGGTTCAGAAGTTCAGAACGGTGATTTGTGCGCGAAACATTAAATAATTTCATCACTTTTGATAACTTAATTTATAAATAGAACTTAAGTAATTTTGTAGTGCTTCTTATTCTTAAAATACACATAATCTTAAACGACAAAATGGTTGATAAAATTGATATGAGTTTGGACGAAATAATAAAAAGTCAAAAGCCAAAAGCTGGTGGCGTACGTGGTGCCAGTGGAGCACGTCGTGGCGGCGGAAGACCAAATCGCGGCGGCGGCGGTAATACTGACGGACGTCGTAGGCCCGCAGGTGGAGCTACGTTAAAAGGACGTGGTCGAGGAGGTGGAATACAAAAGGCGAAATTCGCAAGGGTAAAGAATATGAATTAAATGGATAACGATACGTGGGATTTCATAATTTGGGAATAAAATTAGCGTTCGGCAGCAAAAACCATTTGTGGAGTCATGTGCTTTCTTTGCTGAATTTATTTTTGTTTGGTCATTTGTATCCTAAAAATAATGTGGCCGACAGAATGACTAAATTACAGCATATATTTGCGATCGCAATTTTTCTTTTTCGCGATATACATTAAAAGAAGACGAGTGCATAAAATGGCTACACAACGGGACTTGCTGAAAGCTACTGACTTTGGATGAAGGAGTATAAAATAAAAATCGAAAAGAGGGATGAATAGATACGAGGAAGTTTTATGGCTGTCGTGAGCACTAGCTACGACAGGAGTTTGACTTTTACTTCAAAGAACATTGCGTCTATTAACATGTCCTGTATTGTTATTTTATATGTACCTCTTAAACCAGTTAAATTGAACGATAAATGTTTACTTGTACTGCTTAGCAGTGGTTATGTTTAATTTTATTTGAATAACTTATTAACTTTGATTTGATTTGACCGATCGACTGATGCGTCAGCGATTCTCAATTCGTTCGTTAGTTACGCGCGTTCTTACGTTGGCGCGTAAAACGCACCGTGTACTGCTGACCGTCACAGTCACCGTAAGCGGTCGGCGTTTGTGACCAGTGGTCCCAAACAACTAAAAACGCATTTGCGAGTACAGTTGTAAAACTGCAGCAACGCTGTCGGAGATCGTAATCGAACCATAGATTAGATCGCAAACTCCAGAACAACTGATCAAAAAAAGCAATCCATCACAACCTACTACTCCTACTTCCTCTAGGGCGATGTAAACAGCGCTTGGAAACATGACATGTACGACGGGCCAAAACGCGGTATTTTAAAAGGATCAACTGAAGTAGCGAAACTACTCGTCTCGAACTTGGATTATGGTGTATCGGACTCGGATATTCAGGAGTTATTTGCTGAATTCGGCCCGCTGAAGAAGGCAGCCGTACATTATGATCGCTCTGGACGGTCTTTAGGTAAAATTAAACGAATGTTTTAAGTTTTGTACATTATAATTAACTTTCGAAACTATACTCATAGGTACCGCTGATGTTGTATTTGAACGCCGCTCAGACGCATTAAAGGCAATTAAACAATATAATGGTGTACCTTTGGATGGCCGACCAATGAATATTCAATTGACCACATCGGACGTTTCTGCTCTGACAAGAGTTGGTCGTGTCGGAGGAGGCGCTGCTGGTACGGGCGGTAGTCCGGTTAAGCGTAGAACTGGAGCAGCCCCACCTGCCAGACGTGGAGGTATTAATTTGAGAAGTTAAAATTCTTAAACAGCCCTAACCAAAATTTAATAATAGGTAACAACGCAGCACGACGCGGTCCCCCAAATCGTAAAGGCGCAGTTGGTGGAAAACGTGGAGGCCGCACCAAAGGGCCTGAAAAGACAGCAGCTGAATTAGATGCCGAGTTGGATGCATATGTTAATGATATGAAAATTTAGATATAGTATAAGAGATTATTAGCTAAGACTCGACTTTAACTTACATATTGACTTTGACTTTAAAATATTTGAAATAAATGTTACATGAATTAAAGAAAAATATCTTTAAAACCAAGAAGTACAAGAACTCAGAGCAGTACATACTTTCAACATTTTATACGATGTCACTGCAGATTGTATGTTTTTGTTTATGTATCATCAATGTATTAGCTGACTTAATTATTATGCATTCTTTTTTAATCATAAAACTGAATCCATAACTATTTCAAAGTAAACATTAACAAATGGTTGTTAAATTTTTATATATAATTCGCATTTTCCTAAAAGTCAATACCTTTACAAAACTGTAAATAAAAGAATGCACTTTCAAAGTAAAAAGGTCTTTAATGGTTAGTTTATTTACTTGGGCAAGAAAATACATATATCAACAACATTCAATTTTACAAGACCATTAATACCCGAGAGAATTTAAACAAGTAAGGCAACTTTTTGAAAAAGTTAAAAAAAATGAGTTATAGCGGCAGAATTCTGCCGAGTTGACAGTCCTTGGCTGGACAAATATCAGGGTCCGTTCCGGTTACGTAGACCCGACTGTCGTGGGGAAAAATAAAATGAGTCAAAGAGGTCGGTAGGAAATTCATTGCTAGACTACGATTACAATAAACAGCTGCGTCTTTCGTTCTTATAACATAGTTCAGGATATTGAAATCTTAAAAATATCGTGTGTAAACTTATATGAAAATAATTTATCATTGAGCTCTAATAATTAAATAACTTTTTTTAATTTTAAAAATTATTTTTTCCGCATGGCAATTAAATGTATTCTTTTAAGCATCTCCACGAAAAAATAAAAAATTGTATACGAAATATTAATAACAATATATGTTATATGCAAAATAAAATTGATTGGTCAAATTTTTAAAATTAAATTATTACAGCCTTCTATAGTGTGAATACAGCCTCATTATACCTTCCATGTGTGATTTATGTAGTTGGCAACGCTAACTCTACCGCTTTTTCGCATTAAAAAGCAACCAAGTTCGCTTGAAAAGTGCTTCGGCTTCTATATAATTCTTTTCATTTTGCTACCGGTGAATTTAATTTATACAAACGTTTATTAGCGAAATATATTAAATATTTCGACAGAATTATACTATTTACTGCATAGCATAATTTAAGAAATAAGTTAAAAGATTTGCAGATTCACTCTGGTAATTTGATAATTACTGCTAGTAGTTGCTTAAAAATTGTCTGCGTCGCTGCTATCGTAGCTTTCGCCGCTGTTGCTTTGTTGTTTTGGCGCCTTTGAGCCAACGCTAGCGGCGTGAATAATTTACCAACTATGGTTGACCGAAGTGATAATGGTAAGCAAATTTTTTTTGGATGCTTGGAAATAGAATTAAAAACATATACTTTTGTAGCTGAATCTTTCGATGATGCCGTTGAAGAGCGCGTCATTAATGAAGAATATAAAATATGGAAGAAAAATACACCATTTCTTTACGATTTGGTAATGACACATGCATTGGAGTGGCCTTCATTGACTGCACAGTGGCTGCCGGATGTCACTAAACAGGAGGGAAAAGATTATTCTGTACATCGTCTGATTTTGGGCACCCATACTTCGGACGAACAAAATCACCTCCTCATTGCAAGCGTTCAATTACCCAGTGAAGATGCTCAATTCGATGGCTCACATTATGATAATGAAAAAGGCGAGTTCGGAGGCTTTGGATCTGTTTGTGGGAAGATAGAAATCGAAATTAAAATCAATCATGAGGGTGAAGTAAATCGTGCACGTTATATGCCACAAAATGCATGTGTTATTGCAACGAAAACACCATCAAGCGATGTGCTTGTCTTTGATTATACGAAACATCCTAGTAAACCCGAACCATCCGGTGAATGCCATCCTGATTTGCGATTGCGGGGACATCAAAAAGAAGGTTATGGACTATCATGGAATCCAAATTTAAATGGTTAGTAAGAAATTCAATATTTGTTTTGCAACTAATTTAGATATTTTGTGTAGGCTATTTACTGTCTGCGTCTGACGATCATACAATCTGCCTTTGGGATATAAACGCCACACCTAAGGAGCATCGGGTTATTGATGCAAAAAATATTTTCACCGGTCACACTGCAGTCGTGGAAGACGTTGCCTGGCATTTGTTGCATGAATCACTTTTTGGTTCTGTTGCTGATGATCAGAAACTTATGATCTGGGACACACGTAATAATAATACGTCAAAACCATCGCATACGGTGGATGCCCATACGGCTGAAGTAAATTGTTTGAGTTTTAATCCCTATTCTGAATTTATTCTGGCAACCGGTTCTGCTGATAAGACAGTGGCATTATGGGACTTGCGCAATCTCAAATTGAAACTACATTCCTTCGAGTCGCATAAGGACGAAATTTTCCAAGTACAGTGGTCACCGCATAATGAAACAATTTTGGCTTCGTCTGGTACGGACCGTCGACTACATGTATGGGATCTATCGAAAATTGGTGAAGAACAGAGCGCAGAAGACGCCGAAGATGGACCACCAGAGCTATTATTCATTCATGGCGGTCATACCGCTAAAATATCGGACTTCTCGTGGAATCCAAACGAACCGTGGATAATATGTTCGGTTTCGGAGGACAACATAATGCAAGTATGGCAGATGGCAGAAAACGTATATAATGACGAGGAGCCCGAAATACCAGCATCTGAATTGGAAACAGCCACCGCATAACTGATTCTAATTATCGTGTTTTTATAAATTACAAGTTTTTTAACTACTGTTTTGAAATACTACCTATGTCAATATCCATACGTGTGGGAAAAATGATATATACTTTCTTTTATAATTATTTTCTGTTTATAAATAATATGTATGCAGTTTTAGTAATTTATTTGTTCTGTATTAGTATGCAACGCTCATCTATTATTACTAGTAAGTTAGACGGTGAGCGCGCATTGTCTCAAATATACACACGTACATATATATGCATGGGCACAGGCTGTCCAAATAAAGAAAATTACTATCTTACTAATGCGTAGAGTAATACGTTATTTTTTCAATAATTTGCTAAAGGTTCTTATGTTTCACACAAGCGATTTAGTTCGTCTATATCTTGAGAAGAGTCGAGCCTTGTTCAATGGGGTACAGAAACTAAATGGAGGTTTGGAGATTTCAAATGTCATTCAAAATTTATTTTTAGTTTTGGAAATATACAGATGTTTTCAACATTCTCGCTTAAGAAATTAATCTAAATAGTAGGTGCATTTATTTCCAAATGCTTCAATTGTTATGTCCAGTGAACGAGCGCTATTCCGACTACGGCGACACACAATGTTGCCTTTGACAACATCTCCAATTGCTATTTTTTGCGTTTTCTCTAGAAAGAATACAACTTGTTTCCAATGCGTTGGTTTACTTTCAGCTGAGGTGCTAAACATCACCGGCACTGGAAGGTCGAAATATGTGTCAAAGTAGCCCACAAACGCAGATAATTCACCACTCTTGATACATTTGAGATTGAACGAATAGGTGAAGTTTGAATAATTCAAATCGACTTTCAGTAGATTCAAGTCGGCTACCATATTTGGTTCAGTGAGAATATGCTCGGCATCCACCACATCGATGAGTGGTTCATGTAGTACCTCTTTGCGCATATTTGACATATTTAGACCATACACATCGTCCCAGTATGTCACGTGATCTTTGTAGAGCGACTCACTGCCATAGCCAGCAATGCTCATTGTACAACGATTTGGAAGCAGTATACCTCCCGGTTTTAGGTGTGTATCACGCGCATAAATTACACTGTCCAACATTCCTTCAAATAGCAGGAAATATCCCATCCACTCTGATATTATAATGTCGAATTTTTCCTGTGGTAGATTTGTGTCTTCCAAGCGTCCCTTAACCAATGTAACGTTGTTAATATTATTTCGCCTAAAGGAAATACATGATCCATACATATATAAATATATTGTAATAGAGATCATTAGCAAATGTCTTACTTCACAATATCCATTGCATTATATATAATATCGGAGTTATCTATACCAACGACACATTTTGCTCCGGCCTGCGATGCGAAAATTGAGAGTACTGAGGTGCCGCAACCAACATCAAGCACGTCCTTGCCATTAACAAATTCTTTATTCAGTAGTAATGCATCACGATAACTTGTCGTTCGAACTGTATCCTTCAAATATAAGAATTCATCAATAAAAGCTAATTAAGAACAGGCGCTTTTTTCACTTACGGACAGCATTTCATGGTGTATTCCGAAATGCGCGTAGCTACTGAAATAACTGCTATCAGCTTCCAATGAAACATATGCTACTGAATTGGGTGATTTTAATTTTCTATTTCGCACATTCGTTGTTGGTGTTGTTTCCTTATCCAGTAGTCGTTGAAAACTTACACGCATTTTTGCCATGTCCTCTCTTGCTTGTTCGAGCAAAATGTCTTGTTCTTTAACCTTTTCTTGTAAAGAATTTATTGTAGATAATAAATTTTTTTCGTTTGCGGTAGCGCTCTCGTTACCTATCACAGACGCCTCAGGCATGTCGTCATAATCTTTAGAGGTGAAACATATATTTGAATACTATATATATAGTATATATATGTATATATTAAGCTGTGTAATGTATTATTAATAATTACCGTAACTTAGCCATGCTTCGTACTCTTGAGGTTTTAAATATTTTTCATCATTCCAAAATGGTATATCGGCTGCTAGGACTTGTTTTGCCGGTACATTCTCGCAACGTATACAGTTTATCAACTTAATAAACGCATACTGATCCATATGGAACTTACTTTTTAATTTTTGGAAATCAATGCTGTGATCTTTCTTTAAATGCTCCAATCCTATTTCTACACAATTTAATTGCTGTTCACAAAATAAACAATGGACTGGTTCCATCTCCATATCAGCTTCGCTGAAATCGTCATCATCGCTACAACTATCCCCATTGGTACAAGCATTATTGTGCTCCTCATCAACAAGCTCAGGCATATCTAATTTGAAAGTGTAAACGTAACATTGTTCTTATATTTTAAATATTTGTGTATAAACATCTTTAAATTGTAGCTACCTTGATCCATCGTAGTATTCAAAAACAAAACAATTGCACGTGCTGCAAATACGGGTGTGCACTAGGCAGTAGTTGCCAACTTTTTATGTAGATGATTAAATAATTTTACCCCGCATGAAATTTATTTTTTATTAATAAATTGTCAAGAGTTTTTAATTTGTTAACAGTTAAAACGCATCTGCCTAATTTTTGATTCAATTTGTTCAATTCGGCTATTCTAATATAAGCATATGAACATTTTATTACTCTATGTCAGCATAAAAATTATTTAAAAATTATAAAACGAATTTGTTTTTGTCTTAACCACTAAATGCATGTTACGTCAGACATAAGTTTTAGATAATTTTCTTTAATGATAAATAATTTACTTAAAATAATAGCGTGTGAACAAGTATTTATAAACAAGCAAGTGCTAACCCAAAATATAAAAAAAAATAAAATATTCCCAGCTGATTGGCTTACATAACCTCTTCCGCTCTTTCCAAAACAAACTAAAATCATTTGGAATCATGATATCGGTGAGCATATAAAAATAATTAAAATAAAATAATAAATAATAGCTTTTCAACCCTTACAGGCGGTACGGAGTTTGTTATTGGAGCGTGTCTCTGTTGGGTTATCCCTGCCTCGTATTACATCGGTGCTGTATAGCACAGAAATCGCTGGCAGCAGTGCGGAGCCCATTCAGAATATTACAACTCCTGCTATTAATGAAGTTGCCGTCGAGAAAGATAAACTATTTAGTAAATTAGAAATTGAGTTGCGTGGAGTTGACCCAGCAGTGCTCAAAAGTTATGCCTGGTTTGCAACGACGGCGGCGAACCACTTAAATATTGAAGTAGGCAAAAGGTGCGCATACCTACACATACAATTTTACCTTCATAATATTTTATTTTTTTACTTGCCAATATTTTCAGTTGGGCTGAACGTAAGGCACATCACGATCGTTTGACTCTACTAAAATCGGTGCACATTTATAAGAAACATCGTGTACAATATGAAGTGCGCACTTATTTCCGTTACATGAATTTTCACAAAATGACGGGTTCAACACTAGATACCTTCCTCGAGTACATTGAACGCAATTTACCTGAAGGTGTTGCTTTAAATGCAACTAAAACTGAATTGCAAGAAATTCCTGAGCATTTGAGGGAGCCACCAAGTGAAGTTTAATGTATTTGAATTCGAATTGTTTTAGTTATTTAAACTTTGTTTACAAAATATAATATATAATGAGCTCTTATTCCGTTAATTATATTTTGCATATATTGTAAGAACAAACAAAATATTTACGGTGTTTTATATTGTATCTAATAGGAAAATCTCGCTTGTTCATCAATTATTTTCATTATTTTCTTAGCAGAGTATATTAAGCTCGCCACTATTTTTGTAACACACAAAAGGAAACATCGGGGATCATTTTAAATAAATGATCAGCGTGTCGGACTGAGTCGATTTATTCATGTTCGTCTGTATATAATTGAATTCGTCCGTCAATTTGTCGGAACAACTGAACGATCAAACTCATGTCCTTGTATTGGAATCTTATTATTTGGCAAGGTATCGTCCTGAAATTTGACAGCCAACTCCACAACCTCCAAACATCTTGATAAAATTGGACATTATAGCATATATTTTTCATTTAAAAAAATCAAGATATGGTACAGTGCTTTTTATACCCTTATTTTGCTATGGAAAATGCGCCTATGAAAGGCATTGTCAACTACATAAATAGCTGCTTTTGTAGGAGTAAGTGTATTAATAATGAATGTGTTATCATAGAGAACGGAGTGGGAGACTTGGTACGATTTAAAATCAAGCACTTGTGAACTAGTTCAGAAGTAATTGAATTTAACACATGTTGTTAATAAAGTGCTGTAGAGAAAAATACAAATCTATTGATAAAGGCGGCTTATCTCAGAGGCATGTTTTTATATTTATTAACATAAATTTAATAATACATTGCAATGACTTCAATAATCTGAAGTTTATGGCGATCAGTAGCGCTTTAGTTATTGCAGACGTTAAGACGTTAGCTGCAAGAAAAATTCAGTAAACTGCATTTTGATAAAAAATAAAAACATATTCCATGCCAACAATCAAAATGAGATTCTCAAAAACGCGTGCTAGTCGTTTAAGCCAGGTTAAATTATTGGCAATTGCTGTATTGTTGCAAACCATTCGGAAGGCTGAGTGTTTGTATGAAGATACTATTTTGAACTTTTTGGAACAATTACGTGTTCGCATGTGTCATCCTATTCCACAGTTAGGATTGCCAGCCTTGGATCCTTTTCAAATTCACCATGTCGAAACAGAAATTAATAACAAATACTTAGTAGAGTAAGAACATTGTTTATGAAATGTATACTGTTCTATTTTACTAATCGGGTTATACACAATATTTGCAGTTTCACCGGCTCTGTCACTGATTTCAACCTGACAGGATTATCCGATTTTGATATAGACTTGCGTATTTCTACAATACGAAAATCAATAATTGATATTACTTTACCAATGACAGAGTTTAAATCCATTTACACTGCCAAAGGATCTTTGGCTTATATATTGAATTTGAGCGGTGATGGCAATGCACAGTAAGCGGTTATAATATTTTAATTGTAAGGTTTATATAACTTTGATTTCTTTTTATTACTAGAGCACATATAAAACACTTAAACTTGCAAATATCATTTAATTTGGGCATCGGAAAATTCCTTAGCATACGAAATTTGAATATTACGGTAAATTGGTCAACATTTTAATTTAATTTTTATATTTATATGTCTTTATATACACATATTACAAAATTGCTGCGTAGGTCATTGTCGGTGAAATATATATGGACTTTGAAAACTTGCTCGAGGAGGAACGAATAAATGATTTTTTCCATGCTTTAGTCAACGAACTAGGCTTGGAACTATTGGGGGATCTTTGGATTGATGAAAAAGCCTTGTCAGAGCAATATATACAAGAGGTAATATTTACATATATACATACATATACTAAGTATATGATTTGACATGGTTATAGCTCCTTCGTTCGATCGTTTAAATAACGTTCCATTTTCATTTATAGCGCATTAATACTTTTATTGGTCAATACACTCTATCTGATATTTTAAAGATAATTGGGGACAGCGGTGAGGGCGAACCTATATTTGATAGTGGACCCCCAGGTGATTGCAAGGATGATATTACCTTCAATTAAGCTATTATCGAAAAAAACTTGACAAGACTGAAATAGCAAACAAAAGCTTGGTCATAAATTCCGCTATGCAACGCACAATATGCAAGATTGTCCGCAACCTTTATAGTACATTTTTTTATCTACTTAAGATTATTAATCTTTAAAAATCCGAAAGTATAAAACGGTGATTAGATTATATGTGAACGCTATTCTTAATGGAATTGTTATTATTTTATAGTTCAATAAACATTTTTATTATCAATTTTGACCACCTACCGTTAAATCACGTGTATGCATCTATAAAATATTTGCAAACAGATCGAAATTATTTCGAAAAGATTAAAAATGTTGAAATTTTGCGATTAAAAATACGTTTGAATATATTTACTTACGATACAGATGTTGTTGTTGTAGCAACATATTTATTTACGAGAATTTTATGTATTACTAGTTTTTTTATTGCAGCGGCGTATTTATTATACCCTGAAGCGTTCTTTATAAGATAGAAATTCTGGTTCGACCCGTTTATGTAGAACAGCGTGTAGTGGTGTTATTATCCAATAGTTGGCATATTTATGAAAAGTTTTTAGGAATAAATTAAGTGGTTGTATTTGTTCGTCAAGTAGCCGGCATTAAAGGAAACTGTTTATTTATAATTATGCCTTTAGATTTGAACAAGCACATTGAACGCCAACAACTCCCCCTCCCAATGTAAAATATGCATGAAAAGTTTTATTTATAAATACATTGATGCCAATAAAGTCGCTATATCAAGAAGCTAATACATGTATATTAATTATCAACTTATGCATTATTAAGCAAATTAAATAAGTATTTTAGTTGACACATATAAATTTTCTACCGGATATAGATTTATGCTGTTCCGGTAACTAGCAATTAACAGTGTAGAAATGTCATTCCTACTTCGTACTGTACATATGAAAATTAATTAGAATCAGCTGCTTTGGAGTAAGCAAATATCAGCTGTTGGTCGTGCATTCAATTCCGGAACATTTGAATTTTATACATTTTTTGTTATTAGAAAACATATTATTAATGAAGGCGATAATACAAAGGGTTTCTGCCGCAAAAGTTACTGGTATACATAATGGTATAAATGTAAAATATTATAATGGCTTCCAAATCATACAGCATTTCAGTTGGCGACGAGCTTATTAGTTCCATTGGACGTGGTCTTTGCGTGCTCGTGGGTATAACACATTCGGACACAGAAAAGGATGTGGAATATATGTAAGTCTGTTCTGGATCGTTTAAATTTATTTTATAAAACTTGATAATTATAGTTCACGCAAACTGCTTGCTTTACGTTTATTCGAAGACACGGCGGGTAAACGTTGGCAGAAAAGCGTCAAAGATGAACAATTGGAAATATTGTGTGTTTCGCAATTTACACTCTATCATCGGCTTAAAGGAAATAAACCTGATTTCCATTTAGCTATGCAAGGTGATGCGGCCCAAATGTTGTACAACTCATTTCTTAAACGTTTGGGTAAGGATTATGATGGGGCGAAAGTTAAAGGTTTGTGCGCTTTAGTTTGTATTTATGTATATAAATAAGACAATTATTTTTACCTATTGCAGACGGTAAATTTGGTGCTTACATGCAAGTTCACATTCAAAACGATGGTCCTGTTACTGTTGAATTGGAATCACCCGTGGTAGATAGTAAAGTTATTAAAGATTCTCAAACAAAAGTGAATAATTGTAATGAAGTAAAACAGCCTGAATCTACGGACATCGATAAATAAAATTTCTAAACATTTATTTAGGAAATATCGTGCATTTGCAAATTGATTACTATTTTTTACAGAAAAAATTAGCCGGGGGCACAGGGGTACTCACATTCTGTAACTGGGGAGTTGAAAAGTTTATGTCCGATTTTGAGTATTTTTGGACGTGAGATCACATAACTTAAATTCACTTTGTATGCAAAGTTTTATTTCTAAAACGTCATTTTGACTCTTGATTTATACACTGTAAAGTCAAATAATCAGATGGAAGTTATTTTTTCATAACATAAGAATGCTGGGTAATATTACGCTCCAAATTTTTTAGAAATTAGTTGAGTAGTTACTAACATAAATATAGGATTTTGCTTCATCTTCTAGCTTATACATGTATTTAGTCACTCATCGCTTTCTTATTTTTCGAATAACGGCATTTTGGAGGTGTGGCAGTGGTCCGATTCTCCCCACCTGCAATACCGGTGTTTTTATTGCGACAAGTTTCATTTTTTACACTCTTGCAGCATGTTGCTACAGAATATAATAGTTTTTTTTACCTAACTAAATCGATTTAGATATAGAGTTATACATATATCTATATATATAAAAGAAAGTCGTGGTAGTTACACCATTTATGACTCAAGAACGGCTAAACCGATTTGGCTGAAAATTGGTGGGGAGGTGGCTTAGAACCAGGGTAAGGATATAAGATACTTTTATGCCATTATGTTAAAATTCAATACAATTCATAAATACAAAAATTATTTTCAAATCATAAGCATTTGTTAAAAGTTCATGTAAGAATCATTTCAGAAATTTAGTAATTCAAAAGTAGAGAGAAATAAGTAAAAATTTTAATATCCATACCTGCTTAGTATATGGGCTATATTAACTGTGCTCCTGAACCTGCTTAGTATATGGGCTATATTGACTGTGCTCCTGAACCATGCAGTTTTTTTAGGACAAACTCGTAAGCTATATTTAATATCGCAACAAAAAATGGCATTGTCAAGGTATTGCGGACACTTTGCTAGATTATGGGCGAAGAACACAAATGCAGTCATAACCAGCCAAACATCTAGCGGAATAATTGGAGTGTTGAGAAAAAGGTCTATTAAAGTTTGAGATATATAACTAAGGCGCAATGTCGTTCATTGTGTGATAATAGTATAATATGTCTGTATGTTAATTTATTGAATTGGGTCAATATTTCCCTTAGCCCCCATATATGTATGTACATAATAGAATAATTTTCGAATTTTCGGCTGACTTTATAAGTGAGTTATCTTAATTAATGTTTTTATTTTAACGATACATCTTTCAACATCCGGTCGACTTTATATATTGTTGACGGTATGTGAGGTACCTTAATGCAGCTTTTTTTTATCTTCTTCAGCTCCTCCTTCGATGCCGTCTTTATCTCGTCAAGAGAAGCGTAACGCCGTCCTTTCATGGGCCTCTTCAGTTTAGGGAACAAGAAAGTCACAGGGGGCCAGATCTGAGGAATACGGTGGCTGCGGCATCATTAGTGTATTGTTTTTGGCCAAATAATCGCGCACAAGCAACGATGTGTGAGCAGGGGCGTTATCTTGGTGCAAAAGCAAATTTTTGCTCTTCCCCACATCTGGGCGTTTCTGGCGGATTGCTTCGCGTAAAATGCGCATAACTTGCAGGTAATATTCCTTATTGACCGTTCTTCCCCGTGGCAAGAACTCATGATGCACCACGCCTCTGCAATCGAAGAAAACTGTCAGTTACGATTCGCGATACTTTTTGAACACACCTCGTATGTACATATATAGTATGGTCAATATCATCATATCGTTTTGCAGCCTAATTGATTATATTAAATTTAGTCTCTTCTTTTGAGTTTATGTAACAAATATCGGATTTGAGGGTAATTTGATGTAATGCAAAATATCGGTCAATTTATGTTGCAGCACACCTTACAACATTGTAACTTACCTCATTAATCTCATTAATAACAACAACAAATGCTTTTATTTTAAGTGAATTTTCAATATACGAAATTTATTAAACAAATTTTGTTTACAATTTTTTACAAATGCGTTTTGTTTTAATGTAGTTTTCGTGTGTATGTGTATGTGTGTATATTATACGTATGTTTAATGTTTATAAATGGTATGTTATTTTTAACTCATTTCATTATTAATTTATTACAATTAGTTATACAACTATATGTGTATATATGTATGTATGTTTGAAGATGTGTTGATAAGAATATCTAACTGTATATTTTAACATGCTTTTAAAAATTTGCGTAGTATAAATAATTTTGAAAAAACTATATGTATTAAAGAAATGCAATTTTAGAGTTTTGACAAAATCAGAAATCGTTACAAGTTATACTAACGTACGTTGTAATATGTATAGATTTTTTCTTTTCAATTTTGTTTGTTTAAACATATGTAGATGTATCGTTTATATAGATATAAAATATATATATTAGGAGAACATAATTATAATTATGATTTAAAATAAATGAATGCAAATTATAGGCATTTTAATGTTTAATTAATTATGTATGTATGTATGATTTCAAGTATCGTAGAAATGAATGCTAGTGGTTATATGAATGCATGTATGTGTGATGGTATGAATGATGTTTTATTACATACATCCGTTTGTTTTTTTTTACGATTTTTTGTTTTTTTTCAATTACGATGTAGTGATTAATATTTTATAATTCATTGTTGTTCTAGCTTATTATTCTTCAGTTCATCAATATTGTTGTGACTGATGTTGGATGCGGGTGGATTTGGTTATGTTGGGTTTTGTGTCTTTCACACTTTTTGTCTTGGTAGATATTTAGAAGGGCGATACACTTCGGCTGGAAAATACAAAATCTACGCGCCAAGTGTTGTGCTGGCGCGCCAATATCGTATTTTTAAGATACTGCTAAGAGACGTATGCGTTTGAACTGTTGTTGTTGTAATTATTAATGTTTGTTTTTTGACGGACAAACTGCAGCTTGATTGAGCAAATATTTTCTTTTTTTTGGTTTTTGGTTTTTTCTTTATAATTTCTAAAGCAACATCTGTTAATCGTCTAAGCCGACGTCGTCGTTTTTTAAGTTCGTTGAGTTGTTGGTATGAGCTGCAGTTCGTTGTTGAGCACTTTTCGTACACGCTAAGGTTGTGTGTGTAGTATTCAGGTGATGCAAATGTAAATATATGCGACATGATAATGATGAATTGCAAAAGCTCTGAACAATTTCAAAAGCTTGAATTTATAATTGCAATTTAATGATGATGCTGACTTTGCTGATAGTGAGGGTGGCGGTGATGTTGGTTGTGCGGTTGTTCGTACGAAAATTGCCAAATGCCATGCAGGTTTGTGTGTTTTCTCGCTTTTTTAGTTTTGGAAAATTATAGATTTTATGCTCGAGTGCATAAATCTCAATTTTGCTATGCACATTTGTTACTTGTAGAGTAATTGCTGTCCGTATTAACCACATCTATGCAATTTTGCTCAAATATTGCTGTTAATTTTACTTCATAATCATTTGCATGTAAATTGTATTGATTTGTTGTTGCTGCTTTATTTTGTTTGCATTTCATGTTCGAATCGTCAATTGTCAGCCAGCCAGTTTCTTTCGTTGCAGGTTTTGGGACCACAAATTTTCAAATAAATTATGTTTGTATTACTACTTTTCGCTGTATAACACTTGTTATGTGTGTGTGGTAGTGTGTATGCATGTATATTTTTTTATTTTCTGCTTGATTAGCTTAAATACTAGTTATTTTGCATTCTCTTCAATTCTTTATCGCCTTCAAACTACTTTTATTATATTTAAATTTTTGCTCTTAAAATGTTTTCTCGCTACCTGGTTAGTAATATATGAATATCCACCGCAACTCTCCACCCATCCATACATTCATTTCATTCTTCTTTTAAAAAAAAGTGAAGGACATTTTAATTCCTTCAACGGCTGTTGTTATCATTATGTGATTTGCTGATGATCAATTAGTTAATTTTAAGATTTTTTATTTTTGTGTTGGTTGGTTTTTGTGTGTGTGTGTAATATATTTGCTCTTTTATTATCTTTTTTCGGTTTCATCACTTCATCTCAGACCCTCGCTTCTCTGTTGTTGATTTTTTCCCAAACACGGAACGAACAATACACAGGCGATAAAAACTTGATTTACCAGAGGCCTGAAGAGAATCCACCTGGTGGAATGCGATTCTTATTGATGACCTGATTGGCACCATTCAGGGTGGGCACCGCGTTGTTGAAAGAATTGCTGGGCTTGTAACCCTCACCGGTGACGGGATTACCATCTAAATGTAAATAAAAATGAAAAATAATATATTAGAAAATATGTAAATTATAAATATTTAAATTTAAACTAACGACTTTGTCATAAAAATATATTAAATATTTATTAATTTGAGCAGTACTTATCAAAGTATTGGGAAGTACTGGAGAGGTATCAAAGAAAAAAACCAAAGTAATTACATTAAATTAGCATTACTAAGTATTCATTGCAGTACTTTGCATTAAATAAAGTGTCATAAAAATAGGAAGTAACTATTTATTTCCTCTAAACTCTCTACGTGCACTAGTGTATGTGAGATATCGGTGGTGTGGGAGATATGTACATATATGTACATATGTTGCATTTTCGTTATTGTTAAGTATACCATGTATTAGAGGACAATTCTGCATAACGAGGCGTAGCATAGAAAAATTAAAAATCAGAATAATCAGTCCGATCTGAACGATTCAGACAAATCAGTCAATATCAGTATACTCCTGTGTGTTAAATTACATTTGGGTATCTCAAAAAACTAATTTCCTAAAAAGCTAAAATTCGTCTTGAAAATCGCTGACTCAGTTTTAGTTGAGGCGCGTCGAGATAGTGTATTAACGTGAGGCTTTTCGTTGTTTGCTGAGCGACGATCAGACTTCTTTTGTAATTGCATAATTACATCTGTCAAGGTTTACTCATTCGGCTGTGGTGGCCATTATTTTTATATGCGAATGGCTTATTTCATAAATAAATCTAACACAATATCCTAATTAAATATTTTCAATATTGACCAGAAATGTTTCACCTACATATTTTGAACCTTAAGTGGCATATCTTTCTATTTGTAAAGGTAATATGTACATATTTGTGAAAGCCTAAACACTCAATATTGAAGTTCTAATTAATTACTATTCTAACTTTCTACTTTTTAAATGCCCCAAATAACTTTGCCGCTACAAACTTTCAGAAATTATTGCCCAGTCACGCGAACCTCTACGATCCTTTGGCTTTTTCGGTTTTATGCCTCCAACACCATCTTCGCCCAATCCCAAACCGGTAATCGGATTGCGTGGCGTTGGCGCTGGTGGTACGCGGTTGTCACACGGTTCCAGCACTTCTTGGCGACCTTCTTTGCCGGGTTGAGTTTTCGTAAACGAATGTGGATTGTCTGAATTTGTGCCTATTTCACGACGCGTTTGTGAAGCGACATCGCCAGCGCCCATATTGCTATGCTTTGACGCTGAACTGAAACGTTGAGCATGGTCTGTGGTCGGGACTTTTGAACGTGATGTGGCTTGAGGATGTTCACTTAATTCAGAACGTGCTGATAAATTGGTGTCTTTTACAGTTACTCGAGAACGTGCGGACAAATCACTGCTGTCAGTTTGTTCTGACGCTTTAGGCTCGCATGGCAAATCTATGCTTAATTGTGGCGTATTGGAATTGGGTGGCGAACTTGATTCCGGTACAGGGAGTGGTGGACATGCTTCATCCGTTTCTTTTTGAACAGGTGATTTTAGTTGATCGGATTTTGAGTGGATTGGTTTGTCGGGAAGTGCAGGTGGCGTAAAGGGATATTTATAAATTTAATAAAAATCCATTGAGCTTTTGAATTTCTGTTAATTGAGGAAATAAAACAAAATACGTCTACTTACTGCTCATTTTGCGGAAGACTGATTGTTGAGAGTGAGTATTAAGTGCGTTCGACAAAAAAATGCGGCGTGCAAAAATGGACGAAGGTACACACAAATCAAAAAAGTTTCTTTTCTTATATGTATGTTGCTTTTTAGCTATTTATATTTAAAAATATATGCACAATATGTATTGTAAAATATTTGTATTTTATTTTGTAAGATCTGCAATTAATGACAAACAAAATAATATGATTTTATGACTTTTCACAACAAAATATTTGATAGCTTAGACCTTTTATCTGCTTTATGAGTTGAAAACCAATGTTTCTGAAATGTTTGTGAGTGAAGTTCTGTGTAGGCAGTGTACGTACAAATTAAACCACGTATAAAATATTGAATGTGTAGAAGTTCACGCAAGTGAAGAATGTTCTCTGAGCGCCATTCACTTGGGAGCGGCCAGAAATGGTCGGTCTTAAAGCAAGTATCCTCTGGGTAGAAAAAACACATCCGTTTGTAGGCGAGTTATATTGATAAAGCGCATCATCCCATCCCAGAGTTGTGCGCTGGGTTTGGGACTCGTTCAGTAAAAAAAAAATGAAAAGGACACAATAGCCTTGGGTGAGAGACAATCGTTCTCATGGCAATCACTGCAAACATATTAAGTATTACGATTTAAGTGCATGCAGCTGGAATGTTAATTAGGAAGGTGCCGTTGCCCAGCTGGCTGATGTCTTCGTAAGAGTAAAGGCTGACATCATCGCCGACCAAGAAGTGTGTTGGACCGGACAAGGATTAAGCCGAGTAGGGCATTTACTAGAGTGACAATATAATTTATTTATTAGAGTGGCATATTCGGTGGTGGTGGGAGAGAGTCTCCGTTGCCGAGTCCTGGCATTCACCCTGGTGGATTAATGTCTAGCCGGAAAAGAAGGACTATGCAACCAAAAATGTTTGCTATGAGCGCTTAGAGTGCACCTAAGAGAGCTGTCCCGCCACGTTGTGAAAATTGTGCTTGGCGACTTAACGCCAGGATGAGCAAAAAAGGTATCTTGGCACAAAGGTCGGTAAATTCAGCCTCATTGATGAAACATTGTTATCTGTAGTACTAGATTCCAGCATAGAAAATTTCAACAAACTACCGGCTGTCTCCGGATCTTCCGGTAATAGACGGAAGACATGTCTCCAGTGTTTTCAAGTAGAAGTGTTACGTTGGAGCATTGGGCCATAGTATGTGCTTTTCGACTGATAGCTGTATTATTATGAGCTATGTTAATTGTCTAACTTAGATTAGAATTTTTAAATATTTGTGAAAACTGCTGCTTTACCATAGTCAAAATGCTCCAATCGTGAGTCCCATAATACCTAGGCAGTCATCGTGAAATCCCATTCAAACGGGATACTGAATATAACACGACACATATTCCTATTATAACGTTATACTACAAATAATATTTGAAATGAAGAGTATAAAAGTATTGTCAAACTAACATCTGAGCTATTGCTATATTAATATGTTATTCTTATTAAAGTTTACAAAAACCTACTGAAGCGTAAACTTGTCCTAACTTACTAATCATTGTTTCACTAAATTTAAATACATAAATATAAGTTTACTATATACTTTAGATTAATAATCTGTTTATTTGCTCACCTAATTTTGAGACACCGTTCATCTTCAAGTTTTCAGTGGACGATGATACCGAGGACGATGTCGAAGTGGACACTGAACCACCTTTGCCATTGCTGTGATGACCATTACCGTTAGCCAACAATTCTTGGGCGGCCTCAGTATTTGAACCAAATGGAATGCTGCTCTTCATGTGATTCCTGGCGGGAGTATTTGGACGTTCTGGTTCGCCGAAAAGACGCTGATAAGAATCAACTTTCTGTTGTCCGCGACGTGGCTGATCACCTGCGTGTTGAAAAAGGAGAAAAATTGGAAGTGTTCGTTTGTTTTTTTACGTTGCATTTATGTGTGTGTGCAAACGAAGTCCACGACATAGTGTATGTGGGCGAAAAAACAAACAAAATGAGAAATTAGATCAAATATGCAAGATTGTTGGCAATATTATGTTATATAATGAAATTGTTTATATGCAATATGTAGATATGTATGTAAGTAAGTAGTAGGATAAGTAAGTATGTATATAACATATATTTTTATAAAAGGTAAAAAAGGAAGTTAAAGTGATTCACAATATTTTACAACATAATTTTTATTGTAAGATTATTTGTATACATTATTTAGGTTATATAAAAATATATTATAACACGATTATTGCATAAATATGTGTATGGTATGTACATAAACGTTTTTAATATTTTTTTAGCGGCAGCTGTGACTAAAAATTACTTATTACTGTGACACATAACGGAGGGAGTGCAGGTGTTGTCTAAACTGTGAGGTCATTAGAGACGCATTATTCATAAGTAAAATTTAAAATCACAAAAAAAAAAAATCTTTACACTCGCATCATCACTCGGAGAGCATACGTTTTAACAAAGTAAGTGAACCAAAAAAAAATATATATTTTTACAAACATATACTTACATATGTATGTACCTAGTATAATACACATAATAATCCAAATAAGAAGATAATACAAATTTAGCACAATGAAACAAAAAATTACAAAAATAAGAACCGAAACTATAATACCCTTCATAGGACTTGAGTTTGACAGGTCAGTTTGAATGGCAACTATATGCTCTATTGGTTCAAATTGAGTATATTGTTCAAGAGATTGTAGGTAGTGATGCTTTAGCCAATAACCTGTTCAAAATTCCCCAAAATATTTTGTCAAAATACAAATTTTTCCATACAAGAACATGAGTTTGATTAGTTTTTGTTATTATTGTAGCGATAGAAAACACTCCTGAAGAAATTTCCAAATGAGTTCCGGTTACTTAAACTTGGCTGTCGTGAAAACGGATGAGTTTGATCGTTCAGTTTGTATGGTAGCTACATATGTACATATATGCTAAGTTGAACGATTTCGGCGGTTTCGAGAAATGAGCAGTTACTTGAGGATAAAAAAACGTGTGCAAAAATTCAGATCGATTCTCAAAAGACTGAGGGACTAGTTTACGTATAGGTACACAACGGATATAGCTAAATCGACTTAGCTCGTCATGCTGATTTATGTATATACTCGTATATACTTTATAGGGTAGGCGACGGTACCTTTTGGGTGTTACAAAGCTTATGACAAACTTTATACACCCAAATCAGTGTAATAATAATCCGTCTAATGCTTGAAGGCGAATTCACAATAATCAACACTAACGAACTAAAAAATTACCGGATTGCAACTGCTGAAGCAGTGTGAATCTGTCTACGATACTAGTTTTCTAATTACTAATATAGAAGTCTTTTTAGATTTTTTTGCTTCTTTCTTAGTAGTTTTTCAGCTTTTTCGAAATTTCTGACTTTTTTCATATAAAAAATTCTCTCTTGGGTTTTTTGGATTCATTAAGCTTTTGAGTTAGGTTCGTTTTAGCTATTTATCAGATTTTCATAATCACAAATTTCCAATCTATTTTCAAAAAATGCCAAATTTTCTTTTCAATTAATTTTTAAGAAAATCTAGATGAATACACAGTAATACTCAGCAAGATAATAATAATAAGGAAGTATTTGAAATGTCGCTGTCAACTCATGTTTACATATTAAAGTTTTTTGATTGTTTCAGAAGGGCATATTATTTCCTTTCAACGATTTTGCAACTTTTCTTTTGAGTTTAGCAGCTTGACTAATTTGAAAAAAAGGCAATAATAGTTCAAAACCTATAATTTCAGCAATGCTAGTGGATCGTCCAACAAGCTGCGCTTAGACAAAGCGTGGCAGATTGAAGGGCAACAACTACTATGAAACTGGCAATAATATACCATACATACCTGTTAATAGATATATGAAAGCGGATGAAATAGATTTTGCGGCAAAATTCTGGTGAATTATATTATATGAACTCAATGAAGCCTACCCTGAAGTGTGAGGAGAGGAGAATTGAAAAGTAGGAGTTGGAACCAATTTTAGCTCGATAATAGTATGTTATTCAAAGTATGGCATTAAAGGCATAGTAAGTGAAAATTATACATTCGAAATATTTCAGATACTTTTAGTTTAGTAGCCATCATAATTTACCGCTTACAGTTTGTTAGATATAAACTTGCATATAAGCTGCAATACTGCATTTCTATGAGTGGGAGGAAGTAAGAATTGCGATCGGAATAGCGAAAATTCCAATTTTATGTTTAGCGGCCATAATCCCGTTTCACCACAATTTTGTGATTTTTTTATGAGGCGCGTGCTACAAACCATGCCGCCGCATTACTGAAATTACAAGTAGTTTAAAAATGTTGCTGCTTCTGTCGGTCATTGCTGCCGCTCATTTCACTGTCATTGTCAAAGTCAGCGTTGCATTTTCACTCGCTCATTCAATCGTCCTAAGGCGGTTAAATGAGCGCGATTTTACGCCTTCGTTAGCGTGCGCATCGTTTAACGATTTAATGCCAATTACTGTCCACGTTAATTCCGGCAAAATGTTCGTGCAGTTGAAGAGACTTTTATAAGCTTTTTATTTATGCAGTCGTAATTTGCGGTTTTATTGCTAAATGCCTGCCATGCGCTTAAAAGATACACCGAGCCTGGTATTAGGAGTGTGTTTTGTGGAAATGCTAAATTATGGATCAGTTTACTTTCTACGCATTTGAGTGCAGTAGGACTGATTTAAGATTTGTTTTGAAATTTCTATATTAAAACAGTTATTTGCGATCAGTATTAAATCCTTCGTTTTGATTTCGATTATTTTTGCTTACAAGTAAGCGATTTGATATTGGGTTCCTTTAGATATACTACCATAAACCCAGCTATAAAATCTACAATATATCTTTACTTTCTAATAAAAAGCTCTTGTGTTTACTGGTAAAACCGGGATACTTTCGATCTTTGGGAAACCAAGATTTAACACTTTCAAACAAAAGCTAAACCAATTAAAAATAGTAAAGAAACTAGAATAACTCTGTGGGGGAAAAGGTCTTTCAACCGTATTGAGCTTTTGAGTTTATGGTATATTACACCTAAACATTTTTATAAACTTAAAATAGAGAACAAATTAAGAAATAAACCAAAAAGTTAGTATGCGTTTACGAAAAGGTTAAAAGTCTAAAAAAGTGGTCGTGAATTAAAAAAGTGTAGCCAAAAATAGTTACAAACGAAATAAGGCTGCAACTGCATATCAGTCTTTTAGACGTTTTGTCATTATGCGCTTTATTCAGCTGAATAGTATGATATTCAGCCATCATACATCAGAAGCTGAATAATGTGCTGAATACCGTAACTTTGAGCACTGATAGTTTTCTTCTATCAATTTCTTCAGCCGAATAAGCGCTGAATGACCGAAAATATTGTTATGCACTTTCAATGCTAAGAAAGTCCTTTGACAGCTTTTCAATTAAAATCATTTAAAAAACTCTCAACAAGTCGACCAACCATTTCGTTTGTCTATTTGTATTAATTAAAATTGAATGGGGTGGAAAATTTGGGATTTTAGTACCAGCTATGGTGTAACAAAGTTGCCGTTTTATATTTAAGGTTATGAACAAAATTTAAAAATTAAATATTATAAAAAAATATATTGCTTTGAACTATTGGAAACCCATTTGTGGTATAAAGGTGTTTTGGGTGGAATTATTTTCAACCAACAACAACAATAGTTAACAATAACAACAACGAATGGTAAACCATAAAGAAATATGTAACAATTAAAAACTTGATATGCTTTACAAAGAGAGAAATATTTAGGTACCAATGAAATAGAATCTGTGAGCTCCTTGTCGTACTGCAAAGGCATGAAGAAAAGAAATAAAGAAAAAACAAGAAAAAAATAAAATGTTTCACATTTAATTAATTGTTTTAACTTTTTAAGCTTTCTATGAAATTTACTGACAAAATATGAACAACACTTAAAAATTTAAATAATTAATTATTAAAAAAAATTAAAAATACTTTAGCATTGCAAATCGCATATTTACACAGCGCGGAGACATACCACAACAATATTGTGAATGACGTATTGAATATAGTAAGAAATTAAAAGCTAAAAATGAAATTCGTATTATATAAAAAATAATAAATCTGTACATAATTGACATATGTATGTATGTATGTAGCATAATTTATTAAGTTTATTTTACTATCTGAGGGAAAACTAGAAGGTTTATTTTCTTAAATGTGAATAGGAAAGCTTCAAAGCAGAGGAAGAAAGTTATACATATGTATCTATGTAGCCTAAAAGTAATATATAATAAAATGTATGTATATCATTATAAATGTCTATATATATGTATATATACAATAAAATCTAAATGTAGCTTGTTTGAGAAAAATTATGTATGTATGTGTGCAGTCTTATTTATATTTTTTTCCATAAATTTTATTTGTGAAATTTCTGAAAATTATCTTTGCATATTGGTACAAATTATATGGTAATTTATATAAATATTTACCTAACAAAAAAAATTTCAAATTATTTTATTTGCAACAAACAGTACACACTTACAAATATTAATTTCCACTTTAAATTTTTTAATTATCTATTTCAGGTTTTTAGCACACTTACGTTGGGTCACAAACTCGAGTTAAAGATTAGTGTTTATGAACGTCGTTCTAAAATCATCATATCTAGACGACGTTCATAAATACATAGAACTGTCAAAAAAATCAACCGGACGGCTAAAATTCAATTCTTGGCTAACTGTTCAAAACACTGAAAGTTTTCCACTCAAAAAGTCCTCTTTAAAGCGAGTGAAAGATAATATGTTTAAGGTTAATGAAATGCAGGTTTAATTCTGAACACAAAAATTACTAACTCCACTCGAGTTTATACCGCAATTTCAACGTAGTAGCATTAATTTATTATTATATTATATTTTTTTTTATATTTTATTCATATTTTTTATATTTTATTCATATTTTTATAACTAATATACTAATAACTAATAGACGAAGTTGATAAAAATAATTTAATATTAAAAGACTTACATAAAGTATAAATCTAAAATATAGTGCGGTTATTTAATGTGTTGTATTTCAACATACCGTTATTTTTGATAGCGCCATTTTTGTCACATGAGAAAATATTCGATTGCATGTGATTTTTCACGTTGCGTGGAGTTTGTGGAAGGTCACCGCCGAATATGTCGCTAGTGCCACCGCCTGGAGGCCTTAAGACCCTGAAAAGAAAAAAGAATTTGAATTTAATTAAACAATTACAATTAATATTAAATCATAATGTAACTTATTTGATTTCATTTAATGTTTTGAATTAATAAAAATTTTTAATAGCAAGTAATGTGTCGACTATATTGTTTCTAGACGCTGATAACTAGTCTACGAGTATGTCATGGTAAAAGAAAGGTTGGTAGATATCAAGATGTTAAAAATTAAAATGTAAAAATTCCAATTCTCATAGTTTTTAGGAAATTAATATTGTTTAGAAAGAAATCCAAAATCGAAAGCTATATTCACAATTCGCTTTATTGTATTCTTTTTTGTCTGTAAACATTTGTAGTATATTTTGTCTGAGTTCTTTATTTGGAGAAAATTTTTTGCTTCTGTAGACTTTTTATTTGTGCATTAAATTTTTAGAGATTTTTGCAATAATTTCGGAAATTTCTTGCTGTGACTATTTTTTATAAGGCCTGAGTACAGAAAAAAGTGGCTGAGGGATACATACGCAGAATGCGTGGTTGGATTCGTAACCAATTCGAAGTACATATTCGATCCAAGTGGCTTTTCTTCCCTACAAATGATACGAACTTTTCATCCGCAATGGCCGCAATGAGTTAAATGTTTCATCCCGATTAAGAACTTTTTTCTTTATTTTTATAATAATTAAAATAAAATAGTACAACAACAAGTAAAATATAATCATGCAAGTAGTGAAATGCAATTTCATGGCTTAAAATTATCGTAGTACATCTCAATGCACCTGTGACCGATCTTGAAGAAATCTTTACATATGCTTTGCTTCTGTGTGCGCCTGCATAAATTTTAAGATCGACGAAGCATGCTCTTCGGTTAATGAGTAATTAGCTCGACCGTAAGTATGGCAAGCTTTATGCGAGTCAGTGACCATTGCAAGTGGCCTAATGTGCTTGTTGCATTTAATTGCAGCGAAGAAAAGACCAGAACAACAACAGCAACGCAGAAAGAATAACGAGAAAAGGCAACAACTGCGCAATTACTATGAAATAGCTATTACAAACTGCAACAATAAGATGGTAAACTGATAGCGCTGCGAAATAGTGCCACTTACAACAAGCTTCACAAGTGAAATAATACAATAACAACAGCAAATAAAGGCAGTGAAAATAATAAAAAAAAATAGACCAAACTTAGCTGGCAATCAAAGGAACAGTGGTCGGCCAGCAACTTTATGCTCAAGAATTAAACAATCAGCGAAGCGTAGAAATGCAGTTAAATAGTTGATGCAACAGCAGGTGCATTTTGGCACTTCGCTGTTGCTTTTCTGCTCCTAAAAAATGCTCGACTTCTTACTTGTGGCTCCACCCTGCGGTGGCACCAATTCGCATTAGCAAAGTAAAGCGTGTGAGCAATATCAACATCAGCGGCGATTGCAACAAATAGCAGTAGCAAGCAACAGCAGAGGCAACATCAACAGCACCGGGCTGCAACAGAACGGCGCATCATCATTAACACCGCTACAACATTTGTGGTAATGACGATGACCAGCGCTGATGTTGTTGCCATTGGACTGCTGCTGCGAATTTTGATACCATCGTCGTCGCTGTTGTTGGTGTTGTTTGAACGGAAACTGTAGTTAATTTCATGGTTTTATGAGATTTAAGGCAGCGATGCGAATCCAGTAGCGCGTACAGGTAAAATTGTTGTTGTTATACACATGCAACTGTGCATTCAAAGAATCTGAACTAGAAAACCAGCATAATTACTGACACACACACATATATACCGACACTATTTAATTTTTCTTTGCAAACTGTGCAACACTGTGCTTTGCTTCCGCTTGAGACTGTTGTTGCAATATTGTCTGTTGCTGAATAATTTGATTATGCAAGCTGCAAGTTATAGATAATTCGAACATAACAATTTATGCGAAAGAAAATAATAAAAATTTTAAAATAATTTTATAAATAAGTAAATGGATTATTAACTGTTATAGCATCCGAGGACGTAGTAGAGTTGCCAATTATCGAAAAAATTTAAAATATTCAAAACATGTAACAAAAAATAAACGTTTATTTTTGAAAAACATGCATAATAGTTTGAACATAGTTGACAACTATCGGAAAAAAGTTTAAAATAATACAAATATAACAAAAATCACAGAGTTACCAACTATTGACAAAATTAAAAAACTACTAAATGTATATCAAAAATTAAGTGTTCCAAAATGCTATTTGAAAAGTATCAAATTACTTCTTCTTCTTCTTAATTGGCGTAGACACCGCTTACACGATTATAGCCGAGTTAACAACAGCGCCCCAGTCGTTTCTTCATTTCGCTACGTGGCGAAGCCAAGTCCTTCTCCACTTGGAGTGGATGTCTTCCTCTACCTCTGCTTCCCCCGGTGGGTACTGCGTCGAATACTTTCAGAGCTGGAGTGTTTTCATCCATCCGGACAACATGACCTAGCCAGCGTAGCCGCTGTCTTTTAATTCGCTGAACTATGTCGATTTCGTCTCATATCTCGTACAGCTCATCGTTCCATCGAATGCGATATTCACCGTCGCCAACGCGTAAAGGACCATAAATCTTTCGCACAACTTTTCTCTCGAAAACTCGCAACGTTGACTCATCCCTTGTTGACATCGTCCAAGCCTCTGCACCATATAGCAGGACGGGAATTATGAGTGACTTATAGAGTTTGGTTTTTATTTGTTGAGAGAGGACTTTGCTTCTCAATTGCCTACTCAGTCCGAACTTCAGGTTATGACTGTCAACAGTGACGTTAGTGCCAACTCGCGAGTGCGACGACTGTTTGTTTGATGATAGGAGATTAACACACTATAATAACGGGTGATTTTTTTGAGGTTAGGATTTTCATGCATTAGTATTTGACAGATCACGTGGGATTTCAGACATGATGTCAAAGAGAAAGATGCTCAGTATGCTTTGACATTTCATCATGAATAGACTTACTAACGAGCAACGCTTGCAAATCATTGAATTTTATTACCAAAATCAGTGTTCGGTTCGAAATGTGTTTCGCGCGCGTGTTTTGTTCAGCGATGAGGCTCATTTCTGGTTGAATGGCTACGTAAATAAGCAAAATTGCCGCATTTGGGGTGAAGAGCAACCAGAAGCCGTTCAAGAACTGCCCATGCATCCCGAAAAATGCACTGTTTGGTGTGGTTTGTACGCTGGTGGAATCATTGGACCGTATTTTTTCAAAGATGCTGTTGGACGCAACGTTACGGTGAATGGCGATCGCTATCGTTCGATGCTAACAAACTTTTTGTTGCCAAAAATGGAAGAACTGAACTTGGTTGACATGTGGTTTCAACAAGATGGCGCTACATGCCACACAGCTCGCGATTCTATGGCCATTTTGAGGGAAAACTTCGGACAACAATTCATCTCAAGAAATGGACCCGTAAGTTGGCCACCAAGATCATGCGATTTAACGCCTTTAGACTATTTTTTGTGGGGCTACGTCAAGTCTAAAGTCTACAGAAATAAGCCAGCAACTATTCCAGCTTTGGAAGACAACATTTCCGAAGAAATTCGGGCTATTCCGGCCGAAATGCTCGAAAAAGTTGCCCAAAATTGGACTTTCCGAATGGACCACCTAAGACGCAGCCGCGGTCAACATTTAAATGAAATTATCTTCAAAAAGTAAATGTCATGAACCAATCTAACGTTTCAAATAAAGAACCGATGAGATTTTGCAAATTTTATGCGTTTTTTTTTAAAAAAAAGTTATCAAGCTCTTAAAAAATCACCCTATATAATATTTCTGAACGGAATTGCAAACTATCGGAACCAATAAAAAAAAATCGAAGATAATTTAATGCCAAATGTAATAAACTTTGCCCCAATTCCATACGACGTTTAGTTTTTTTTTCTATCCTGCCCGCCAATTAAGAAAAATCGTAAAAATGGAAAACCAAGAAATCGTGCGTCAAAGTTTTCGCTTTCTGCCCAAGCGCTCATATATCTGCTAGATGCTCAGTCACTACTTCACTTCTGCCCAAGCGCTCATATATCTGCTAGATGCTCAGTCACTACTTCACTTCTAGCTTCAACAATATTTCGAATTCCCATCTATAACTTTGAAGATATACATATTCTTACATAATTTAAAGCAAAAAAAAAAAATAATTAGATTTTTTGAAGCTTATAAAGCAGGCCCAAACTAAATTAAAGTAGTGAGGAATGCATTGAGAAAACTGAGGTTACTTTACCTTCTTATTTAATAAAACTTTCAACTAATCAAAAAGTGCTTAAAATAAAGTCTAATGACTTTTTAAAAGGGTTTTGCTTAGTTTGTTGGTTTAATTGGTGGCACATACAAACCAAATACCGGTTAGGGTTGTTAATTTTGTGGCACTAATTACCATTTTAATATCGGGGAATGATAGTGAGTCATTACCAAATTTTAATAAACCTTATCTCATGAATGAAATTATTCATACAATTGACTTTCATTTATTTCACCGAAAAAGGGGAGAAATGACGGAAGTTAAATAATAGCATAAAAAATCACAAAACTGTTTGTTTCTTCGCCTGTAGAACAAATGTATAGACACATAGCAGTTTTCGCACGAATATATTTTTTAATACTTTATAACAAACCCAATTTGGCCTAACGTGCAACGTCGTGTGGCAATGTGGGTTTATGACTTTTGGACGTTTCTGCATTCAGAATTGCTGTCCTCTTTTCTGCATTTTTATTAGCATTTTTTAATAATTACTTGGCATAAGTGCTTTCAATTAAAAATTGCATATATGCAATATGACAATGCTCATTTTGATCTAAAGATCCCCTGCAGGAAAGCTGGCCTAGAGGACATTAAGAATTTTTCCATGCGTAACTATACTTTCTATAACTTACATAATTAGTTGTATTATATTTGTCAAGTAAAATTGTTTTAAAGACCTGTTTATGCATGAGATCTAATCTGGGACAATAAATTTATCTCACATATGTGAGAGAGAGTGAGCGAAAATTCGGTCTTAGATGTCTGCCCTGTTGACGTAATAAAAAATAATATTATTATCAACCGTATCCTTACAGGGCTGACAACTCAGAATGTGTCTAAATAAGTATCTCTTCATTCCTATATATTTATATGTACAATTTCAAATTTTAATATTAATTCCCTTTTTTATTTTTACGAAATTATCTTGCAATTACTGCATTGTCTAGCCGAAATGGCTGACTAGCACAACACTTTTTTCGATTTGTATTCATAAATAATGTGCGAGGTGTCAGACCCAGACAGGCAGGTAATTCCGCAAGTTATTGTAAAAACGATGATAAACGATATGTCTAAGCGAAAGAAAGGCAATTTAAAGAAAGCTTCGATGAAAGTGAAAAAGACGAAAAGAAAAAATCAATTCGTTGAGGCTTCTAAAAGCCGCACCCTAGCTGACGTATGGCAACTCAAAGAAGCTTTCATATACTGCATACACATTTGAATACTTTATGATAGGTTTGTCTTTGGCTCATTGCTTTTGGCAATCGAAAATGTGCAGAAGTCGCATACATACACCTAAGACAGTTACGAGTATAATCAACGATATTTCACACTCGCTTCGAGGTGCGCTTTTGGCAATGCGTTGTTGGCACGTATGACACCTTTGTGTGGCATGAAATATTTTTGTGCGCTACAAAAAACAACACAAGTGTAAAAGAGTAAAATGCAAGCGCGGAAAATATGAATAAACACGAGTTTATTATGAGCAACAAAGGAGCCAGACACAGTGCTGACCCTTGCGCAGCGCATTATGGGCACCCAAGTAGCTATGTTGCACATGACTGTAGCATGCATTCCAAAGAAAATTATTTTCAGGCAGCTGCCAACATTTTGTGCGCTCCATCAGCTGGCTTGTTGCAGCCACCGCGCTACCGAATGACTTGTTTTATGTGTGTTTGGAATTTGCGCTCCGAAATTCTGTTGCAAATTTGCTACCAAATGTCAGGCGCAGTGGTCGGCGCACAGGCAGCGCCACACTTCATTATGTTTTCTTGTTGCTTTTTTATCTATTGAACGGTTATATGCATGTATGTATGCAGGTGTGTTTATCCTTATTTCACTGCAACAAATGATGCTCCAACGACTTTGAACTTTAACGGCGCGCATGTGCAGCAACAAGCTGTACAACATATGTACTATGTATGTATGTATAAAGTTTGTTTACAACTTACAAATATCCCAGCAGGAATATTCTGAATTACTGAGATGTTTTGCTGTCAGAATGACTATGGACTTTGCAGATGACATTTGCATACTATTGCACACATGGGCGGATCCAGAGTAGATTTTGGTGGGGTGGGAAATATATAATTTTGTACTTGCAACTCAAAGTCTTTTTCTTCGCGGAGTGTCACTTTTTATGGAAATAATGTATAACTTTTAACTTTTGGGGAGGGAACTCTCCATAGTTTTTTTTATTTATTTGCAAATCATAAATTGAGACCCTACTGGGTCTATATTTTATACATAGCAACATACGTAAGTACGGTACAAGTGCAAAACAATTGTTTTTGTTGGCATTCGTAACACTTTTTTGCTTGTAAGCATTTTCTATGCCAATTTTGCTCGCTTGTTTGCATCAGCAATTTCATATTCGCGCCCAATTTATTTGCTTTTTAAGTTAAATATTTTTTTTCCGCAGCTTTTGATTTGCTAGATTGTGCACTCATAAAATAAAGCAATAATAAGCTGCAATACGCGCGCGCGCTGTTGGTGCATGCACGCACAGCGGGCAATGCAAACGACCCCATTGGCGGTGCACATGTGCGCAGGCGCATCGCTTCGGCTACAGCACAGACAAGCGCTTTCATAGCTTTACCGCTGTTTATTTGTGGCGCAGCGCGTGCTTTCTCAACGCCACCCTTGGAGAGGCATCGTTATGAAAATATGCATGTAAGCCAGTCTGTAGTTGCTTGGATCATATCCATAGCCTATAGCGCACCTGATACAGTTAGCACATAAGTTATGTTTTATCTTCGTTTAGAATGGAAATTTAGCGCTTTTACTAATGAATAAATCAAAAAGCTAAATAGTTTGCCTCGCATCGGTGCATTTCTGGCAAATAAATATGTACATATATATTTGTATATAAACGTCTTTAGGTAGGTTACCGGATTAATTTCTACAATTTATAGCAATTCATTCCGTGCATGTGGCGTGGACAAATTACTTTTAAGATATTTATGATTTAATAAACTTGTTAACCGGGCTTTAATCAAATCTACTTTTCACGGTGTTTGATTTATCAATGACAAGATTTTCATATTTTGAACACATAAATTTGATCCAGCAGCAAAAATGATTTATATTATTAAGTAAATAATTTATGAGACTATTTTTTATACATTGAAACCTGGATATAACAGCTTAGTTAAGGGATTATACGGGTTTAGGGGTTTCAAAAAATTGATTTTTTTATTGTCTTATTAAATTCCAAAACACCTCTAGAATATTGTTCGAAATTTTTAATTTGATCCGAGTAATAGTTTCGGATATACAGCCTTGAGAATTTGTGCGCTCGAGGCTAGCTATGTAGGCTAAGTGCGCCATTTTTAAACCAGTTTTTCTCAAAACTGTTCTGAAGTCGGTGGTCAAGATTTTTCGAGAACTACTTAACCCATCTTCATGAAATTTTACACAGGTCTTTGAGATACAATTCTTTAAGACTTGGACGAAGGCTTTTTATTCGATTATAACTATTTGTAAAAAAATCGCGAAATTTTGGCTGAAATTTTAATTTTTTTTCTAAAAATTTTTGCCAAAAATCCAATTTTGAGTTTTTTCTTTCGTCCATGTTCTAAGTTAAGGTTTTAACTAAAACACGTACTTATTTTTTCACTTTAGATGATCCTGTAGGGAGTTATCATGCCAACACAGGCGCACGTTTTTCCGAGGGGTCGCCGGAAATGGCGTCGTAATGGCCGAGTTTAAAACATTTTATTCCAAAAATTTTATAATTCCTTTGTTAATAGAGTATGTTTGTGACACAAAAAAACATTTTAATAAAATACCTCTTTTTTTGTTGTTTTTTAACCAATTAAATATTGTACTATGTATTATATGAGTAGAATTCATCAATAGTATGGTGATACTTGTATCTTAATAAAGATTGCTGTTATATCTTCATTTATGTATGATAGTCGTTTGTTCAATTCGCCACTTTCCAAAGTCTGACGAATCGCTGAGAGACTTACTTCTCTTTTTAAAGTCTATGCAGTGATATTTTACAGCACTTACACGTTCATAGCTTTTTCTAAAATTTTTAAATAATAATTTGAATATCTAAGATATTCGTTTTTATGGTGGCCACCTTTCAGTTTATATCGAATAACCAATTTTCTGTGTGATCGTGTTCAAAATCTATTTAGCGAAATAACCGAAGAATCATCTGCCTCATATAATCATACTTTGTGGTTAAGCCTAAAATTCAATTACTGCACAAAATGAAGCATTCGAGTTTAGTTTCATATGAGATAAGTAGATTAAAGGTTACTCCAATGAAAGATATGAACACTTACTACATTTCTACATTTCTACATTTATTTGCGAATTTCATTTAAAGTGCAAAGACATTATATGAAATATCTTAGCAATCACCATGGAAAGAATTCACACAGCATATATTATTTATACAAATATTAATGCAATTTTCACAAGCTCACAGGTTAGACTATTTATATTGCAGACAGTTTTTGAGTATTTCTAGATTTTTTCACTTCCATGGGCTCAGTTCAACAAAATGTGCTTCATAAAAATTCAGAGTAAATAACGCCACTGGGCTATAATTTAAGCAATGGTCATTATGTCTATACATGCACTTATAAATGTAGCTAGAAGAGTAACAAAATGGTAACATAAAATTTGGTAAATTCAAATTGAAATAAATTTTACGCTTTATGGCTTTGAACTGTGTGCTACATTACACACATATACATAAATAAAATGTTAAAGAATTTTGTGTGAATTCAAAGGTAAAGCACCTTACCTTGTACTTAACTAAAACAGAGACGAAGCAACATAAGCTGAGTTGGAAGCGAGAAAAATTGAGGCGTTTAAAATGGGTAAGAGTTTAATTGTAGGTTTCATGCGGAATGGCACAAGTCAAGAGAAGTAGTGTAAGCGACTGGAAAAGTTTTCGCGGCAAATGTTTTTTTAAGAAAGTAGAAGAATAAAAGGTGTATTGAACTCGTATATCGACATTTCCTTAGTGTAACTTTTAATTGTGGAAATAATGGTGCTAAAGTGATGAGGAAGGTAAAAGGTGAAAGAAGATACAAGACTTGTAAGTTTCTACCTTCGATATGAGTTATACGGCCATCTGCGATATAAATTTATTTTATATATTTTGTAAACGAAAATTATATGAAAAAAGCTGCCGTTAATTTCAAGATTTCAAATTGCAAAAATAAAGTTACTCATTTGAACATGAACAGATCTACCTTATATGATTGCTATGTTCTAAAAGAGGCGGATAATTGAAGCAAATGAATTAAGTAAATGTTTGTAATCTGCTGGCCTACAGGTTATGGACCCATAATGAATTTACCTCAATCAACACCTTTAAGGGATCGGAAAAAAAGTATCGGCAAGAGTTGGACAAACTATGTTGCACGTGCATTTCTTGTTGAATGCTTGTTAATAAATATATTTCAGTTAAATGGTCACTTTGGCAGCTATTAATAACAAAGTGGACGCCATAACTACGCCTATACAAAACAACAACAAGCATTAAACAGCCGTACGAGATCCTTTCACATGCGAACGAGGTGCGCCGCACGCAAGAGTCGGCTAAAAAAGATAGCGCAACTGTCGATACACGTACTTAAATACATATGTATGTGGGTACACATTTATAACAGTATATATGTATGCATGTCATGGAAGCGGAACAATTTTGAAAGATCAAAAATTGATGAGTTTTGTGAGCATAAGTGACACAACGGCTGCGGCGTCGAACAGGCGCATTAGTTCGCGGCAATGCCGCTTTTAGACTGAGACAGTTTGTTCGGTTTGTTATGCGGCTGCGTGGTCAAAAGCCAACCGCAACCACGCCAGTGAAAGATGTTAAAGATTAGAAAGCGAAAACTATGCGCCACTAAGTCAACTGGCGGCTAGCTGCTGCGATACGAATTTACTTATGCGAGTAATTAAGGAAAATTGAGTGGCTGAGTGCCGGTGTGGCCGCGGCACAGACGGAGCATGCGTGGCCTGCGGCGGAGAGGATGTGGGTTGGTCCGCAAGGCTCAAGCATCTATCTGGTGAGTGGTTGTAACACTATCATTTACTTTGTTAGATACAGAGAAGTTATGAGTACAAGTGCACTTGGTGACTTGTTGACTGCCGGCGCATGACTGTTGCTAATTACAACAACTAACTAATATAACTATAGAGCTGCCGGCAAATAGTGGGCATTCGCTTGTTGGTTAGTTATTGCCATCACTAACAATGCTGCGCCGCCGCAGCTGCGTACTAGGCGGTAATTAGTGCATTTTACTAGCCTTTCGTTTGCAACACACATCGCCCCGCTCCATCGCATCTTGCACACATGCAATGTGAGTGCGGTCGCGCGCTTTTAATCTCAAAACTGCTAGAAGAAAATAGTCATTTAATTAAGCGCTGCCAAGAGATAAAAGGTTTGGCAGTAAGATTAAATGGTAAATGATGAAGGAAAGCGTTGCAAGTCGCATGTTGCAGGTTTGAAAGGAAAGTAATAGTTGTGGCAAGTTGGCGGTCACTTGAAAGTGCCGTTAGAAAGAAATGACAGAGGCTTAGTCGGTGCGAAATAGCGCTGGGAAGAAGATAGATTTGTATATGTACATATATGGGAGTATGAGATAAATTGCCGTACACCTAGTGGCACATAAGATAAGCCTACGCATCAGCATGATTGATGTTGCTACAAGCCACTTCATTTTTCGCTGTGCTGTAGTTGGCGAAAGTCATATCTAATAAATATTATGGGTGTAAATGGCATATTTTTATTGCCAATTTAGTGGCTGTCATCACTTGGCTAATACACACATACATACAAACGTATTCTAATTAACGTTCAATTTATCAGCGCTAGATATATTCGTTTGTATATAAACTTGAGCTTTATTTTAACTCCTGTTTAAATGTTGTTTATTGGCCTTGATTGTAATATCAACTACTCGAATCTTTCGAACATGCTTAAACGCAATATTTTATATAGTCTGAAGCATCTGTGAAGTTTTTGGAAGGTGTTAGAAAAGAATTAAAAAAAAAATGAAAGAAAATAAATAAATAAAATAAAAAAATTTAAATCTCAAAATCTGAAAAACTAGTTCGCATATATACAGACAGATGTACAAGGCTAAATAGACTCCTACTTCTTAGGGTTTCATAAATACATATTTTTCTGGATGTTACAAGCGTCGTGGCAAATTCCATGTATCCTGTTAAGACTTTTCATAAAGTCCATAATTTTTAATTTATTAGTTAAATATATCTCAATATAGTTTTTTTTTAAACAGTATGAACAAAAAATAGATATTTATAGTTTGAAAAAATATTTTTGGATGAGTTGTCAATTTTATATATTAAATTATTATAATTTATATTTTTCTCACCACCTCGTCTATTGATATTTATTTAATTAATACAAGTTTTACCATAAAATATTTTAGTTTTCATAACTAACATTCACACAGTTCCCTATCCCTTTTTTTGTAGTAAAATATTATTTTACATTTATAATCTATTAATTCACTGGTCAATATAAATATCTTTCAATGTCTATTTCAGTGTGACAATAGCCACAGCACAACTAAAAAAATTGTGACAGAATCAATAAAAAAAGACATGAGAGTTTAAAAACTTAACTATAAAATGCAACAACTTGCCTTCAATACCACTAATGTCAACAGCAACAGCGCAATATCTAAAAATGGCTATAACATCATCGGCGCTATAAATGCCACAAGTGTAAGCTACCACAACAGAAGGCGCTTGAAAGCCAGCACTCGAATGCCAAACAAGCCACAGAGCTGCCATCAATGCCTACCATCAAGGTTAATTGCGGCACTAAGGAAAGCAATTCAATCGAAGTGTTTTGCTTAAGGCGCCACGCAAACAATGAGAGCAACAATAAAGAAAGCAAATATTTGATTTTGTTTGCGCTTTAATATTTTTTTTTTTGCCTAGTTTTAAGTGTCCATAAGCCATGTTGAGACAAGAAAGGCATTCAATGTGAAAGAATGCACTTAAATGTGAAATACTGTGGTCCTCTGGCGTCATTCTTATTAGTGTTAATACTATTGCAGTGATAATTATAGTTATTACGAATTGAGGTTAGACAAAGAGAATTTTCATATACTGGACCATGGTATACACATATGTACATTTTTTATTACTAAATTTTATTGTAATTTAGCATATACATATATGTATGTATGTAACTCATAAATGAATACTTAAGACAACATTTAATGTTACTAAACATTATAAAACGCCATACACCAGAAGGGATTTGAAAGATATTGCATTGACTCTTGCACTTCAACTACATTCCGAAGCCTTTGTGCAAGCAACTATAAGTGTTTGACAGTCAGGGCATACAAAAATTGCTTACAACGCCAGAAACAGTCCATGGGATTTATGAAAATGAAATGATGGTTGGAGTGTTTGTAATTTATAAGCCTTTTGTAAATATCTTTTGCTAGAGCAGTTTAGTTTTGGTTAATATTTTAGACCCGAATAACAACAATATCATCTTAAAACAAGGAAAACCCTTCACATACATATATACTCGTAAAAGATTCTTTACAAGAACTTAACTATTAACATACGAAAAAGAAAAAGACATGCAGTAATATTCTATTTCGTGTTCGAATCGCCATTATGCTGCTCGTTAACTTTAAATGCTTTTTGCTCAAAATTTTACATGTAAAAGCAGCTAAAAAGCTAGCGAGTTGAATTCGATACAAGTGAATATTTGGATGTCTCTTTATAGTGAAACTTCATGAAAGCATGAAAGCTGCTCGAAACTAAAGGGTTTCTAAAATGTTTTTTTTTTTGGTTCGGAAAGAAACAATTCTTTACCAAATAAAGAAGAATAATTGGGATTCTCTTTGTTTCTCAATGGTTTTTAACATAAGAGTTTGAAGAACGAATGTATTTATTATATCTCTAGTCGATAACTAAGTTTTCTATTTTCTGGTAGGTTACCAGTTTTTATCCTAATAAATTGGCACGGTAAAGAGTTTTGGATTCATGAGCTTCTAGAACATGTGTGTAATGAAAATACCAAGCAACGTTTATTTGTATAACGATCTCAATGTTACAGAAAATGTTTGTCAAAAAATTGACATAAGCGAATCCAATGTAAACTCACTGTAAAGATCCCCAGCGGAAAAAACAACAAAATAAGGAATTACAAATATGCATTTAATTATCGAACCATCGGGCGGACAAAATAATGTTACGCAATAAAAGAAATTTAACACCTTTCTATCAGCTGTCAATGAACCACCAAATAAAAAAAAGGTAAAACAATGAAAATATGCAAAGTAATAATCATGTAACAATGAAAGTGTATTGACGTCAATGAAACGACAATAAATACGTGCTGACCAACCCAATGTTGACATTATGATGAGAAAAACACTGCTGCTGTTGACAAGCACCAACCACCAACAAATAGCAATCAACTAAATAATGTCTTCAAAGTTAATAAATATTGTAAAAAATATACGAGACGCAAATATGACATTAAATGAAAAAGAGGAGTTGAAGCAAGGATGAGTTTAAAAAATATTAAAAAAAAAATAAAATTGAAGAAATGTCATCTTCGATGCAACAAATGAAAGCTGAAGTGGATAGATGATGGCGCTCGAGGCAAGTGATAAATGCCATCACGCCATGCTTGCAGAAAAAGAGAAAAAATAGTTAAAAGTAGTGAACTGGCTGGGCATGCGCCATAAGTACATTGGAGTATTAAAGAAGTAGATCATATTACAAAGAAGTACGCTGGTAAGGAAATTACAAAAACAAAAAATGGGAAAAACATTTAAGATGTTTATGTAAGCTGAAAATGAGACATGCATTTATTCGCAATTTATACACATACATAAATGTTTATTATTTGTTTACCATGGCGTATGAGTGTCAATCATACCTGGATACAATTCTTCATATGTATTTTTGCAACATGTTTGTCACGCTGATTTATGACCACTGCTGGTGTTAATGATGGCACAACGTCAGTTAGACAGTCACACGCACACAAGTACATGACTAGACTATACCGTGACAAAATCAACTAGACTAAGCGGCATGTCGACTAACTGACAGCCAAGCAGCAGAGTGGCATGGCTAATAGCGGCCATACACAGGCGCACATGTGCGTTCGATCGGTATGTGTAAACATGCGGTTTACTCGTGTATGGGCTTGTTCGCGTACCGATCCATGTTCGCGAAAATGTTTGATTTTTTACGATCGGTGCGCGAGCATGTTTATCGTGTATGGCGTTGTGAGCGCACAAAATCTCATTTCTCTCGTGTCGCCGAGCAGTGAAGATCGCGGACAATTGCAAGTGTTAAGGGGAGAGACTGCTTTAGAGGCTTCAAAAAATCGATTTTTTTGAGGATTTTTTTGGGAGGGAAAGAAATAATTGATTCAAGCGAAATTTCTAGGCTTTATAGTCATATATTTGAACATCTTTCACAAATTTTTTGAATACGAAATCTTTGATATTCTGCCTTTAGGAAGCAATCACCCGATGCATCTCGCATATGCATTTATCAGGAAAAAAAAAATTCAAAGAGATTCATGTTTTTTAATAACTTATCTTCTACTTAAACTAAGAGAATTCCAAAAAAAATTTACTTTATTTTTTTAAAAATATGTTCAAACTTGACTTTTCCTAGCTTTTTTTTTATGTTTAAATAGAAGACAATTTTATGCCAAAGATAATAAACTTTGCCCAATTCCAACTTTGCCCGCCAATTAAAATAATCGTAAAAATAAAAAACCGAGAAATCGCGCTTTTCGCTTTTTGCCCAAGCGCTCATATACTTGTATGAATCTGTCTGACGCTCGGACACTATTTCCCTTCTAGCTTCGACAATATTTCGAGTTCCAATCTATAACTTTGTTTGTTGTTAGATAATTTTTAAAGAGATTTAAGCGATTGTTTGAATCTTCTAAAGCAGGCTCTCCCCTTAATAAAGATTTCGTATCTGAATTTATTGATCTTATAAAAAATTAATTGGCAATTTGGCAAACGAAAAGTGATAAATATAAAAATAAAATTGAGAAAAATAAAATTTGGAATAACTTATTAACGAAATACAAAGAAATAGATAAAAGTGCTACATTAGAAATAAAATCGAAGAAATGTTCCGCTTGCCTGTCGCACATGTTAACTGTGTGAAGAACGAACGCAAAATGGATTTGTGTGTCGTGTATGGGCAAACGAATTCACACAGATCGAACGCACAAGTGTGCCTGTGTATGGCCGCTATAAGTGAGTGAGTGAACGATTGTCTGAATGGTTGCACAAACAATTGTAAATACATGCAAACACATTTATTCGTAGCTTAATACTTTAGTTGCGCAGCTTATTGGTTACAAAGTGTTGCGCATGTGTGCTGACAGCTGCGATTGAAAGACTAGGATGAAAAAAGGCAACAAAAAGCAGACAGTTGCAGAAAAAATAGTATTAAATGCAATACTTGCAAAAATTTACAAATATACAAATGTCTGCAGGTAATTAGGCACTTATGGAGCAGCGTCTTTGTATTGTCATTTTATTTCCAAAAATCCACATACATAAGTATATATTTTTTATAAACTCAAATGCAAGCTTAATGAGTACTCAAAGAGTCAATGTTGAGTACTTTTTTCTTTCTTTGAGGTTTTTAGACTGGCCTAACCCCTTGAATAACTTAAACTCGCATGCATTCCAGAAATTGTCGAAATTGAGGAAATATGCTTCATATATAAAATAAGTTGTAGTCTTAAAGCAAAAGACATAAAAAACAGTTTTTTTATTATCTTTCTGGCCACCTTGCGACATATACTCACATATGTGCATATGTATGTACCCAAGCAAAATGTAAACAAAAAGCTGTCCAACAAATCGCTTGCAATAAAAATGTTAATTACTTTAATTTGATATGAAACTGAAAGTGTAATTGAGCCGAACTAATGACGACAAAGCAAGCGCCAATGGCCACAAACAAAAGTAAAGACAAAAAGTGGTGAATGAAAATACTCACAAACGACTGCATAACTGCAATTCATCAAGTGTGAAAGCAATCGGCGAGCGGTTTCGGCAGTTATGCAGTGTTTGTAATTGTGTGACTTAAGTACACACATACACATGTACATGCATATAAATACGTTTGGGCATAATTAATTTTCATTGCAGGCATTTTCCAACACTAATTATATTTACACGTGGAAATTTTTCTGCATTTTCCACACTTGTTTTTATGATATACTTATACCATACACTTACATTTGTGTGTATGTATGTACATCTATAATTAACTATGCTTGTATGCATCTGCGAATTATTGTGCATGTCAGTTTTTAATATTATTTAACAACCAATTATATATTACATAATTGTATACATTTCTGACGGCTTTAACAGTAATGTTACTGCATGAAATCACTGTTAGCTAAACTCTATTACTCTACGAATATTCTTTTACGAGCAACTATAGGGTTTGACACTTTTCTTTAAGCAAAATTCACATTAATTTAGCATAGCTTTCGTTATCAATAAAAATACAAATTGTTCTGTCTAAAAAAAGTGTTATTGATTTTTTCCATAAAAACAGTTATAGGCTATAGTAGTCCGATCTGAATTTTTTCAGACATCGTCCCGTTGTCTTAGAAAATAGTCTGTATCAGATTTCGTCAAATGAAAAAGTTTCCCATACAAGCACTTGCTTACGATCGTTGAGTTTGTATGACAGCTATATACTATAGTGGTCGGATATTCGCGATTCTGATAAAAGAGCTGCTTCTTGGGGAGAAAAGAACGTGTGCAAAATTTCAGATCGATATCTTCATGATACATTTTTTTGAAGTTATCGGCTTTTTATTTTTTTGAGGAGTAAAGCTCTTCATTTTAGTCATAACACTAATATACACACATAAAAATCTCTATTGCCAGCAAAATTATCTTCCATCAACAATTCGCTTCAATGATTTTTATAATAATTCCAATCACACCGCAAATATGGTTGGGAATGCAAGTCTATAGAAATTAACCATGGCTTGATAAGCGTTAAGCATTAATACAAACTATTTTCGATAATTACAGATGGGAAAGTTCATTAGCAGGCATGTGGAAGTGCTTAGCTGCCATTGTAAATGGAATTTTGATTTTAGCAACACTTCCACACCATTTACAAGTAACGGAAATTTCAAATAAAGGTTGTGAAAATATTTATATATGTATATAAGCGAAAAGACAAACGAAAGGTATTACAAAACGATTGATAATGGAAAAAAAGTAAAGGTATAAAAGTTTGAGAAATCTACAAGACCTTTTACGAATGAAAATGTTTAAAATGACATAAGAAAAATTATTTGCACAAATATTTTCATACAGCAGGAAGTTGTATGAAATGCGGCAGTGAAGGAAATTTATTATAAGGTGACACAAATGAATTTATTAAATTAGTTGCAATTGCCGTTCAACTGGAAAAACTTAATTGCCTCAGCTAATAAATTGACGGTTTTTATTAGAAAGATTAACGTTCAAAATTTAGAATTACAGAAGCCAATGAAATATTCTTCAACACTTGTCGAAAATTTAGCAAACACTAATTCAACAATGCCCACTAGCAAACAAAAATGTTTTAATTTATTAGAATATGTAAACAACTTCAGCAGAAATATAAGTTACAGTGATATGTTAATACTCCTCAACATAATGTTTCCCGATACAATGTTGATAACAGCTATTCTGCAACTTGCGATACTGTACAGCGGTTGATTTGTGTTGATGTATATTTACAAAAACATATGCATTTACATAAAATTTTCATCAATATTTGTAATTTCTAAATTTTTAATTTCAGTATAAAATTTCACTTTTTAATTACAAGTTAGTTGCCGATTCAATTTACACAAAATTTAATTAATAAACTACCATACAGGCAATGTACATACACACATTGTTATACCGTTGCCTTGAACCAACACTTTTCCATAGACGCAAACGCCTAGGTAGACACCGGAAATTGGTAGTATGAACTCAACTTACAGCTCAATTAGCCTTGCAGCAGCAAAGCCCATAATTTTATTGACTATCAATTAGCATATACAAACGTGTGTATATGTACTAGGTATGCCCGTGTGTAGATGCAAACATTTGCTGGCAACAATGTTGCAGCACTCAGCGCTAAATGAAGGCAATCCATCTGAGAGTTGCTCACTCGCGGCATTAATTCACCACACAGTGGCATACATATAGGCGCATAAGCATAGCTGATTTTATGAGTTAATTGCGTTTTAATTGCACCGTTATTGCATGATTTCAGTTTATTGGCATGCAAATATGAATGTGCGTATGTATGAGTTTGCTTGTATGAGTTTATTGATGGATTTAACGGTATGGTAGATATATAAATATAGCATATATTCCTACATACGATGTAGATATTTCTATAGAATGCTACAAGAGTTACGGGCTCGTTTTTGCATCACTTGCTAAAACAATAAAATTTTCATATATGTATATTTGATGCACATATGTACTCCGTTATCGCAAAATATAACGATGGAATGCTATTTCCGCCGAAATTTTAAGTTGATATTGAATATATTTGAACATACCTGTAAAGAAAAAGGAAAAAAATATATATTAGTATGGTATAAGTATAAAAAAATATTATAATAATATTGATACCAAAGAAAATATCGAAATATAATTACTATTTTGTTTCGTTAGAGGAGTAACAGGGTTGCTCTAAATCAATTCTAATCTTATCAGCATCAGATTGTAAATTCAGGTTTCGCATCAAAATGAATGAATGAATAAAACAATTAATTTTCGCTATTTAATTTCTCAAAATCGTCTTAATATTTTACCCCATATTTATATTTTACATATGAAAATTTTATTTTAGTTTGAAACTTCAAACTAATAATTTAAAAAGTTACAATTACATGGTACTGTAGTAAAATAGAACTTTTAAGCACAATTATCGAAGAGATAAAGCCATAATATAAAGAAACCAGAAAAAGACGTTAACTTCGGAGGTACCCAAGCTACAACATCCTTCATAGGTGCATTTCGTATAGCTTAAAAGTGTATAAAAATATCCTTCTTTTGAATATGATCGGTCAATTTGTATGGCTGCTATATCCTATAGTGGTCCGATGTGAACAAATTGTTAGGAGACTATACCGTTGCCTTGGCCAACATTCTATGCCGAATATCGTAAAGATATCTTGTAAAATAATAAAGTTTTCATACAAGGACTGGAGTTTAGTCGTTGAGTTTTGTATGACAGCTATATCCTATAGTGGTCCGATCTGAAAAATTTGTTCGAAGAATATAACGTAGCCCTGGACAATAAACCATTTCGAAATTCGTGAAGACGTTGTTGTTAAATAAAAAAAGGGTTTTCATATAGGAACCTGATTTTGAGCAACTCCTCGGAGAGAGAAGGAAGTGTGCAAAATTTTAGAACAATATCTGAGGGACTAGATCGCATATATACAGGCGGGTATGGCTAAATCGCCTCAGCTCGTCACGTTGACCATTTAAATGCATATGCATTATAAAAATATATTTTTCATTACTGACCCTGATACGGTATTCGGGTGCATAGGAAGCACAAAACAACAAAGAAATAAACAAATTTTAATTATTTTTGACCTACGAAACTATAGAAGGTAGCAAAAAATTCTTGGTGAAAAATCAATTATTTCTGTTTTTTATTTCATATTTTTTTAAATAAAGGATAGAAACAAAAAAAATATAATGAAAAATTTGCGAAATTGTGGAAATCATTGCTTTTGGACTTTCACATTATCACCGCGAGCAATGGTAAATACAATCCTACTCATGAAAAACTTACAAGTTAAGTGTTGAACGCAAAATCGATGGAATAACCGAAACAGTTGTAAATTGAAAGTGGGTGTGAGGCTCGCGCTGGGCTAAGCTAAATAGCAGCTTGTAATCTTGCAAAAGTAAATTACGATTATGACTCAGCTGGCTGTGGATTTTCGAGTGTATTTAGCAGAGCATGAAAAGTGCTACACATAAACATACTTATGTGTACATATACATATACTCGTAATACATATATATTCGCAAAATATATGAAGCTTTCAACACTTTTCGGCACTCTAACTGTGCAGTCGCTAAGGATTTATGGTTATTTGGAGTGCGACTTTCGAAAAATGAGTTCTCTTTTATTCGCTTTTGCTATGGTGTGTTATCTTGAGCGCTGCAAAATGGAACAGTAAAAGCAAACGCGTTTGCTCACTTACATACATTCGAAAGTCCTGTTAGTCATATATTCTTAGATTAAAAGTAGCATGTGGTCCACACACACACCAAATATGTGTGAGGAGTAAGAAGAAAGGATGATAAAAACAAAGTGTTGAAGTCTGTAAAAAGTTTGGTCAAGCAAAAATTTAAGAGGAAAACATCGCTTAAACACAATGGGATTTTCAGTTTTGATTGTTGGTTCCTCTTTCTTTTCTTGCACCTTTGTTTCGGGCAGTACTCATAAAAGTCGATTACTGCCAAAGCATGACACATAAATTGTCAAAGTACTGGTGTGGCGACTGTTAACGTTGCATCTTGGATGCATATTTGTATAGCAACAATATTTAGACGCTTCTACAGCCTCCCATATATAGTATATGTTTAGAGGTATGTATGGATGTACTCATCGCCTCGACAGGTGAATGTCGTTATTAAACACACTAGCAATAGCAGTAACAAAGCCAATGGTGCATTCACAACCAATAGGCAATTGTGCTCCAAGGGGACAGCATATTGTCATGTATTATAACATGTCGCCTGGGCGGTCAGTCAGCAACAGATGTGAAATGCGCCGCTTTAATTTGCTTCTTTCTTTTCAAAAATGCTTAGTTTCTAATTTTCGAAAGCATACATACATATGTATTGCATGTTTGCTCGAATGTCATAAAAAATTGCACTTCGGTTTATATATTTGCTTAAGTTTTAATGCGTACGCGTGCATTTCTTTTAAGAGAAATTAAAGGTTGTGGTTTTTGTATTATTTTTTTGTTTTACTTTTATACTCTAAAATTTGTTTGCAGACAGCTGGTCGCGTTTTCCAATTACTTTCCTTCCTACATATTATTGCTTAGTGTCTATAATACATAGAATAGTTTATCCTGCGGCTAAATTTTGTAGTTGCAGTAAATCAAAGTTTATGACAATTGCCAATTATGTGGCAAAACATTACCAAAATTGACAAGCAACATTTGGAAAAAAATAAGAAATCGTATTAAAACATAAAATAAGCAGAAAAGCATTTTCTTTATTGTTTAAAATGAAAATAAATATTTTGTAGTTTTATATATGTATGTATATGTATACATATGTACAAATGTATATGCAATAAAAATAAACTCAGAATAAAAAAATTGAATTTTTAATATAAAAAACCTTATAAAATATCACTTTTAAAATAAAATAATTTAGTATTTTATCAATAAATTAGTTTAAAAACTTAATTTTCTTTCACTAAAATACCAAAATATTTTAAAAATGTCACGTTTTAATATTTTAAAAACAAAATAATTTTTTAGTAAATTAAAAAATTTATAAAAAATATTTTAGTTTAAAAAATACAAATGAAATAATACGAACGAATGACAAAATATTTCATCAATTGCAATTTTTTCTTAATTTAAAAAAGTTTTAAAATAATATCAGTTTTAGAATAATTTAAAAAAATTATTTTAATTTCGATTTTTTTAACTGTTTAAAAAAAAAAAAATTAAATTTACCAGAAATATTAAAAATTAATTTTTCGATTATTTAAAAAAAAAAAATATTTGTTTTTTTGAAAATTTTTGGAAATTAAAAAAAAAGGTTTAGAATAAAGTAACTAAATCAAAAAATTAATTAAAATTTTACTTCTTTAAAACAGATAAAAAAAAATTAATTTAAAAATCATATGCATATGAAATAAAAAATCATCAGAAAACTGTGTACATACATACATATGTATCTATTTGTCGATTATTTAAAAAATTATTTATTTACTTTTGAAAAAAAATAAAAATTTTGAAATAAAATAAGTTTTGTAATAAATAAAAAAAATAGTTCAAATTTTGATTTTTTAATAGTTTAAAAACAAAAAAAACTCAAGTTAAAAAGCAAAACTGGAAAACCCGTTTTGAAAAAAATTTAAAAATATTAGATTTCGGGATGAAATATTATTAAAAATATTTGCAACAGCACATATACATACATATGTATATATGTACAGCTGTGTTCAAAATAATAGGAGTGCCCCCGAGAAAAATATTTAAATATGAAAGACAATGGAATTATGGAGCACAGTCCACGAGGAATGGCAAGAAATCTCGCTGAAAATGTGTCGTGATCTGATCCCATGTCTCACAGATGTGCTACAGCAATAAAAAATGGCGGTTACTCGACTAAATATTAAGGCAACTATCATAATTTAAAATTTTTTAGTTTATTATAAGTTTTATTGAATCTAGCGATGCACTCCGATTATTTTGAACACAACTGTATGTATATGATTGTATGCATATATTATTGATATTTCACAAAGAATAGTTTTGATTTTTTTTAGGTTATTTTTGAATTTTGAATATATTTTATTTCTATTTATTGTATTTTTGTCTTATTTATTTTTTACATAAACAAATTAAAATAAGAGCACGATTCTAGCTTGGAATTTATGCGCAACATCACATTCTTGTATTTTCATGTAATTTATATATGTATTATTAGTATAAATTCCGTTAAAAAGCTTAATCAAAATATTCCAAGCCTCAAATTGAATTTTAGTTATTTAAAGGTATATCTAATATAAGCGTTTTCTGTGTAAACATACTCTCCTCACATTTACTAAGTTATTTTAAGCTATTCTCACAGACTCATACTATACTGCATTAATATATACATCTAAAGCTGAACATTTGTTTACTTCCTTTTTTGAAGCCATCAGCATTACATAAGCGATTACGAAGAAAGCCCGCAAGACAATTATGGCAACAGCGCCAGGTGCTGCATCAACATATCGCACACTAACAAACAAATTTACACTCTCATACATACTTATTTACACACATTCAAACATGTTTAGAAATAATACTTGGGCAACGCTAAATATTGTAGGGGGAGAAGTAAGCTGTAGAGCAGTTGCAGACAAAAGGTAAGAAGCGGCATTTGTTGCACATGCAAAATCACTAACGATAAAAAGCAAAATGCCGACACATACATACCTACACACATGCCTATTTAGCAACATATGTACTAGCCAGCTCCAAAATTGATATTGAGTAAAAGCAGCAGTGGCAATGATGTGTGGCAAGTAGGAAGGTATACAGTTGGGTGTTACAACAGTAACAACAAATGAAGAGCAAAAAACTGCCGCTGGGAAAGCCTTGCAAAACCAATATTTTGCAGTTGCAGGCGACATGCAGTCAAAAGTAACATTTTTTTTGGTAAACATTGGAAAAATTACGAGGCGGCAAGAGCGGTGCCAGTAAAAAGCTATCTAAATTTGGACAGCTGTAGGTAGTTACTTATAAATATATATACATACTTATGTACGAGTTTGTTGTGATTGCATATCGAATTTTGCATGGGCATTCAATAATATATGAAATAGGTTTTACTTTTATTATTTATTTATTATTATTTTCCACTTTTTTGTGAATTTTCATTCTGCTCGTCTGATTTCCTTAACCAAGCAAAAAAATATTGTGAAATCTTTACTGTGTGCTAAAATTCAACAGTGCAATTGCTGATAATGATGATGAGAAACTGCGCTGTTGCAAAAGATTGCCAGACGTAAGACTTTACTGGTGCACTTTTTAGACAAGCCACAGTTTGCTACCTATGTATGTATATTCCTATGTACGTAGGTACAAACATACATACATACATATGTTTATACTACTATGAGCATAAAAAAGTAAGACTCTGTTCATAATTTTAAAGTTCTTAATTTATTCTTCAAAATATATGGCGTCCTATTCAAAGTAATCCCTCTTGGGACCACATTTTTTTCCAATCCTCGAAACAGTTGTTAAGGTCAATTTTCGGAATAGCCTTCAAGGCTTGTAACAGTTTACTTTTAATGGCTTCTAAAGGATTTCCTTCAAGAGGTCGTGTAAGTATGTTGAATAGCCAGATCGGAGCTAAATCAGGCGAATACAGTGGTTGCGGCGCAATACTGGTTGAAAATTTGGCGAAAAACTTACGAAGAATCAATACAGTATGCGATTATGCATTATCGTGTTGTAAAAACTCTTAAAATTAAAAATTATTAAAAATAAGTTTTTTTTAGAGAACACTCTTAGCCATTACCAAAAAAATAGCTAATAACTAATATATGTATAGGATTAGCACAGTCAATTCAGTAGAAGGACAATCAACTCTTACCAATATTTAAGAAATGCTTTCTGTCACTTCAAAAACAGAGGAATTGGTTATGTTCGGTGGTGGATCCAGTTTCTTTCTTTGACCGCCAAAACACACTTGTGTATTCGCCCCTGGTTATATTGCCTCACAAACGTGGTTCTATGACAGTTATATACTCTAGTGGTCTGATCGAAAAATTTTCTTCGCAGATTGTATAGTTGCCTTAGAAAATTATCTGTACCAAATTTAGTGAAGATATCTTGCCAAAATAAAAAAAATTCCATACTAATACTAGATTTTGATCGATCAGCCTGTATGGTAGGTATATGCTCTAATGGACCGATATCGGCGTTTCCTACAAATAAGTACCATTTTTGGGAGAAAATTAGATAACATATAGACGAACAGACGGGCATGGCTGAATCAAATCAGCTTGATACGCCGACGACGTTTCCTTTTGAGGCGACGTTTCCGACTTTGAAGCAAACTTCATATAGCGCATTCAAGGCATTCTTCTTTCTGTTGTTGTTCTAATTTATTGTTGCTTCTACTCCGTCGATTACATGATTGAAATGCTTTATTAACACAGTTTCCCAGCCAAAGGCAAAAAAAAGTTAAACATGTTGTTATTGTTATTTTTGTATGATGATGATAATGGTGATGAGTATAACGATGACGTGCTTGCATACAAATACTCGCTAAAAATTGAAAAGCCGGTGCATTTATGAAATATTGGACTGCCGAGAGGGTGAATGGCAGCTTGCTGATTGCTTGCTATCTACATTATTAGCGAGTTATGTTTTAGTTGCTATTAAGTGCATATGTGTAAGTGCATTGTGTTCTTATTTTACAGTTACTATTTTTGTTACAGTTGTTTGTGTGGAAATTATGCATTTGTGTTTACAACGACAATGCCAGCGCACTTTTGCATGTGCCGCAGCAGTTTAGCTTCAGCAGCGAAAAAACGCGCTCAAATTCATCAGTTGTGCATTGTTGATGGTGAGAAAAATTGTTCGTACATAAGCAAAGTAAATGGCGGAATCAAAAATGTTAATTATGGTCGTAAAAATTTCAGCGCAGTTGCGATGCAATGGTGCAAGAAAATTTTAATTAGCAGCGCATTAAGTTTAAAGTAGCGTTTGTTTGAAGCTTTCGAGTTGTTTATAGGAAATTTCGCATAAATTTTATGAATTTTTGTGACGAAAAGTATTGCTTAAAAGTTCAAAGCGCTAAAGTGAAGCGAAAAATATGTGTAATAAGTTTCTGAAAGCGACCTAAAAAATAGTTTTACATCTCATCCATAACATGAAGAGTCTCTAGGTTCATATTATTTAATAATTTAATATTTAATAATATTTTAATGTTTGAAAAGCTTAAAACCAGACCATTTGCGAAGGATGTTCAAAGTAAATTAACAGATGTTGTAGAGCAATGTTCTCAATTCATTGGGAGTAGATTTCGAATGTGATATTCAAAAAGTTGATATTAGTTGAGCGCAAAACTTATTTGCAATTATTGTTTTTTAAATTTATTTTTAATTTTATTGAAAAAAATTGATTTCTGATAAAAAATTAAATATTTTTTCAAACTTCTTACTATTCCAAGGATACATATTTTACAGCGATCTTGTTATTCAAAAGAAAATATTCAAAACCCGTCCAGAACGCGAACATGTTTTTCTCGAAAATACATCTTTTAAACCGACAATGTGTGTTTTCGATGAGTTTTCACCGACAACTATCAATACGGGGATTCTCTTGCTCTTGCAAGATGACACAAAATGCAAAAATCCTTTACCGAAATATGCAAGGCCAAGGGAGCACCCATTGCAGAATCTAGAGATATATGACGGCACGAAAATAAACATGGGTTTTGGTCTGACATATTTTACAGCCATTGCAAATAAATTTTTGCGTGTGTTTGTTGTGCCGTTGCACCAAGAAGAAAGTTCTGCAATTGGTGCACCGTGCAAGGGTTTTGCAAGAACAAGAGAATCTCCTTAACAGTGAGCAGCTGTATTTGTATATGGAATGTAAACAAATATCAAGTGACAATTTAGGGCCGACAAAATATGTCTTCCAAAAACATCGATTAAACTAGAGCAGGCACTGATTATAATGAGTGGAATGTAAGTTTTCAAGTAGTTTTCAGCGAAAACTGTGTTTTCGTTTTGATTTTACATGGACGAAAACACAAGTTTTCGTGCGAAAGCCAGTTTTTCCCACGAAAACATGTTTTCAATGTCGGTCCGAACATAGTAATACATATACCTACAAATTAACATTCAATTTGGTTTTTGATTTTAAATTAGCCAGTCTGCTGGAATCCTGGATGCCGTTTGTCTATCTTTTCTTTCATGTTGTCTGATTTGAATGAAAATTTCACAGTTTGTTACCAACTATCTATACATTACTTTCCCAAAGTATTAGGATTCTATCTGCATTAGTTTTTTGTCCAGAAATACCCAAAGTTGATGAATGTTGAGAACATCAAAATTAGCAAAAAATTTACTCAAAAGTCAAATCATTGATACAATAAAACAACTATTGAAATTCAACTTTGTTATTATTTTTCATTTATAATATGTATCAAAGAAAAAATTTGCATCAAAATCCATTGTAAAAATAATGCACAAAAAATTTTGTGGAACAACATAATTTGGACGTCAAAATTTCAAGGTTCTTCAAATTCAAAGTGGTGCATCTTTTTAGCGCTGTCTACCGCTGTCGACATACATATACCGAATTAAAGCCTGAAGTCTCAGCTAAACGATAAAAAAAAATTCAGCTGCCCCAAATTGCCCCCCTTGAAAAAAACAATGTCAGAATGTCACGAAGATGTAAAAAAGTTGCTAAAAGAGACTTAATAAAAGAGAATTTAGTTGTATGGGAGGTGGGCGTAAAAGTGGGCGGATATTATTGAAATTTAACACCAACATATATAATGTCATAAAAATGCTATGTACCAAAAATCAGTGCTGTAGGTCAAAAATTAAGTTTCACCTTATATGGGAGGTGGGCGTAAAATAAAATTTTTTAAAAAAATTTTTTCATTTTTTTCTTGATTGGAATCCAAAACAATGATGTACCAAATGTCATTGTCCTGCGACAACTCCTTATATTTTTAGCCGCAGTATGCACTAGCAGAAACCTATGTGCGACGTTTGTCTATCTTTTCCTTCAAAAATCTCGCAATTAACAAAATATTTTTACTTAAAAAATTTCCAAAATAAGAGCTAATATATAGTAAAAATTTGAAAGCTGTGTTTTTCAGCTTCACTATAAAAAAAATAATCCGAAAAAAATCTAACAAAAAACGGCTGTCACATGGGATAACCGGCTTAAGCTTTTAGGATAATATTCTAAAAATTTTATAGAATTAAATAAGACAATAAAAAAATCGATTTTTTGAAGAAGGGTAACCCACCTTAAAGCATTTTAAGAACTCGAATAATTTTTTAAAAGGAAAACGCAGTAATACTACTCTGCCATATTTTTTAAAATATACTATGAGTTGAGAAAAATTTATGAGATTCTATGGTATATTTGCGCAATAAGAATAATGTTCATTAACTTCTATCCATTATACTTGAAATGTTTTGAAATGTTAAGAAATAAAATATTAATAACTAAAGATTTCGAAGATTAAAATAAAATAAAAATCCTAAATCATTTCCTTTGAAAACTCGTAAAAAACAACTCTCATTACCGGAAATGAAAGAAAAGCGTAAAATTACGATTAGTTACGTTCGCGCACAGTCAGATGGATAAGTCAGCATGTGGCAGAACTGTCAACTAGCATCTATCGCTTCACACCTCCATTGTACGTATTATATGCCAGCGATAGACATAGGTGAGTCTACAGTAAGCGCGTCAACAAGAATATTGCATAGCATTAACAGGAGTTGACATTTGACGTTCGCAAATCGCTTTGCTGACATTTTTGTCAGACACGTGAGTGTTCCAAACAGATTTACGAAGCAAAATAAAACCATATGATATGCTGTATTTCTTAAGCAGGAAGTGACTGACTTTCACTGAAATGTCACAAAAATAAGAATGGCTTTATGTAGCAATACATGTATGTATTTGTAGAAAATATAAATCGAACATAACAACTGTGGGAAAAAATGTTCAAACAATAAAGCAGTCAAAATAAGATATGAATAATACAAATAGGTTTACTTGTGGGCTTTTGTAAAAATATAAGCTTATGTTTCTTATATATATGTGTGTATGTGAATAATATAAAATCCTTCATATACTAAATACCTAAAATAATTACAAACCGTCTTTCATAACCTCAAATGAAGTTAGCTCTGGAGCTAACAAAATTCTCAACCTTTTCACACCGCCATTGTGAACTCGCAATTAGTGTAATACAATTCACTTGTGAAATTATACACCGTCTAAGACCAAAAAAGTGGAAACCTCAGTGCGAAGTAAATTTCTCTTCATTTTGTTTTTTCATTTAAGGCGAGATAATTGTAAGCTAAATTTCTATAATTTTGTAAATGTGAGCTTTAACGGCAGTCAACTGTTTTTTACTTGAAAGCAACCAGCATTAAAGCCATTTAAAAGCATTACTATGTAATCGGTGTTTGCTCTAAATTCGCTTGCTCGCGAAACAGGAAGACAATTTTTACTACACGTCTCACAAAACAAATGGAAAAGAGCACTGTATGTATATATGAATATATAACTGTAAAGCGCAAATTATGTACATATGTATGTATGCATGTAAGAACAACTTAAGCGCATGGAACACTGTGGGAGTTTGACTTATTTTCACCACAGTCTACAACTTAATCTACGTCGCCTCCGACTGCAAGCTCCACCATTCCAGCGGCGACTTGCAAATTAGTGTCGGCTGTGAGGAAAATAAATTTGTGCCAGTAAATTTCCGCGTTGCTAAAAAATCTCAGCGCAGAATTTTGTTGCATGCGAAGAGTGGGGAAGCAAAAATATAAGAGCAACTATATAGCGAATAGACAAATTATGGGAATTATCCACATTTATGTACGGGTATGCACGATCATAATGAGGACTGAGTGTATGTATTCCAGAAAACTATTTTGCTTGGAATGCTTTTTACTGGTTCAGTTAACGGAAATCGCATTCCTACTTGTGTGTGTGTATGAATATAAACAAATTTATATGTATATAATAATAATGTATTTTGTTCTTATTTACTGTTGTGAAAGCTTTATGAAGCTCGATTAGAGAGATGTTTTTGAAAAGAACTAAATATGCAAGAACGGATTTCTACATTAGTTACAATGTAACTGATCATACTCCCATCAGTGCCGAGTTGATTCTCGAAACTAAAAAATAAGTTTATGGTTTCCCCACCTTTCGTTGAGATCAACCAAGAATAAAATCTCTATAATAAAAGCAATTAGCCAAAGTTTTCCCGAAAGTTGAACCTAGAAAAATTACTGATCACACTCCCATTATGATCAAGTTCATTCAATAATTTTAAAAATAAGCTTATGTTTTCCCCAGCTTTCGTCGAGATCAACCAAGAATAAAAGCTTTATAATAAAAATTAATTAGCCAGTTTTCCCGAGCTTTCGTCAAGATCAACCAAGAGTAAAAGCTTTATTATACAAATTAATTAATCAGAGTTCTCCCGAGCTTTAGTAAAGTTAAACCAAGAAGAAGGCTCTATAATAGTGTCGGAGAATAATATTGTGAATCTTTTTAGAGGGCCTTTTTTATTAGACAATCAGATCAGATCAGATCAGACAATTTTAATTATATGTAGTTCACCTAGAACTACAGAAATCAGAATACCAAGATCCTCAAACTTCACGGGCTCGCTTGACATTTCACTTAGAAAAGGTCTAGCCTCAGAAAAGCTTTAAAGCTCTTTTGTTTACATGCGTCTTATATTTGGAAAAATGAACGTCAATGACCTTGGTAAACACCGGAAAACAAGGACAGCAGAATCAAATGAAAAATTAAAGAACACATTTGCTGGTTTCTGGTGAAGTAAAAATGTCTACCAGCCGCAGCGTAGGATTAAAATCATGTAGAAGTGTCACCAAATTCTAGTGCCATTGCAGTTGATAGTTCACACGGAGAATTAAGTACTGCAATTCAAATGGATCTTTTTCAAGTGAAAATATCATAACAAAAAGTAAAATCTTAATTCTGCGACGGTTTTCAGAAAGCGACCAAGAACGCAGAGTTTATATTGAGAAAGAAACAAATCTACTCGACTCGCATCATGGCTTAAGTTTATGCCACATACTATATCACAACTTTAGTTAAAATAGTTCATAAATCTACCTCCTAAACTGAATCCTCACTGTGAATACAGCCTGAGCTAACTAGTTGTCCTATGAAGTAAAGAAAGTTCTTATATACACTGAGTTGAAGCTTTCTACGAGCCATATTGAGGCAATCTCACGCTCAACTGCTTGACCCAACCGAGTCTAATTCATTCCGAAACTTTCACTCGAAGCAATTAACAAAATTAGAAATTAGCATTCTTCAGCATCATTGGGTCACCAGCGACATATACTATACATATATTATACTTAATTAGAAAACCGAAGACATGTATGACTATCATAGCCAAGTAATCCACCACGAAAAGTAATTATTACAAAAATGTGATAAAAATAATAAATGCAGGAGTAGTAAGCAATCAAAATGCAATGGTAATAAGTCAGCGCAGTGGAAATAAACGTTGTGCTGTGGCGTTAGCAATGTCAGCCACAACTACGACCACCGACTACCACATGGCACCTAGTACTATTTTTTTCTTTTTCAACAACACAACCAAAAATGCTTGACAACTTCATTTAAAGCCGAATTTAGACACCGCCAACCAAGTATTTGAGTTGTCGCTACTTGATTCGAGTAAACAGCGATGACTCCAGCACAAAATGATTGTCGCCAATCAAAAAACTATTGCTGACTATTGTCTGCCACAAATGGCTCCTACATGGTTAGGTAGCGCGCCTGAAATTTACTACTGCCTTCTTGTCGCCAACTTCAGACATTGTAAATTTCGCCAACTCACATTCGGTTCAATGCCAAAAACGAAGGCGGCAGTAATACCAACTGCCAGCTGGGCAAACAGATAAATGTCCACACTGTCAGCTGGATGTACGTATGTACTCCTCCATACCTGTACATAAATAGTAACCCAATAAGCAGTTAGGTTTGAGTTAAATTTGAAGGTTAGGTAGAGTGCATATCTGACGATGATAAAGTTCTTCAATTCAAAAGATTAATATGTGCAACCTCTGAGACATAATCAAAAAACCGGGAACCGTTAGTTGAACTTCTTTTTTATACAAAATTTTGAAATTTTTCTAGGCAGATTTTACAATAATCGTTGTAGGACTCCTAATAAAGCGCTTATGTTAATCCATTTGGATTTTTTTCAATAGTCAGCATGTACGGCCCATGTTCCATTCAAGTTAAGGATTGTTTACATCGAGGCTCAGCTATATCCATAACAAGTTTGTCTATTATAAATCTACAAATAACCTGAAGTATATATATCTTTTTCTCTCTCTTTTATCGGAGTCTAATTATGGGGTGGTGCCCGTCCTGGCTAGTTTATCTGCTTCACAGTTACCAAGAATATCAGTGTGTTCTAGAACCCATTGTGGTTTATGGCAAAAAAAAAATAGGTTGTTAGATTCACTCTCTGCTTCAATCATGTGCTTCTCAAATTTACAGCGGGGATCTTTAATAACGCAGTAACTGAATTATCAGGCAACATGTCTACTTGAGAAGATTATTGTGCTCAATGGATACTTAAATTTGGTTCCGGACTTGGGAAAAGATGGTTTGCAATAATACATAAAATAAATCACTTTAATTATTTATATTAACTTTGAGAACGATCTAGAATATATCGGGTTTAGGAAGATGTAACGATAGACAATCTCAGAAATTTAAAAAAAAAAACATGAGAAAATAACGATTCGATTTGAAAAACGAACGAAGACTGATTTGTGTCCAAGAACTACACATCTCTACAAAATCGATCGAATATATTTTCCATTGCTTGCTGGGAAACTTTCTCGCACACAAACGCTATATATTGAGGGTATTGCAGACACTCATTGTACGAACGAGTAGCTTGCTTTGAAGGGGCGTGTCGTCTATCAGCGGTGGCGTTGACGACAATTTGTCTTCTTCGTTAACCCGAAATGGTCAATACAATGTGGCGCTGCTGCTCTTACACTCCACTCCGTGAAGATAGCAACTCACATGCCAGCTAAAGAGTAGCGGCGAAAGAGGCATCAAAAAAGTCTTCCCCTTGTTGTTGCGCGCCGATGTGCAATATCTACTCCAATCTTATAGCATCATCATTGCTCGCATATGCAATTGTTAAAGGAGTATACTACCCAATTGCATTTTCCACCAATTGACGTAGGCGCGTTTGCTGCAATGTGGTTTTTCACTTCTTTAAATTCCGCTACAAATGTAGCAATGCAACCGGGTGGGTATCGTAGACGATGGCACACATGCTACACTATATATTACATACATACATACATGTGTAGACGTAGGATATATGGACTGTAATTCGCGAATCCTACCAGTCCGCCATCAGCAGTGTGAGGCCTGTTTTAGGTGGGTAGGCGGTAGGTGTTCACTGCCATTGCCGCTGGAGTCGCCACCGCTGTGTGCTGCTGCCACTTCTACAGCCATTGTGATTGCCGGTGTGATTATATGCGGCGAATGTGAGCTTTATTGTGTGAGCGTAGCTAAAATGGTAATGGCTCCGTGTGGTAAGTGTTGCTTTTTTTCGCTTTATGATGATGTTGGAGCATGCCTGGCATTTGATGTATTTCACTGTGGCATGTAATGAAGTTGTGAAGCATGCCCAGTTGGCATTTTTTTGCTCCTACACAGCGTAGCTGCAAGTATGAGTGGTATTTTCACAACTCACATGTACTTTTTGCACATAACATAGCATAGCACATAACATAGCATAGCTCAACATAACACAGCATAGTTCACTTCTGCCAGCCATAAGGCTTGTGGAACAACGTTTGATTAATTGCCATTGATTTGCGCAGCAGCCACAATGAGGCACATATGTATGTATGTATATATACAACAACAGCAAAAACAACACTAAAGACAACACCAGCTATGAGTTGAAAAATGTGAAGGTATGAAAATTTCGCTGCAAGCTAAAATGGTCTAAAACAAAGGATGCATGAGCACAAGTGAGGAAAATAGCAACATTCAAAAGCCATATACAGTGAAAAAAATTCAGAAATTATAAAAAGAAGAAACAAAAAACCGTTGGATAGAAAGAAATTTTTCATTGATGAAGTTGCTTTTATATCCAGCAGCGATCAGCGTTCGGTTGCGCGGCAGCAAGCGCAACAGCTGCTGCTTTAAATATTTGTTGCGGCTATTTGCGCTCACCTTGCACCTACTATGGCTGACATATGCATATATAAGAGTATGGATGTGTGTAGTTTAGTACACAATTTATTGCACCTAATGAATTCCGCGCTGATTGCCAAGCAACTGATGGCTTGATTTAGCTTATGGCTTATGTCTTACCTTTTTTGTTGCTTTTACTTCAAAAATTTAATTTACAATTTTGTTGTTTTAATTTTTTAGCGATTTTTATGCCTGTGCATTTCACTTTTCCACTTCATCATATACATATTTCTCCCCCATTTGTTGCCTCACATTTCATATATGCATCCATCTGTAGCTTATTGATTGCTCCTCTGACGTAGTTAGTATGCAAATATTTGGCAATCATCTATCAATTTATCAAGTTGTTTGACTGAATGAGCTATTGCACTCTATAATATTGTCTAACAGCATAATTTAATATTGCCCGCGGCCTTTACTCAGCAATTTATGGGTAAATTAAGTTAACAAGCTTTATGAATGGGTAAATGCAACAACAAGCATATATTATTGCTGGGTGGTCGAATAGACTTAATGATTTGTTTGATGTGAAGGTAAAGCTCATGTATCAGAAAAACACAAATTGGCAGTTTTAGTTTTAGGCGCTGCATTAAATCAATTGGAGAGTATGCGAGTAGATATCCGGCATTTTGGGCGTCTCCAAATGTTTTGACAGCAAATTTTATTTTTTGTCTACTTTGAAGGGTAGGGATATATGTATTTGCCATTCGGGGATTTTTATGGAAAGTTGGATATGGAAGTTGAAAAATGCCTCAGAAAATATGATACTTGTAGTTGTTTGTATATTTCACGGTTGTTGTTCGTTTTTCTGTTGTAAAAAACATAGACGACTCTGCGGATAGTGTTAAGAAGCTACAGAAAGGACAGTCTATTGGCTGAACATATATAGCTTCGGATTTGTTTCAGGATTCGGCTTGGACGAACGCTCTCGGCATCTTCACAAGGTCAATACGCTATAACTAACTAAGCTATTCCCGATTGAGGTTTTTAATGACATGCTGATGTGCGCTTATGATCTCAGTACTCTGTAAATCTTTCAACTGTTTTAGAAAGGATTCCTTCCGTTTAAAATGCAAGTGCTGTTCTCTTTTTCTTTTAGCTGATTCAACATTTACTACTCCATATGTTTTCTAATTGCCCTTTATATTCTAGTTCCCAGACTATCGACCATCGATCTAATATCCTTAGTGGGAGATTTTTTTGCAAAACAAGAAAAAAGCTAAGCAGATCAGATTATTCATGGAATATATTAAAAAAATTGAGTCTAAGTAGTCTTACTATATATAGGTACGAATATCCAGCATTAGAACAATCTTAGAAACTATTTAGAAATTTTCAATGGCGTTACACCAACAATTTTTGTCTTGAATATGGTAGATATCGCGAATGTTTTTCTAAATTGGAATCCAATTGGATAATATCTAACGGGTGATTCAAGTAGAGGTTCTGTAAAGAATGTATTTCTCGTTCTTCGTTCAACTTGTTGTCAACATAATCGGCCTACTGAGCATACTATTTGTAACTCCATCGCCCATCTTGAGACCCAGTATTTATTATTAGATAACATTCGAACGTATATACCATGTTCAGCAAGTTGAGGAGTGTACATGAAGATCGTGGATAGTCGATTCAGCAACTCGAAATGTCGTATGAAATGACGTCGCGCATTTTACGTAGAGATCTTAAATTGAAAGCGTACAAAACGCAGCTGGTGCATGCACTAAAGCCGCTTGACCTTCATCATTGCTTCTCTCTATGGGCTCTTGAAAAGTTCCAAGAATATCCGATATTTTCTGGTTCCTTGGGTATGTAAACAAGCAAAATTGCCGCATTTGGGACGAAAAGTTATGCCGTCATGGCGGCCATTATCGCACCATGATATGCCTGAAATTGAAGCTCGTGATCTCGGCGATATTTGGTTCAACAAGATGGCGCCACTTCCCATACATCGCATCAATCGATGGATTTATTGATATAATAACTTCGATGAGCAGATAATTTCACGTTTTGGGCCGGTCGATGGGCCACCATGATCGTGTGATATCACATCGTCAGATCTTTTACTGTAAGGATATGTGAAACCTAAAGTCCATGCGGACTATTCCGCTTCGATTCAATAAATTTGAAGTTTCTGTGTTTTTTCTTTAAAAAAATAGGGAACCTCGAAATGGATCACCCGCGGCCATCATTAATGATTAAAAATGAGAGATATCAACTTTAGATATTGCAACAATCTGACGATCTTAAATGAATTGAGCTGTTCACATAAATTATAACCGTTAAATGAGCAGATTCAAATCTTTTATGAAATTGACAATTTGAGTGATACTTAATCAGGAGCACATTTTTCGCAATTTTGTCAATATTTTACTTCAATACTTTCAAATAGTGTTTTATATCGAACTCTTTAAGAATAACTGAGAAACTTACCTGTAAAAAATAAAGAAAAATTAATTAGAATATTTAGTAGAAAATTATAGTATTTCTATTTGAACATTTGATAAGTTAAGAATATATGAACAAAAAACATCATTCAAAAACTAATATTTTAAATAATTATTCTAGGGCAACTGCGCCCATTAATATGATATATATTGATTTTCTCGTAGACGCGATCTCTACCTTAAAAAATACTTATATATGTATATTTATAGATTATGCTTCCACATGGGACGAGAAAAAGAGGGAAAACGTATAAAATAACTGAGGTTAGAGATTTTCATTTTTAATAAAGAATAGTTCCTTTGATGAATTTTAATTAAAACCGTTATTTTTTATAATTTATAAAACTTTTTATTTATTATTGACAAAAATAAAACAACAATTTCTAAAATTTAGCTAAAAAAGTGTATCGGAACTTGTGAAAATATGGAAATAACTGCTTCACATTAGCTTCATCATTAGGCGTGCTTATGCGTGTAATTGTATTTCTTTCACCCCAAATAAGTTCGATATCAGCAAACTAGCATTACTCACTTTGAGAGTGAACAATTTAACTATCACTTTGCCACACTCGTTTTAACTGTCATTAAGTACGTGCCCGATCGCCCAGTTGACTAGGCACAGCCGGACGGTCTAGCAGTACATATTCATTGTTCACTTAAAGTTGTTGTATGTATGTATGTGCTTTTGCAGCCACCTGTCATGGGATATTGCACCGTGAGTTGTCAACCTCTGACACATGCCATACAATTCAATTACTTAATGAGAAATCGACTAATCAGTTGGCGTTGTTTTCGATTTTGTTTTGGGGACTATTGCCAGAGCAACATCCCAAAACACTGAACACACCAAATGGAATCATGCTTGACAGATGGCGGGAAGTGTATACATAGACATCTATTTATATGTGTTTATATGTGTATCGGGTGTATAGACACCGTTACACACGAGCGTACAAGTGAAAGTACGATACGGTTAAGACAATAAGCGAAAAGGGGCGATGATTTGCTAGTGAACCAAAAACAAAAAAAAAAAGATGAATAAAAAAATGTTGCATGCAACACATATAGCAGCGATGCTTTGTGTAACAAAAACTTAATGAAATGTGAAAAATCACCAAAAGCACTTGTTGTTGTTGATGCCTGGCCCCTTTCATTACACAAAGCCAAAAGAAAAATTGTATTATTTTTGGTAGTTTTGACTTTATTTTCGGCTTTTATTATTTTCATTTCCATTTTTTTGTTATTGACATTGGTCTGTTGGTCCGACTGTTTGTTTGGAAAATCCAAATGTGGCCATAAATACTATTTACCGACTGCTGCTGGTGGCAAGCGGCATCATGACACCGCGCAAATGGAATGGAACGGAACTGTTGCAATGCGCGTGCGCCGTCGAAACAATCGCGCAGGAACGAAAGTTTTTAGTCGAAAGAAAGGTAGCCACAACAACAACAATATCAGCTAGACAATGGGCACCAACAGAAGCTATAATTTCGAGGCACACATGTGTGGCTAAATGCTATTCCCAAATGTGCGCATGTGTGTATGCGTTTGTAGCGTGTTGTTTTTTGAGGGAAAGGTCTAAATGGCCAGCCACCAAGCGGCCGGGCAGTCAATTCTAAATGTGAAAACGAAATAAAAATAATAAATACAATAGCGATTGCAATCGCCAGTAAATGTATGACCCAGAGTCAAGTTGGTGCTACTCCAGCAATAACTGTTAAATCAGCAATATCAATTACTGTTGCTTCTGAAATACATATATGTATATGTACATATGTACTATATGAAAGTAAGTAGTGGCACGCCGCATTTAATTGTGTGTAACATTCACTCAGGTGTAGCACATAAAATGGAGTAGCAAGCAGATAATATGTGTGTTTAGGGCAAAATGCCAAAGTAAATACAATATAAATATATGAGTGTACGTATTTCTATATGAAAGTATCAAAAAACTATTTATAGGCATTTAAAGCGCAAAAGGAAACGGAAATAGGTTTTCGCGCTTCACTAAAGCCATCACATCGGCCACCGATTCGAGAACAGCAACAAGTGGAACTCTTTCCAGAACGTTTTTGAAATGATGCAGCTACTTATTATCGTCACATTAGTCATTAGAACTAATAAAATAGGATTATTATTTGTGTTCGGGTCACCGAACTTACAAGAAATAGGTGGGAGCGAAAACAACAATAGTTAGAGGAAGCTGCATATACATACTATGTGTATATATGCAAGGCAACGATATAAAATTCTATAGTTTTAATGTTCAGAACTCAAGTCATTGTAGTGTTGCATCTTATATTTTCAAAATCTGTTCTGTTGTGAACTAGAATTTTGGGACAAAAGTCACTTCTTTCATAAGCTGTCTTTGACACGACAAGCGTTACTCACTAGCAAATCGAACAAACTATATCAGTAGCGCTAACATGTCCTCTTATGCTTGCGTAATACTCGTAGTGTTTTGATTCTTTCTTAGTGGATACATTTTTTTATAATCAATAAAATCAAAATATCGATTTTTTTCTCGATTGTATTTTGGTATTCAAATGCATTTTGTGCAATAATTCGAATGTTTATTGATAAATGAATTATCACTGACGGATTTTGCCATTTCAAAGGAGTTATAATACAATTATTTTAGAAACAACTCAAATATGTTATTTTATCGAGCCGTTTTCTCCATGTATAGTCAGCACCCGAGTTTAAGTTAAGTTTTGGTTAAAAACAGGTTCTATACCGAAAGAAGGCGTCTTGGTTAAGTTAACCAGAACATTATCGACAGATGACTGCTAACCAAACGTTAAAAACGGGTCCCTTACCGAAAGAAGGAGTCTTGGTTAAGTTAACCAGAACTTAATTGATAAATGACACAGATGCTTGCTAAGCAGACATTAAAGAAGAGGTTATTTACCGAAAGAGTCTCGGTTAAGTTAATCAGAACATTATAGACAGATGACTGCTAACCAGACACTAAAAAAGACGTTCTTTACCAAAAAGAAGGGGTCTTGGTTAAGCTAACCAGACCTAAGTGTTGCTGTAGCGGCAGAATTCTGCCGAGTTGACAGTGCTTGGCCGGATAAAAATCCGGGTTCATTCCGGTTTCGTGGGAACGGCCACCAAAACTTAACTGACAGATGGCTGCTAACCAGACATTGAGAAAACAGTAAAAAAAATAGATAAAAGTGAGTACTAATCAGCCAAATTTATATAGTGTTATAACCAAAATCTAAACGAAATAACTATCTATAACTTTATTTAATATTTAAGTTTGTTTTCTGAAATGGAATATTCCCCCTAAGAAAAGATCGTTAACATTGTACTGTAACTAAATTCTAGGTAATACCGAATTATTTTTTCCTCTAAAAATAAAAGGCGTGAATGCAAATTTTTACTCGAAATATAGGTTCATTAATTTTACGTCACACCCACTCTCAACTTATGCTCTACCTGATGCACTTTCACCAATTATAAAACCTTCAAGGGAAAATATCTACGACCGTAGCACTCATGTAATTCATATTCATATCCAAAAGGTTAAGAAAGGGTGAAAAATAAATATGGAAAAAACTAATAAAACAAATAAAACAATTGCAGTATACTTTTAATTAACTGCCAAAGTCTTCTGCTTGCTGTCAATAATTTTAAATTTTCTTCAACATTTATTAATTAACCTGAGCATACTAAAACAACAATATTTGTTCAGCTCTTGCAGCATCTTCAACAATACACTTCCACTCCTTGAAACCTCAATGCAATGTTAATCGATTACATTCTATAAACATATGGTACATAGTATACATATGTATATGCATAGTACCATATGTTCGCTGACCAACTTTCAAGTTGTTGTTGTTGTGCATATAAAAGCTTGACAGATTTTCGATTACTTTCAAGGCTTTCAAAAATTTCTTTTCCATTTATCAAAACCAGCAACAGTGGGAGGAGTCTTTCATGTCACACTGTGGCGCGCAATTCGGCGATAAGTTCAGCGTTGCCAACCAGCCAGCAGCAGAGCAAAGCACTTAATATTGCAACGCCATGTGGCAAGCTGCATTTCACAACACGTGGCACATGTATATGCGCAAATGCTTTGCATTGACCAACGAGCGAGTGCATGTTTTTGCTGGCCGAATGTTGCAGCGATCGATCGATCGATTTGTTGTTTGCAAATTTTTAGCAAACTCATGCATTTAATTTGCTAAGGCATAAAAGCATACAACGAGACACAGACTTATATATGTATAAATATGTGTGTCAGTACTTTTGCGGTGGATTATTTGCTCAATCAGAGTTTTGCTCCTACACAATTTTCTTCTTTACCAACATTTATAGAGATACTTATATAATTGCATATACATACATGTACTACATTTTTCCTTACCACTGTTTATCATCGCAATGTTAATGGCATTTTAATGCGTGTAATGTGCGGTTAAAGTGCGCTTTTAATACAAATATGCACATTGGGAGGCACACCCAAATTGACTTTCGTTAAATTGAATTACTTTTTTTTTGTGAATGTGAATGTGTTGGGAAATGGTATATTATAATTTGCATATATGGTATATTATGTATTGGTGATTTATGCACTTGGGTGCTGGAAAATAGCAGTATTAATAGATTTAAAAATGTTAATTACTGACTAAAATCGATATATATCGCTAAAAATATATCTATAAATTATTAGAATTAACAATCGATACAATTTATTTCCAAACAAAATAATGGTTCATATTGAGGAGGCACACTTGAATTGACTTTCGTTAAATTAATTACCTTTTTTGGATTTCTTAATAGCAAATAATAGGGGTGTGTTGGGGATATATGATATACATTGGCTGGAAAATGTTATATATTGGTGATTTATGAATTTTGGTGTAAGAAAATAGCAGTCTTAATAGATTTAAAATTATTATTTACCGATTAAAATCCATATAAATCGATAAATCATTATAAGCTTTTGACAATCGTTAAAATTTATATTCAAACAAAATATGGCTTCAATTTAAATAAAATCGATTAAGCAACTATTAACATTTGGGCATATTATCAACGATCGTGAAATAAAAAATATAAAATTTCACTATTTTTTGGATTGCAAAAGAGTAGTTAGGAAACAAAAAGTTTAAAAAATAACAACAATAAAAGTTTACGATAAATCAAAAATCGATAAATATCGATATGTCATATGAAAAATTAAAAATCGATAGATATCGATAAGTCATAAGAAAATTTGTATCTGAAAAAAGCAAACAACGAACAAGTGTTTGTGTTGCGAAAACATAATGACATCGATAAAAACTTTTCAAGATCAGATTATACTCGATAACAAATATACTAAGGCAAGAACAAATTTGATAACTTTTTTCTCCTTTCAAAAATAACCATTTTCAATCGATGAAAAAATAATCGAAGTAATAATAAAAATTATCGCTAAAGTTTACATGGAATAAAATAAATAAAAATTATCGATACACTTAACATTGAACTAAAGTCAACAAAAATTGTAATGAAAGCCAAACAAAGTTGACAACTTATAAAAGTTAAACGAATTCAAGTACTTGCTTAGTTTTGTAGTACAATTATTTCCAAAACAATAAAAAAATCGATTATTTGCCACGAATGTTATCGCAATCGAATTACACGTTTTTTTGTTTTTTAATTATTTTTTGAAAACAGGTACCAGGAACCATTTTCATAAACCGGAAATTTTTTTGTATTAAAAATTAAAAATAATTTTTTTTTATTAAAAATATTTTTTATTAAAATTTTTTATTAAAATATTTTTTATTAAAAAAAAATATTTAATTATTATGGCAAACAATTTATAATTTGATCTACTACCCACCTAATAACGAATGCTATAACGGCCAACTTAAAAAAATAATCGCTACACGCATGCGCAGAGGCGCACTTGGCCTACAACGCAGATGCGGCACAGCGCCGACACACGCACTTCTGCAAAAAGTAAAGAAAAAGAAAATACGCGGTTAACGCGTGGCTGAAAAGACAGTGTTACGCGTCAGTGCGCCACTGATTTATGAGCAACAGCTGTCCGTCAGACAGCCAGTAAAGGAATACAGCAACGCAAAGCCAAATGGCCGGCCGGCAACTCGGTGCGAAATGAAAGTGCAGCGATGCAATAAAGAAGTTGTGAAAAGTAAATGGCAAGCATAATAAATTCAATTAATTTGTATATGCAGAAATTTAGAGGTTAAAATTGCCAGTGATGCCCACTGGCTGCTATCAATTGCTGTTTGGCGTTGCGCTACCACCTTTAAATCTTCATTTAATTTCTTAACTGGCCAAATGCAGTTTTAATTCAATAAACAGCATTGCTGCAACAAAAAGAAGGAAAATAAAAAGTTGCAAAGCAGTGAGCAGACATGCGTGAGTTACTGTCTCCCCCGCAGCACCGAAGACCGGCTCGTCAACGCCAATACAAAAATTTAATGTGTATGCCAGATGTGAGTGTTTGCGTAGAACGTCGTGACGCATGCGCATGCGCATATCATGCCTGCCCATTACAAACGCATTAATCAAAATGTTGACGTTGTCCGCGTGACAGAAGCAGCAGCAGCCAAGACAACCATAAACCACAAGAAAAGCCGTTGTGGCAGCCGAGGCGCTACATACCATATGTTACACACTGTCATCTTAGTGTAATAGAGTGCCATGACATTGACATAGACAGGCAGGCAGGCAAGCAGGCAGCTGGACAGCGACATGCTGGCGGTCTTAAAGCCGCCAACAGCAAAAGCAAATGTGGTAGCTGTCATGACAGCAGTGCGGCCAAAGGCAGGCAGGCGCATGCGCAGACGCACAAAAGCCGCCTGTGTATCTATGCAAAAAGCTGCAAGCAAAAACAACAGCAAACAGTATGAGCAACTAATGCTACAACATGTACATTTGTATGTATGTATGTCGGTGTGACAATAACAGCTTTTAAGTAGTCATGTAAGCAAATTTATTATTTGTCTGTTCGCTGCCACCGTGTTGAATGTTTTGGCGACCCGCATTTAACCTTCTGCTTGCGTTTGGTGAGAAGAAATCTACCTTGGAAAAGTAGAAATCGTAAATGTATACAAACAACACACATGCATGTACATAGAGATGTGTAATCTTAAGGCCAAATGAGCTGAGGAGATATGAAAATTAGCGTAATATACATATATAATTTATCAGACTCAATATTGACCTGTAAATCCTATATATTATAAACCCAGTAGAAGCATTCTAACTCCAGACTTCGAAGTCTTAGTTTGAATTTTGGCAAAGGCAGACCAGCATAAAATTTCGCATGTTTTGAAACTCGGTTCAGTTGGCGACTTTTGGGTTCTATTTTCAAGCTTTGACATACGAGGGCAATGTGTGTTGTTTACAGTAACATAAAATATTCTTCTGGGCCAAAAAATTACAATTGAAATGCTAATATTTTCCCGCAATTATTTTTTGCAACTTTCGATGTGGTGAGGTCGTAGATCACCCTAAGAGGGATTTCCGGAAGGAGTGTCCAAATTCAATTGTTTTTTCCCGGAAACTATTGGCGCTGTGCGCAAACTGATAACAATTCAAAATCGTGAGATTGAGGCAACCATAGGCTTTAGTGGGACCAGCATATATTGAATGTTGCATGAACATTTCACTGTAAAAAAATTTGTTTTCACTAGATTTTGCACAGTTTGTTAATCGCCTAAAAACAGGCTGTTGTTGATTGGCAGAGAGAAATGTTACAAAAAATATGAAGACGATGCTTCGTAACATGTTTATGACATCGCGATAGCCGAAGTTCTTCACTACGTCAATATGAGCTCTTATACATCCGCAACAGTAGACGGCTAGTAGTGGCATTCTAAATATTTTCTGGGAAAATATTACATCTTGTTTTTCAATTTTGAATATTTTTGAAATTTTCTTAGCTTCAAAAAGTCAAAACTTTGGTTTGAACGTGAGACCTGCTTCTTCTTTTAAACTATTCGTGAAAGGTAATTATGTTTTTATTTTTAAAACTTGCCCTCGAAAACGCAAACTTTGCTAGTAACTGTAAAAATTTTATAGAACTGAGAGCACATATTCCGAAGCGAAAGTCTTGACACCATAACATGTCAACAAATAAAAAAAACGCAATTTTAGTCAAATTAAAATTTCAATATCATGTCTGAAGTAATCGCGAGTTCAATCACACCACAAAATGCCAATTAAAGACATATTTGATTACATTACACGCTTAAATGTAAATAATAAGCATTTAAATCAAATAAAACGTGCAAATAAATCACAGCGTCAGGTGACAGATAAGCAACAACAAACAACAAGAAAGTGACAACTCTCTTACCAGCGGCAAAAACAAAATTTAGTATATGTATATACATATAGTATGTATGTATGCATGGGCAGCGGCATGGACAACAAATTGCATATTAAATCAATTGTGGACAATTACATTGATGTGGACAATTTTTTCGCACCGAAGGAGATTGGCCATTGTAAACAAGCAAGCATAACAAAAAGTAAAAAAAAAAAAAATAAAATCGCTGCAAGAAAAATTGTGGCGCACCCAGCAGTCGCGCAGATTTTCCTGCAATATATTTTTAATATTTTATTTTGCTTGACTTGCACTTTGCTAGCGCAGTTAGCCAGCTGGCGAGCAGTTGACCGGCGCGCAACCGAAAAAAGCCGGGGTGTCGGTGTTAATGGCGTAAAGTAATGCCTGGCGCAGAGAGTCAAAGTCGGGCTGGCGGTGTTTGGTTGATTACGTGGAAAAAAAATTTGCTCGCTTGCATGAATTGCCGACTGCTGAGGGAGCTGAAGAAAACACTTGCAGCGGTGATGGCTTGTTACTTAGCCACTGTGGGAAAATTTCTAGTGCGATATTTGTAATTAGAAAAAAATTGTCTGCTTTCCAGTGTAAAATTTCGCGTTTGGTTGTTAAGTGAAGTCTGCTTTTTCCTCTTTACTGTAGAAATTAACGCATGAGGGAAAAGAGAATTGCACTTTATGAACACATATTTTGAAAAATTTTATCAAGTAATTTAACTAGACTTCAATTTCGAATATATTAATAAATTGAGCTTCTGAAGATACATCATAAAACTAAAAATTACAACAAGAAAAAACATTAACTTCAGCTGTACCGAAGCTATAATACTCTTCACAGGTGCATTTTTTAAAGCACACAAGTTCGATATCTTGATTTTGATCATGAAAAGCAGAAACATACATAAGAATATGTATGTTATAAAGAACCGATCTGAACAATATATTCGGAGATTGTAAACTTGAGCAATAATCCACCCAGAATTTCTTAAAGAAATCCCGTAAAAAAAGTTTTCCATACAACAATGTCAGTCTTGAAATTCAAGGCAGAATAACTCTTGCCAACAGATGCTGCTTCGGACTGAGTAGCCAATTGAGAAGTAAAGCCCCCTCTCGACGAACAAACCCCCGTCCTGTTATATAGTGCAGAGGCATGTTCGGTGACAACATCTGATGAGTCGACGTTAATAGTTTTCGAGAGAAAGGTTCTGCGGAAGATGTATGGTCCTTTGTGGATTGGTAACGGCGAATATCACTTTCGATGGAACGATGGGTTGTACGAGTTATACGACGGCATTGACATAGTTCAGCAAATTAAGACACAGTGGCGGGATGAAAGTATTCGATGCAATACAGTAGCTTGTCGGGGGAAGAGGAAGACATCCACGTTCCGTTAGAGAGATCAGGTAGAGTAGGACATGGCTGTACTTGGTATCGCGAATTGGCGCTAAACTGCGAATAGAAAAAACCACTGGCACGCTGTTGTAAACTCGGCTATAACCGCGCAAGCGGGGTTTACGTCTATAAAGAAGATACAAGGACTTAAGTTTGAGAAAAGAACGGGTGCAAATTTCAGACCGATATCTCAAAAAATGCAGGACTAAATCAATTCAGATCGTCATGCTAATGAAAATTTTACAACTAAGAACTCCGGGGTTCATATATTAGCCGAATTTTCGACGGGGTTGGCCAATTTTTACACGAGGTCTTTTCGAATGCAGGGATCAAGAAGATATTAAATCCATCGAATATTTCTCCAGTAGGGAAGATGAAATTCTTATTTGCATGAAAAGTAATCATTGATTAATACCATAAGTATACTGGATCTTTAATTTGAGCTCTAAAAACCTTAACCATTCAAACAGGGTTAAATCTCCGAAAAGAAAGCCCTTGGCCAGATAAAATCCGTGTAAATTCCGGTAACGTAGAACCGGCTGTCATGGAAATCGTTAATTTGAGCTCTATGACTATGCTCTCAATGGTTGAAGAAGTACTCGTAATGTAATTGCCTGGGTGCCAATGAAAGTTACAGTCATCTGCAGCTTCGTGAATTCAAACTTACCATTAGCAGATTAGCAGAACTGAGAGCAAAATGTCGCCAAAACTCAGCCAGAGGACGTAAAATCTAATATTTCATTTAATGACATACATTACATTTCCTGCATTTCCATGTTTTATTTTGTTAATTTGTTACGTTTAATTATTACTTGCGGCCAGCAACAACAACATCATCAAGTAAAGCATATGATGATAGCTATCGGCCACAGAGTTAAGTGAGTAACTGACACTAAAAAAGACTATCATTTAAGTGGTTTGGGAAAACTACGAAGTCAAATATAAACACAACAACAGCAACAACTAAACACCCAATATACAGCGAGTGCTTAGGTGGTGCAGCGTTTATTGGGCGGTTTTGTGGCAGCCGCAAACGCCCAGTTGAGACCGCAAAAAAGGCGACTGCAACGAGGCCTGATTATATTTGTGTGTATGCATACGTAAAAGTGTGTGTGCGTTTATTGTAAGAGTATTTGCGCACATTTAAGTGGGTGTCGCAGTCTCTGCAGCAGCGGCACAACCGCAGCGCATGCCTACTACAGCATGCTATCATTGACATTGCCCACTGCTGGTACCGGCAAACGCCTGCGGATGTTGCAAATGAGCTTGTGCGACACACAGCAATAATAACATTGTGGACTTTTTTTAATTCTTGTTGCACAAACTCGTTTGTATGGACATAAATAGTTATATGTGTATGAAAATGATAAGTGCTTGCCGCACAACTACGCCTTGGCAATAAGTATGTTGCACGCTTTATAATTAATAATTGGCAATGCAATTGCGATAAGTGGTTGCCGAAGAGCAGTAGACCAATAAAAATTATTTAGAAAAAAATAAAAACAAAAAAGAGAAAAAAAATCAATAACAAAAAAATTCAGCAAAAACTTGTAAAAAACGAGATTGTCAATTATCGATAATGTCGCGTATATGCCTACAATGCATACAATGCGCGCATGCGCACCAACATTTGTGCGGCGCAACATGTGTTGATCGGTAATTATCGATTAGATGCAAATAATTTGATTGCGCGTATAGCGAAAAATCAGAGACACACAATAAAAACACTGATAATAAACAAAAAAAAATGCTACTACAACATAAACAATAATAAAAAATACTATTACAACAATAACGACAAAAAACCAACAGCAAAACAACAATAATATCTAATAGCGAAATAATACAAAATTAGAAGACAATTTTGATTAAATAAAAATAAAATGAGGCAATTTGATGGTGGGGCACAGCTCACAGCCTCACCGCGACCACCAATCAAATGACAAACGACAAATGGACATTGACAGGCGGCTAGCGAGGAAAAGCCAAGCAGTCATATATGTATGTATGTAGTTACGACAATGATATATATACATACACACACACTATGTATATTGCAATGCGCATATATGCCGCTAGCGACATGCGGCATGTGGCAAGTTGGCTATTTAGCATTGGCGGCACGTTTTGTCTGCGTTCGCGCGGCACATGTTGCAGCAACATGTAGCAATTTACCATCTCGCTGACTGTATGGTACACGTTTGTGCATGTTGTTGTAATTGTCGCAATCACACAGCGAGGCACAACTGGGGAATTAGTCACACACAGCGGTGTACTTGGGAGAAATAAAAATTTAACGCAGATAAAAATAACAATGTCACGGTTACATACATACATACATTATCGCCGTATATAATAAATTAGCGCACACACATGTTCATGTATGTAGTTGTTGCCGGTCAATTGGTTTGCGTCGCTTTGATTGATTTGCGCGCTTGCGCTAACCAAGCGTTTAACTATTGTCATTATAACTATTTTATGTTGTTGTTGTTGCTGCTATTAGTATTGTGTTTACTTTCTATTGTTGTTGTTATTATTGTTGTTGCTATCTGCATATTTTTTCAACGCTATTTCACTTGTTGTTGGTTATTAATCGTGTGACTGACATGTAAACGGCGTACGCAGGCGCAGTGGCGGTCAGCTGTTGTCAGCGAAAGGATGTAGAAAGTTGCAAGTCTCAGACGCAGGTCTGTCTCTTGCCGCCTTTAGCATTTAGCAGTTTATGAAAAGCGAAAGGACCTCATTCACAAACTTTCTAATCTATGTAAATTGTTTATTGCACTAAGCGGCGACTTTACGCCTCGTACGTAAACATAATTAATTTAATTATTAGCGCAACGACAGTCTGGCGAGACAGAAAAAAAACAGTAATCTTCAATACACCGGAAAGCAACACTAACAAATGCAAGGCATGACTTGGATTTTATTAGCAATAAATAGGCAAATGACAGTGTAGTAAAACCATTTATGGGCACATGAATAAAAAATGGCCCACAATCCATTAAAAGAAAAACGAAATTTGTGGGCACTACCCAGTGATTCAGAAATATTTTTTTGTATTTTTTTGTTTGTAGAAAGTATTCTGGAAATATAGATAATTATATTTGATTAAATCAGAAGGAACAGAAATGGTGATGCAGATCAGGGGAAAACAGTTTTGCTATTTATAGTGGTTAAGATGGTGAAGAGTATAACAAAAAACCTTCAGGATATCAACTATAATTAAAACAAGAGAAAAACTTTTCGAAGCTCTAATACCACCCTTCACAAACAAATAGTTTTCATACAAGTAGTTGTGCGATCTGAACAATTTGTTTAGAGATTGTACCGTTGCTTTGAACAATAATCCACACCAAATTCGGTGAATACATCTCGTCAAATGAAAAATTTTTTCATACAAGGACTTGCTTCCGGTCGTTTAGTTTGTATGGCAGCTATATGTAATAGTGATCCGATATCGGCGGTTCCGACAAATGGTAAGTTTCTTGCGGAAAAAAGAATAATATATGGTAAACTTCACATCGATATCTCAAACTTAATATACCCTATAATATAGACCAAAAGGTATTATAAATTTGAAGCACTTAAATTTTTAAGCCTAATGGCGTTTGTACATTTTTCCACAGTAGTATTTTAGAGGAGACATCGATTACAAAAAGTACTGTGAGGGCCTTTCAGCGTTAAGGCACAGGTGAAAAAACTCCTGACCTTCGTCAATTTGCGATGGAAAATTTGCTGTCTCGCTACCGCTTCATTAATTTTTCCAAAACATACGCATAATATAATTACACTTTACTTATACTAATGCCGTTATTTCACATTGTTTTCATGTGAACTGATCTTCGGTTTTTGTCTGTCGAAGTTTTAAAGTCAAGATTCACTAACTTAGTAAATCTTTGAACAAAGCTCCTGGAAGTGCATTAGCAAAGAAAAAACATCAACTAGAATGGACCGAAAATTAAGGAACCTAAACCTGTGGAACCGATTTTTAACTGCATTGGAGTTAAGCTCAGAGTTGATGGAGCAATATGCGGTATATAACTATAAGTGTACGCACAATAAACAGGAGGTTCTATAATAATTGCCTTAAAGCGAAAAATACGTACGGCACGTCTGATTTTTGCCCGAAAACATCGAAATTAAACTTTAGAAGATAGGAAAAGGGTTATCTTCACTGATGAATCGAAAATAAATTTGAATCAATCCGATGGAATCCAGTCCGTTCGGAGAAGACCACAAAAAGAATTGCTCCCACTACTTTTTGACTGAGATAACTAGGTATATATTTCCAGCGAGTTATATTGTTTGTGGTAGAGTTTCTTACTATGGTTGCAGTGAATTCGCTTTTATAAATGGCTCCTTAAATGCTTCTGAATTTGTTGATATTGTTAAGCACTTTTTGGAGCCAGCAGTGATGCCTCCAAGTATTATAGTTGCTATAATCACTATTCTTTCCTCTTTCAAATAAAAAAAAAAAATAAAAAATCTATATCTTAGCACCTATATTAAGATAATATCTTTAAAACACAATATTGCTAGAGAAATAAAAAGACAAATATCCGTCAATTTGATTAATTTTTTTCTAAATTCTGAGGGTGATAACATTTCATTGAACACTACTGTATATACCATATGTACATATATATAATATTGGAACTAAAAAAACTGTTTTAACTTTCTTAAAACCTAATTTCTCTCCTTTCAATAATTGAACTTTATTCTAATGTCAAATAAATTACAGATGAAAACCAACAACAATGTTCTCTAGTTAAACTTAATAAAAGAGAATAGGTTATAACACATCAATATAGTGACATAACCAAGGAAAAGTTCTATCTATATTTGATTATCTCCCTACTTGATTTATACTAATTGTGTTTTCGATTTGTACCACCAAGGTACCAAGGTTAAAGATTAAAGTTCAACAACAAATAATAACTTCTTGTATATAATTTAATACTTATCGATAGAATATTTCCAAAACACATTCATGTACTCTATACATAGTAGGGAAACGCATATGCTTACCTGCAAATAGAAAAAGTAGAAATTTATTAGATTTAAATAAAAATAAATACTTAGTATTATATGATAAAATATATAGAAGAGTTTAATTAATGACAGAAGCAAAATATACATTTTCCCCAATACAATTTAAAACTTCAATTCATTAAAGCTTCTGGAAACAACAAACTTCTTAAGCCACTTAGAACGAAAAATAATATCTGATTCAGCACGAACACGTCATGCACTCAACAGAAAGCGACTTTAATTCATTTAAGCGCCTTTTACGAGTACTATATGCTTTGGTCAGCGTCACGTTGCAATGAAATTACATATACAACAAAGGTAACATTAGAAAGCTTTTCATGACCCCTGCCCTCCCACAAGTAAGTATCTATAATACTGTAAAAAAGACGCAAGTACTGCAGTAAATTATTTGTGTATAATAGAATACTCCCGAGTATACATATGTACATACAGTCGAAGTCAGCGAAGTCTTTTAGAATTGATAAACCCGTCCTTAGCGAGGGCTTTAGTGCAATTGTTGCAAAAAAAATGAAGGAATACAGGATGTGTGCATGGAGGAAGTGTGCGAAAAGGAAGTGAATAAAATGAAAAGCATGGAAAAGCGGATAAGAAAGGCAAGTTGAGGGAGCATACATTGAACGGAAGTGAGGCGTTGAGGGAATAACGCTGCAAAAATGCAGCATAGAACAGTACTTGGGAAAAGTATCGAAAACGAAGCACAATATGTATGTATAAGACAAATATTTACACGAGTGTCCTTTTGCTTACATTCATACATAATATATCTGCCGCAATCAATGCATAAATGTGCTGCAAGCATGTCTCTACTCTCCATGGGAATGAGTAAGTCCCTGTAAATTTCAAAGTATTGTGTATAGAAATATATTTAGGCTGTTCACGATAAGGTGGTTATCGGGTTATGTGGTTATGTGATTAAGTAAACAACAACAAATAAGCAAATAACCATACGACATAGGGTGCTCAGGGAGCATAGAGGTTATTTTTAATCTAATAATCACATAACCCGATAACCACCTTACCGTGAACAGCCTAATTAAGAATTTCATATTCAGGTTATATCACGAGCGCCATTTAAGGGGGTTTTCTACTCTAGAAATCAAATTTTGGGCAGTTTTTTGAATTGTATTTAAAAAAAAACCAAAAATATTTTTACTATCCATTTTTTATGGTGTTTTTATTGACATCTTACAAATACAAAAAAAAATTTACAAAAAAAATATTAAAAATTAAAATAATTAGAGCGGGGAGAGACAGGTGTAAAAAAAATGGCGCATCCTGGTGACATTGATCCTGACTCTCTTGGTGGTCTGAAAAAAAAATCAAAAGAAATTCTTAATCAGTAAGGATGCTGTTATAGTCCCTACCTCAGGGAACACGAAAAAAAAATTTTTTGAAAAATGGCGACTGCCTGAAATCATTTTTTACGCTTTTTTTTGAAATTCCTGAATTTTTTTTAAATATTAAAAACAAAGGATTAAGGATTATATAAAGATGAAGGATAAAGGATTATATAAAGAAGGTTCACACAAAATTTAAAGTAAATCGGTTGTATAGAACTTGAGATAATGCCGGTACCGTGTGGAAAAAAGTAGTTTCGAGAAAAACGCGTTTAAAAAGGTGAGTCTACCTACCTACCGGGATAGGTACTGCTCTTAAAATAATTTTAATTTTTAAAAATCCTTTGAAGGATATGTTCTTAAGGGTCTAAACTTTAAATATACAATGAAAAAAATCGAATTTTTCAAAATTCTAGAGTAGAATACCCCCTTAATTAAAAATGTTTTTGTTACAAAAAAATAATAATTTTTGCAGTTGCCACCCGATTTAATTTTTTTTTTTTGAAAACCAAAATAAGTATAATTTATAAATAATAATTTGCTAACGGGTGTGAATGATTTGAAAGATTCGAAAACTTAATTTTAAGGAATAAATCAGCTTTGGCTTTAAGCGAAATGTTGCCACATATCAATTTGAAGAATTGTGTATAAAAATATATTAAGAATTTCATATTAAGATTATATCAAGAGCGCCATTTAATTATAATAGATTTATTACAAAAAAATTGTAGTTGCCACTCGATTTCAAAAAATTGTTTTTGAAAACCGAAATAAGTATAATTTAAAAATAATAATTTGCTAACAGGTGTGAATGATTTGAAAGTTTCGAAAACTTGATTTTAAGGAATAAGTCGGTAGAAGGTTGCCATGAGCTGAATGCTAATGTCCAGTTCAAAATTTACTAGCTTAAAAAATCTAAAATAGAATTCAAGAAAAAAGACAGTTCAAAATGCCCTCAGCATTTTTTGCACTGAAAAAATATATTGTCTAAAATGATCATAAAATTGTGATTTTGTTGCCGCCACAACATTACACGTAATATTCTCATCTATAAATTGGTTTAACCCTCTGCTGTTAGGTAGGTAGATGTTAGAGTTAATGATTTAAATAATACATTTGATATCTAAAAAATACCTCAAAAGAAAGTGAAAATGTAAATTCATGCACACATACACGGCTAATACTGTGACAAACTAAAAATAATCAATAACTGTCATCAAAATATTATTTGCAAGATCAATGGCCTTTTTATTGATAGTCAACCAAACAATTTGTTGTTGCCAATTTCATGGGAAACATTGTTGATATACTTGTGTGTTGCCATTAAAGTTATTAATGGGAAACATATAAAATATATGGAAGCGTATGCTTTTTAAAGCGAGACAAAAATATGTGGGAAAAATTATATTAAATTTATATGTATGTATATACATATGTATACATATGTATATACGAGTATATATATTTTTTTTTTGAAGGTCAATAAATCCTTGTAAAGCTAGCAAAAATTGTAATTGTACAAAAATTCCACCGCTAATATGACATAAAACCAATTGTCATTCATTTATGGTATATGTATAAACATATCTTTATCGCTAAATACAATGTCTTCCTTGAACATTTTTACTGTCGGATCTCTTTTTTGTCTGTTTTATTTTCGTGAAATTGTCATGCAATCCGAAATTTGCATTATCCTTCCATTGTCTTCCGCCTGTTTACATGCAAATAAAAAATGAATTTGCATTTTGACATTCATCAACACAATGGATTTTATATTGATTTAACAACAATATTACAATCGGTAATATGTGACACCAACAAACGAGAAGAAGCAGAGTATATAATAAGAAAAAAGCAAATACGGAAGTATTTTAATTTAATATGCACAATAATCAATGGAAATAGTAACACATCAAGAGTTTTTTTTAGCGAGCTAGGAAAGACAATATAAAGGTTTATGTGTATATGTACAGGTAGGGGTTTATTATTGTAGTTTACTATTTGGGGTAGTCTACTTTATCACGAACATAAGTATTTGAGTAAACAAAGTATTGACTGAAGATCGAAAACTTGCCTCTTCTGAGTTGTACATACACTTCTGAAACAGTGCTTGAAAAACGTCGTGTTGATTTCAGAGAGATAGCAGAGAATTTTAATATCGCTTATAAATTGACTCAATAAATTTTGGTTAAAGCAACAGTGCTTGAAAATCGTCGTGTTGGCTTCAAAGAGTTAGCAGAGGATCTCAACATCTTTTATGGATCATCTCAACACATTTTGGTCAAAAAAAACATTCTATTGGCTTCAGAGATAGCAGAGAATCTCAAGATCTCTTATAAATAGACTCAATACAAAACCAGCGTCAAGTAAAAAAAAAAGGTGCTTGACCACGAAGCTAACGACCCCACATTCCTAAAAGTAGTATTACTAGTGACGACGAAACTGCCCAACGATTTAGCGATTGGCGCTTTGAAAATGGGCCCATACCTCAAAAAAAAAAACACACACAAAGGGGTCAAATGGTCAATAAGGAATACTACTTGAGGCGAGAAAATGTTTTTTTGCCAGTCCGTGTCAAATTCGATTAATTATTCCTTAAATCATGAAATTGTGGAAATATAGTGTACGTACAGTAATGAAAAACTGAGGGACTAGAACGCATATATAAAGTTAAAATAAGGATAAAGGTAACAATGCAAAAATAAAAATGAAGGCAACAGAATTTATAACCAGAAATATGTATGTTTATATATACTGAACTGAATATACACTGAAAATAGTAATTGTAATAAAACGGCCTTACATTTGTCAAATTTGTAGCGTTTTCGCCATAACAATATGATTATCGTGTGCAAGCCGCGATGAATATTTGGCACAGTAACAATGGCTGGTGATGGCGGCAGCTGGCACCAAAGGTATTTATATAATATATTTTCCACAAAAAAAAATATATATAGCAGTTTTTTTTCAGGAAGCACTAGCAAAATTGCAGGACAGGGTGTAGTGAAGAATGTTTTAGCAGTAAAAGTAAGAAAGCAGAGTTTGTTGGTAGATTAATGTATATATAGTGCATAAGTACATATTGAAATGCTAGCACGATACCATAAACTCTAAAGTAGCGCTATTGCTTGAGCTTTTAGTTGGGCTGGCGATAGGCACTAATGTAAGGCATTCACGTGGCACCTTACCAACATAGGCAATCATTGTACGACTGACTATCAGTCAAATCGGCCAGTTAGTCAGTTGCTAGCTGAAAATATATGGCATTGCCATGATAACGTCAAAACATGGCAAAGAAATTCAAGCCAACACACATACACACAAGGACATGCCGCAAGGAGTCGGAAATGAATACGCAAATCAAAAGTAAGCTAGTGGAATGCCAGCGTAGATATGTACGGCTCGTAAATTTGTTGTATAATTGTGTTTGTTATATTTTAATTGGTTTGTTGGCCTAAATTTTATAGCATGCGTAAACAGAAATTCACTTAATTTTTATTGTATCTTTTATTTTTATGAGCCTTTAATCGTTTGCGGAGTTAGAAGTGAAAGAAAGGATGTGGTGTGTAAAAGAATGTATGTACATATGTAGGTACATATGTATGTAAGTATGTGTAAGCTTTAAATTCTGTCTAAAGCAACTAAAATTATTTTACACTTTTTCTACAGTTTGCAATAAAAACGCCGTGGTCAATTGGTTAACTGTGAGAAATGTCAAAGCGCGACGGGTTTACGACGCGAACCGACGTTTTTCGCAACTGCTCAAAGCTTGGCCACAGAAGTCGTAAAAGTGGTCGTATAAATGTATAAAAAAGTAATTAAGCAACTTAGAAAGTTTTGCGACAAAAGATTACCTAACACAAAGCAGTGAAGTAAGCGAAGAAAATAAACAGGAAGAGATGGAGTAAATAGTAAGTTTTGCAATGAGCCATTTAGTATATACAGAACGGTGAAAATCGTGGAATGTTAAAATTTTAGCAAATTGTCGTCAGTGCACCCAAACACATGCACACATACACAGTTATACATACAATTAAAATTTAATAAAATATATAGACGAAACTCGAGCAAACATCTCCAACATTAATAACGGGTATCGGCCAATGAATTTTATTTACTATTAATGTGAAATCTGTTTTTTTCAACTAAACTAAAAAATACAAATTAAAAAAAATTAAAAATTAAAATAAAATACAAATAAAATAAAATTAAAAAATAAAATTAAATAAAAAAAAAATAAAATTAAATTAAAAAAATACGATAAAATAAAAATTAAAAAATTAAATTTAATAAACATTAAAAAAAAAAAATAAAATAAAAATTAAAAACATTAAAGTATGAAAAATGCTTGAACAAGCAAAAATAGTAACAGGAAATGCTTACACAAGCAAAATAGTGTGAAAGCTATAAGCACAGCATCCAACAACAACCACTCAACTCTGAGAACCCAAACGACACAAGCAGCTGAAAAGCGTTACCAAGCAGCAGCATTACGAATTCACGCACTTTGCTTAATTTTAATTGCAATTTCACTACCCGAAAGCTGTGAAACGAGCTTAGGAAACGCTTTGTGTTGGTTGCTTCTGCGAATGGAATAATGTCGAGTCACTAGAACAAAGGTAAATAATCGCGTGCTTTTTGTTGTTCTTCATTTTAATCGGCTAACCGTACTTTTATGAAGCGACTGGAAGGCAAAATGCTGAACGTAAAGCAACAAGTAAGTACTGGCTGTTAATACTTTACTACAGTTTGTATAGAAAGAAGTGTTTGTCATGTGATAATCCAAAAGCAGACAAAAAGTCTTGAATATTCAGTTATCTAAACTGTCGTATTAGCGCAATCGCTAAAAGTCGTCAAATGGACGATAAAACTGGTAGTTATTCAAAGCTGGTAATAAATGTATGACAATTTCCGAAAAACTTTTGTGTTGTGTTTATGCTCAAACATGGATTTGTGAAATGTTTTTCAAGAAAATTGTAAGCAAAATCTTTTGAAGCGTAAGAATCGATTGTGATCCCAGCACAACACAGCGGGTTCGAAACTTGGGTTAGGATCAAATGGTATTTAAAAAAAGGCATATTGTATTTTGGCTGTTCACTGAAATAGCAGTTTTTAATTTTTCTCAACGAAAAGTGCCGATAAAAATTTTAAATTTGTGAATAGTGAGTAAAATTAAGTTTATTATTGTAATTTAAATGACAATAGTCTATAACAATGAAAAAATTTAAATTTTAGTGGGTACAGGACCCCACTGCTCCAAGGAAGATAGGCTTTTGATTGTTGAGCTTAGAGAGGATAGGAAAACATACAAAGAAATACAAAGCCGTTTAAAAAGTTCTGCCAAGATGATATACAATGCCATAAATTATGAATTGAAGCCCGAAAAACGTGATACCCTACGCAAAACTACAAATTTGGAGAACCCTCGCATAATGAGCTTCAACAAAAACAATCCTTTTGCATCTTCTAGGAAAATAAAAGCGGAACTGAAGTTGGGGATCAGCGTCGTAACCATTCGACGACGACAGATGAAAGAAAATTTGAATGCGCGAAGCCCACGAAAGGTGCCTTTACTTAGTCAAAGATATATCAAAGTCCGATTTGAGTTTGCCAAAAGCCATTTGAACTGGCCAATATCAAAATAGCGCAATATCCTTTGGACAGATGAGTCCTCAATGGTGTTGTTTTGTGGAGAAGGCTCTAGACAGTATGTCCGTCGACCCCCAAACACGGAGTATATTCCAGATTATACTTCAGATTATACGGTCAAGACAGTAAAGCACGGTGGCTTTAAAATTATGATATGGGCCGTTCTTTCCTATAGCGGTGTGGGCCCAATACATATGTTCGATGGGATCATGGATTAAAATGTGTACGTGGAGATATTAAGGAATGTTATGCTGACATGTGCCAGGTGGAATATGCCCTTAAAATGGACATTCCAGCAGGATAACGATCCAAAACAGACCAGAAAATTGGCTAAAAATTGGCTTAGCCAAGAAAAAATCGTGTTGATGTCATGGCCAGCTCAATCCACGGATTTCAACCCCATAGAAAACTTATGAGGACACGTCAAACGATTTGTCTCAAAACAATCCCCGTCTTCTAAGCCGCAGGTTTGGCATGTTGTTCAAGAAGCATGGGCGCAGATTCCTCTTGAGCGTTGTCAGAGCTTGGTTGACTCCATACAGGTCATCTGCACTGCTATTTCAATGAACACAGCTGTATGTATCTTTACAGCGACGGCTATCTCGAACAACTTCACTTTAAAGTCATCAAAAATTATTTTGTGGACGTTGTTCGGTGCTCATTTCATCACGTCTAAACTTAGCATAACAATCCTTGATGGTTAATTTTCAGGGGGCAGTATCCGGAAACTCGTTATCAAGCCAAGTTTTTGCTTCAACTGTATTTTTTTCCCTTCAAAAAGAAATATGTATTTTTGGGGCTAACTGAAAATTATTTGGATTTAACTCTAGTAGCGTCTTCTATGTTTCAGGTCGGATTTGTTAAGTAAAATAAGCTTCATCGATTTATTATCGATGAAAATTATATAACTCTTTTGAAAAAGGGGAAGCTGTCAAATCATATGATCTATTACTTTCATAAGCAATTGAAATTAAAATGCTATAAAACGAAAACGAAACAAATAGGGCCAGACATTTCATTTATGATTTATAGTGACATTGAAATGTTGGCAGAACCGGAATTTACAAATATAAAAATTTACGTGTGTATGTACTTAAGTATATATCAAGGTAAATAGATTAAAACCGCTTGGGCAATAGAAGAGAGTGTATACCATATGCCGTAGACTATTTATTTACCATTTCAAGCAACTCGTTAGTTAGCACTACCAAGTAGAGAACGTTTGATATTCAAAAGTGATAAATCGATTTTCAATTTGCGTCCAAATAAAGCAAATAAATGATATAAAAGCGAACAGTCGCCAAAATGAATGGCCTCTGACAGGAAGTTAAGCAACGTAAAAATAAAATTATACAAAAATAAAAATTAACTTAAGAATCGTTGAAAATCGAAAGTGGCACGCGCCCACATTATGTAAATATGTATGCATTTACCATATCTATTATATATACAGTTATAAGTATCATCGGCGCGCTTTTTACGCTTTGCTAGTTAATTTGCGGTAAATTCTCCAAATAATTAATTATCCATTTATGTATTGAACTATGAGGAAATGTGACATGCCTGAGTGACTCCGTTGATAATGAAATGATATTTATTATTTAAATGCGTACATAATATTTCCAAATATGGCAACGCTTATTTTTATTGCTCTTCAAATGCTTATGACATTGAAAGTAGATCTTCTTAATTTCTCGTGAACCACTTCGAGTGAAAGTGAGGTTAGAAGACAGCCGAACTTGTTGGGCATTCAGATGACCTCATAAGTATGTCATTTATAGTACGATAAATGCGACAGGAAAAAAATTTAAACGTGAAACCGTTCAAGGTTGGGCAATAGCAACTTTGATATATTTTTGTATTGTTTCAATTATAAGGAAGATATAGGAAAAAATAGCTTTGCAAACTTCTGTTTTAAGAATATATGTTAAAAAATTTGTGCCCAGGGTCTTGGTCTTCTGGGTCTTGATTTTAGCTGTATTTAACGGGTGATCCAAGTAGACGAACTTTTTTCAGTAGCCTTTTGACAAATCACACGTGAATCGTGTCAAGCTGTCATGTTATTTTTGTTCAGCATTGTTTGGCATTTCATCATGGGAAGATTTACGCCTGAACAATGTTTATAAATCGTTCAACTTTGTTATGAAAATTCACGAATATGTTTCGCACGCTTCGCTCAATTTATGGTCAACATAATTGGCCTACTGAGCATACTATCCACAACACTATCAACTATTTTGAGACCCAGCATTCATTATTGGATAATACTTGTATTATTATTATAGTCAATTCGACGTCGTTCGCAGCAACTCGGACTGATGTATGGAACGACTTGGCGCATTTAACGTCGAGATCTTAAATTAAAAAATTACAAAATACAGTTTGTGCAAGAATTGAAACCACTCGACCTTTCTAAGCGACATCTCTTCGCTCTATGGGCTTTTGAAAAGTTCAAAGAAAATCCATTTGGGATGAAGAAGAATCTTAAGAGATTCAAGAGCTGTCATTTTATCCCGAAAAACACGGTTTTTGGGATCATCGTTCCATATTTCTTCAAAAATGATACCGGTGAGAACGTAACCGTCAATGGCAACCGTTATCTTTTTGTTTGATGCCTGAAATTGAAGCTCATGGACTAGACGACTTTTGGTTTCAACAAGACGGCGCCACTTCCCACACATCGCATCATTCAATGGATTTATTGAGGGAATACTTCCGTAGATAATTTCTCGTTTTGGGCCAGTCGATTGGCCACCAACATCGTGTGATATCACACCGTTTGACTTTTTCTTGTCTATCGAGTCATCGAAAAGTGGACTAAAAGGATGGACGGATGGAAGAGATAATCTTCTAAATCTAATTTGAAGTTTCTGGGATTTTCTTTTAAAAAGTAAGGAATCTCGAACTGGTTAATTTCATACAATTATTCTATTATTATTCTCTCTTTTGAGGACTAGTAATTTGTTGCGCATGATAACAAATGTTTCTGTGACTTGCACTTTTTAATTAAAACATATATTTTCATGAATGGCGAGATTATTTTCACACTTTCCCTAACAAGAAAAAAACGAAAGGCTTACGAGCGCAGCAATAACAAGAGCAATAACCCAGAAAAATTACATAAATAGCACGAATGGAAAACTATGGACACAATCGGGTGCAATACATACATATGCACATCTTCGTGAGCGACAATACCAGAAGCACGAACACGTATGTTTGTTATATACATGTGTATAAGTGTTTGTATATTGCATGCACTTACTGGATATTAAAAATAACTCAATGAAAAGTTATGGGCTCGAAAAGTGCCGACTGGTAGATGACATGCCATAAAAGTGAAAAATCGAGACAGAAAAGCCACTTAAAGCTGTGTGACTCTTCCAAGCTATTTATGAGTTTTACTTATAAAAAAAATTCCATTGCATATGCATGTATGTATATAACACCTAAGAGAGCATTGTGTGAGTTCAGTTCGAAAATTTAAATTTCATGTTTGTTGCAGCTAATTTTAGGCGAACTGTCAGCAAGCAGTCACCGAAATTTATTTTCTCACATTTAGAAGTACAGGCTTTAAAAGCTCCTTGGCTTAGCGGTAAAAAGTTAATTGCAAGAAAGATTAAGAAAATATTAGCGAGCTGCACAAACTTTATTGCCAATAAATTGCCGAAGTGGAAAAAGATTGCCACAAGCAACAATAACAACTGGAAGTGGTATTGTCATGCTAAAATGATAAAGATTAAAGTAAGCGGAGTTGTGAGTGCCACAAACAGCCGAAATGCTGAGAATATACATAAAGATTTTGCAAAACTTTTCTTAGAAGTCTGAAGTTTTAAGTTTCCAGTTTTCATTTGAAAGACGAAAGCAGTGAAAGACGAAGTTGCGGCGCGCAGGCAGAAAAGCGCAACTTGTCACTAACTCTTAGAAGTGCACTTTATTTTTGGCGATTCGGGAATCTGAACGTGTTTGGCAGAACTGGCTGGCTAGCCGCTTAACTTGATTATTTCACCCTGGCAAACACACACACACACATAAATACAAAGTTCGCTGGCTGGTTGCTTAGTCAGCTCGGTCGATTATTCATGTTTCATAAAAGTTGCTCAATGTACGAGAGCAATAACAACTACAACAGCAACAAATAGTAGTTACCTGGTCAAGGAAATGAAAAGAAGAAGAAGTACAGGAGAAACAACTGAAAACGATTAAAATTTAACTGCCTACACACTTGCAACATATGTATATGCACAGACCTTTAGTCAACTCTAAGCAAGTTGTGGGTTCATTGAACCCGCACTTGATTTTTTCGGCTTCTTTTTTGCACGCTTATGTTCTGCCCCGCACATTGAAAGTAGAAAGCAGAAAGCGGGCGCAATTTCAAAGGTAAATGCAATAAAATGGTCAAGGAAACGTTTTCATGGCACAAGAACATTGGGAAAACTTATGTATACGGCGCATACTAACGGTTGTTTTGAGTAAAAGCGCGAAAAACGACAAATATGCGGAGCAGGTCGGCTGAGCTCAGCTGAGGAGAAACAGACTGCAATAAAAATATGCGCAAAGGCTGCACAAACTTCCTCGGTCCAAGGGGAATTTAGACATTTTCGAAAGGCAAGTAAATCAATAGCGCCGACGCCGACGAGGAGATATGAACGGCCGAAGTGCAGCTGATTTGCGAATTCGCTTTGTTGTGGCGGCCGTTTGCTTAGAATGTGGCATGTGGTACGTAAATGTGGCAAGAAAATCGCAAATGTGGCATTAGTAAGCCTGTATGTATGTACACACATATCAAAAGTAAGCCGACCGGAAGTGAATGGACGAAGTGCTGGGAAGTCGGCAAGTTAAGCCGTTAAGTGGTTTGAGTAGGAGCGAGGATAACTTGCGACAAAGAATACCCATCGGCTTGACGCTGATTGACTACTGCAGGCATACATATAAGTATGTAGATATGTACATATCTATATATACAAGTATATATGTATGTATGTATGTATGTATGTATGTATAGCAGCTCATGACGCGTCGAAGCGAAATTGTCGACTAGACATCGCGCGCTCGTATTAAAAGTTGACGTTGAGGTTAATGCACTTTACAAGTGTGGAATTTTCAAAATTGAAAAGTCAACGAACGAAAACCCACAAACCCACCACGTATCACGTGTGTGTATGCGGTGTAATTTCTGTTTCTAATGCACAAAAATCAATATTGACAGCTGGCAATAGAATAACGGTGGATGGATGTCATAATTAAGAACATACCAACAGACAAGAGGGATTGCAACAACAACAAAACGCATTAAATATGTGCAAAGCAAAGTCCAAAGAGCTATCGATTTTTGTTAACAATAGCGAAAAGAACACAGCCACTCACAAGTAATGCACGCTGCGTCGTCAGACAAACGGTCGCACCGTGGCGAGAAGCCTTAAAAAATGACTGTAGAATGCGTCGCATTAGCATAACTAAAAAAGAATGACCACCCGCTGCCGGCCAGATCGCCTCGTTCATGGCTACTCAGCACCTTCGTGACGTAACGTACCGTTAGACAAACTGTAAAACGTGCGCAACGCAAGTCGCGTGTTGCACAACATCATTTAATGTTTTGTTTTTTTTACCTACATACTCGTATATACCTTTGTTTCAAACACGGCTACACGCAATCTCACAATGAAGCGTCAGCTGACGTACCGGTCAAGAGTGTTTCTAAAGCTTAAAAAATTACCAAACAGCTGATGTATGCAGACTGGCATACAAAAATATTTGATAGACAGTTATTTATACGGCAAACAAAATGGCAATGTAGAACACGAGGGCTGTTGGATTAGTCTGTTTTGGTTGTCTATATAAGCACTTATAAAGTTGAGAATTTCAAAAACTCGCTTTTCTCAATATATCGTGTGTACTTATTATATACATATATTTGAGAATATACTCCGAAAATTTGAAGTTTTTACAGCAAATACTTTATATAAGTAAGGCATTTTTTATATTTGTGTAACTGACTTTCAAAACTTTATACTAGCTCTTCTCAAAGTCTGTTTAGAAAAATTTCTTCTTCTGAACTGATCGACAAGATAGTTTCAAACGACCACCTCGAATATATTTTTCAGGTAATGATCGAAGAAATAGGAATTTTTAAGCCGCTCTGAATTTAAAAATTTTTCCCACAAAAATTGACTCTTTGGCGAAGTCAAAAAATGATGCTAGTGATAATGATTTAACAACCTGATCGAACCTAAGCGGAAGATAACATAATTATCATATAATAACCCCGATAAAACTGCGGATTAATCTCCGTTGCATATAACCTCAATTTTTTTAGTTAAATAAAATAAGGATTTGAAGGAAAAGTGGAATGCTTAAGTAAGAATAATATTCACCAAAAGATAATCCATGTATTGGAATTATTGCAAATTTGAAGCGGCATTTGTATTGACAAGTTGGGCTCTAATAAATTAGTCACAATTTCCAAGCATTTAACGGGTTAAATATTTAGGAACTGTCGGTCTTAACACAAAAAAAAAATTTCCAAGCATTTAACGGGTTAAATATTTAAGAATTGTCGGTCTTAACACAAAAACAAAATTAAAAAAATTAAATAAAAAAAAAAAATTCGAGAAAAGCAATGGGTTTCGTAGAAAAACTAAATTTCTTTAAATAAATCAGGCTTATCCAACAGCGCTCGTACCAAAACAAAAAAAATTATATATGGTAAATCTAAAAGCCAACACTGCATAAAAATCCGAGTGACTTGTAATCTAATTTGAGTCATTAATAAAGTTTGTATAGTTCCTACCCACTATATACATATAAGAATATACAAAGTTGACGTGCAACAAAAAAGTTGAAAAAAAAATTCCAATAAGCAAGCGCGCAAACAGGGGTTGTTTGCATGTGCAACATTATAATGCATTTCATATTTGATTGATACTGAAACGCTACACGTCCACCCATCAAAGAGGGTGCTGTTAATTCCTGCATATAAACTTAGACACAAAATTAAAAATAAATTAAAATGAGGTTGTTACTTTAAAAGCTGTCGAGGGTTGACCATATGTTTTATGAACGATACTCCCCATGCAAGTTGTATCCTAACCTCATTTCTTTGCTCGAGCACGCTTTCGTCATACTCACTACCTGCATCTACCTCTAACGGGGTCAAGTAGTGCTGGCATGTTGGTGTGCACGTTTGCGGGGGCGAGCTTAAGGCTTCTGGTATGTGAGTGTGTATTTCTTAATGAAAGAATTTTATGGCTAAACAAAAGTGTTAACACTCTCAGTTGACTTGTGGTGTGTACATAGTATGTACAGTGTGTGATAACCCTGCCTGCTTCTGACGCTTATGTGGCATGGTTCTGTGGTATTGCGAGTATTCTTGGTAAATTGCTTAGATTATATTACCGATAAATGCTAACTAATGAATGTGTTTTTAATGAGCATTCAGCAGATAGCTGATTTCATTTTGTTTACCATTAAATAGGGTGAAGTGCTGGTAGAAGAGCAATGCCGTAATGTAAAATGATTTCTAAATTTTAAAGTATTCGTGAAAGTAAACTTTAGTAAAGTCATGGGTTACAAAGATTATGTATTATTTGTTACTATATTTTACTAAACGTCAAGCTTTTGAAAATCAAGACTATAATTACGTCTTCTCTAATTTAGAAAGAATGAACAATGTGGATCTGAGCAACAGAAAAACCTCGCAAAACCCAATATATCTGAAACCCTTCAACAATTCTCCAAAGTTATTGAAGTTTTCATGGAAATCAAATGAAAATGAGTTTTTGAACGATCCAGCAAGCAATTTTTTTGGTATCAAAGTTGTAACAGTGGAGTGTATTAAGGAGTTGTATCTAGTGAAAAGTTCTAAAATGGAGTTTCTTGTGATTTATTTTGAAGTCATTTTTTTAATAATTGCAAAAAAAAATTACATTTACAAAATTTAATGCAAGCTAATAGTCGGCGATTATTTTTAAAATTTGTGGATGCCCTTGATCCTATAGCCTATTTCCGAAAAAAATGTGTCTGGCGGTGTAAAAGTTGTTTCAGCACAAAATTCTCTTCAAAACCTTTAAAACATTGTTATTGCTATAGATAAATACTGGTTATGATCGAAAGACTAGTTGCAATTTTGATTTTGGACATAATGTTTTGAGGGTTTCCCCAAAAGCAGTCGTTTTTTGTGAAAAATATCCTCAAAAAAGAGTTACTTAAAAATCGAAATTATTATCAAGAATCTTATTCCTTCGATGCCTGATATCAATCAGGTCATTATGTACTATACATATATCAATGATATCAATATACAATATATTGTGTAGTCGAAAAAGTCTTTTCGTATTTTATCAATTATCACATTGTGTCATACCATATAGTGTTGAAAACATCAGTGTTCGATTTACACTGATGGAATAATGTCTCTAGCGGAAAAATGGCAAAAAGTGGTCGACCAAAATGGTACATATTTGATTATATAAAAAAATATGTTGAAGTTTAATTAGAAATATGAAAGGCCTTTTCGACTATCCAATATATCTAAGAAGGTCATGCTAAGCCATTGCTTGAAAAGTTGAAAATATTAATGCCTTTCAAATGAAAAATCAACAATGATATTGTCGACTGTTGTCTGTACTATGGAAAGGGACTCACTTTAACTCACTCCACGGGAAATCTAAGCTAAAAGCAAGCTAAACAATTTATGCCTGATTCATAAAAGACATGAGACATGGGTTTTTCTATAAGCAGATTTTATGTAATGATGGAATATTTTTTTTAAGTACAGATCCATCTCTAGAAAAGATAAAAACCAAGTCTGAACCCATTAAACAGCTTACCACTTGGTAGCAATAATACGACCGCATAGTAGGCATAATTAATAAAAGAAAATAATTTTGATTAAAGAAAACTTCAGATAGGGAGGGAGAATAATGGGAATAGTTAATAATTTCGAAAGTTGAAAAATAAAAAAAATTTATTCTTCTCGACCTAATCGCTGTAGCCCCACAAATAAGTACATATACAAGTACATTACCCTTTAAGAAAGGGCTCCGCCGCCTTAGTATTTTTTTATTTTCCGCCATTAAGTCATCTTCTGCAATTAAGCAGTTACTTTCCGTATGTACGTATATAAATATGCATGGCTTATTCCCGAAATGCCAGTAGCAAGTTAAAACACACATTGACGCTCAGTTGGCTGAACATTTTAATAGAAGCTACTGCGAGTTAGTAAATTGACGCTCAGTACGATTTTCAGCCCTTTCACTTTAATTGCCAGTTTAAAGTAGAATTGGAAAGTAACTAACTAGCCTCCTCATACAAGCTAACGAACAAGATACATATGGAAAGTACATATTTATTTATTTAAGTATGGAGTTAATCGGTTTGACTCGACTACTTTTGCTTACCTCTTTTTAGTTTTGCCCACATTGTAGAGTTCAACATGTTTGAATGCAGCGTATGTGGCCATTTTTGTGTTGTTTATTTTTTTCGTGTGTTGTAGTTATATATTATTTAAATGTTAATTGCACAATTGCAACGCTGACACGTGAAAGATCGTTGGCTTTGATGATTTCGGACTTCCTCTTGTACCCAAATTGAACAACAAAAAAAAACCTCGCCGGATGCTACGTCGTTAAGTCGGTAGATGTGGCAAGTGCTCTACTGGAAGTTTCTTTAGCTTTCTCAAGAAAGTAATCTAGAAACAAAACATGCTTGAGTGATGGCAATAACGGCGATAGTGTCCGGGAAATTGTGAAATATTTCCAAGGATGGAGACATTATTGATTACAAAAATTGATTAGAACTTGTAGATATCTACACACTTTGACATACCATGCCGTATAATGTATTTCATATATACATACTGCGTATCCTTGTCACATGTCACCTGTCAAGGATATGTGCCGGACGTCAGTCAGCGCTGACTTTGAAAAACAGATCAAATAAATAAATAGCACAGCATAAATGCCTTTGGTACTCCCACACTGGGTTGAAATTGAGTTTTTCTACTAGCAAAGTGCGTAAACTTTTGCAGGAAGTCGTAAAATCAATATAGCATTTGGCCGGAGAGCCGAAACTTTACACATATATAATTGAGGGGGATGCACTGTGGCAGGGGTGAAGAGTGAAAATCAGTTACAACGCAGTCAAGTCCATGCAATAGGACTGAAAGCTATATGAGCGTCGAAGAGCGTAAGTTGTATCCTTGAACAGGATGAGAGCGCAGCTTTTAGAGCCATTACATACAGCTGGTGGGATGCTGGCGGCCATTTGGCTGCACAAGTATAATGCGTAGGCCAGCTGCAATGCTGCTACAATACTCCGGTGATGCTATGAGATAATACTTTTCTATGTGGTCTTGAGTCCTTTGAAATATTTCACAATTTTCAATTGCCTTTTTTTTTTTGCAAATTCCTCGTTTATTCTATTTTTTCGAAATAAAACTCACAAAGAAACCAACACTTTATTGTTTTAACGGTTATTTCTGTAGCTGGAAACGCGGCAGGATAATACTGAATATGAGCACACTTCGAAACTTTTTCGCTTTTGTTCACGTTTTCGTTTGAAAAAATTGATATTTCGGTTTTCCTTAATTATTATGGTGATTTGGAAGATTTTGAGAATTTCTTTAATTTATAAATACTTTATACTTTTTTAAATAAATAAATAAATATTTCTTTTCTTTTAATGTTCGTGCGTGAATGCGTTTTATGCGCTTTTCTTTTTTCCTCTGTTGTGAACGTCACGATTTGAAGCTTTCGACTGAACCGTAAATGGAAAAGTGGAAAACATTTTATATTATATCGATCCGCATGGCATGAAGACACTCACGAGAGCGCATACAATGCAGAGAGCAGGCGGAAAAGCGCTATGCAACACTAAAGTACACACACACATACACGTTCACAAGCCGATAAGCAGCGGTGTGATTAATGTGCCAGCCAGCTAAGAGCGGCAAGTAAAAGCAGAAGCAACGGGAATAAGTAAACGTGTGCTCATGAGCCGAGAAAAGTCAACAAAAGCAGCAACCACTGCAGTCAAAAAGCCGCCTGGTGGTAAACAAAACGTCTGCCGACTTTTGTTGTATGAGCGAGCGTACAAGTGAGCATTTCGTAGAGCGGTTAAAAAGTAAAATCAAAAAACTCTTTTGTGGCAGTGGATGAAGAACAAAAAACATCTAGAACAATACTTCGTAGTAACGAAATTATTCAGGAGAATACTGTGAAGCAGTAAATGTACATTGATACAGAACTTTCAGTTTAAGCAAATTTGAATTTCCCTTAGCAGTCATAAGAAATTTTGTATATTACGGTACGAATAACAAATTTGTTAGCTGATTTGAAGAATTTGGCATATATGAGAATTTTGACAAACTTGGAAAGAAGTTAGGGGTTTCATATGGTCTCATTAGGTTATACAAATAGGTTATAACGAATCGAGAATATAGCGTGTATAACTGTAATTACGTAAACTCATTTTTGTATACAATCCAAAAACAATTTTTTTAAACAAGTGTAAAAGTTTATGATTTTAGGATGCCTTATGACAAGTTGTGAGTCCCCTAAGTATATTACTTTTTTTGTGATATAGACCAGGGTAGATAATTTTGAAACCCATTAGAAATGAAAGATAAAGTAACAAAGAAGAAAGGAAAATAGTTTACGGGCGATCTGAGGAGTCATATAGAAAACAATTATACCGCAAAGTGGTAGGTAATAAAAATATCTAACATTTTTGTATGACCAGCTTTTGGACATAGCCTCAAAAACTATGTGAAAAAATTAAATAACCAAGTTTTTAGATTTCTTATTTTTACTTTACACAAAATTGTTTTTACCTTCTTTTGTTCCAAACACAATTTAGTTTTTTATGAACTTAAAATATTTATTTTTTGTTTCTTATTTTGACTTAATATTGAAAGAATCCAATTTTCAATGAAAAATACTGACGCCAAAATATATAATTTTTTAAGTCGATAAGGTTTTTTTCGCACCAATTTTATATATATTTTTTTTTGGTTTTTACCAAAAATAGTAAAAAAAAACATAGTCCGTTCGCCTATAGCCCACTGATCCTAATTGAGGCCCGTTGTAGGCAAAGTGAACAAAAAAACCAAAGGAAAAAAAATAATAAATAAAAAAAAATATATATTTATTATACATGACTTTTTTCAATTTTTTTTTAATACTAACTTTTTCCCATTATAGTTTGAACTTCCGAGTAGTGACATGCTATTTTATATAAAAGCATAAAATCATGGCAAATTCAGTCAAATATGTATAAAAACCACCGCATTGGCAACACCACAAGTGCATCAACAATGCAATGCTAAAATTTCTCCAAGAACATTATGTTGAGCAGAGCGATTACTCGAAAGCGCGCTCCCACAAGCACGCGTTCTCATCAACCAACTATGTACATACGAATGCACAGTGAGCATGCATACAAACAAAACAAATGAAATGAGTATGCTCAGTACAACAGCAACACATACAGCTGATTTGTGGCTGCTTTGTTGTTTGGAGCTTTGCAGCGCTTTTGTCGTAGCGGCACATATTCAGTGGAGTCAAATAACAAAAACAATAAACAAATACAACATCATCGCCGTTGCGATGCGCATTGTCTGCATTTGTTGGGCTAGGTTGTGCTAAGATACTTTTAAACGCGCATACACACATATAAGTCATGTTGCCGATACTGATGAGTACATACATATGATGGATACGATATGCCGTTAGCAACATTTGCAGCGCGTGCCAAAATAGCTGGCAACATGTTGCTAGCGCTCACGATGACTAACACTGCGTGCAGCAGTGTTTGTTGCTATTGCTGTTTTAAGGCATTGTAGTTCAATAACCGGAATATGGTGTCACGTTTTGTTGTCGGTTATTTTGTAAGACAATTGTTTATGTGCTTATTCGCAGATGCGTATTTGTGTGTAAAAATGTTGCGTGCGTGCGAAGCGTAGGCGCACTGCTTACGCTATACACACACACTCGGATGCAGTGTTGTTCTACTGAAGAGCTTGCTGCAGCGCTGCAGGTGTTGATTTTTTGCAAATAGATGCACATACGATTTTTTTCTCGCGGAGAGCGTGAGCATTTATGAAGTGGTGGAGAAAATATCAATAAAAGCTCATTCAAATATGCAATACTCGTAGAACGGAAATGAACAGTTATGAAAGATGCAAGCTATGCAAATGTATGCAAAAATTGTAGCATATACTAAATTTAAAATGGTTTAAAATGTGCATACTTAACTTAATCCATAATGGAAGAGTACTGCGAGCTGAACTTATTTTAGGATGTAGTGTTAATCTACAATGTAGAAGTTCACGCAAGTGAGGAAAGTTCTCTGATTGCCATTCACTTGGAAGTTGCCAGAAACGATTCTTTTACATAGGGCTCAAGCAGCTCACGTCTTCCAGTCTTAGACCTAGTATCCTCTAAGAACATCCGTTTGAAGGCGAGCTAAAGTGAGAAGGGGAAACATCCCCTCCATTAGTAACATAATTTTTATCGGTTAGACTATAAATGCTGACAGGCATCAAATATCATTCATAGAGAAGCAAAGAAGTCATCAGCACACCTTCCGCTGTATGCCATCCTCGAAGTTAAACCACCAACTTTTGCAGACAAAGTATTCAAGTTGTACCGCGAAACTAGAGTGTGCCTTGCTCAATTACATACTGGATATTGTAATAGATTAATATCCTACTTAACCAATAGACAATAAACATAAGTCCGGTATGCAAAGAGTCCTATATATAACTAACTGAATCTTTGTTTGACCAACAGCCCTTCATTTACAACCCCCGTCGAACAGTTCGTTTTTAACTTTAGCTGAATTCGACAAATATAACCTACATCTCCTTCAAAAAAATGTGGGAATTACCGACTAATGAAAATAAAGACACGTTTAAGTGAATATTTGAAAACTGTAGTTTTACCGCATTTGTTAACTAATAAATTTTTCATTAATTTTTGAACTTAGTAATTGGTTAAACTGTAAAGCATTCTTTCTATGACTTGAAAAAATTCTTCGAAATAAAAATAGCCAATGCTGTGTAGAAGCTTTACGACTTAAGAAATGCTCGATTTCTGGTTAGCATAACGAAGAAATTAAGCTAATTTCTCATGATATTTTCGCTCCAGCATAACCTCTCTCTATCTAGTAATGATGCAAAAAACCCAATCCCGGACAACTCCAATATAAACTCAATTTAATAAAAGCTTAAAATAAGCTTGTATTATGGAAAATGCATGGATTTATGGAGAACTAATAGGATGCAAATTTAGTCACCGAGTAATAAATAACCAGCTTAAATGGCGAGACTATCATGACAATAATCTAATCTAAAAAAAAATACACATTTTGAAAAGTCTAAAACTGGATATGAAGAAAAATTTTGTTTTATGAATTTTCGCTCAAGACAACTTAAGTGCAACAAAAGCATTTTCAATTTCAAACTATTATTTTTTTGTACGCTCTACAACACAGTGGTAAGAGAGATTTACATACACGTCTTTGAAGAGGTTACTCCCACATAATTATTATAAAATTTATGACCACTTTCGTGGGTAACACGGATCCAGCATACAGTAAAAGGCGTGGTAGTAAACAAGCGAAGATAGCACACCGTCAATATTAACGAAAGAGGAAAAAACTACAAAAAAGGAAGAATACTGAAAGTTATTTCGGTGCCACCATCTTAGCTGAAGATAACGGAGGCGCAAAATCACTTTGTAGCAAATATTTTTGTGTACGCGAGGGCAGCTGTTGTATGCAACAATAACTTTTATGCGCCAAGCTTCCGTTGCAACAACAAAAATATGTCGTAAAATAAAGGAAGAAACACAAACGAAGGAAAAAAAACTGTGGCACACTCGTCTGTTTTAATGTAAGTGTGTATATGCGAATATGTAAATTAAAAGCAGTTTTAGGAAACTGAAAATGCGTTTTGCATTTTATATTGCAGCGAAAAAGAAGTGCAGAAAAATGCGAAAAAGTCAAAGTGTAACAATAAAATACTGGCAACACGAACACACTCACGTGCGTAGTTATTGCAGCATACGCAGTCAGTAGGTCGTCGACAGCGACCCAGTCAGCCATGTGCTTGTAGACTTACAACAACTCTGCCACCTTGCCCGCGCGCCCACACTACTTGCAGCACAACGCAACTGCACACCCGCATTTTCACCTTCCACGTAGCCGTTTTGCGTTGCAAGCAGTGAAAATGAGTGCATCATTTAACCCACAAAAGGCAGCTGTAGATATTGAAAGTAAAATGCTCCACTCCACTCAACGTATTTATTGCCAGCCGCCCACATTGCAACTGGCTTATTTACATATAAACATGTAAATATGTTTACATTTGAAAATTTGTTTGCAATTTTTGTGCCTATTTGCTGTAGCAGCGCCTATTTACATACATATGCATATACGCGTATTGGAGGTTAGAAGACGACACAGCGGCGGGCGGTAGCTATCAACAGCAAGTGATCTCTTTGTGATTCAAAGCAACAGCGCGTGTGGCAGATAAATCACTTTCATCATCAACAAAGGCGGTGGCATGCAGTCGGCGCTGGCGTTGTAGTAGTAGTAACAACAACAAAAGCCATAAAAGTGTGGCAAGCGTCTAAAATATGACAGACATAACGAAAAAGGAAAACTACATGTCAAAATCAACAACAACAAAAACTGCCACTATCTATTTATAAATGTGGCATCAACCACAAGCAAGTGTGTGACTATCTGTGGCACATTAAAATACGATTTGTATTTAATTTGCATATTTACTTTGGAAAATAATAATCTTTTGGGTTAAATATTAACATACATATGTATGTACATACAATTTGGAGCAGATAAGGAAATATACTTTTGTAAAAAGAAGATATGCAGGTTTGAAAGAGAGCCCTAGAGAATTCTACCGCAAAACATCAAAATTTCTACAGAATGATCGAAAATGTACTATCCTAAAGAGAAGTAGAATTATTAACTAAGCGGTTACATGGAATTTTTCAAGTTGATCAGAGTAATAGTTTCGGAGATACAGTCTTGAGAACTTGTGCGCTTGAGACTATGTGCGCCATCTTCAAAAGCGTTTTTCTCGAAACTGTGTTTTTGAAGTCGGTTGGCAAGATTTCTCTAGAACTACCTAACTGATCTTCAGGAAATTTTACACAGGTCGTTGAGATTCAATTCTTAAAGACTGGGTCAAAGGATTTTTTTCGACTACAACTATATTAACTTTTTTTTGTAAAAATGTGTGCCAAAAATCCTATTTTCGGTTTTTTTTTGTCCTTCGTTCAAGTTCTAAATTAAGGTTTTAACTTATACACGTATTTTTTCACTTTAGGCGATCCTGTAAGGCGTTATCCTGCCAACGCCGGTGCATCTTTTTTCTGAGGGGGTCACCGGAAATGGCGTCGCAATGGCAGAGTTTAAAATATCTTTAAAGAACGTCTGGTCGGGCGAAGCCGACCCGTAGATTGGAACCTTAGTGGACTCTGCCCAATCCATAAAAAGTTAGGCCCCAAAGTTTGCGCCAATTATAATAATTATAATCAAGCGTACTGTGTGAGAGATTAAACCCTATTATAAACGAACTCATTAGACCTTAAAGAGAGTGTTTTTAGTTCTGGTCAATCCATCATTGACTAGATATTTATCGTACGTCAAGTTCTGGAAAAGAATCGGTACATTATATCGACCCAAAACCAAACTCTACAAATAGCACATTACGTTGCGGAAGAGTAGACGTTAACATCTTCCTATCCGATGAGACGGTACTAGTAGGAGTTTTTGAGAGAAAGGTAGAGGATGAATGGTTCTTTGAACATTGCTGAGGGAAATATCGCAGACGATGAACGATGGGATGTACGAGTTATACGACGCCTTTGACTTAGTTCAGCAAATAAAATGATAGTGTCTACGCTGGCTAGGTCATGTCATTCCACTCCAGCTTTGAAGGTGACTGATACAATACCCACTGGTGGAAGTAGAGGTTGGTGACGACTTACGCGGCGTTGGAAAAATCAAGTAGGGAGCGACGTGATAGTCATAGCATGTTTCTTGAAAAATATGTTATTACCGAAAATTCCTCTGAATAATGAACGAAACAATTAATAAGTAGGTTCATTGATCAAGTAGAAAATCATAAAATCATAATATCAGTGCTTCAAATTTGATTCAAAAGATAAGCTTAAAGTTAATAGCACAGCTGTGACCAAAACAAAAAGACATAACCTCAAGTGAACATACATTAATATGATAGCATGTTTCAGGAGAGGTCCTTATGAACTGTTCATGCTTTAAAAATAACGGGAGGAATTAAAGTTCTAAAACATATAAAAAGTCATCATTCAATAGAAACCAAAGCTGCATTACAACTTATGCATTCATCTTCGTTTACAAAGTTTGGTGTCAGGCTGGTCATATAAACAGTAATTCTAGGAAAGCTAAAATGACATCATTCCACAGCTTATCATGTGTTGTAATAAGCTTGATAAATCTACAGTATACAAATTTCTCAATAGGTGGTCTAGTGACCTCTTCGCCCTTTCTTAGTGGTTGGGTTTTGACTTATCTTAAGCAGTCCAAGTGTGATTCTCATTTTGGGGATCAACTATAGAACTTACCCTAGTCTAAGATATAGAAGAAATATTGCAAACTGTTGTTAAAGACTTAGTTTTAGTTTCATATTGTCCTTTAATTCAATCAAGTCTGTAAATTCCTGGACCTAAAAAGGTGTTCCTTCGTATACAAAATAAAAAAAGTTGTGAAGAAATGTTGACTTACTATTGTAATAAATGCTTTATGAGTGAAAATTTTAACGGATTTATTGTCAAGTCTACAAAAAGACAACATAAATCTGTAAACACTATATATAAGTAAATATGTCGCGTATTAAAAGCAAGTACAATTAATTAGTGTATGTTTTTGTTGTAGCTTTGCATTGTTTTCGCATTCGTATGCAACTTGACACCAAAAAGGCGTACGAGGAAAATGACAAAGGCGCTTGCAAATGTATGCACTCACAAGTGAAAAGTCGTTCATACCCACGAATAATAGAATCGTATGCAGAGTGTCCTACGCGAGAGCTATAATTAGAGTTAGCGAAGTGAGAAACTAGTGGTGAAAAATTAAAACAAACGGCGAGTGAGGAGCGAAAATTTGAAAAATGCCAGAAATTGTCATGTTGACAGTTGAAAAAGCGAAAAAGCAGCGCACTAAGTGTGAGGCGGCAAGTGCCAACGCAATATATGGGTTGCTGGCAGCCAGGCGCAACATACAACTATTTGTTGCCACTGTCGCCCCACTATTTTGTTTTTGTGCTTTGACGGAATCAGCAGCAAAGCTCCAAAGCCCGCCGAACAAGAACAAGTGTGTTTCTCCACGAGTGGTGAATGCGTAAAGAAGTGCAACACATGCGTAGACATGGTGGCACTCCGCATATAGACAGGTGATTGCATCATAGGTGCTACAGAGTGCAAATAGCGTTGTAAAAATTAATGCAAAAAAAAAATAATAAATACGCATGGTTGCAAGGCTTTCGACGGGTGACAGCCGACGTTACTTTGTTGGCGACAGCAACACAAACGGCACACTGCCTCTAAGCTGCGGCGCGGCAAAAAAAAAAGAGGAACAGTGCGTTAACACTTTATGAGTGGGTGACATGCAACTTGAGGGGAGGGGTTTGGAGGTACCTGTGGGTTTGCAGCAGAAGTGGGAAGCATTGTGACACTGCGTGGCGCATGCGAGAACGAGTGTGCGGAGTCTTGCGTGTCAAGTGGCCGCAGTATGTGTCTAATCTCCTTAGCATCATGGTGCAATCCATGAAGTTTATATTCTACATACATCCATATATTTATATTCATGTATTTTCATTATATGAAGTATTCACACACTCGCCACTTTGCTGCGACATCGATATTTATAAATGCGTCGGCATGTGTTGTTGTAGATTCTCATTAACCGCTAATGAACTTTTCAGGCGTATGCATCTAATGTGATTCTACTATTAGGTAGGCATAGTTGGCGATTACATTATGTTGCACATTACATGCTGGTGGACCGAGAGTTAATTTTTCAGTAGAAGAAAAAAACATAACTAACTCGAAATGACTTTCCGAAAGTAGGAACTACCCATAAAAATCCATGAAAACCGTTCTTGCTCGGCTCGTCCCGATAAAGCTGAATTTTTTTCAAAAGGTACCGTAAACAGGTGTCTTTGGACCTGCTTGATCGTTCGAATTTCGATGTCACATTCATGGAAAGCGTTATAACTGCCGATAAGGCATAGGTTTATGAGTTTGTCAAGCCTACAATCACAGGAATGGGGGGGAAAAAACGAGCCGAAGCTAAAAAAAACACGCCAAAGCCGCTCAAAAATCATGTTTTTTTTTCGATATTCGTGATTTAGTGCATCACGAATTTGTACCGGAGGAACAGACGGTGAATAAGGAGTTCTATTTGATCATATTGAGGCGTTTGCGTGAGAACATCCCTTGAAAACGGCTGGAATTGTGGAAGAACTATTGATGGATTCTACACGATGGTAATGCACCATCGCATCGAGCTATGATTGGGACCGAATTTACCAGATTTGGATAAGTGTAATTTTTTGCTTGTTCCCCAAACTGAAATTGACGCTCCGTGGCACCCGTTTTCAGTTATTCCAGGCCAACCTTAAAGTACTGGTGAGCTCACTAATCACTTCTAACAGTATAAAGCATAAAATAGTTGTTTTTGAAGCTGAGATACAAACACATTTCTTGTATGGCTTCCAAACTCGAAATGACGTAAAAAGAAATTTCATGAGTCCTGGTTTAATAAAAGATCAGATTCACGAGATATAAAAAGTATTATATACGCTGCTTCCTTGTACAGTTTATATAGAAATCAATGTGTTAATTGAAATCGATCCTTTGCTATTTAAAATACTCCATCTATTAATACAGGGTTCATTGATGTCTTCACGAATAAAATTGATGCTAATTTTATAGTGATTAATCTTTTATGCAATTTCTCATTTTCTAATGCAAATTCAACAACAATACATTGCATAAATTTAATTACAACACAATAGCAATAATAATAACCACTGCGGTCATGGAGAGATCAACACACAATAACTGTATGTTACGACGACAGCGTCAAGTGGTAGCTAAATTGACGACGCTTTCTGTGATTTGCTGTCACTTGGCAGTAGGAGCATTGCCAACAGCGCTAGATAAAGTTGCAATTTCAAAGAGGAAAAGAAATTTGTAAAAACTAAAATTATTGCTCACCGAAACACAAACAACTTCCGAGTCGTCAGTCAATACAATTAAGACTAATGCAAAAGAAAAAAGATATATACATATATATATAAACGGCAACAACAAATTAGCAACAAATCAAGCGCAGCAATTGGCAGCCAGCGAGACACCGCACAAACGGTCGAGTGAATACCACAATAAAATTGTAGCGCAAAAGTGTTGTAATTATGGTCATTGTCGTGGTTAATCAGTAATTACTTTTGCACGTAACGCCCGGTTGGCAACACAGAAGCCGACAGACACTGCGTTCAAACTAGGTGGAGTAGCCAACGCCCGTACCACCGCCGCCACGGTCACTGCCACTGTCATTGTCGCCGACGTTAGCGCAATTCAGTCGGTTGAGCTGCGCGTCCAGGCCGGAGCCACTGCGCCAACAACTGATGCCTGATATGCCACACTTAAGTGTTCGCGTGCGTTCTTCCTGCAACCATTTTTGGTTGAGGTGCTTTTCCTTTTGCAGGCAATCCTTTAAACAAAAACAAAAAAGAGTGCGTTAAAAAGAAAAGTGCCAATGAAGTGTGCCTCCTACATTAAGGCGTCTCTTACTGCTGTACTCCTTTAGTCTAGCTACTGAAGCTGCCTTGTCTTTGACTTTTGTTTTTCGTTCCACTTCATTGACGATTTTCTACGCTGGAATGCTTGCAATTACCCGGTTTTTATATATACATTTTTTTCTCATTTTCTTTCGATACATGAGCCATAAGTACCGTCACTAAGTCTTGCATAAAGATTTATCTACACATTGATATCTAAATTATTGATTGAAAATTGTATGCACTGTGTTTTTGCTTTTCGAATTTGTTTGCAATTTGCAGATTTTAATGTTGATTGAGCAGAAAACGAACACAAAAAATATTGAGAAAAGCTAAATAGAAACTAAGAAATAACAATAGCCCAAACAAGGTTGAGAAACCAACATAGTTGGTTGCAAAATAATCATAATTGAAATCACTCAAGGTTGAAACGGAAAAAAGATAAAGAACAACAATTTTGAGTAAAAATTGAAAATTTATGATGCAGATGTTTATATAATAAAAAGCTAATTTTTTAGCGAAACATTATATAAATATTTTTTGGGGAGAAAATATTAAGTAATCTCAAAAGATGGATTGTCGGCCGAGCTGTTCAAATTCGAAGAACGGACAAAGTGTATGCATCAGCTTCTTTTCAGGATATGGTCGGACGACAGCATGAGCGGCGATTGGAACCTAAGTGCGCTCTGTCCAATCCACAAAAGGGGGAACAAACAATCTGCGTGAATTACCGTTATAAAAGGTGGATGAGCTTGCCTGAACAGGCACTTCAGTGCTAATAATAGCGGAATGGGAACGGGTAGCAGCTCCCTTGATTTGCTGTGCCTTACTACCGGATTCAGAAAATTTTTCGCTTTGCTTTCGGTCCGCCTTTCAGTGATCGAAATAGTTCTGACTCGATACTGGCCGATCCGGTATTCAAGCAGTAAGATTGAATCTCATACCGAACACTAGTTGCATCAGCTGTTTGGAAGAAGTTGAGATAAAGACATCCCCAATACTGTCTCCAGATCAAGACAAACACAAAGTCAAAAAGTGTGACATCCAGCTGAAATAGCGGAAATAGAAATAAGGCACCTAAGCATATTTGTGATAAGTTCAGGGCATATTTGCCTATAACAGATATCTAACTAAAGGAGTGTTTTTGTTTGGCAACATGGCCGCTTCAATATCGCATTTGAGGTCCTATCGAGCGTAATGTGTGAAAGATTAAAGCCCACCGTTAAAAAAGGATTGAATCTTATCAGCGAGGCTTTAGGGCTGAATCTACAATTGACCATATATTCACAATACACCAATTCTTGCACAGGACCCGTGAAATAGAATCGTCACACACTACCTTTTCATCGATTTTAAAGCTGATGAAACGATAATGGGACATTGACATAGTTCCACGAAACAAGAAGCAACGGCAATGCCAGCTAAGTCATGTTATACGGATTGATGAGAACACTCCAGGTTTGAAAGTATTCGATGCATTAGGAGCAGAAGGAGACCTTCACTCCGTTGGAAGGTCAAAAAGACTTGGTTGCACATGGCATTGCCTCAAACCCTTGTGGACTATTGAAACCAAATTTTTATGAGAAACTAAAAATCTTAGTAAAAGACCGAGATTTGTTTGTTAATATGTTTAAAATAAACAAAAATTCAACAAATTTCTCATAGTAAAGTTATGCAAACCCGAAGTCTACATTTTAGTTAAGAAATTACTAAAATATTAAGCGCTTATATGTTTTTCTAATTACCGAGCATTCACGCTACGTTCTCCAACTTTCGAAAACGAAAATCAATCACTTTCATTTTCAACAAGCTTTCAGCAGTATTTTAAATGCCACACATCTACGGCTGACTTATCATTAATAATAGCAACGGCCTAGCAACCATAGGTACCACAATATACAACATTTTCTACGCTTTTCTTAAGCATAACCAATCGTAAAAGCCCATCAAAACGATTTACAAAAACATTAACAAACAATATTATTTACAATTATCATCACCGCCGACATATCAGATTATGATAAGGTCTTAAAGAAGTCATAACGAGCGCCAAAGCCAAATAGACACATACAGAGATGGTATATGAAATATGTATTTATTTATATATGTATGGGCATGTGAAAACGATGATTAATGATGATGAGATTGCTTGGGTTCGATGTTGGTTTTGTTATTGGCTCTGTGAATCGGGAGTCTGCAGCTGGAACAGTGGTTATCATTGTTGGTGTTGCTTTTGGTTCGTTTACTAACGTGATTGTAGACAGAGATTTCATAATCACAAAAACAGTTTGTATGTCTGCGCTCATTTAGATCGATATGCAATTTCGCTTTCGGGCGTTGGAAGCAGAATGTTCAACCCACAAATAGCACCGAGATTGCAATGGCTGGTCGCATCATTGTCTGGTCGATGCTTAAGGGCTGCTCTCTTTCTATATATGTACATATACCACATACATATATAATCGTGTGCGAGTTATCTCGCGCACATTGAATTTGATCTCGCAGTCTCTATGCACATGGACGCATATTTCTAAGCAATTTGCTGGACGCTTATGGACTACAGATAAATGGAGTTGCTTGTAGTACTCAGCATCTTTCTGCCGCTGGTCGAAGCTCATTATTGCTGCGGTTTAAATTTTTCGATTGGCTTTTTGTGGCAAGCTGATCAATAGGCGCTTTCAGTCAAAAACGAAATGGCGATATGTGGCAGTTGAACGTTAGACGCCACTGCTGCGGCCGGAATTTCATGGCACATTGCTTGATGTTTTGTTGTTTTTAATGTTTGTTGCTCTGAAGAAGTATTAACAAGCAGTAAAATTAGCCACATTTGCTGGGAAAACGAAAGTCATTGCATAAGTGCACTCTATATGGCTATAACAATTAAAAAGCAGAGTAGCTTTTGAACTATTAAATCCGAAATGAGGCCGTGTGTTTTTAATGGTGGTTTTACAAGCAACTCATTGTTTAAAATAAGTGGAAACCCTTTTGTTTAATGGCTCATAAGTATTCTCTAAAATTTGTTTTATGCTTTTTGTTCAAGTTAATAAATTTTTGACAGGTAATTAATTGTTGTATTTTAATTAAACATTTCGTTTATAACAATAAATTGCTATAACTCGGTGTACCACTTGTTCAAAGCTGGCATTGGAGTCTAGATAATTTTACATTTTCTTTATGGTAACCATGAGTTTCTTAAAATTAAATATAAAATAATATTACTCTTGATTTCGATAGTTCAGTTTATATGGCAGCTATATGCTATAGTCGCTCGATCTGACCAATCCATGCCAAATTTCTTGAAGACCACTCGTCAAATGAAAAAGTTTTCCTTGTAAGCATTTGGTGCGTATCGATATTATTGGTTCCGATAACTGAGCAGCTTCTTGGAGAGAAAAAGAAGTGTACAAAATTTCAGATCAATAGACAGACGATCGAATAGGCCACGTGTAGCACGCAGTGAAGAAAATAAAGCAGCCACAGCTGAGAGGGTACACGAAGACCGTGGTGAGTCGATCCGGCGCCATCCCCAGCAATTCGGACTGAACAACTTGGTACACTTTACGTCGAAATTTGAATTCAAAGTGTACAAAATACAGCTTGTACAAGAACTAAACTTTCCAAACGACATCGCTTCTCTATGGGCTCTTGAAAAGTTTCAAGATGATCCGACATTTTCAAACCAAATTTAGTTTAGCGATGAGGACCATTTCTGGCTCAATGGGTATGTAAGCAAGCAAAATCGACGCCTTTGGGACGAATAGCAACTTGAAGAGATTCAAGAGCTGCCATTTCATCTAGAAAAAACAACGGTTTGGTGTAATTTGTGGGCCGGCGGACTCATCGGTTCATATTTCCTGAAAAATTATGCTGGTGAAATGAACCGACTATTTGATGACATTGGGTTCCAACCAGATCATCATCGCATCAATCAATGGATTTATGACAGAACACCACTGTGAGCAGATAATTTCTCGTTTTGGGTCGGTCGATTATTCCAAGATATCACACCGTTAGACTTTTTCCTGTGGGGATATATAAAGCCTTAAGTCTATGGGGACAGTCCCGCTTCAAGTTACCAGTCGAAATGCTCGATCGAATATTTGGCTTAACGGATGGAACATTTTACACGTAACCACCAAGATTTGAATGATATAACCTTCAAAAAATGAAATGGATCACCTTCTATATTTTATTCTACTCCGTCTGGGTATGGCAAACTTCGTAGCAAAGTTAGTATACTCTGCTTAGGGTATAAAAATATTAAGTCCAAGGGTTATGAGTTTGAAAACCTTATTCGACCAATAAAAGCAGCTTGTACTCTGAAAATATTGCGAACATTTCAAGTAAAGAACTCGAGTTTATTCACCAAATTGCTCCTCAGAAAAAACACGAGTTTATTGAACATTTTACGTTTACCACCAATAAATATTGAGTTTACCATAAACAATTTTTGCTTAACTCAACTTATAGACAATTTTAGGGAGTTTAGTAATATACAATCCAAAAACTTGGTCCATCTTTCGAAAAATTTGGTCGCACTATGAACGTTTCTTGCCAAAAAAATGTCAATTTGAGATCCCAAATTTTATGAGCATCCTAAACAGTTGTTTATAAAACTTAAACTCGAGTTTTTGGCGCAACTTATACGTAACTATTTTTTAATACGCCATATGAAAAATTTTGTATTTGTTATGGTTGTTTTGTGAATTGTAGCTTTCCGCAGGCCTATTTGTTGCAAAAAAATTTTAGTGCAATACAGGGGGAAACATTATGTTACAATGGGTATAAAAACTTTAAATTTTTAATTTAATTTTTTTTTTTTAATTTTTCTAAATGTTGGATAAATGGAAATCGTAGCTAATAAGACAATCTATGCAGCAATTTTAGTCATATTGCAAAATGTACGACATGAAATTGTCAAATCGTATTACAACTAAACGTGTTTTCGAAAAAAATATATATGATTATTTATGTAAATTTTCGTATAAAACGCCATGTGTTAAATCTTCCATAAACTTGAACAAACTCGACTTTAAGTACAAAAGTGGCACTGCTTTATTCGATTTCACAAAATTTAACCAATAATTATGTGAAATTGTGTTTGTTCAATTGTCTTAATCGCGTTTATTTTTGTATGAAAATAAGTACAGGCATTTCAGTTATTTGGCAAATAATCACCACTATTATTGTTTACTCATATTTTCACTTTCGATTTTGTTATTGAGTTATCAGGCCATTGCACTGACACTGGCGCTGGCACTTGTTGCATGTGTATGAGGTGAGGATGACCCCGCGACAGGGAGTGAAACACAGTACAGCAGCTGCGATTGCGGTTGGAAATCAACGAAATTTTTCATTTCTCAACACAAACCGCGAAGTAATTCGCTGAAAGCCTTTGAAGTGCTATTTTAGTGGTGTGGCGCACCCACGGTCGCTGGTGGGAGTGGCATTGATTATCGTTATTGTTGTTGTTGTTGTTGTCATCATATTGAGGGGTCAATAAATACATGTATACATATATGAGTTGATAAGGTGCTCATGCATAGGTAAATTCGGGCGTATATGCATACATATGTTTGTATATGCCAGTAAATATTTATTGAAAGCAAGTTAAAATTGCTATCGTGGCGGCGCACATAAAAGCATTTTATTTTAAAATTGTATTGTCATTTTACAATATATTGTAAATATATAAATGTGAAATCAGCAATGCGGAAATATAATTTGCAATAAAATTTTTTATTTTTTTTTAATTCAATTTTTAGATTGGTTGATAATAACTACCAACAAGAAAAAGCGCTAAATACAGTTGCACCGAAGCTATAATACCCTTCACAAATACAAAAGAAAAGAAGAAAAGTGGGTCGTACTGAACAATTTCCTCGGAGATTGCACCGTTGAATTGGAAAATAACCCATGAAAAATCTGGTGAAGATAACTGATTAAATGAAAAAGTTTTCGACACAAGTTATATAGGTTGGAATTGAAAGGATCCATCCTGAATCAGATAAACCTAAGTAAATCAGACTATATCATTCCAAGGTTAGATTTCAATAGTCACTTTCGGCTGAGGTTACCCTACATACGTGAAGGGAGAAGAAGTGTAGTAGGTGAGGAGGTTACTATGTTTATACAATATATAATATAACGACGGGTGCTGAATGGACCTCGGAGTAGGGGGAGGCTGTACTCCAATGATCTTGAAATTTCTCTAATACACTCAGACATCTTCCAAGTGGAAATATTGGTAAATAAAATGATGGGCGTTCTATTAAATAACCCCGAGAAGATACAGTAAGCAGCCAAATACACGGATGGCCGGCCTTGTCGACGTCACAGATTTTATGTCAAAGTAGTAAACAATTGCAGGAAGGCTTTAAGCTCAATGGCAGGTCAACTTTACTTGTCTTTAATTTCGATTCTCGGGCACAGGAACATTTTCGGCAACGAATGGGCAAACGAGTTGTCAAAGCAAGAAGCCTCTTTAGACGAATCCGAGGTCAAGATAATATTATGCCCGCTGGGAACGATGAAAGAGGAGCTTTGTATGAATTTTGAACAAATTGAAATCAATAAAAAGCTGCAAGATAACAAAGCAGGTATAGCCAAAGTTTGACAAGTATAGAATCAGGGACTTAATAAAGGGTAATACCTTCCGTAATCGAGTTCCATACATAATGGCATCGAATGTACTTTCACAGCAATAAAGAATTTCATTAATACCTCAAGCCGTTTTTGTTATATTTAGAAAAAACTTTTGAAAACACCGCCCTTAAAGTTGAATTTCGGTAGAAAATTTTAATAATTTCGGCTCATTGTTGGATCGTATATCTTTCCATGATGAAATGGCGAACCTTACTGAAGAGAAATGACAAAAGAGCGGGAAAAATATGACGTCGTTTGCTGTCTCTATTGGTCTACGTTGGAGTGCCCTATTGAAAACCCCTATATACATATATTCAGACGTATGGCTATTAAAACGTGGCACAGACCTTTTGGAGGGCCTGCACTAAAAGTGGGTCTGCCTAGTTAAAACATAAGAAAAGTTAGAAAACCATTTCACTATATTATAATTCCGAAATCCCCTAAGGGCACAACTTTCTCCGTTTATTTTTTGTTAAAAAAATGCTTATCATCACCCGGTTGTAATAATAAAAAATAATAATTTGTAAGAAATTACACTGAAAGCCTGGGAAAAAAGCTATCGTTAGCCAATTAATGAAAAAAATTTACATTGCATTCATCATTAAGTTGCATTGCAGCTTTGACTCAAATTTTTAGTTAAAACTCGCACACAAAGTTAGCACTGCGTATGAGTAGTTAACGTCTACGTTATGGCAAAGCACGTTATGTCGGTCGGTGAATTTCTTTTGAAGTGCGCACAAACAAGACAGCTCGCAGCTAATAAACTACACATGGCGGCAACGAAGAAAAATACTAAACCAAAATATTAAAAAAGTAAATATTTATACTGCCACGTAAAAAATATATAAAATACTATTAAAAAGCAAACAAATATGCAATCAATACAAATAACTGCATTGCATTCAAAATAGCTCCACCAAATCTCAACTAAACGTAACTCCAATGACTGCCTGTTTAACTGCCTGCACGTTTACTATTTTTCCCCAAATTAGCGGACGAGAAATTTTCAATTCTTACTCCATGATAGTAACATTAGGTGGTTTTGATTTCTTTCACTCAACCGAGCGGCATAAATCACGACTTTTTAATATTAAACACAATGCAGTGGCGCAAAAAATGGGTGAAAAGGAGGAGCGCGCATTGAGAGAAAGCAAATTAACCCAACAAGCTGACTTTTAAAAATGCATTTCGTCCACAGCGCTAAATTATTATTACATTTTTTTGGAACTTTTCTTATTGTAGTCAATTAACTGACGTTCTCCGCAGATCGGTATCGATTTACTCAAATCAACTTCGGCCGCTTTTCGACAATTTTTCAAAGCGTGTGCTTTGTAATTTGATATTTTTAAACATTTAATGTCAGTCTATTAGTGAAGGTAATAAATTTAAACTTTTCAATTGCAATTGCTCATAACTGTAATTAATTGTGATTTGTAAATGGATCGTTTCAAAGCATTTGTGGCAGTCATAGCGGCTACAGTTTGTCTCATAAGGGGATGCCAGTTGAGTGAGAAGATTCATAATTAATTGTGTCCATAAATTAATTTAGCCGTTTGCCTTATTTATGCAGTTTTGACAGGCAACTATTAAATTATTATTTACAAATAAATACTTACGACAAATATTTATGGCATATGTACATATATAGTATGTACATGGACTCCTTTCATAGTATTTATTAGAACGTGGAACTTACCTAAAAAGAGAATAAAAAACGTACATATTAGAATATTATAACAATGAAGAAATATTTAATATTCAGTATAAAAAGAAAAAAAAAATGTTAACTTCTGTTTCTCTGAAGCTATTATACCCTTCACAAATACAAAAGATTCCTCAAAGCCTGATTTGTGCAATCAAGTCATGTCCGACTGACGCGCTTAATACGATCCAGTACCAATTGCCCATTGACGTATATATTCACAAAATAGCAGCATGTTCTGCAATAAGAATAAAAGAATTGGGTGGTTGGAATCAGAAGAACAATGGACATGATGATATCCTAAACCAACACAGTGTAAACGTCAATAAATCAGACTACATTCTCCCAGTGCTGGATTTCAATAGACGCTTCCAAGTGAGGTAACCCTCTAAACGTGAATGGAGAAGGGGCATAGTATGAGGAGGAAGATAACATCACCGACCGGTCCAAAATGGACTGCGTGCATGGGAGTGTACTCCGACGATCTGGACATTTCTCTATTTATCCGTCTACCGAACTCGGCTAGCATCTTCCAAGCGGAAGTACTGGGTATAGAGAAGGCCTGCGAAGCTCTATTGGATAAATACGAGAGGATACATAAAGTAGCAATATAGTCCAGTCATTATAGTAAGTTCACCTCGGAATTCGATATACCCATTTATATGTCTGTAAATACTTGTATATTGACACCCTAAAGTTGTCTCAAAACCTACATATGGTAGGTATACCCTACCTAAATTCTTACCTAATTTAAGCTTAAATAACTGGACTATATACGGTTAGGCAGGCGGCTCTTCTGGCCTTGTCGTCGCTCATGACTGGTAAGAAGGCAATGAACTCTCAAGAAGACAAGCTTAGGAGCTTTCCTAAACGACTCCCAGCCAGAGCTGACACCAAGCTCCCGAATCCATCAGGAGAGAGCTCAATATACAATCACCCCCAAACGTCTTTTTTGAGAAGAGCTCCCGGAGGTCAACTGTAGTTCTTTACGAAATAAATATTTTTACTAATACCTATTTTTAAAATACAGTTAAAGGACACCATAATGTGTGTACAAATTTTTGGATAAATAAATTAAAAAGTTTTCTCAGAAAAGCTTCTGGAAAATTCGCTTATCTCGGCCTTTTAACCATACATAACACCTTAAAAAGTGCTGGGTCATAATCCGTAAAAGCAAACATTTCTTGATAACAAGTGCATATGTATGTATGTATGTATGTAGCCAACTAACAAATAATTAAGTAATTACTCCAAACAATAATAATAACGGTAAAAGAAAAACTCAATATTAGCCTTTCGTAAACAGAAAATCCATTGACTCACATAAATCTTTCGAAGACATCTATAGTCTGTAGACGGAAAAAATGTACAACAAAAGCCGTTACGGTTAAATGACTGACACGATTGTCAGGCTACAATAAATTTTCGTAAGAAAATCAACGTACAGAACCAGACGGTAGAAATCGCTTAAAATAATAGTCAGTGTGAGTGTCAAAGTAACAAATCTGGAGAAACCAGCTGTGACGTAGAGTTCGAGAAAGTTAGGTTCAACATGCGAACTAAACGCCCAACTAAATACACAACAACAACATACAGAGAAGCAACCTAAAAGTGTAAATAACTAAAATGTCTAATAAACCATTAAATTGTCGTATATATATATATCTATACATATATATGATTTTTTATGTACACTCAAACATTTCACCTGCCACCGGATGGTCAACACAGCGTGTAAAGTGGCGCATATCGAACAAAAACATCGTTAAGGGCTACACGGCAGCGGCACACGAATTATGTTACGTACGACCAGACCAGACAGTTGGACAGACGGATGGTAGCAGTTCAGCATTTTAATGGGCGGACAGCGACTGCAACGCAGCGGAACTTTCAAGTTGAGCAAATCAATCATTATAATGACGACCCGCAAAGGGTTAGTGTAAACATTTTGACATTAAAGCGCGCGTTAAGCGACAAATAGCGGACGGGTGAAGTATATATTGTGCGACAGACAATGAAATTTTGTGACTATATCATATAGGATCATAATACCTATTTATTTATATTTAGGTTAGGTTAGAAGCCACATTATGTTTTTTATGGTCAGAACGTGACGATAGTAATTACTTGGTTCCAAGATTAGGTTAGGTTGGGCCGATAGGTCACGCATAGACCAGTTTGGTCTTTTGCGATACCAGGCGGAATTCATTTGCTAAGTCCAAGAGGAGTAGCCATCGCCTACGATGCCTGCGCATGACGCGAATTTTAACAGACTTTGCAGCCTCACTATCGATACCTCCTCCAGTGTATCATACTCTGGGGACCCCAGATGATTACAGCTTAGTGTTGCCAATGCAGGACAAGTACACAAGAGAAGCTCCATTGCTTCCTTAGTGGTCTGCTCTAGTTTTGCAATCTTCTCGACCTGCCAGTCCCATATTGCGGGTGTGTGTCGTCATCACACTGTGACCACTTAGTATTCCCATCATGTTCTTAGTCTCTTCTATCGAGGGCCAATAGGACTTTTTTGTATTTCCGATCTACCGTTTTGCACATGACTTTTGCAGTTTTGCACCCAGCAAAATCACGTTTTAGCCGCACACCATTCTTGGAAATCTCGTCCATTATTTCATTGCCCTCGATGCCTTTGTGGCCCGGCACCCAGTAGAAGTGAAGTTGCTTACTTCTGGCAACATCTGTCCATCCATCTTTCTTTATATATGTGAACTAAGCCCTTAGTTTTTGAGATATCGACTTAGAGACTTTTGTCTACTCCACAAAATTCAGCACAGATTATTATCCAAGGTGCAATCTCCAAACAAATTGTTTTGATAGGTCCACTATAGCATACGAGTATAACTCTCATACAAACGATATGTGCTTGTATGGAAAACTTTTGCATTTGATGATATATCTTCACGAAATTTGGCATAGATTATTATCGAAGACAACGGTGCAATCTCGAAGAAATTGTTCAGATAGGATCTCAATAGCATATAGCTGCCGTTCAAGCTGGCCAGTGAAAATCAAGTTCTTTGAAGAGCCTTTTGTTCAGTTAACATCGTTAGAACGTGATCTAATAAATTGTTTCAATTGTTGAAACGCTTGAGGCCGGGCGTATTCAAGTTATAATGCCAAAATTTATAACTATCATCGGATAAAGATGGCTTCAATCCTCCGTTAGCAGATGAAGACTTACAGCACAAATATGTAACATACCAGCAACAGCTCACCAAATACAATCTTATAGGAATAGAAAAATATGCGTTTTCCTCATAAAACAAAAAAACGACAATTGTATTTAACTAAATAGAAAATACCTCAAATGCCTTTTCAATTAAAATAGCACTTTTCATAGCTCAAAAGCACACACGAAGAAGCTTCCATGGACACAAGGGATTACCAGCATAACATCATTTAGCTATGTAGATTAGAACACACAAGCATGTAGATAAAATCTTAAATTCGTTTCCTATGTGCAACGAGTAGAGCAAAGATATTAATTTCCAAGTGAGCAGACGCGTCATAACTTTTAAAGCGATATCTACACATTAATTATGAGCTGTGGAATGCAGTCAGAGTAGAGCAATTGCTGCAATAGCTAGCCGAAGCCTAGAGGCCAAAAATGTGGCTACCAAAAACGATAATGAAGAAAAATGATTTATAACTGACGCTTAGTGTGAGTTTTCTTCGTAGAGAAGTGCAGTAACTGCATGTGGACCACAGTTGTGCTTGATGATGCACTGGCGCGGCTGCTGCTTGCAAGACGACATAATACTCCGCCATAAATAAAAGCAAACAGCGAAGACAGCGCGCTTTTAATGCTGTTTATCTTTCGTTCAATTAAAGTAAGTCGCTTTTATTGTTTCGAAACGCCGAAATGTGAGCAAAAAGTGCTTAATGAAGTTAACTATTTATTCATAGTTTTTTTATTTCTTTACTATAATTATTACTGTATTAAATTTGAGTGTCTTGGAACAAGAGCTTTGGCAGGCGGTTTTGGTTTAATGTGGATTTATGAAGTTTTTTGTTTGTACAATAATTTCTTTAAAATGCTCACACACGTCGAATTAATGCATTGTTTTGAGCGGTCTCACCTCTTTTCACAGAGCAAAATATACCAAAACAGATAATATACGTGAATATGTTTACATAGATACATACATATGTATATCCCAGTAAACATTTTGCAAAACATTCGTTGTTAGAAAAAAAGCTTTCGCAAACCTTGATTGCAAATTCTAAACATCAATTCAACAGTCATTCTAATATTCAACTGACAAGGCAACTTTAAAGACAACTTTTTACATAAAGAAAAGCTTGGTAATCAATTTGAGAAACCAAATCTCATAAACACTTTACTTAAAAGACAACTTTTTGTTTATAGAATGACAAGATTATTGAGTTGAGTAATTATTAAATCTCAACAACATCTCGACAAGTGGACTATATTGTTTTCAACTTGAAAGGCAACTTTAAAGATAACTTTTTATATTAAAAATTGCATGGGAACCAAGCTGAGAAATTACTCAATTACAACAGAATATCTACTGAAAAAACAACTTGGGTTGAAAAATTGTTACATCTCAACAAAGGAACTTTAAAGATAACTTTTTACATCAAGAATTGCTTTGTGACCAACTTTTTATATAAAGGGTTACAATATTATCCGGCTGAAAACTATTAAATCGTAACATTTTCAAAAAGGGGACTATGGTGTATTCAACTTAAAAAACAACCTTAAAGATAACCTTCATACTTGAAAAGTTGGTTGAAGCCAAAGTTAAGATGTCACTGAACCTCAACAGAATATCAATAACTTCATTATGGAATTCTCAACACGAAAGACATTTTAAAGACAACGTTATTTATTATCTGATGAATTGTTAAAATTTCGTGTTGACAAATTGCTAAAACTCCACTTATTAAACTCAAATATGCCAATAATTTCTCAAATCGACTTTACTTACGTGTAATTTGAGAGATATGGCTGGAGAAAAGTATCAGACAAGTCTTCGAATTTTATAACTCCTAATAGTACCCTTTTTGAAAAAATTCAGCTTTGTTGGGACAGGATACGGTTTTGGAAGATATTTGATTAACTGAGAGATATTTAGTAGAGGCTCCACTCATTTCATTAGGCAGTGTGAGCCATACAAGGTCTGTCGCAAAAGAAACAGGACTGTTAAAAAAAACAATAAAAAATTAATATTTTTCAAAAGTTATATTTTTTTATTCAAAGTAGTTTCCTTGTCCTTCGATACAGCGTTTAGCCCGGTCAATTAGCATTTCAAATTAGTGTTTAAGATCAATTTTCGGAATGTTCTTGAGAATATCGGTCGTCGCCTTTTGGATAGCTGAAATGTTCTGAAACCAGTGTTGTTTCATGGACAAATGAAGTTTTCCAAATAGGTAAAAATCACAGGGTGCCATATCAGGTGAGTAGGGTGAGTGATTAATGGTTAATATGGAGTTTTTTGTCAAAAAATCAGTGACAAGCGTCGACCGATGACACGGCGCATTATCGTGCAACAGGCGCCAGGACCCTGCCTCAAAAGACGCTTCATAACACCAAGGTAAAACACAGCATTAATCGTTTGGCCAGGTGGGACGAACCCTCGGTGTACAATACCCTTGGAATCGTAAAAACAAATCAGCAGTGTCGTTATTTTTGACTTCTGAAGCCGACTTTTTTTCGGTGATGGCTCTCGTCCTCACGACCTTTTTGGAATCGTTTAAACCACTCATGACATTACTACGAGATAGGCACTGATCACCATAAACTTTTTTCATCATTTGAAATGTTTCAGTAAACGTAATTTTAAAACAAAATTTAATATTTGCTCTTTGTTCAAAATGCATTTTACGACCGATAACCAAAAGCTGCTGTTACTTTTTGATCAATAACATCGATTGTAGTTATCCAATTGTCTTAAAATTTGTATGAAATGTCAACAAGAGATCAAACTTTTTATTTCATATACCCACCAATAAGTGACCAGAAACATTTATATTTAAAAAGTTTTGTTTCTTTTGCCACAGACCTTGTATATTTAGTGAAAGTTTGAGTTCAGAAATCTGTGTGCACAATAGGTGCCTCATTCGCTAACAATGAAGCAAAGAGACATTCGAATACGACTTTTTCAGCAATATTTAGAGCGTTTCAAAAAGGGTAAAGTGGATTTTGTGCGTCGATTCATCATCTCGATGAGACTTGGTCTATCACCATGATCCTGAATCAAAACAAGAGTCTAAAGAGTGGTCTGAACTTGTTTGCTTGGCTTCGAAACAAAAACTTACTGAACAACCTCGTAATTAAGGACAGTCCTACCAACTTAGCAAAATGCATTTCTTTGATATATCATTTACCCGGGGAATTAAAAAATAGCAATTTTTTGTCCCAATATATACCATGATAAGGAATTCAGAAAATTTTCTGCCAACTGGGGTCGCCCGTGTAAATGCAATAGGAGAGAATTGATCTTATAATGAGCAACACAATCGAGCGTGTGTAAACCCAGACTAAGTAAAAAAAAAAACTTTCGGGAGAAAGGTTTTATCAATTGTTCTCAATTGTTTGCTGGGTTACGCGTACGTTTATATACAAGTATTTCAATGCAAGCTTAACTAATATGCATTTCGGTTGATAAACGCACATTAGTCTTTTTTTTTTTTGTTAATAAAGAGGAAAATATTTAACAACGAAGAAAGCTACAAACAAAAACGTATAAAAAATCACAAAAACAACAATATAGGAATGAATGCTTCGTTGTAGTGAAAATAAAAGTTTCAAATTGCTCACATCACACAGGCCTCGCCTGCTCAATGTTCAGGGGTTCTGTGGTAGAGAAAATTTTTACTTTTTGTGTATAATCACTTACAACAGTAATTTTTTGTGATGAGAAAGAATCAGACAACAACAAAATATGTGGAGTTGAAGTTAGTGTAACTTTGGCAGGCTGCCAGCCCCAAAATCTGACCTGATTGTCTGGCTGTTTTCTTTTTTTGCTGTTTGTTTGGGTTGCATTTAAAAATAACTAAGAAGTTGAGTGCTTGGATTTAGTGTTAGTATGAGCTTTGTAAATAAACACAAAGCTATATTAACATACGTAAGTATTTTTACTTAGATGTAGCTCGATGCTGCTTATGTGATTACTGCCAGTTTTTGTTAAATTTTCCAGCTAAAATTTTGTGCATAATTAAGTCACAACAGCAACAACATTAAGTAAATCTCACAAATGCCAGTTTGAACATTCCTTTTTATTATTGTAAGCTTTTCATTTATGAGCAAGTAAAAGTTAATTTTTGAAATTAAGCGCAAATTGCTGGATGTGCGCAAATTATGCTTAATTGGTTTTCACCTTTTTAAAATTTTTTTTTCACGTGATTTAATATGTGTGAGAGACTACGTTAAATTAAATTATGAAGCTTGTGTTGCAAGAGGATTCGAAAAGTACTGGGTGTTAAGCACTTTTATGATGCCCTCAAAGCAATTATGTAATTTTACAAAAAGAAATATAATTTGACTCGGTGATTCGGCAGTAAGTACCAGCTTTCCATTATTATACTCAAAATTTGGTATATAATCATACACTTATAAATATAAATTCTGAGGCTGTTTTCTTCTTTTCATTGGTAGGGTTTTATACGTGGCGGGCCCTAACCCCTCGCCTTCTCACCTTAGCGCGCCTTCAAACAGATGGTTTTTTGGCCACCCAGAGGATACTTGGTATAAGATACCGAGAGTTGAAGAGAGAAGCGGGATGCATTTGCAGACAAAATAAGAGAGAGGCCGAAATGCGTGATTATGAAGAGATTGGCAACCTGGCCAACAAGGGTGGTTAAGCTCGAAAATTTTACGGAAAAATGCGGCGACTAACAGAAGGTCTCCAAACTAGGACATACTCTTGTAGAACCATTAGAGGTAATGTAATAACCGATGCCCAGAGCATACTAAAATTAAAACACTACTCCAGCCTGGTGAATGGCAGTGAAGGCATAACACCAGGTGATGGCGAACTCGATTCCCCATTCGATGACGATTTAGCAGACGCAAAACAAACAGTCGTCGCACTCGTGACTTGGCTCCCAAATCACTGTTAATAGTCATAATTTCAAAGTCGTAGATAATTTTGTCTATCTTCGAACCAGTATTAACACCAACAACAATGTCAGACTAACGCAGAATAACTTTTACCAACAGGTCTACTTTGGACTGTGTAGCCAATTGAGAAGTAAAGTTCCCTCTCGGCGGACAAAGACCAAATTCCATAACTCACTTATCATTCCCGACATGCTCTATAGTACAGAGGCATGGATGACAACATCTAATGAGTCGACGTCACGAGTTTTTAAGAGAAAGGTTTTGCGGAAGATTCATTATCCTTTGCGTATTGGTAACGGTGAATAATACCGCATTCGATGCAACTATGAGCTGTACGAGATATACGACGACTTTGAGACAGTTCAGCGTATTAAGAGACAGCGGCTACGCTGGCTAGGTCATGTCGTCCATACGGATGAAAACACTCCAGCTCTGATAGTACTGGAGGTAGTACCCGATGGGGAAAGCAGGGGAAGAGAAAAACGTCCACTCTGTTGGAAAAACCAGGTGGTGAAAGGACTAGAGGGCCTGGCTACACTTGGAATATCCAATTGAGGCCAAACAGCGAAAAGGAAGAACGACAACGCTGTTGTAAATTCGACTATAACCACGCCAATGAAGAAGAAGAAAAAATTTTAGATATTATTGCAACTCTCTTTCTTACTTCCAAAGCAATAATTTTTGACTTTGGAACGAAAACTTTCAAAACTAATTTTAAAATTATATGCTAATTGCACAAAGTTCGAGGAAAGGAGAACAATACAATATATACAAAATAATGGCTGATAGAAGCCAAATTTAACAAAGAATAGTTTATTTACCTTTGGCGTATTTTTTGCAACAATCTAGAGACAATGTTTATCAACAAATGCCGCCTAAGTGGGCCACATTTGTTATTAGCGTCAAAGCGCGAGGTGATGGGGCAGTATTTTGGAAGAAGCAAAAAATGCAATAAAAATCAGATTTTGCACAAAGTGTCCAAATGCTGCTAGCAAAAGGAAGCATAGATTTGTTTGTATGTATCTCTTTTCGAATAATTTCCACAGCTGCCTGTCATAATTTATGCGAATAACTAGCAGAAGTTAAACTTGTGCATACAAAGAACACAGGAAGATGCCATGTAGAGTAAACTTGTTGCCTACTTCGGCTGTTGCTGATGTTGATATGTGGCGGTTGTCGCACATACTTACGTACATATGTATGTATGTAAAAATTGCATTTATTACCCGCTTTTTTTTGTTGCATACTTGTATTAATTTTAATTTTTCCCATTTGGACAATAGTCGGACAAGTCTGAAGTGTTGATGACTATTAAATGTTATGACATTTAGGTTTATTGTCTGCAATTAAATTCGCTCGCCGCTGGAGCTTTCAGAACTGGCGGAAGTTCGCATTAAAATTATTGTACCGACTGAATTAAGTGCAAATAATATTTGTTTTTTTACATCTAAAGATTTGTAAGTATGTCATATTTAGGGAAGATATTTGTAAAGATCAATAGCCGATAAATATAAATTTCATATAAGTCGATAATCATGATTTGGTAAAAAAAAGACAGGAAAGTTGCATATAGAGTTGGACTAAAAAGTTTATGAAGTCAAAGGTTAAAACAAGATAATCGATTTATTAAATAAATAAATCTATAACGATAGGTGGAGCTACAGTCATTTGTTCACTCCGATAGCAGAATATAGATCGCTGGCCGTGCGCACAGTGGGCGATTGGGCCTCGCTAGCGGCATTTAATTCAAATTTTCAAATTTGAAAAAGAGTTAATTTTTTTTCACAAATCGCTAACAGATGCTTTGATTAGATTTTTGGCGGTTTTTTATAAGCTCTACGATCAGCTGATCATCAGCTGTGAGCTGTCAAACACAGAATATGTTTTAGCAAGTGCTTTACAATATTTTTTCTTTGTTGTGAGCATTGATTTCGAGCTCCTTGGAAATTTACAATTTTTACTTGTTTTATTAAAAGTGTGGCTTTTTATTAACTTCAAGGTATGTATTACATAAAAAATCAGTGTTTGTGACCGGTCTGTAAATGTGTTGTTCATAAAACGTAGTGGTAATTAAGTGTATTAACAACTAGCCCGCACTAGCGTGCACTTGTCGTTCGTGGAGTAGAAGTTACAACATTCGCACGGATTAGGTCTAACTCTTTTTTTAGCTGGAAGTATGAGTCATTGTGCGTCCCAAATGTGTAATATGAACTGCTACTACCTGCTAGCCTTTAAATCATGGCACTTTTTAGGAACAATGTCGGTAGCAAAACGGGTACTTTTTTTAGTATGGCATGAAGAAGCGATCCCAACCAAGAAGTTTCTCACCATGCAAAACTTTGTATTTGGTACTGTTCTCAAAAACCTTAAATATACTCAGGAGGAGCAGTACGAGATTGGCAAAAAGCTGCGAAATTTTACTGGCAAGCTTGTAGAAAAGTGGAAAAACTGTAAAAGAAATAAGGTTTTTTTTGAAAACAAAAACCAGGAATGGCTAGATACGCCGTTAGTATTGATTGAAAGATCATCTTCCGAAACTGTTGGACGTCCACAAAAAGATATTTCGGAGTGTTGCAAAAAAACGCAAGTTAAGAAATTGTCAGGCCTTACTGAAGATGTGCCATCAGAAGCATTGTTGGTAGCTGCAAGCTGCAGTTTGTATAAAGGTGGAAAACGTAGTGCTTCACAGGTGGTGTCAATGCTAAACGCCGACGAAGAGTTTAGCGGTAAGATTTTGAAAACTATGAGTACCCCTCAGCGTCTACCGACAAAACTTTCCGATGAAAAAGCACTGGCGCTATTTGTAGATGTTGGACATACCAAGTAGATACACATGGAATTTGTCAAAGAGAGCCGCTAAAGGGCAAAACGCCGATATATATCCATGCTACGACAAACTGCGTTGTGCGAAAAAAAAATGCTATCCTAGTGTCATCACGGTCACTGATCATTTCGCTGAAGTACCATTACAAAGCTTAGTAGACCATACGATTGCTAGGATTATTGAAGTACACCCAGAAAGTTTTCAAAACCATATTGAAAATAACAATAACACCCAATTAACTGCTACCTACAAATGGGGTTGTGATGGCAGCAGCGGCCATTCTACTTACAGGCAAAAATTTAATGACTTCGATGGAGAGATGATAGATCAATATTTATTTTCAATTTGTATGGTACCATTGATAGTGCAGAAAGGATCGACAGTTTTATGGAAAAACAATCGGCCTTCTTCTACCCGATATTGTCGACCCATTAAATTACTTTGCGAGAAAGAATCGGCAGACTTGTCTCGCAGAGAAATTCAAAACATTAAGAGCCAAATATTAAATATTTTTCCAACATTTGTGAGTACCTTAAGAATTGATCACCAATTTCATATGACCATGCTTGATGGCAAAACGTTCAGTGTCTTATCGGAATCGGCTTCGCAAACATGCGGAATCTGTAGCGCGACTCCCAAAAATATGAACGATCTAAATTTGGTGAAAAGCTTTCCTATTAATGCAAACCTATTTGAATATGGCTTATCAAGTCTCCACGCATGGATTAGGTTTTTCGAGTGTGTTTTGCACATTGCATATAGAATACCAATACAAGCTCGTGGTGCTGACAAGGATGTCGTTGAACAAAATAAAAGAAGTATTCAGCAGAAGCTAAGAGAAGAAATGAATTTGTTGGTGGATATACCAATAGCTGGTACTGGCAGCACGAACAACGGAAACACTGCAAGGAGGTTTTTCCAACAACCAAATTTGGCTGCTCGTATAACAGGAGTAAGCTATGATTTAATATATCGATTTAGCGTAATCTTACGAGCATTGGCTTGTGGATACGACATAAATTCGGACGCATTCGGATCTTACGCATTGAAAACTGCCGAAATTTTTGTTAAAGCATACTCTTGGTTTTATATGCCATCGTCTGTTCACAGAATTTTAATTCATGGAGCAGATATAATAAACCATTTTTCCCTTCCGATTGGTATGATGTCCGAAGAAGCTCTTGAAGCCAGGAACAAGGACTATCGAAACATACGCGAGAGCAATACAAGAAAAAATTCCAGGAAAAATACAATGGAAGATATCATAAATGCTTTATTAGTTTCGTCTGACCCTTTGATATCTTCATTGTCAAATGGGTCTTCAATTTCGACTGTAAAAAATATTATTATGGACGATGATGTTAAGAGCTTGCTTTTAATGAAGCATCTAGATATGCCTGATTCTGATTCCGAAGATTCCGAAGATAATTTTGATTTATAAAATTTGTTTATTGAAGGTAAAAAAAAATTTTGAAATTAAAAAAAAAAAATAAAAAAAAAATAAAAAAAAATTTAAAAATTAAAAAAATAAATTTAAACAATTTTTTTTTTTTTTAAATTCTATGACTTTTTTCTGAGCTCTGAAAAAAAACCGTCTGAAGATATCTTTTTTCGTTTAGAAGTTATTAATTAAATGCCGCTAACGAGACCCAATCGCCCACTGTGGTGCGCTCAAAACTATTCAAGGGGTGCATGACCTCATTAACAAGTGCTTTAAGGTTCTTTAATAAAGCTTCAGCGACAGCGAGACATTCTGGCTTTAAAGTTAACCACAAGAGCTGCGAACGACTAGCTCTGAGCAATGTCAATTTCGCCGCAAAGGTAGATGTCCTGACCAGACACTGTCTAAAAAGTTTACACGTGGTGCTGTTAAATATTCTGTCGAACGCTCTTCGTCTCTTGTCATTTCTTTTCTATTGCCTGCCTTTTGCAAGACTGAGATGAAATATCTCGAAAATCTCTTGGTAGATACATCTTTAGCGAGCCCAGCGAAGTGGCTACGGTTTATATAAACCGCTTTAATAAATGTGTGCTAAGTTCAAAACGCTTCGGATCGGAAAAATCTATGAAGATCTGGTGATCCACTTTTAAGAGTTTATAGGTATCACAAAGGACGAATATTTGTCCATGTGGGATCTACCAATCTTGGATTAACCACACCATCCAACCTAGCCTAGTGCCTAAGTAAGGTATTTTGTCGTTGCAGTCATATATCTCCAGTGCTAGCAATCACATTGTGTCATAAATCCGGAGAAGGTGAAAAAAAGTTACAGCTGTTCAAAAATGAATGTAAATAATGAAGAAATTCGCTATATTTTGAAATTTCTATATAAAAAAGTGAAGAATGCCACGCAAGCCACCAATGAAATTTGTGAAGTTTACGGAGACGATGCTGAATCAGTTCGTGTAGCACAAAAGTGGTTTGCTCGCTTCCGCCCTGGAAATTTCGATGTGAAAGATGCACCTCACTCTAGTCGTCCACTATCGTGAAAAAATTCGTTGAAATTATGGAAAAGATTGACCAAGGCATCATCAAACGGGTTTGAACGATTTAAGAAAGGCTCGAATGATAACAGAAGAAAGTGGATCAAATACAACATTAATGGTGAAGCTCAACAAATGGCCGCAAAGCCAGGATTGACACCTCGAAAGTGCTAAAGCTAAGTGTTTGGTGGGATTGGAAAGGAGATTGAACCAAGCAATCGAAAAAAAACAGACAGAACTGATCAACAAAAAAAGCTTCGTTTTCCATGAAAACAACGCTAGATCACACACATCTTTGATGACTCGGCAAAAACTGGGAGAGCTTGGCTAGGATGTGTTGATGCATTCACCATATAGCCCTGACTTTGCACCATCGGACTACCATTTGTTTCGGTCAAAGCAAAATTCCCTTATTGGAGGAAGGTTGGCTCAAGAGTAGTGAAAATTACTTGTCGCACTTTTACGCCAAGAAACCAGAAAAGTTTTACACTGCTGGAATAATGTCTCTAGCGGAAAAATGGCAAAAAGTGGTCGACCAAAATGATACATATTTGGTCCATTAAAGTTCATTATAAATATGAAAAAAAAGTTGAAGTGTGAAGAAGTGACTACCCAATAGTTTTTGTATAGTTAGCTAAATATTTATAAGTAGGATTAAATGATAAACCAAAGCGATTTATAAATACGAGTTTAAGGCGAAATGTGGACGTTTCACCTTACAGCTCTTGCCGACATATAGCCACTAAGTGACTTTAGAAATTTCCGATCACTTCTTAGTAAATTCGATCGGAGGATCTATATCACAAATCTGAAAAAACAACCTATTAAATTAAACAAACGTGTAAAACGATACCGATTTGATTAACATACACACAAACACACGGATACATTCAATAAACGTGAACTTAATTGCCGCACTTTGGCCTACATCCCGACGTGAACATCTGCAGCAACCTGCTTACAGACACCTGTGACAAATTGCCGCTTAAAACCTAATCGCTTTAATTTTTCTGCTTTTCTTCACCTTTCAACAAGCATTTTTCTACGTACACCATTACCTACGCCTTCTGCCGCTTTCATTAGTGGAAAATTAGACAACGCTCTAGCTCACAGCTGCACCGAAGAGCAGTTGCATTCGCCTCGCCATGTTGCACTATCTAGCGGCTTGTGACTCTAAAATGCCGCTTGAGTTGGAAAGCCAATTGCTACAGAGCTGTCCATCAGCGCAGTCACGTTGTACGAAATGGTGCTTGCCACAAAACCGAAACTTCGAGGGAGACACAAGAGAAGAACAATAATAGTAAGCGCTTTCTGTCTAGTCTCACTCATCGGGTCGTCTTAGTGGAACGGGGTAATCATGACTTCTGGGTTGGGTATCATTTCATGCACTTTTTATTGTTGTTGCTGTAATTATTTAAACCAAACTGTGCCGTTATCTGCAAAGTAAAGCTAAATTAACACCTGCAAAGAGGTTGGCAACACATTTTGACTGATGAGATGAACCTTTTAGGAAAGGAAACTACTCGATCGTCACACTTTTCACACCTTCAACAGCAAGGCAGCAGCAACAACACAAATTCAATTACCGCTTCAACGCTGGGGACTTGGAGGATGCATGAATAGGGAGAACAAAATAATCAAAACAATTAAATATTGGAAATAAAAAACTTTTTTTATTTGACTTTTATAAGCGAAAAGAACAAAGCGACGACCGAAAAGTGAACGATTGCGGCACAGTGAGAGATGAGCTTGCTTTCGTATAAAGCTGAATAATTGATTTTGGTGCGCTTTCTTTAATTGGTCACGCCTTTCTCGTTCTCACACATACATACATACATATGATTATATGTGTTTGCGTGTGTTAGTGCAATTCTTCGTAGCTTTTGTGTGTCGAAATGATGAAAGTACTTTGCCCAGAAAAACTCGATTTTAACATTCGGGAATGTCATGAGTAATTAAAAAATTTAATTCGTATGAAAAATGAGCATCGGAAACGAATGATGTAAAAGGAAATGCAATGCCGGGAAATAGTAGATATGTTTAATTGTTTATCAGGAAGATAAGTTAAAATATTGAAGGTTGTACTATAAAAATATAATGATTATAGAAGGATATAGAATTAATAGTTAATATATGTACGTACTTATGAATTTGTTTTCGCAAAACAAAAAAAGAATTTGTTAAAATAAAATTCTAAAAAAAAAATCAAAGAACTTAATATACATAAGTACATACAAATTCTTGCTTATATCTTTCTTCCTTCTTAATTCGCTATCAAATCTGGTCTTTGGCTTTACTGATATAATAAAGTTCCGATAAATGGTGCACCAAGTATGCCTATACCTAAAATTTGTCTATGGAGCAGCTCGGCTCATATTTCCCAATATAGATCTACTTACATGACTTCGGATGCAACCGGCTGGCTCAAATGTAAAAGATAATTTAGAGCATAAAAGTAATCGACGTGGCTCTTGAAGAGTTCCAAGAAGATTCGACATTTTCGAGCCAAACTTTGTTCAGCGATGATGGTCATTTCTGGCTCAATACCGCACTGGTGACGAAGAGTAACCTGAAGAGATTCAAGAGTTGCCATTTCATCCAGAAAAAACAACGGTTTGGTGTGGTTTGTGAGCCGGTGGTCTCATCGGTCCATATTTCTTCAAGAATGATGCTGATGAGAACGTAATCGTTAATGGCGACCGTTATCGCGCCACGTTAACTAACTATTTGATGCCTGAAACGTCACAAACGAGTCATCGAAAATTGGACTCAACGGATGGACCAGCGGAGACTTAGCCGCAGACAACATTTGAAAGAGACAATCTTCAAAAAATACTCCCCGTTAAATTTGAAGTTTATGTGTTCAAAATGGATCACACTTTAAATATTCATTAAATGGCAAAGTGCATAGCAACGAACCGGTTTCAACAAAGACCCAAAAGGTGTTGTTTGTAACCTCGAATCGGAGCATCTTTACATTATTTTTATTTATTTAGTAAATAAAATGCCTTTTCAAAGAAAAATTTAGAAAAGTCTCGTTTTAACTGACTTTCAGTGGATATAACCTCTTAATCCGTGGAGAGAAAAGATAACTTTAACATTAACATTTTTATGAACTATCTTTAAATTTCATTAAAAAATAATTATAATTATAATAATTATAACTTTCACACTCTCTTAAATAAAAACTTTAACAAATTAATATTAACTTTTAAACAAATTTATATGTCATAAACACGTTTAATATAATTAATAATAACAATTTCTTTATTACTTTCAGTTTACATCAACATCTTGCGCTAATACTCGTATTAAGTTTGTTGTACTCATTTTCATTGCAAATTACTGCTTTCGCAAATCTAAGTTTGTTGCTTTTTCCTAATTTTCGAGGCAAAACTACAAAGCACCTAATGACTTTAATGACTTCATTTTCATACTCATTTTAAGCGTTTCTGGTTTTTATTTGCACTTCTCTTGAGATTCGGCCAGAGCACATATTGAAGCGCTGTTTTTTATATTTCTGTGTATTTTGTCTTTTTTTGTTTTGTTTGAAAATAATAAATTATGCCAAAGAAATGAGCGAATTTTAGACAAACTCATTTAGATGAAGTGAGATGTTGTCACCAAATGCCAAGGAGCGGTTGTGGAAATTTAATTACAAACCGTTAAATAATTAACCAGAAAAATGGGGACAAATAAATTTATAAATAAACTTAACTCAAATCTCAAATAAAGTAATAAAATAAAATAAGATTAGGCTAAAAAAGACGAACATAATTTTTCGTATCTTCTTATAACCGAATGGAGTTCAACTAACCCTCAAAAACACCACTAAAAAAAATCGAAAAGTGCAATTAACCCTTTGTTACTCAAAAAACATCAAAATGACCAAACAATAGTAGAACTACGGTAATGGTGTTTCTTAACACAAACACAAATTGAATTAATCTTACTACATATTTCTTTAATTAATTTTGTATGAGCACCTCAAATTAAGACTAAAAACCTTTATTTATAAAAAAAGTCTTTCCTTTTTTCTTGCTAATTACCAAACTTCAATGTTGATTACCTATTGTAAGGAAAATTAAAAACTATTTTACATAATACAAAGTGGAGAAAGGCAAAGAGCGCTAATGTCGAAGAAAATATGATTGATAGCTTAAGAGCACAAAATGTGCAGTGAATAAATCGTATAAAGCGAGTTTAAGTTGAGTGTAAACAAAACAAAACAAAAACCCAGTTTTATTTCAAATGCAGAAACGAAGTGTCACTACCTCTTGGCTATCCTCAATTTCTTCCGGCAATCCGCCAGTGATAAAAATAAAAATGTAAATACATATGAACCTGGAAGTGTTTGTTGAGGTGTGTGAAAATTAAATTAACCCCAAGGTTGGAAAATTAATGATGGGGACCTCACCCTCACAGCGTTGTAATTGCAACAGGTCAATACATTTCGATATTTAAATATTCAAAAATGTGCGTATATGTACGACACAGTGCAGCATAAACATTTTATACTCTTGCAACTTGCGGCAATCAAAGACAGGGAAATCCAAGCAGTTTTATATATAGTACATATACTACCAAAAACTCATACACTGACCGACATATTATATTAGGCATAAGATTTGTTAGAAAAACGAAAATTATTATATGTAGTATAGTATCGACCCGATTTATTCTATTAACTATACCTGGGTTTAATTAAAGTACCTCACATACAATCGTCAAACTATATGGAGTGAGGTCAACCGAATTTTCAAAAATCCTGATATTATTTATATGGGGGCTAGGTCAAGTTTTCGCTCAATTTTATCCATTTTAGGGATACAGATAAACTAATATGAGTAAAACACGCTCTCTAATTTTCATTGACATAATGTGCGGTTCAAAGTCACATGGAAGTTCGAAAAAATTTATATTAGGCATACGGGTGCTCAGGGAAATATTGACCGATTCACCCCATACACAAAGATACTATTATCAGAAAAGGATTCTCTCTGAGTTTCATAAAGTGCTCTCCTATAATCTCGTTACTATTATATGGGCAGTGAGCGGGGTTATTATTCGATTTCATCCATTTTCACACTATCTACTGATAGGGGTTATTATAATAGTTGTTTAGGAGATATGTAAAATGAAATTATTATGGGCAGTGCCACCCCACTTTTTCGATTTTTTTTCTTCACAGGTTCCCCTTGCTACTGCGATCACCTGTGCGGAATTACAGTTCTATATCTTAATTTAGTGTTTAGTTATGGCACTTGGTAAATGTCATTTTGAGGGCGTCTACGCACTCCTTTTTTTTTTGCCAAAGAACACTTATACCAAGTTTCATCAAGATATCACAATTTTTACTCAAGTAACAGCTTGCGCGGACCATCGGACGGGCAGACAGACAGTCACCCAGATTTCAACTCGTCTCGTCATCCTTATGTTTTATATATGTACATATATATCACCCAGTATCTATCTCGCTAAGTTTTAGTTAATCCTTACAACAAAACTATTAAACTCTGTAGCAACATGTTGCAAGAGTATAAAAATAATTTTCTCTCTTGTAGCCACAATAAATGTACAAATATGTATATGAAAGTACGTATGTATGTACATCGATGCATTTATTACATCATTTCTGGAAATCAATTAAAAAATATTGAATATCTTGTAACCATAGATAGCTGTCAAGGCTTAGTAATTAATTGATTTCCACCCACATAAACTTGGCGAATATAAACATAAAGTCTGCACATTTTATTTTCAAACTAATTACGAAATAGTGGCAAGATGATGCATTGAATGGGGTTTCTTCTGGTAGTAGTTGGATAATTCTTCGTTAAACAATTTCCGCAAACTACAGCAAAAACACTAAGTTTACACAATTTATACATATGTACGGTTATATAATTTTTTTTTAAGTCATGAGGGCTTCACTAAATATTGTATTTCAAAATTGTACAAGATTTTAGTAGTAGGTTACACTCTCGTGTATTTTTTTTGTGTAATGGAAGCACAATGCTTTGATGTACACATATCCTTCACCACTGTCAGAGTTGCTACAACTCCTTCCTTTGATTAGAGAGTAGCGAAACGAACAAGCAAGTGGCATAACGTCAGCTAGCATAAGTATAGAAGGAAAAACTCGGTAGTATAGGTTTAAGACGCTTCATTTCAGCGTTTAAGTTCAACAAGTAAAGAAATGGTGAATCCAAGCTAACTGGCATGTATAGCAATTGTGGTGAAGGTTTAGAATTAACCTAAAAAAATATTATTCCTCCAAATTTGTTTAAGGTTAAACTCTTTAACGATGCCTTTTCACTCATAAAAAGATTGGAAATGAAAAATACCGCCTTCATAATTGAAGTTAGAGCAGAAGTAACATCACCCACCTTCGAACCGGTATATAAGCTTGTTATTGTATTGACAACAAACTAGCTAAATAAGCAACTATATTGGAACTGGCACATAGAGAAGACAACTAAGTAGAGACTTATGTTGAAAACATAGAGCCAGCAGAGCTTCTTCATTACTTGTTGCTTGCAATACAGCTCATCCATGTGGCAGCAATATCAATTTTATTTATCTTTACCAAAAGATGTGTCTTGTGAGTTCATATTTATCTATATATGTATACACGTGTGCACGTTGCATATAATCAACAAAAACTAGTTTGGATTAGCTGCCGGCACTACTCGTTTCGATTGCCAATGGCGTACCGAAAAAGCAAAAATGTGGCGCCACTAAATTGAATTTACTCTACAAGTTTCCTGCTATTGATTGCTTTTGGATTTTTTTACCAACATTATTTTATAGATTCATTGCTTGAGTGAGCAAATATTACCGGTGAATTGGTTAACCGCAGTATAAATTTGCGCCGGATGATGGATGAGTCCTTTTTTAACCAAAAAAAAAAATCCAAATAAAAAATGCAAGCAAAAGAAAATGAAAATGTTTATTTAAAGATTGAAACTAAAAATAATATTAGGAACAAAAAAAAAAAAACGTAGGTAAAATGAAATCCAAAAAAAATATAAATAAATAAAAAACCAGTCAGGAAAACCTACTTGGTACGGGTGTAACCGAACATTCGATACTCCTGCCAATTGCTAGGACCACAGTCAATATATATGGAGTAAAGTCAGTTAAATGTTTGAAAATCTAGGTATAAGGCAAGTTGTCTGCCGATTTTATCTATTTAGGCACAAAGACACACTCTTATTAGAATAACAGGTCCTCTCAATTTCATTAAAATAACTTCCACATTGGCCAATATATGAAGTACTTACGTAGTGTAAGTAGGATATGCCCTTAGTGAATTTCAATTAGAAGAAACATACATTACACCTTACAGAGGGCGAGAACACATCCCTTTTTTAATTTTTAGCCCACAGGTGTCCCTTACTAATGAAAACCTTTGTACCAAATTATAGTTTTATAACGACTAATGACCTTTTGTGGGTGTGGCAATGTAGTATAAATATGAAATACATATTTCATGCAAAAATATTTTATATAAGATCACATGCCTGCATCTTTTAAACGGTACGAAATATAATAGTTCTCTCGATATTCTTGCATTTTTGATTTTTCTCGAGACCTTCAAAATATTTAATAAGAATTTAAATGAATTATCATCAATTATTATTTATGGTTGTCATCAATCAATTTTCTAACGTTTTCGGCATGGTTCAGAGCACAATTTACCCATACATGCACATACCATCTCACATAAGCATTCGCCACACACAGCGCTTGGCGAGAGATAACAAATTAATTTTTATCGCTTTTTAACAAGCTAATAAATATTTCTGCATCATAACAGTTATTTATTTTCGTCTTTTTCTTTTAACCACGAATGACATTTAAGGCAGCGAAACAGGCGTGACAACAACACAAATTCACTACTATTTACCGCTAAATACAATAGTAATAACAACACTTGTTGCCAGCAGCCGTGTACAATCTAACAACTAACCATTTGAGGTTATGTAGCATGAAAATTTATCGCTTCCAACGCCCACTCACAATCTACTGAACTCGGAAAAGAAAACAAAAACAATAGGAGAGATAAATATATATTTGGCTATATACTAGCAACAATGTTGGCCAAACCTTAATGCTTTTGGGCTGCCACAATAATTTTAGCTTAGGAAAACAACAAACATTGAGCACCGAAAAAATATGGCTGAGTTTAATTTATGTTGCTCGTAAACAATTAATTAATTTAAATCATTTAGCTACTTTAACACTTATGGATTAGTGTTTACTGGCGCCCACGTGCATTTTAAATTTAATGTGTGGCATTCGCTAAGTATTCCCACGAACACGAAAAGTAACTGAAATAGTAATAAATTAACTTATAAATTTAAAAAGAGACAGACAACACATTTGTACGTCGATATTACGGTTATATAAGTATGCGGATTACGTACGATTGTTTTGACTTTTGAAAATATTTGAGTTTTGCTGAAAATTGCGAAGATTCGCAAATTCGTCAAATTAAAAAAAAACATATACATATATAGAAATTAAATAAATAAAAAGTACTAAAGATAAATAAAATAATAATTTAAAACTTTACAAATATATGTACATACATACATACATATATCTGAAGATGTAAAGCGAAACGTATTTGCAGGCAATAAAAGAGAGAGACCGAACTGCGTGAGTATGAAGAGCTTGACAAGCTGAAAGGGGTAATGATCGATTATTCTACGACAAAATGCGGCGACTAACAGAAAGTTTCGAGACCGGAGCATACTCTTGTAGAACCCCCAGACCTGATCTAGTAACCGATGCCCAGAGCATACTAAAAAATCAGCTTCTTTGTAGAATATGGTCGGATGAAAACATGCCCGACGATTGGAATTTAAGTGTGCCCTGCCCAATCCACAAAAACGGGAGATTCCACAATTTGCGTATAAAGTTCTATTGAGCGTGTGAAAAATTAAATCCCACCGGCAACAAACTGATTGGACCTTTTTAGTGTGGCTTTAGGCCTGGCCTAGAAAAAGTAACTGACCAGATATTCACCATGTGCCAAATCTAGGAAAAGACCTGAGAAAGAGAAGAGGATTGACACATACCACCTCTTCATTAATTTTAAAGCAGCTGTGACAGCTTAAAACGGAGCTGCCTTTATGCCGTTATGCCTGAAATTGATATCCGCGCAATACTAAAACTACCGTCAGGATCTGGAAGGACTCTGTGGAGTTCGGCGCATTCGCTACTCTCCCAGGAGAGACAGGGAAAGTTATAAATTTTAAAGTTTCTTGGATTATATTATAAAAAATAAATGTTAATTTCCTAAGTCGTATTACTCACACCTTAACTTTTTTTTGGAGAAATATAATGGACGTAGATTCGACTTACCTGAAAAATACAAAAAAATATATATATTAAAATTTTGTGCTTACTAAACTAAATAATACAGAAAATATTAAATTATTTGCTTATGGATTTAAATAATTTCTATTATATGATTTATTTATTGTTATGTATATATTTGTATATTACTTTATAATACTTTCAATAATATGTTTAAAAGATTTCTCAAGAATCAAATTAACATTCAAAATTATAGGTATTTTGTTGACCCAGCCTTCAAACTGGTTCGACCAGAACTGAAACTTTAAATGAGTTTTACTCGAAACTGGCTTTTTAAAAACGATACTCACGCGTTCTCTGGTTCTACTCGACCGATTTACCCGACATTTTTAAAATTCTAACGCTTTTTACTATACTTCAAAGACATCTAGACAAGAATACCCTCTTAAGAGGTTCATTCCGTGTGACAGTTTCAATTCAATCTAGAGCATTCATAGAATATGCTGGTAAGGTAATTAGTCCGAAATTTAATGTAGTTGGAAAGTTACAGAAGTGAGACTGTAAGGTATTTAGAGCCCGTGGCCAAAACACCTGAATTTTTCAAACGTGTTTTCTCAAAACTACATTTTTTAAACTGACGCCCAAAACGATTCCATCGACTGGAAGATCGCAGTACCGACGTTTCCAGATTTTAGGTTAGCCAGTCTGCTGGAATAGAGGAAGCGGTTTGAAGCACACGGAATCATCTTAAACAGAACCATACTTGGTTGTTTATTTGATAGAAAATATATTTTTAACTAAGTAAACCTTTTAATGTCCCTGAGAATCCATTTTTTTATTTATGAAGGTATGCTTAAAATTGCGAAATCGAAAATATTAATTTGCAATTTGCATTTTATATTTATTTTCAGTTTTACAACGGACCTTTCTGATATCGCAAGCAAATTTGCACACAACAGCCACCGGTTGTAATATCGGCGGCGTTTAGCGAAATCTTCGTTGCAACTCTTCGTTTCGTCAAACACATTGACATTTTGGCATTTACGATGACAGTTGATAATCCACCACAGTATTACACCGACAGCTGACATGCAAAATTGTTTAGTGAAAAATACAAATACACACACACAAACAGTGGCAGGGCAAAGAGGCAAGCAAAATGCAAACGCACTTGCTTTTGCGCAAATCCACCGGCGATGTGTGACCGATCAATTGCAAGGTACACTCTTGTGCACAATTATGCATACATATGTAAGTAGTCACGTAAGTGATCATGTAAGTACATATGCATAAATAAATTGAGAAAAGTGAGTGTGAATAAACAGCGATTAGCAGTGGTTTTCAGTATTAACTCGATTTTTTTGTTAGTTGTTGTTGCTTGTGGGGAAAAAATGTAAACAGCCGGCAAACAAATTTGCAACAAACGCTAGTTTTGCATTTAAAAAGGCGTGCTGCTACAAATACAATGCTGTATGTGCATGTTTGTGGCAAGTGTGGCATTGTTGTGCCTTGCTGTTGGCACTGACATATTTACAATGACACACCCGATTTTTTTTGGGGTAAAAGTGTAAATTGCCAAACACTTTACCGGGCGCTGGACCTTGCTAAGTAACGAAGGCCTGAGAGGCTGCAAATCTTTTGGTGTGCGATATTATACTACGATTTTTTTTTGCAAATGAAAAATGCTATTAAAGAAAAAAATCTCCACACACTTTCTGCTGCTCAGGAAAAATAGTCTGCTGGAGTGAAAAAAGTAATAAATAATCCGCGACAAGCTAAATGCTTTTCTCTTTTTGCATTTTTTGACGCAGCGATGGCAAGTTGCAGCGCGGCATTTGTCACACGGCACACAATTTATTAAAATGTAACTGAAGAGACAGCAACATACATATACAATAAATATAAAAAATATCTGCAACAGCAACAGCCGAGTAACAAAGTCAACTAAAAATTCGCTCTAATAGTATTTGCATTTTAACTTTGTCGTCGCACTTCAGTTGCAACACAACAAATGTAAGCAATAAATACACTAACAATGACAACTAAGCACCTAAATGTCAAATGTAAACCGTTGCTGCCACCAGCGTTTGCTGCTTCTTCATTTACTCCTTTGTTATGTGCCGTTTCCACGGTTTCTTTATTCGTTCAGTTTTTATTATTTTTTTTAGTTTTTCAGTCGGTCATGTCGTCACCTCCGACGAGTTAGTGGTACACCACTTTTGCCACCTAATTGTTTTTGTTGTTATTGCGTTGTACTTTTCACTGTTGCTGCTGACATTATTGCTGTGGCTTTTTATTTTCTGCTTACTGTCACAACACTTGCCTTGGAGGCGCTACGCTCAACTTGCAGTTGGGAGTTGAAAGATGTTACTGGGTTGCAAGGTGTTTGCACATTTTTTTTTTGGTGACACTCTTGTCTCAATTCTTTCACCTTGAATTAAGCGAAGCCGATGTGCTTTAAATTGTAAGTTGTTTTTGGGTTGTCTTATACGTATGTATATGCAAGGTGCGTTCCAAAGGAAACAAGACTTTTAAACAAAAAAACAAAAAACAGAACAAGTGGGTTTTTCGACAAAATCAATTTATTTTATTAAAAATAGTCTCCTTCTGCTTCAATTCAGCTTTTTACACGGTCCAAAAGCAAGTCGAACGTTTTAGTTCGTTGGCCGGTATGATCGCAAGTATGCCGGTGCAAGCCTTTTCAATGGCCTCGACGTCTGCATAACACTTTCCTTTCATGGACAAATGCATTTTTCCGAAAAGTAAGAAGTCGCACGGTGCCATGCCATGTGAATACGAGGAATGGTTAATAGTTAAGATATGATTTTTGGTCAAATAATCGTCTTCGAATGTTGGATTCTGAGCAATTTTTGGTCGTCAGTCAATTTGTGCGGAACAAAACATACACAAGCCCTTCGTAAGCCCAAATGTTCGGTCAAAATACGATAAATCGATGTTTTGTAGATGTTCAATTCCATTTCCATGAACTTCAATGATGATTTCGGCTGATTTTTGATGAATTCACCCACAGTTTCAATGGAATTTCCGGTGATCAGGGATTTTGATTGGCCCACATGTTGATCGTCATTTATGTATGTCCTTACGGCCACTTTGAAAACGTTGAAACCACTCGTGCACTCTGCTACGAGATAGGCAATCATCGCCATAAACTTGTTTCATCAATTGAAACGTCTCGGGAAAAGTTTTACCAATCTTAAAATAACATTTAATGTTGGTTCTTTGTTCGAAGCTCATTTTCGAACCGAGAACACAAACATACTGACACTTAAAACGCAATAACTTCACTTCCAATCGATGAAACGCATGAAATTCTCACTGGACAATCGATAAACATAGCAGATTCTAACGCAGTTGACATAAAGATGGCGCCACCAGGGGCGCTAGATTCAACAAATCCTGTTTACTTTGGAACGCACCTTGTATGTATAATATTTTGAAGAAATTTATTGTATACAACTATAAAATAATATTGAGACAATTCTCTATGTCTCCTCGATTAGTTATAGGTGTTACAAACGAGCGTTGGGTGAATAATACTATGCAACAAAATGTAGCGAGCTGGGCGAATTTGGACCACTGCCACGCACACAAAGTTCCGTTAAGCGAGAACATAACGGGTGATTTTTTTTGAGGTTAGGATTTTCATGCATTAGTATTTGACAGATCACGTGGGATTTCAGACATGGTGTCAAAGAGAAAGATGCTCAGTATGCTTTGACATTTCATCATGAATAGACTTACTAACGAGCAACGCTTGCAAATCATTGAATTTTATTACCAAAATCAGTGTTCGGTTCGAAATGTGTTTATCGACAAATTTTGTTCAGCGATGAGGCTCATTTGAATGGCTACGTAAATAAGCAAAATTGCCGCATTTGGGGTGAAGAGCAACCAGAAGCCGTTCAAGAACTGCCCATGCATCCCGAAAAATGCACTGTTTTGTGTGGTTTGTACGCTGGTGGAATCATTGGACCGTATTTTTTCAAAGATGCTGTTGGACGCAACGTTACGGTGAATGGCGATCGCTATCGTTCGATGCTAACAAACTTTTTGTTGCCAAAAATGGAAGAACTGAACTTGGTTGACATGTGGTTTCAACAAGATGGCGCTACATGCACACAGCTCGCGATTCTATGGCCATTTTGAGGGAAAACTTCGGACAACAATTCATCTCAAGAAATGGACCCGTAAGTTGGCCACCAAGATCATGCGATTTAACGCCTTTAGACTATTTTTTGTGGGGCTACGTCAAGTCTAAAGTCTACAGAAATAAGCCAGCAACTATTCCAGCTTTGGAAGACAACATTTCCGAAGAAATTCGGGCTATTCCGGGCGAAATGCTCGAAAAAGTTGCCCAAAATTGGACTTTCCGAATGGACCACCTAAGACGCAGCCGCGGTCAACATTTAAATGAAATTATCTTCAAAAAGTAAATGTCATGAACCAATCTAACGTTTTCAAATAAAGAACCGATGAGATTTTGCAAAATTTTATGCGTTTTTTTTTTTAAAAAAAGTTATCAAGCTCTTAAAAAATCACCCTATATAAAGTGCCACAAGTAATCACTAAATTACGATAAAAAATTTAGGAAGGGCTAAGTTCGGAAGCAACCGAACATTTTATACTATTGCAACTTACAGGAATACAATCCAAAGAAATACCTGTAAAATACCAACCAGAGAATGGAAATCCAAGCAATTTTATATAACGCATACCCATACTAGTATATGGGAGTTTAGATAATATCGACCCGATTTTAACTATTAATTATTATCATGACATATACAAAAAAACGTAGCTTACAAATAGGGTGGGCCACATAAAATTTTAAGTTTCGAACATAGGGTGTAAAAGATTGAGTGTAGCGTTTGCTGTATGGCCCGTAGCGCCGTCCTGCTGGAACCAAATGTTGTCCAAGTCTTCCTCTTCAATTTGCTTGAAGAAAAATTCGGTTAACATTGCGCGATATCGCTCACCATTGATGGTTACGGTTCCTTCTTCATTTTCGAAGAAAAATGGGCCGATGATTCCACCAGACCAAAATCCGCACTATATTCGTGCTGGGTGCATTGGCTTCCCGACGATTACGTGCGAGTTTTCTGTGCCCCAAATGCGACAATTCTGCTTGTTAACGTAACCATCGAGGTGGAAATGAGCCTCGTCCGAAAAGATGATTTTTCGGTCAAATTGACCATCCTCGGTCAAACGATCTTCTGCCCAATCTGCGAACTGTAGAATAGTGAATAGCGACCCATTTCGTAAATTTTAGACTTTTTACTGAATATCTGTTACTTTCCGAATGGTATTTGACGTTTCCAATGTCGAAATATAGATAATTCAAATTTAAAACGTTAGATGGCCCAACCGTTACAATCACCAATCACATGGAGTAAAGTCAGTTGGATGTTCGAAAATCCTGATATTAGGTATATGGGGACTAGGTCAAGCTTTCGCCCAATTTTATCTATTTTAGACACAACGATACACTGTTATGAGTAAAACACACTCTCTCAATGAGATAACTCACGTATTGGATAATGTATGCGGTATAAAATCTCCCAAAAATTTGAAAATCTTTGTACTAAATTTAATCGAAAGCGGTCGAGCGGGTCCCGAGACATGGCAGTGCCCACCTTTAGGCGAAATCGTAAATCTCTCGGATTTCAATCAAATTTGCGTGAGACTACCCAAATATTTCTGTGAAGATGTGCGAAATCCGATAACAAATTTTTTATATTTCATCACTTTACAAAATACAAATTAGTGCGATTGGTATTCGATTAATCGGATAATCGGAAGTCGTCGACTATTTGATTAACCGTCCGTTGTCGACATTCGAATAGTTCAACCTCTACAAATTTTGTCTACGTACAAAAGTTTATAGAACAGCAATAATGCTCTCAAGGTATTTTTTCTAACGCCGAAACTATAATTTTTCAAGGATACCTCCGCAAAATATCTGATTTTTACCAAACATATCAATAAATCTGGCAAATCTAATTCCGAAATTCGAGCAAAATATTTTGAATATTTGAATATTTTGCCCTTGTGCCAAAAATCGGGACAATACTTCCTTAGTTTCCATACACCTATTACAAATATTTTCGACCTTCCTGTGGACTTTACACCGCATCTATTAGTCAATATGTATGAAAACGGAAAGAAATTCAGGAAAAATCTTTCTCAAATAACAGTGTCTCTTCTTGCATAAAATAGATCCCATACACCTCATTTTCGGATTTTCAAACAACCGGTTCACTTTATACTTCAATTGTTGGGCAATTTGTGAAGTTGTCAATTACCAGAGTATAAAATATTCCGTTTCATTCGAACTTAGCTCTTCTTTACTTGTTGTGTTTTAGGTTTTATCCATGGCATGTTGGCATGTTTTCAGTTTTCAGTACTTGTCTGACCTAAATGCTATATTTTTTCCACACAACGATTTTTCTCTCTTCCCCGAATGTCGAAAACTCAGCAAGAATCTTTTGTACTCTATTTCACTTACTGAAAAGCCACTAAAAATCTGTTTTCATCGAAATGCGACTTTAACGGAACACTTCTTGCGCTCTTGAGCTAGAAGCAGGCAGTTGTAACAGTCGGTTTATTTCAGTTGGTTTGACAGAGAATATGAGTTTTAATTTCTTTTTGGCGTGGCAGGCAAAAAAAAAATATTGCGAAAAGTGTCCCTCGAATTCTCGATTCGAAGTTAGCTGACAATTTTTATATATGGATTATATAAATATGCACTAACTAATTAGAGTTGCAATGGAATAAGAGATTGACAATAAAAAAAACTGTAGCAATGCAAAATGTCTTTTCCTTTCTCTTTTCGAAATTATTATTTCGTACCTTGGAAAACTAAATTATCTTAAACAATATTTTTCTTGCAACAAATAGACTTATTGTATTAGATTTCTCAATTTAATATGATTTCCATAATTGAGCAGCAACATTATAATACAATACAATACATACGTAGATATATAGATATGTCTGTTTCCATGCGATTTGATGGATTGTGTTGTCTGGGATTAACGTTAAATCGCTGCTCCGCAAAACCACTGCAATAATAAGCAACCAAAGCGGAGAAGAGTCGCAACAAAAAAAAAAAAATGAGGACAAAGCGGACGACATGGTTGAACAATCTAGTAAACATACAAACAGACGGATAGTTGAGTCAGTACATTCGTCACACTGCGCGCCTAGCAACCAAAGCAGTCAGCCAAAGGAGGCGGGTTAGAAGAGCCGGGCGGACAGCAAGCGCGAAATGAGAAATTACATTTGGAATTGCAATTTTGCACAAAAACGGGTCTTTTTCACCGACTTTCTTCACGCTTCGCACCCTCTTGCCGTGTCGCCTCCGATACCCGCTTCCCCGACACTAAATATCCCACCACTCCTTGCCATTCGTTTTAATTCATTTCTTTGATTCACGCGTTTTTCTGAATTTTCAATTAAAATGCAGTGTGCGGCTTGCCTTTTACAGCTTTTACGGAAGAATGCATTTTTCTTGCAACATTGGCTTACTGACAACGCCCCTCCAGCTTTAATTATTCATGAAAGAAATTGAACGAAATCACTAATATACAAATAAAAACAAAAAAAAAAATTTGGTAAGTGCAATAATTGAATTGAATCGAAGAAAAATTGCAGAAAGCATTGCGGTAAGTACAGTTATTACTGCCAATACGCTGCGGTATGCTGACATTTTGCTGTTGACACTGACAGTCAATTTGACAGCTGCAATTCGCAGCGTTGCATACAAATGTCACTCACAATTGCACACATGCGCACTTACAATGGAATACACTTATGCTATGTACATATGTTCAAAGAGATAATGAATGCATAAATACTTTCATTGAGTTGACAAATATGTCATTGGGGATTATTGGAAAATTGAAAAGTCAGCCATTAATGTGGTTAAGCGGAGAATGGGTGGGTTTAAATCGATTAAGTCAAATCTGAGTATGGTATGTATGTATATACACACTGTGATATGTGATTTAATAATTTTTACGCTTATTGTGTGTTAATATGGCAGCACCAACCAGTTCTATTATCGCTTTGTTTTGTAATTTGACATTTTTGAAGACTAGTAAAATAAAAGAATAGGCTAAAAAATAATAAGAGATAGTAATATATAAAATAGTATAAAAGGAATGCTTTCAGAGACTTGACTTCAAATTTAAATTATAACGAGGTTGCTACTCAGGAAAAAGTAATAATAAAATATAAAAACTAAATAATAAAGATTTCTAGATTCTCGTTTTTTTATAATATTTTAATTTTGAATTCATTATCAATTTAGTGGCAACACTCAAAAAATTTTCGGTGCTTTTCTAAGGTTATTATATTAATATGCTTTTTTGAAATTGAAGTTAATTTAAATTTTCGAAAAAGTGGCAACGTTCGCTTTTATTTTTTCCAGCAATAAGGAGTTTTGCGCCGAAATATTGGGAAAGACCATATTGTGAGGATCTGCACACTTTCCACATGACAATTCTATTATCAAAAGCAAGGTCTTTTTGAAAGCGGTCACCAAGGCAGAGACAAGTCTACGATTATTATTTCTACCATGAAAGGACTGCTGGCAAACCAAATATGCAATTCGCTGACTAAAAATTCCTAAGTAACATTGAGGGAATGAAAATTTATCGAAATAATAGATTGACCAATTTTGCACATTTTTTTAACTCGCTAAATCGAACAAAAAAAATTGGATCTATCTTGAGAAAATATAGAATTCCAATTAAAAAATTTCCATGAAATAAAGAACAGCATTTATAAATCGATAATATAATAAAGCGTTTCATGTTATAAAATGTAAATTTATCGGCTAAAATATCACATTAGCAAAAGAAACATTTCGATGGATCAGAAAATTATGGATTTATAAATTAATTTATAAGTTTAATGAGTAAACTATAGATTTATCGAGAGTAAATATAGAACCAACGTGAAAATATTTCGATAAAATAAAGAAAGTATCAATTTATAAAATAAAAAATCATTTTATGAAATGTAAATAGGAGTAAAATTATCGACTTATAACTTACATAACATTTTTAATGCGTAAATTATAGATTTATCGAGAGAAAATATCGAACTATCGTGCAGTTATTTCGATAAAATAAATAAAAACTCGACTTATAAATTAGTATATAATTTCAGGGAATAAAAATATGTCGTTGAATGAGTAAAAGTATCGATATATAAAGTAATTAATCTTTTGAGTGAAAAAAATATAAATTTATCGAGAGAATATCGAAAATTTTTCGATAAATTAAAGAAATCATTTAATGGAATTAAGACTAAGAAAATATATGTTGATATATCAGTAAAATTATCGATTTATAAATTAATTAACCTTTTGAATTAGTAAAATTATCGATAGAAAATATCGAACTATCGTGAAAAACTGTCGATGTAAACAAACACTAAATAATTATATAGGTAATTATGTCTCTTAATTTTTGCATAGCAGTGTAATATAATAAATATTAAAAAAAAAAACAAAAAACACTTGAAATCCATTTTTATATATGTATATATTCTAATACTCTCATATCTCAAGCTATAAATCTTTATAATTCATAGAAGTTAAAAACAATTTACCTACAAAGATTCTATTTTAACTTTATCGCCATTTTTATCTTCACAGAAAAAATACGAATGTTTTGTGCGCATGCGCACAATTAATTTTTAACGGACAGCACAGTTCAACGCTCAGTTATTCCAATCAGTCGGCCAGCCGGCCAACTAACTGGTAATTCACACCCGATTCGTTCTGTTGATAGGCTATTTCAAGCACACAAATCTTCCACGGAACAGCTGTGTGTCGACAGTTTATCTCCAAGCAGTGCCTTTGTTGGCATTCTCCTCTGTGATGCTGCATCTTTGAACGTGATTTTATTTTATTTGCGGCAACGCGCCACTCACACTTAGAAAATTCTTCGGAGTTTCTTTCTCCTTCAACATTTAACTAATTGCAATTTGAATGCCTCTGTGTTAGATCGTTTCCTCGTAGCTGTTCTCATCAGTCACTTACACTTCATCATTTTCACCCGCCTCACCTCATATCGTGTGCTGCGATCTCACGCAAAATACAGCTGAGTCATTGTCTGCTGTGTCTCCGTATCATTTCGTTTTGGGAAGTTCATGCATTCATCGTTGGGTGTTGCGTCTTCCACGTATTCTTTATTTTGAGCGCGTCATCATTACCAGTGGTGGGCAGTACCACGCTTGTAAAAATGTTCCTGCCTACATAAGATCATGTGTACGACGGTGTATGCCGTAACATTTCTTTGTGGACAACACCACTGTTGCACATATGTCTGTGTGTGGTTAATCATAATTTATAATTAAAAAATTCTTATCTAGGCGGTCTGTAGGCGAAAATCTCATTTCCACCACTGATGCTTGTTTTGACATAAACAAAATGGGAAGCCTTACACAGTTAGTGTGGAAAAATAGTAGAAATGTGTAACATTCTCTGTAGGGTAAATAAAGAGAACTCTTGTCTAAATGTGTCTGAGGAAATTACTAATCTAGTTTATAATGGGAAATATCAATGGATTCAGTTTTAAGTGACCCAGCTTTGCATCAGTCCTTTGTTGTCATGTACATATTGTATATTACGCACATATGTACATACACATGTATGTAGTGAAATAGATTATTACATAAATTACCTTTACATGAATATTATTACAAATATAAAAGTTAAACATTATAAATTGATTTTGAGATTGTTTAGACGATGAGCAGCAGAACGCTTAGTTAGCAGACAAACAATAAAAATTCGACAGATATAGAATACTGAGCTATCTTACCGATAAGATAGGGCAACGAAAACTAAAAATCAAAATTATCCATGCAACCAGTAAATATATAAGTGTCGTTATCGAGAATAGCAATTTTATCGATCAAAATATAAAAAACAATTAAGAAAAATTGTCGATCTATAAATTATAAAATCCTTTTCACGACTGAAATATAGATTTCTTAAAAGAAAACATTGAATAATCGTGAAAAAATGTCGATCAAACAAAAAAATATCGATTTTTTAATTTAAAAAAAATCGTTTTATCGATTAAAAAATAGAGGTATCAAATGAACACATCAAATACTCATGCAAACAAACAAATAATAATTTATAAGAAACAAGTAAGGAAGGGCTAAGTTCGGGTGTCACTGAACATTTTATACTCTCGCATGATAAAGTGATAATCGAGATTTCTTTATCCGTCATTTACATATTTTTTTATATTGCTGTAAAATTAATTAGAATTAAATCCTGAGAGATTTACCGATATTTTCGGTAATTTGAAAAATTTGAGTACTTCGTGTTCGATATCAGGGACCTTGAAAAGTTATAGTCCGATCACGACAATTTTTCCACAAGGGATACCTCAGCTCAAATACCGTATTTGTGTAAAGTTTTATTCCGCTATCATCATTGGTTCCTAATGTATATATTATACAGAGAAGGCATCAGATGGAATTCAAAATAGCGTTATATTGGAAGAAGGCGTGGTTGTAAACCGATTTCGTCCATATTTCGTACATGTCATCAAGGTGTTAAAAAAATATTATATACCGAATTTCATTGAAATCGGTCGAGTAGTTCCTGAGATATGGTTTTTGGTCTATAAGTGGGCGACGCCACGCCCATTTTCAAATTTTAAAAAAGATCTGGGTGCAGCTTCCTTCTGACATTTCTTCCGTAAAATTTAGTGTTTCTGACGTTTTTTGTTAGTCGGTTAACGCACTTTTAGTGATTATCAACATAACCTTTGTATGAGAGGTGGGCGTGGTTATTATCCGATTTCTTCCATTTTTGAACTGTATATGGAAATGCCTGAAGGAAACGACTCCATAGAGTTTGGTTGACAAAGCTATAGTAGTTTCCGAGATATGTACAAAAAACTAAGTAGCGGACGGGGCTACGCCCACTTTTCCAAAAAAAATAGGTTCAAATATGCCCCTCCCTAATGCGATCCTTTGTGCCAAATTTAATATCTTTAATATCTCGATTTATGGCTTAGTTATGACACTTTATAGGTTTTCGGTTTCCGCCATTTTGTGGGCGTGGCAGTAGTCCGATTTTGCCCATCTTCGAACTTAACCTTCTTATGGAGCCAAGAAATACGCGTACCAAGTTTCATCACCATATCTCAATTTTTACTCAAGTTACAGCTTGCACAGACGGACGGACGGACGGACGGACAGACAGACATCCGGATTTCAACTCTACTCGTCACCCTGATCACTTTGGTATGTATAACCCTATATCTGACTCTTTTAGTTTTAGGACTTACAAACAACAAATGTGAACAAAACTATAATACTCTCCTCCTATAATAGCAGCAAATGGAAATTCCTAATGCAGTATGAGACATCTTTCTTAGAAGTCGCAATTAAGAGTTATATGTTGTGGCCCTCTCTTCAGTGACCAATAGAAGAAAAGGCAAATTAAAACAAACGAGCATCTGTAGGAAAATGCTGAAGCAAATTAATTTTATTTTTATGGGGAGTACATAAGTATGTGTGCGGATCCACACTTGCAGTCTCATACGCAGGAGTAAAATATTCACAATTATCAACTATTTTAAGTAACGCATTTACGCATTTGCACATGGCACTGGAGCACTGCCCACTCGCGATTTACTAGCGCTGGCCGCTGGCGACGAGAATGCGACATGGCACATGCCACTTGCTACTTAATGTTTGCTATTTGCTACTTGCCACATGCCGCATGCAATGCGATATTTAGAAACTGTTTTTTGTTCACATCTTTTTCTATGGCTCTTTGCGGTTGCTTGGCGGTTGTCTTGTGTGTGGCTATGTATTTGCGGCAGCGAGTTACGACAACTAATTCCATTCGGTCGCCACTTGGTCGTCATTGCCGGCGGAGTTTTGGTTATACATGCGAGATATGTGTACGAACTGTAGCTGAATTTATCGAAACACGCGTACTTACTAAATGTAGATACAATTTAGCAAGAAATGCATGTTTATTTTCAGAACATTCTATTTCGTTTTGGAAAACGCGTTTAGCGCATGTTGCAGCAACACTAGTAGTTGGCAGCATCCACTGCCATCGTTGCCGCATTTTCCACTCATTTAATATTCAGACACGCATATACATATGTATAATGAAAATGTGTGTTGTTGCTGTTATTATTGTAATTGCTACTGCACCAAAGATAGCAGAAACGATGCACATTTTGGCCATTTGTCCATCAGCGCACTGTGGGCCACTTCTACCAAATATTAAGCAATTTTTGAATATTTGTTGAAAAAGTGGAGTAAATATAACCAACCAGTTCTGAGGTATCGATGAATACGAATACTTTAAAATTGTCAACTTGGAATTGGAGGGAATTCGGATGCTCCAGACCTCGATAATCCAAGAAAACTTTCACATTACCTTGTCTTGTTTTGTCTGGCTTTGGCGTGGTTTTTTCAGCTTCGGCTTCGGTCGTAAGCGTAGATCTAAGGCTCATCGCCAGTAATAATACGTTTCATGACATCCTAGTAGTCGGAACGCCTTGTTTCACAGACGTTAACGAGTTGCTGTTTTTCGAAACAATTTAGTTAATTTGAAACCAATCGTGCGTTCTTTTTACTTGGGCCCAAATAATCTTTCAAAATGGTTTGCATTGATCTTTCCGATATTTCAACGATGCCAGTAAGATCTTTGACTGTTAGTCGTCGATTCTCAGGCCTCAATTCCTTTATTTTATTGAAGTCTTGATCATCAATTGATGTTGATGGCCGTGGTTGTTCGACGACGCGTTCTCGACCCTCTTTCAATAAATTGTGCCTACCAAAAACTCTTGCTCGCGACAAACAATTATTACCGAAGTCGTTTTCCAACATACTGAGCATTATGGGAACAGAAATTTGATACTGCCCACAAAATTTAAACGAAGTTCTTTGTTGCTGGAAAATAAATTTTCGACGAATATGTTTTTGCGAGAAATTTTAATTTAAAAATTTTCCTATTTTCTCCCAAAGTAGTATGTATTCCGAGAGAAATTGAAAAGTGCTCTTTATGAAAGTGAACTTTTTTGAAATCCCCGAAATAACTCCAATAAATATCGGATTTCGTGGAGTAGCACTAGAGGAATAGTAAGTGTCGCTTTTATTGAGAGTTATTGTTGTTGTTGTGGTGGCAGAAAATATTCTCCAAAATAGTTTTTAGCAAGCCAATATTATATTTGAAACCCCATTTTCAACCACTGTATTTCGCAGTCTCCGCCACTCTGTGTCAATATTTGTTGGCCCGCTGCACTGCCTTGGCCTGTGCCGCACAAGTCAAGTTAAAATGTGTACGCAGCAGCGTAGAGCGCACGCAATTGTGGCATGCAACTGTTCGTGCGTTGTCTTCCGTGTTCGTCCAGAGGCCATTTTACGCCTAATTTTCCTACACTCCACTGCCTACAGTAATTTTGTAGCCAAGAACATTGCACATGCATCACTACATACATATGTACATATGTAGACATAAATGTATGTGTTTGGTTTGAAGAATTTTCAGAAACATTTATTTTTAGAGAAAATACGAAAATATAGCAACCCTTGTGTTGGTTAGCGATTCCCTTGCAAGAGATTTGTTTGAATTCGTTTTGACATTTCTTTAAAAATGATTCGTGCAACTTCTACCATATACTCATACTCATACATAACGATATAGCTCACATTTACTATTTCACCTATTTATTTTTCGTTTTGTATTTTTTACTTTGCGCAAAGGTGTGTGTGGTCCCATATTTGCGTTTTGAGGCTAAAAAAGAAGTATCAGTAGTAATTTGTTTTGATTAAAATTGCTCAAGAGTTCTCAGTGCAGGTTGTCAGGACTAGATCATAGGCTTTAGGTCAAAAGCTTCATATTCTAGGTTTAGAAACAGATAATTTTGGAAATAGATAGTGAAATGAGAATTCAAGATACTGTGGCCGAATCGTCAGAACTCCCAGATGAACTAAAGTATAATAACAAATCAGAGAAACCTAGATTTGAACGCAAACAACCCCAATGTATCCGAGAACAAGTCCTGGACTTGATACCTTTAGGTTTTCGGAAATGTGGTTTAGATTTATTATTGAATATGTTGTAAGTCCTCAGACAGAGCGATTGAAACGGAATGGGGCAACGCACGCGCTCGACTAAATGGGAGTAGGGGAACCCCACAAGGTGGAGTTCTCTCTCCTCTTCTATGGATCCTGGTCGTTAACGACCAAATTAAAAAAACTTGAGAATCGTGGTTGCCGGGTAATTGCAGAAGATTTAGTTGACAAAAGGATATCGCCATCAACACAAATAAAACCGATATGGTTTTATTTACTAGAAGATACTAGATTCCGGTGGCACTGCTGCCGGAAATGGCAGATATCCGTCTGCAACCGATAGATACAGGGAAATATCTAGCGCTCAACGTGTACAGGAAGTTTTTATAGAAGCCGAATATCGAAGAGAAAGCAAAAAAGGAATCGATTGCTTTATACTGCTATAGAGGAGCAATTGGCAGAAGATGGAGTTCCTCATCAAAAGTAGTTCTTTGGCTATACGACACCATAGTCAAGCCCATTATGATCTATGGAGTCTTTATGCGGTGAAGAGCTCTAGAAAAGACCACACTTGCAAAGAAACTTGAGAACTTTAAGCGAGCGACGCTCATCAACATGTAGGGTGCACTAACGCCATCTTGCACTTAGTGCCCATAGACATCATCGGATAATATAGTATATGGCTGCAAAAATTGCTATCAGACTCAAAGAATCTGGGTTTCTAAAAAAAACACGTGTTTGAACACTCGGAAATCTTCATACACTTTGACTTCATACCGGATTACTTGGATCATAGTCTCCAAACCGAACTGTGGCGCCTTCTTCTATGACTATATACTGGCGAGGGATTTGTGGGTGGGAAGAAACCGTTGGAGGACAGGGACAGTGAGATTTTTTACGGGTCAAAGCTTGAAGGGAAGGTTAGTGGAGCGGCTTACTTTCGGGAGCTCTCTTTCAACTCCAGCTTCAGACTCCCTGATTATTGCAGTGTTTTCCCAGCCGAGGTTGCAGCCATTGAGATATCAGTAGATTTACTGGTCCGGAGTGCAGAGAAGTGACCATCAACTCAGATGGTAAGACGTCGATACTAGCCTTGAACTCATTAACAGTGCGCTCAATGTTGGTCAAGGAGTGCCTAACCTCCCTATCAATAGAAGCGAGTGTCTTAATGATAACACTGGTATGGGTGCCAAGCCACAGCGAAACGCAGGAAATTGTAAAACTGATGTGCTAGCAAAGAAATACACCCTAGAACCGCTATCGGTAGAATGGGATCTTCTTATGTTCTACTACTAGATAGCTGGGTTTCGCGGGAGCTTAGCCAGCACTGGGCCACCATCAGTACATTCGCTGTTGCAAGTTTTTTGTCCCAAAATCGATCGTCAGAGATCTTTTGATCTCTTTGCCCTCTGTAAGGCTAGCCCCTCCGTAGTTGTGGTTTGGAATCTTACCAGACGCCATCTGCAGAAGCTGTATGGAAGATGAGGTGGAAACAACTCAACACTTCCTTCTTGACTGTCTCGCAGTTGGGAGGTCAAGACTTAAACACTTGGGAGTGTATACCTTCAGACATCCCATCGAACTGGCGGAAATGGAAATTAAACGCCTAGACAAATTTCTATTGACTCTAAACGTTATGCAAATTTATAAGTTCGAACAAAGGTGTTCTTCTTTTCTATCTTCACAAAGCACTACAAGCAGAGATCAGCCAGCCATTTTTACCTACCGGCACCTAGACATAAAAATGGTCTATATCACTTTTCGTTTTCGTTTATAACATTATATATGTACATTTTCAAAGGGCGAAAAAATAAAATTTCAAAATGTTAAACTATCTTAAAAATTAACGAAAAAATTAAAATTATGCAATGGAAATTGCCCTATTATGCGCCAATTGCGGTCATGCATCAAAAACCCTATTTCAAACTGCTAATTTATTCTGATCAGCCCAAAAACCAGCCACAGACGGGCACGAAACTTTCTTTTTCTCGGCGAAACGCGGAAATGGCACATGTTTATAAAAAAAACAGATTTTAATATAATTTATTTCTAGTCGGTGCAAGTGTGGTAGCTGCCAAAATGTTACAAGTAATGCAATCATGCATTGAGCAATAAGGAATAACGGGAAATTTGCATTGGTTTCACACCTTTGCCAAGCACATTCCGTGAATTAACTTCAATTTTGAGGTAACCGCTGAATTTTAATTATTTATTTGGTAGAGAAATTGGCTGACACAAATGGGTAATGAGTAAATAATCGATAAATATTTACGAGTATTTAGAGTTACGGCAATGCGCATGTGCAACGACCAGTGGTCAATGTAAAATCGAATACGCACAAATAAATAAAGTGATTAATCAGCTTGTCACAGTTGCATGATTATTTATATGAAATGTTACAAGCTGTATATTATATCGTATCGTATGCATGTGCCAATGTTTGAAAAATAAACAAAATTTAAATGATTAGTGAAAACATAAAATTACTAAATGAATTTTTAACTTCCTTTTTTTTTCGTAAAACAATATTATGTATTTTTTTACTCACGAAATTCTTTCATACATACATATGTCAATGGCATATGGCTTAAGAGTTACTCAACTTACCTGAAAAGATAGAAAAAATATATATTATAGTAACGGTCTAACGTAAGATTATTTAATTACACTGTGGTGCAAAATTGGGTCTTGTACATGCATTTGATAATATCTAAAGAAAATTAATCTTAAAAGTCACATCCTAAAAACTTACAGATATTTAGCGAATAAATACTCTATTCAGAATTTACAAGAAGTTTTGGTTATTTAAATATGCTGATTTCTTGTGAGACTACATATAACCCCACTTGGACGGCTAGAAAGCTTGCTCGTTGTGATGCCTCGAACTCCTGGGTATGGATCTAAAAGACCGTCTCATATCGACAAAACACCTGGTGCCTTATCACAAAGTTATTGAGACGGCTAATACCAATTCCAGCCAATTCGCCGGGTTCGTAGGAAGTATGGCAACCGAAATAATTCAATTAAATCTTGCAAAAGGTGGACATTGGGGGAGAAATTGTCTAAATATTTCCTCCTCATCTTCCTCATTGCAACTTCGATAAGTTGCGTCTACAAAATCTGTAGCCTCCCCGCGTGGGTGCCAATGAGACATGTCCAGTTAGGACTCCTATCATTGCAACGATGTGAGTCTTGCTAAGTGTCAATAGTGCAATGGATCTTTTATGTTCCATTCTGGGTCACACCCTTTCGCAAATCTACAAGTACAGTGTGCACGAAGACAGATTACTTGCTCCCATCCTAATGGAATTTGGGTATGGATGCTTTTTCTTGCAAGCTCATCGATTTAACAGTTTCCGACGATTACGCCGTGACTAGACAAATTTAATATGAAAGTTACTACTGCTAGTGAGGTCATGCACTCCTTGATTAGCTTTGAGCTCACTGTCACCGAACTCAAGGCCTGTTTAGAAACTCTGCTATTGGAGTGAATGCATACTTTTTTAAAAGAAACCGAACTTCTGAGAAGTATATCTACTGCTACTTTGATGGCTGTCACTTGCTGCTTGAAACACACCAGAGACCAATCAGTCTGACGCAAGAGTTGATTAAAGGCTTTCGATAGAAGACTCTTCCAGGAACCTTCTCCATGAGCTTCGATCCTTACGTGAAAAGGCTCACTGCGCCTCTTTTCCAGCGATTCCGCAACACCCACATATCTCGCGGAAAAGATGTCGCTGGGAATAGGCTCCATACCAATTGGTTCACAAGTACAAAAGTTTCCATACAATAACTTGATTTTGATTAGTCAGTTTACATGACAGCTATGTATTTGTATATGGTATACTAGTCCGATCTGGACAATTTTTTATGATATTGTACAATAATCCATGCTAACTAAAATGCATCGGAATTGGTCTAGTGGTTACTGGAAGAATTAAAATGATTAAATCTCATAAAAAAACTAAAAAAAAAAATAAGTAATACGGATTTCAATATATGATAATTACTCCATTTCCTCAATAAATCACTCTGCACCTCTTCAAGAAGACAGAGCCAATATGAAATTAATTATGCTATTTCAATAAGAACTTCAACATCATTCTTTAAACAGTCAAACTTGAAGTGCAACGAAATTCTGTTGGGGTTCTGTCAGTTCTTGTATAAGTGGCTCCCACTTCGATACATTGTTGCCTAATTATACCAAGCATTCTGCAGACTTTTATACACACACATATAGATCAATATGCAGGAAAGACATTTGAACAAGCACACATCAATCAACAAAAACACAATTTAAATTTTCAAATAGCTTTTCTTTTGAAACGTTCAACTCTGCGTATACCGTAATTGGTGGTATAGAACGTTTTTGAATTGGTTTTTAATTTCAAGTGTTTGATGAGTTTTTCAAATAGCTGAAGTTTCTAATGCAATGCAATTGAAATGCATTATAATGGGCGGTATATGGAGTTAAAAACGTGGAGTAGAATAATATTATATATTCTATAATACAATACTAGCAAGAATAATATTATAGAATGGAAACATTCGATTGTTTGTTTGTAAGAATTGAATAGGCTTCGACACTACTTAACGGATTTGAAAAATTGTTTCACCACTGGGGATTTTCAAACAATATGTGGAGGCATCTCAATGAAACTTAGAAAGAATTTTTTGTTAGTATTTTATTAAAATCAACTGGGTAACTTTGTTGCTAATATTATGCGAACCTTTCTTTACAAGAGAGCTGTAATTAAGCATAACGAGTGATTCGAAGACAGAGATATTAACCTTAGAAGCAGTACTCATTTGTTATGCAATCCTCTATTTCACCAGATTTTAAAAAGAAGCCAAGCTATCAACTACAGTTAAACTTCAATAACTCGAAGTCCTCCATAAGTCAAACTCTTGATTTGGCAATAGAAGTCAAATTCATTCAAATTTCCTTGCATAACTCGAAGTCACTCTAAATCGAAGTTTTTTTTATGGATTATGTGGATTCGGATTAGGGAAGTTCAACTGTATTTCTCTTTTTAACATTTTCGAATACTAAAAAAATATGGGGCAAGGGACGTCTTTGCTCTTAATCATCTTTGCAGACATTCGATTGCACAGTGGTCGCCCCCATAGGCCAAAAATAAAAAAATCATGTTAAAGTTTTCGCAAAAAATGTGCCAACACTGTCTCATAATAGCTCAAACTTTTTTAATGTGCCGTTATTTTTGTTTTGTTCCAGCTGTACTCTGCAAGAATAACTGTTTAACATAGAGCAAAACATTTTATTGGTTTTCAATGCGCTGCAGTGTCAGCAACGTGCAAGTGAGGCTTTAAAACAAAAAATTAAAATAATTAAAAAAAAAGATAAGACGAATAATGGAAGGGTTTAATATTTTAAATAAAGGTATGAACTATTATATTTAATTATATTTATGTACTCAATATGTTGTGTTAGTTTTTATTAATTAACTTAATTTATGTAATGTAAAATTGGGTTGTATTAAAAATTTATACGTAAACAAAATTTTCACTTAGACTTTTAGTTGTGAAGTTAATCGAAGTTAACGATCAAACTTATATCGGAATATAAGCCAATATTTATAGATTATATATAGAAAATTCTAGCTGCTAGTTTTTGCTAGCCGCTGCGTAACTTTGAAAAGAACAACGTGGTCTCGCCGCTTTTGAGCATTTTTTTCGTTTGTGTAACTGTGCTTTATGTGGTGTGTGTTGTTAATATCGTAATTGTCTTTGTGCGTTTTCTCTTGTTGTTTTTTGATTCCGTTCATTTGTTAATTTTCTATTCTTAAGTTATTTATAATTTTTAGTTATATTATTCTTTACTTTTTATATAGGAGCTTCTTACGAATGCGAAGTAAGTCGCATTTATATATATAATAAGTGGTGTTCCGTGACAGGTAAAATCCAGTCAAGATTAAAAGTAAATTGGATCAATTGGAAAAACGCGTTAATTACTGCTGCAAGAGAATTGCAATATTTTGGAGTGACTGCAAACGAAATAAAACATTCGTTTTGGAAAAGTATTCCGATTGGCTTTCGAAACATGAATCGTTTTCATTCAATTCCGATCTACACACTTCACCTGAAAATAATATTGAACGTGGTCGTCACAAAATTAGTTTCTCTGAGTGTTCAAGCCGAACAAAGCGAAGACGGATTGCTGAGATTGCTGAGTTGGATGAGTCTGCTGCTGAATATTTGCGTTCTACTGCTGTTGTAGAAAAAATCTCGCCTGCAAGTGCTAATGAAATTATTTCGCTTATAATGGAAGCGAATTTAACAAAGCACCAATATATCCTCATTAGGGTGTTTGTCAATAGCAAAATTTCTACAGAGCTTTTTTGTAGCTATGATAATGTTTTAAAAGAAAAAAAGAAACGTTATCCGGAAAACATTACTGTTAGTGAAGCACATGCAGAAGTGGAGCTTCAAAGTTTATTGGACCACACAACAAAGCGCATTATTGAGTTGCAGGATAATGTAATACATGATGTTGTTGCCGATCCTGTTTGCAACCTAAAACTTATAGGGAATTGGGGTTTCGACGGAAGCTCTGGATACAGTGAATACTAGCAGAAAGTGGCGAACAATAGTTTGGAAGACAGCCACTTATTTACACAATTAATATTGAAAAATTTAGGACATTTGCACTCCAAATAGCTTTTGATTTAACAAGGACATATTCATGGTATTACCTTCCGCCTACTGTTCATAAGATTTTAATTCATGGACCATCCATAATTGAAAACGCTCTGTTGTCGATTGGGGAATTGTCGGTAGAAGCTGCTGAGTCAAGAAATAAGGATATAAAAAAATTTCGCCTGCAGCAAACAAGGAAAATTTCTCAAGAAGCAACAAATGAAGACCTACTCAATCGTCTACTCCTTTCATCGGATCCTTTCATAACGGGACAACGAAAGATACCACCTAAAATGAAGTCAATTTTTAATAAATATGTGTATGATCTTTTAGAATAATATATTATACAATAATATGCTTAGTACTTGTTAAAATTACAAACAAATTCATTATTCTGTGATATGGGGACTTAGGAGCAGGGGGTGTAACTTAAGAAGTGAGTTGAATGTGAACGATATTTTATGTTTATTTATTTATTTATATTTTTATAGAATTTCGGAAAAAATTTAGAATTTTTATCTCCACTAGAAGTATTTTTGGCCGCTCGCTCCATATAAGCCCGACCACTGTGGATTGAATCGGAACCGTCCACTAGGAATATCAAAAATGGCTTCCTTCAATAACTGACAGAGAGAATGATGGCATACCGTCACGAATAAGAGACAAGGCTTTAGAGCATTCGATACAAGTGCCCTCTTGAATTCACTACTGAAAATGAATTAAAGCAGTTGATTTTTACATTAATCTCAAAATTCCTAAAAAACAGATTTAAACAATTTTTTCAATTTAACTTAATTTAATTTTACTAGAGATAAATTAATACAAAAAAAACAAATCATCCTCTACAGAGGATGTTATGTATATATGCTTTTTAATATCACGAAGAAAAAATTTATTTGTTTATCTGATAATATATTAAATATAACAATTATATAATATATGAATACGTAACTTTTTTCAAGCCTCAAGCCATTTAACCAAAAAATTCTCTATAAAGCTCTTCTATATTTACGGTATAAACACAAATACGTTCTCTGTCCAACATATACGGTCTCTGCGCCAACTCTACGTGCCATTCACAATGAACTTGCCACAAGCAACCCAAATAAACAACATTCACATATTACATAGTATTGCCTGCTTTTAGGCGCGTGCATTTAGCTAGAGCACAAACCAAATACGTGTCAATTTATTTAAAGCTTCACCACCACAAAGCTTTAACGACGAATTCGACACTGATGCAGTCTGGCGTAACTGAATGAACGCCACTGTAACAATAAACTGCCTTATAAAAGTGCACCGTTCAATTCAATTGCAGATTTTTTATGAGCTGCCGGATTTAAATGGTCGTTATCTTACTTTTAAAATTTATAGGTAATTATAATAATGTTGAATTATTAAATAAGTAATACTGTTTAACAACAAAATTGTTTGTGGGGAATTTTAATATTGCAAGGAAATATAACATTAATACATTGCAGATTTTCAATAATTAACTAAGAAACTCAAAATGTTTACTATTGCTCTAAGATCATTTTGGTCAGGCTATTTTGACTATTTATTAAGAAAAAAATTAGTGATTACATTGGTTTTTTAACAAAGTGCTTAGTCATACATACATATATAAATACATATGTATGTGATGTTAAATTAACAAACGCCAAATAACCAACAAATGAAGTTTGGAAAAGTCAAGTAAACCGAACAATAATGAATAGTAATTGAAAAGTGTGGCAAAGGGGAGTGAAAACCACGTCTTGCAAGAGATTTCAGTACGAAATTGTTGGAACAAGCTGTAACGAATTTCCAAATGGTGACAATAACCAAGACTCTTTTGTATGTGTGTATGCTTGTGTGGAGTAAGAAATTGTGTAGTTCAATTTTTATTACAAAGAAACAATAATGTATGTATTGCTTTAGTAAATGTACACTTTCAGAGTTTCCATAGTGTAATACCGAATTTGTAAGTGCATTGATTGTAATTTTCAATTGGCTTTTCTACAAATAACCGATATTATTATGTCAGCCAAAGAAGAAAGGTCTATGCTGCTGTTTAGTAATCGTAAAAGAAAGTTAATGATGCCAGAAAACGCAAAACATGTACTTACCTACATACTGGTACAGATGTACATATGTACATATGTATGTATATACAAGTATATACTAATAAATAATTTTTCAATGTCAGTGTCAATTTAGCACTGACAGTTATGTACATGTCAGTGTCACTTCCTAATTTTGGTCGAGTAAACAAAATTTTTTGACTAGAAAGTTAATCACCAATTTGATCACGTTTGATAACTGTTAACACTTGTCTACTCAATTAGTTTAAAATTCGCGCAAACTGTCTTTATATTATTATTAATATACATATATAGTAACGGAGTATCCAAGTAGAAGGATTTTTTTCAATAGCCTTTTTTTAAAGATCACGCGTGAGTCGTGTCAAGCTGACATGTTACTTTTGTATTAATTGGAATTTCCTCTTGGAAAGACTTACGCCTGAACAACCTTTACAAATCGTCAACTTTACTACGGAAATTCACCTTTTGCAAAGAATATGTTTCGCGCGCTTCGTTCAACTTATGGTAAATACAGTCGGCCTACAGAGCGTACTATTCGCAACACCATCACCCATCTTGAGACCCAGCATTCATTATTGAATAATACTCAACCGAATAGGCCACGTTCAGCACGCAGTGAAGGAAATATAGCAGCCGTAGCTGTATATGAAGACCGTGGACCGAGTCGATTTGGCGGCGTTCGCTGCAATTCGGACTGACGTACGGAACGACTTGGCGCCTCAAAATGCTAAATTGAATGCTTACAAAATACAGCTTGTGCAAGAATTGAAGTCTATAGGCTCTTGAAAAGTTCTAAGAAGATCCGACAACAAGCAAAATTGCCGCATTTGTGACGAAGAGCAACCTTAACGAGATTCAAGAGCTCAAATTCATCCAGAAAAAAACTGTTTGTTTGGTGTGGTTTGTGGGACGGTGAAAAAATGATGCCGGTGAGAGCGTAACCGTCAATGGCGACCGTTACAGCGCCAAGGTAACCGATTATTTGGAGACTGAAATGGAAGCTCGTGGTTTCGGCGACATTTGATTTAAATAAGACAGCGCCACTTAGCACACATCGCACCAATCAATGGATTTATTGAGAGAACAGTTCGGTGAGCAGCTAATCTCATGTGTTGGGTCGGTCGAATAGCCACCAGGCCTTGGAGCAAAACAGCAAGCGTGTCATTCGCCAGTTACCAGTCGAAATGCTCGAACGAGTCATCGAAAATTGCACTCAACGGATGGAACATCTGAAATGTAGCGGCGGCCAATATTTGAAAGATATAATCTTCAAAAAATAAATGCCAAAGCATATTCTTTCGAATGATAATAAACATTCTCCAATAAATTTGAAGTTTCGGCGTTTTTTTTTCTTAAAAAAAAGTAAGGAACCACGAAATGAATCACCCTTTACATAAAAAATGAGCTTCTTTAATTAATGTCGTATAAGGAAGTACGATTAATTTACACAAACTGTATAAAGAAACTTTTTAAATAAAGCCGATGACTTCTTGAACTCTGCAAATACTACATGGGAATGATGTGATAAAGAATTCTCAGCTGTTCAGTGAACTTGCAAAAAAGAAATATTCAAAGTGCAATTTTTGGATTTAAGTTTAATTAACGTTGATTGAACGAAATATGAAGTGAAGCAGAAGTAAAGAAAGAGTGAACAAGTGGCAGTTCAATCAATGGTGAGTTTTGACCACTGACGATTATTCAAACATTTGTTAAATGTCAACAAAAAATAATTACGATAACAAAATTTCATAAACAAAGATTAAAAATAAAAAATTGACTCCTGATAAGCCACAAAATCATTTCCACTTAATTGGCTGTATTAAAACCGCGCATAAATTCTAAAGACACCGAGGACAAGCGTGGGCAAAATCAAAAAAGGAGATTTCTTGCGCCATAAACATCAGCAATAACATATTTGAGAATTAATGCCTGAAGTTTATCTGCTCATCAGCAGGTCAAATGCAATTAGATCGTACATAAATGATGTAGCACGCAGCACGCATGCTGGTCGAAGCACAAGCAGAGAAAATACAGTTTATTTTATGAAGATCACTTGCATATAATCCACTGAAATGTAGCGGTTAATTGTGCCAATTGACAGCGAAGCGCTCGCATGCAATCGTAAAGCAATAACTTCCACTTAAAATGCAATGCAAGTAAGTCATAAATTAATTTATGCCGTCATTATAAATACATTTGCCAGTCTATTGTGGTGAAGTGTTGTTGCCGATAATGATAACCCAAGTAGGTATTACTACGGACAGTGCCGAAAAAGGGTGCCGTAACGTGCATACTACATACTTATGTATGGATCGAATCATTATTGGCATTGCCAATGGCAATTATCAATACAAAAACAACATGGAAGCACCACTACCGGATGTGGTACGGAAAGTAAGTGTTGGCTTACCTGCTTAACACGTCACAAGCAGTGGAAAAGTAACTGATTTATTGAAATCCATACAATTTAAAGGCGTTAGTTAATGGTCAAGTGACAGATGACCGCACAGTGAGTTTAGAGAGAGATGCAACTAAGCAGCCATTAAAATAATTATGGTATAGGGTGCCCAACTGGCAGTATGACCCTGTGCGATTATTGGTATCTATTGTGAGCGACAACCAGTCAATAGACTAGTGATTCAGCTGCTTATTAATGCAACTTGGCTGCATTTCCTTTCTTCATTTTACAGCTGTTATCTGCTTCGATTGCTCTTTCAAAGGTCTGACAGTCAAATACCATACTTGTATAATGCCCGCACTTGTATATAAAATTTCTGATTTATTATGTTGGTGCATTCTAGTAAATAGAATGAAACCTTTGACCCATTGCTTTATTTATGCAATTATAGTTAGCAGAGTTTCAATTGAACCCCGATGTTATGGAGGGAAGCAACGGCCCGTACATGTCATCGACCGTTTATTGAAAATTGTGTGCAGTTTAATTAAAATCAATTGTGTAAAACATACATATGCGAAGAGAGTTTTGGAATTGAGGTCTCAACTGCATACAACTATAAAATTTCTTATACTCTAAACAGGGTATATTAAGTTTGCTACGAAGTTTGCAACACCCAGAAGGAAAAGCTGAGACCCTATAAAAATATATACATATATGCGTTATAAAAAAGATAAAGTGGTGGAAAGGCATGCGGAAATCCACCTACCGGAAGTCAATAGAAAGGATTCAGAGACTCGCTGCGCGGTGCATAACAGGAGTTTTAAGAACAACTCCAGTGACGGTTCTTGAACTGGTACTAAACCTGTCTCATATAAACCTCTTCGCTGAGAACTGTGCCGCAAATCGGCGGGACGATTACTGGCTGCAGGAGAATTTACAATAGATCATTGGACATAGCTCGGTGCGTAATGGCGGCTGAGCAAACACCGACTACATGATCCCACTTTTCAACTGGATTCAAAGTAAACATAGAAAAAGATGACTGTCGTAAATGTACATTGGTTAGCTACGTGCAAGACTCTAAACATCTATACGGATGGCTCGAAAATAGACGATGGAGTTGGTGCGGGAATATACTGTCCAGTGTTAGGCATAAGTTGCCGGAACACTGCAGTATATTTCAAAACGTCTTTGCTATTGTGAAAGCCGCGGAGCTAGCCTCTAATGCACCTGCAGGCAATTCCAGAGTCAACATCTAAGTATACGCTTGGCTGTCCAGAAGTGTCTTGGAAAGTAGGGCGGCAGTGGAAAGTGTTGCCAGAAGCAAGCAACTTCACTTCTACTGGGTGAAAGGCCACAAAGACATCAATGGCAAATTTACGTCAAGTGCAGGCATCCTAAAGGATGACTATTCCTCTTGAACTGAACGCTTTCTGGTATCGCAAAGAACCAAACTGGTCTATGCGTGGTTTATTGGACTACCAGATTAACCTATAAAAGATAAACATGACGAGTTGAGTCGATGTAGTCATGTATGTACGTCTGTCAGTCTGTATATATGCGAACTAGTCCTTTAGTTTTTGAGATATCGATCTGAAATTTTCCTCACGTGTTTCCCTCTCCAAGACACTGCTCATTTGTCACAACCGCCGGTATCAGACCACTATTGCATATAGCTGTCATATAAACTGACCAATTACAATCAAATACTTGTACGCTAAACTCTTTTATTCGATATCTTCACGAAATTTGGCATGTAGTATTGCCAAAAGTAACGGTACAATCTCCTATGAAATTCTTCAGATCAGACCTCTGAAGAAGGTATATGCTACTTCCCTATAAACTATACGGCCAAAATCAAGTTCTTAAGTGGAAAACTTTGTATTTGTTCTCAAAAATAACAGTAGAATCTCCGATGAAATTGCTTAGATCAGACCTCTATAGCATAATGTACCTTCGATACAAATTGAACGAACAAAATCAAGTTCTTATGCGGAAATCTCTTTTATTCGACGAGATATCTTCCTAAAATTGGCACGAATTATTATTCAAAGCAAAATCAGATCGGATCCCTGCAACATATATTATATATACGAACCGACCGTCCAAAAGTTCTTGGTGGAAACTTTTTATTTGTGAAGGATATTATAGCTTTTTAGTTACTAGTAAAAATTACATAAATTTTACAAAGAAATTACTCCAAACAAGTTTATTCTTTCCATACTTTGCATTACAAATCAACTCATTCCCTTCTCATTAGGAGAATCACCTGATGCGCACGGGTTTATCATGTGTCACCGTTCAACACTTGAGTGCAGAAAAAACCGGCCGGCAAGTGCAACAGTGTCTAATACTGCTATGACCTATTGTGTTGATAAGGTTGCAAAAATCAATAATTACAAAAATAAAAGAAAATGCAAGTCTGCACCGTGTGACAAAACTGATGAAAAGCAGTAAATGCTACACAATGCGTTAGAAGAGAAAAAATAGCACATAACTACACTTCCATATAATGCAACATCCAATTGAGGTTAGCTTTAAATTGAGGGGAGAGGAAAACAGAAGAATACAATTCATTGTCATTACTAATTTACTGGCAAAAAAAATTAAATTTTCCGCATACCGAAAAAGTCATTAACTTTGATTTATAACAAGTACGTACGGAATTTGCAAAAAAGCTCAAGTTTTCTTTGTTATTTCGCGAGTTTTTGCGCCTTTCTTTTGCTCCAAGTGGCAAGTGACAAGGCACAACGCGGCGACACCATTGACCCAGCATGGCGAGCGACCTAAATAAAATCAAGCAGCCACAACCCAATAATTACCACACATGTGCACCGAAGAAAAGCGTTCACGACGGAGAATGCTTTGGTGCAAGAGGTTTTTTTTGATTTAAACACGCATGCCAGTGTAAGATCGTGAAAGAAACGCAGAAATTATAACTGCAAAACTATAAAAGTATATATGCAGACACACACATATTGGAAAGTTGAAAACAAAAAAGCAAAAATATTGCAAAGAAAACGCATCAATAGCGACAAGAACAACATGCCAAGGTGACACACAATGTGAACGTTTGATGCTTGACGTCCAAAGCTCAGCACCGTTTGCATTCAGTCAGTTAGTCGCTTATGTACGCGTATTACAGGCAACCACGATAAAAGTTCATTAACATTCGACACTGAAACGAATTGCATGATTTTTTTGACACAACAACTACAATAATGTTAATAATATCATAAAATATGCGTAAAAGCCATAATTAATAAAGAATACGAAAGCAAAACATGAAATGTGCGTAGAGTGTGGATCAGAAAAGTGTTACAAACTAATAGACATGGAACTGAGACGAATCGAAACAAAGCTTGTATTAGTTTTGACATAGAAACAATGATTGGAAGATGACAAATGACATGATTTACTCGAACAAACTTCAAATGCCAAACATATGTCTGCATATTTATGTATGTACGCAAGTAGGTAAGAGCTCGTAGCACAGAGTGACTGTCTTTGAAATAGTATGTAGTGAAAGAAACTGTGTTCCACTGAATTCCAGCTGTTGCAGCATGCGCCACAGGTGAACAGGTGAAGTTCGCAACAACGCAAGTCAGAATGACAGCTCTCACTATTTATAAACACTTATTTACGCAAGTATGGAGCAGCTGGCTGATATATTGACGGCCTTTATTCAGACTTAGCATTTTGTACTGTTTCCTTTTTTCTTTTTTTTTTGGTGCTTCAAGGTAAATATGTATTTAAACTGCTGCATTGTTGATGTTTTTGTTGACATTAAAATAAAGAGTTGGCAACAGAAAGAAGAAATATGCCATCATATGTTAATGTCAGATAAGTAGTAGAAAACTTTTCACAGAAAATTTACTGTTCTCAATAGTTTCAAATATTTTTTCAAGTTTAAAGCCGAAATTTTAAAAATTATATTAAAAACAACAATATAATTATTATATATTAACACAAAAGAAATATTATGTTTTTTAAATGATAAAATTCTTCTAAATATATTTTTTATGGAGGAAAATGTCAAAAAGTGCAGATAAAGCCTAAAAAAATTATTTAATTAAAAATATACGCAAAAGTGTGTAAAGAGATCTTCATCGTAATTTTGATCGGTCAATTTGTATTATTATAGCTGTATGCGTTAGTGGTCCGATCTGAACAATAATTTCAGATATTGTATCCTCTCCTTAAAAATAATAGTAAAGATATCTTGACAAATTAAGGGTTTTTCCATACAAGGGCTTAAGATTGATCGGTTCGCTTGCATGGCAGCTACACAAAATAGTACCCGGAAAATGTAATTTAAATTCCCCGGTAAAATATTTCAAAAAAATATATTTTGCTAAATTGGTTGAACTATTCTTAATTACTATGCTAAATATGAGCACTATCTGTCAACCACTTTGTTTATAGCAACTGCTTATGTCGGTACACCTCAGTTGTGCGTTACGATTTTTACACTGGATAAAAATGTCGAACAAAGAATTTTTCTCAAATTTTGTATTTCTAACCGAATTTCGTGTGCGGAAACGTTGTGAGTGTTGGAAAAGGCGTACGGCGAATCCGTTCCGTCGAGAGATTGTTTAAGACATGCCTCGTTCTGGACGACCTTCGACGTTCAACTGGTGAACATATTAAGAAAGAATATGAAGCCTAAAAATCGTCAGGCAAGTGTTAGAGAGATGGCAAGAGAGCTTGAAATCTCTCGCGAGTCCGTTCGAATGACTTTGGTGGATATTGCGGGTATGAAACACGATCTTGCTCGACTCGACCCGATAAAGCTGAATTTTTTCAAAAATAGTACCGTTAACAGGTGTCTTTTGACATGCTTGATCGTGCGAATTCCGATCCCACATTCAGGGAAAGCATTATAACTGCCGATGAGAAATGAGTTTTTGAGTTTGACATGTAAAAAAAGTTAACAATCATCGGGATAGAGGAAAAAACCAAAAACATCATGAGTCCCACATTTTTGAACATTGATTCTTACGTAAAATTGAACGAAGAATCGAATGGAAAAGTCAATTTTGAAAAAAGTTGGTGGAAAAGCACAAAAACCTGTTTTTTGGAAAAAAATGCTTTTTTGTTGGATTTTGAAATTTTTTTTTGGATTTTAAAAATATTTTTATCAGAAAGCTGAGAGTTTTTTACATAAAATTGTAAAACTTCAAAATTTTTTGCACTCAATTTTCAGGTCGTTAAAAAATAAAAGAAATAGTCATTTTTTGTTTAATCGAAATACGGGTACAAAACAACGTCGCCAATTGATGGAATGGCTCATATGAAAGTAAAATGAAGTAGTGGTTGACCAAAGGTTTTTCTAAACGAAAATTTGGAAAATAATTTTTCTGAAACCGTCATTTTGTAAATTAAAAAATGCTTCAATCAGACATTAAATTATCTATCAATAAAATAATTTTTTTCCACAGCAAGGAGCTTCGATTGGAACTGGATCAACACAAACAACCACCTTTTACTGCTGTAAAAAATCTTCAAATTTGTCGATTAAGTTACGTTTGTTTTTAAATGCTCAGCTATTAAAATCGTACACTTTTTTCCTGATAAGTCTTTAGATCATATGTTGTACCTCGAAACTATGAAAAAATATACACTCTCTGTACAAAATATAGCAGACTTCAGGTCGATTAATTTTGTTGCGGTTTGAGTGCCTCTTTGCTGTCATTTATATGAATGAAAACCACACAAAAACAAGCCACAAAAGCATTTTATTAACGGTATACAATACATTGTATGGGTACTCGCATTATCTTTTTGTATGTTCGCAGCAAGAAAGGTCTGGAAAAAATTGTGTTGTTACCGATTGCTCTGGCTGACTAACACAACGTACGAATTTCCATTCATTTTTTTGCGCTGTTGTTGTGGCAACTGTTGCCGCCTCCGACTGATCAATTGATCAACTACAACAGCGATCGAACGAAGCGCACACAAAGCGTAAGCAACCAGGTTGATTCTTTTGTTGGTTGTTGCTGTTTGACGCTGTCACAGTGCCGTACATTAAAAATAACAGCTTTAAGGGACAACAATAACAATGGAAGAGGGGAAATAAAAACAACTATTGACTTGTCGAGGCGGTGATAGTTGGTTGTAGTGATGCTGGTGATGATGATGATGATGATGCAGAACAGGTTCAATCACCGCATTTGCAAAAGAAATTTTCGCAAACAAAGCGGATGGTAAAAAAAAAGCAGAACAACAACTACGATAAGACGGCAACAACTTCATAGAAAGCTTTAAGTTAGCAGCAAAGTAGCAAACAGCCATCGCTTGGGACACACTGCGATGCCAAGAATGTAAGCGCGTTGAAGAATTTTAGTGTGAAGCATACAGGCGGCACAGCAAACGAGCGTAGCAAGATGGTTTGGTGGCAACTGTTGCGCAAGCGCAGAACATTGTTGCTGCTGCTGTCGATAAATAATCGCTCAGTGCGGTTTGACGCAATCAACGGCAGCAACATAGGTATGTAGGTAGGTATAGGTATGCGCATTATTGCTGTTGTTGGCGTTATTGTAAACTATGTATGTTTGTATAATATGTATGCAAGTATAGTGTTTGCTTGTGTGTTGTATTTCACACAAAATTCGCAGCATCATTTCGCAAAATGAGCACTTTGTAATCGGCCAATTTATTGACTCGCTCGATGGATAATTTTTTATGGCATAACCGCCGAGTCCGCAGTTTTACTTGCATGAAGACAAGTGTATGTGTGTAAAACATACATACATACATACATATGTACTAAGAACAGTGCGCGGCATTTCTTGTGCTTACGTAAATTATTTTTTGCCAAAGTAGAAATGAATTCCTCGGATAAATTGAAAAAATATGGGTGGCCTAATCAACTAGCGGTTGCGCGCTGCTCTGCTACCGCTTTACTGGTGGGAAAGCAAACTGGCCACTCAAACGGAGTCACACAGCAAGTGGATGAGCTATGCGCGTTCTTGCTTAAATAAATATGCTCAATTGATGCGGGTTAAAAACTAGGTGGATGTAACAAATGAACATGTACTTCCTTTTTATTTCAACAGATAGATTTCATTACATAAACAGAAAACATTTTGAACTCTCAGAGGTAGGGATATTTGTATCAAAATTATATCTCCGCTTGGAAGACATTTCAATGGTTCATCGAAAGGGTATTTTGGTATCTGATTTTGCTGAAAAGACAACACCTCGATTGTTCAGTTTGGACCAGTCCGTAAAGATGCTAATCCCTGCATCCTGGCTAATCTTGATCCTTTCCCGCTCTTCTCTGGAAGGAAAGGCAATATTGGGAACCGAATTTAAAATTAATTTTATAGAATTTCGAAAATCCATGGAAACGGTAACTTACTAAATATGACAGAGTGCCCCTTGTTACTGGCGACTAATAGGAAGGACTCCCTCTGTGTAACTTCGCTGTCCATTGCTTAAAAAATAAGTATATTGGCAGTAAGTGTAAAATGACGTTTAGTCCTTGATTGGCGTTTTCCGTTTTAGGTCACTTTACCAATATACCGTTAGTCAGGATTGGTCTTAAAACTTGCACGAGCTAGCCGAGGCGTTAGCCCCCATTTGGGATACACGTACTCTTGCACGAGTAAAGTGCTGTGGATGCTTTCTTTACCTTAGCATCTGTTTGGATTCCATCAAAGCTCTCTGACTATAATTAGTCTCAAGCATATTGCCTTATTCCCTATTGCTAACCTGGTATTATTTAATAATGGCGGCATAATTTCTGTAATTCTGTTTCCTAGTGGCCATACCAACTCTGTCTTGCTAACATTTAAGCTAAGTCCGCAACATACAACCATGCATTTAATATTGTTTACAAAAAAGTTAGCGATGATATTGAGGTATTTAGCTCTAACCAAAACTGCTAAATCTTCTGTGTAGGCCACAACATGTACCTTCTTCTTTTCTAGATCTAACCACATTTTATTCCAGTGAGTTAACGATAGTATATACAAACACATTAACTCTTTATACTCACATACATATGTAAACATCTTAAAGGATTTCAAGAGCTCATTATATTAATGATAACTTACCTGAAAAGAGAAGAAATATTGAAATTAGATATGTACTGTTATAATAAAATGAAATGATTTGTGTTAAAAAAGAAGATAAATTTCGATAGTTAAGGGGTTACATATATCCACTTGCGAGGCAGAAAAAACGCGTTTTTTTGTGAATTTTTTCCAAAGAGGCATTTTATTTTATACATTAATGAAAAAAATGTACTTAAACAGAATTTAATGTACTTTACAAATCAGCGGTTTATTTAAAAAAATATTGGATTTCCTAGATCCTGTAGATGATCTGCGGAGAGACGTCCAAAAAAAGGTGCTTGGCGGTGAGCAAGATATCTCTGGTCCAAATTATCTGAAAACCAAAAACCAAAAATATTTAGTTTTGTGATAAATACAGGGTAGGCCATTTAAAGTTGACCCATCTGGCAACGCTGTAACTTTTAACAGCGCTGACAAATCGGCTAATGTCATACCGCGTTAGAAGCGTCATTCGAAGACAATTTATACCATGGAACACACTCCAAAAGAACGCGCTGAAATTGTTCAGCTTTATATTCAAAATAACTTTTCAATTGTGTTAACTCAACGTGCGTTTCGCAAAAAAAATAAAGTGAAAAGTGCTCCAGTTCAGAACACAATTAAGTCTTTATACGCAAAATTTGTGAACACCGGTAATCTCAGTAATGCCAGTCATGCATCCAGACAACGCACAAGACGTTCTGATGAAAATATCGAAGCTGTACGAGCCAGTATTGAGGAGACTCCATCGACATCGAGTTATCGCCGCTCTCAGGAATTAGACATCTCTCGCACCACTCTCCGACGCATAATTTATAACGATTTGAAGATGTTTCCATATAAAATTCAAATGGCACAAAAACTAAACCCAGCTGATTATCCGCGACGCCTTAATTTTGGCAAATGGGCCATCGGGCGATTGATATCGAAAAATGGTGATGTTGACTGGCCACCGAGATCACCAGATTTGACGCCACCAGACTTTTATTTGTGGGGTTATTTGAAATCCAAGGTATACGCTAATAAGCCAAAGACCTTAGCTCAACTGAAAGCCAACATTCGACGTGAAACAGCCGCCATATCATCCGAAACATTGGCCAAAGTCATGGAAAATGTCGAAAAAAGAGTGCATTTAGCTGTCAAAGCTAAAGGTGCCCATTTACGCGATCTAATTTTTAAATATTAGCTGAAACAAATCCCCTTGGACCAAAATAAATTATTTTTGAAATGAACAAAAAACATTGTTTTCTTTTGTTCTTTTTTTTTTAGAAACAAATGGGTCAACTTTAAATGGCCTACCCTGTAAATACAGGTAATGATCGAAGGTCTAGTCAAAATTTTGATTTTTGACAAAATGGCGACGGTTCAAAAAAAAAATTCAGTTTTTCATGAAAATTTTTCACTTCAAAGTGGCTTAAAAAATCGAAATTATTGTCCAAATTCTTATTCCTTCGATCATTACCTGAAAAATATATCTGAGTAAGTCGTGTGAAAATTTCAAACCGATCGGTTTAGCGGTTTCGGAGAAATTTTGCTCACCGACTCTGAAAACACGGTTTTGAGATAAACGCGTTTAACCCTTGTGTTGCCACCCAAAAAAAATCACACTGTCTGCCGCCCAGGGTACCCGGGTACCCGTACGCAAATTCGTGCGTATAAGTGCGTTATACGTAAAAATAATTGAGTGCATTCTATCAGGATCTATGTATACACATCTTAGAAAGGTATACCTACTTGAATTTACCATATAAATTATGTACAGACACCTTCATAGTCCTAAATCAGGAATAAAACGCGGTCTGTCTAACGTAAATTTCTCGTTTCTCGAAAGGCAAATGCGTGGAATTCGAGTGCTAGAGAAACAGGTCGCTCTCTGAATTGCTTTGTACTTCAGGAACGTTCGAGAATCCCGTGAAACGAATATAATAAAAAATAAATAAATAAATAAATAGTTCAGTTTCCGTCGTTGACTCGAAGAAGCCAGGCGTATCGCTGCAGTCACTCCAGTCAGTTTGGATAGTTCGTTAGCGTGTGTGCATTACATATCGATATTCGAAGTTATTTATTTATTGCAATATTATTGAAAAAAGTTTGTGAAGTGATGAGTAAAGATAATTGTATTTTATTTACATACCTCAGATAAATAAAAGGATGGAGGAGTTATCGAAAGCACAGTTTTTGAGGTAACTTATATACGTATACAATAAATACACAATTAATTTACCACGATAGGTTTTTAATTTTATCGAAAATTGAATGCGAAAAATATGAAAAAAATATTTTTATCGATGAGTATGGGGTATATATAGTAATGTAAAACTTATTTTCGTATACTCTAACATATACTTTTATATATTCCAAAGAAAAACAAAGCTCTAATACTTCTTAGTACGACGCACTATGATTATGAAATCTCTGATGCAGCTCACAAAAAACCAAAAATGATTTTGTTTTATAATCAAACAAAAGATGGCGTTGACACCATAGGTCAAATGTGTTCGAGGTACTCCACCCAACAGCGAATGTGTATATGTACGCTGGCTTTCTTTTTCAACATCCTTGACATTGCAGGTGTAGCTGCTTATGCAATCTACTATGAGAATAAGAGCATGCTTCGCAACAAACAAACAGACTTTTCCTTCGACATTTGTCAGAAGAATTACAATGCCGATGATCGAAGAGCGAGCCCCGAACCAGCAAATAATGCGAAACCACTCTACCAAAATCGCAGTCGAAAGTTTCTTTGAAAGGCCAATTTCTGGGTGGTACCCAGAAATGACCAACGTTGAGACGCCACTGCGAGAAGAGCTGTTGTTGGATCTTTTTATATTTGTAAGGAGCAGCCTATTCGCAACCGACGAAAAACATGGAAATCCTGCGTTGAGTGCGATAGCATTCGGTGAACATTTCTAAATGTTTACATTGCAATGAGTAATTTTGAATTTTTCTTAATTTTTTAATTATTTCTTAAAATTTAATTATTCAAATTTACTTGTTCAAATTATTACTTATATTTCACTGTGCAAAAAGCAAAAAAATCATTAATTTTTTTTGTAGCTTCATGTCGCAAAATAAAATTATTATTATTATTATATACAGTATATTTTATCAATAAATGTTTAAAAATGAATATAATTTGTTATAGTCATCATACAGATACTTGTTTACTCCGGGTACCCGGGTACCCGGGTGGCTGAGACGTGTTTCTATTTTCAAATGTAACATTTCTGAAGTTAGAAAAAAATTTGAGCTATGTATAATGCACAATTCGCTAGATAATCGGTTAAACCATGGGGATCCAAGAGGATTTTAGCCTATCCTTTTTAGAAAAAATATTATTCAACAAAATACACGCCGGTGGGTACCCGGGTACCCGGGTGGCAACACAAGGGTTAAAGTTTCGGGAACGATTTACGATTTACGTGCTCCGCCTACTTTCGAACGCTCGGAAACGTTCTTAGTAATACGCTCATATCTCCGACACTAATTGTCGGATCGATTTGAAATTTTCAGAGAATATTCTTGAATATATGTACATTCAAAAAATGAAAAAAAAAAAATCGATTTTTTGAAAATTACAAGTGGATATAACCCCTTAAACAATTAGTTAGTTCAGAAATTAGTTGCAATAAAAATTTTATAAATGGGAAGCAACCCTTTCTTCAACGCAAAATTCAATTAAATGAGGACATGTTGTTGGTCCAAAAACAACGAGTTGTCAAAAGAGGTTGAACTCAAAATGTCAAAATCAGCTGTTTTGCTTTATTTTTATGATAAGAAATGTGTTTCTTAAATATTCTAACCAACAAAACTGTGTTTTTTTCTAAATGATATCTGAATAAGATTTTTCTGCGCATTATTTTTATATCAAACGCGTCTTAATCTGATTATAATTTCACACAAAAATATATGCGACAAATTCGAAAACAATTAAGAAAACCGGCTAATTTATATTATACAATTTTTTGCACACATTTTGAATACTTTATGGATATTCCTTCCTTTACTCTCAGATTTCGTGTTATTAAATTCGAACAGTCGAGACATTGCCAGCATTTTTTCGAACATAGTAGCGATAATTATAGGCAAAAGTTGTATAAGGAAGGTACCAGCTCAGCAATTGTGTCCCTCAGTGGCGTGAAACCACTAAAAAAAAGATATAAAATATATAAAAACCATAACATATACAAAAAATACAAACAATAAAACACCTCCTGTGAAGTGCTGATAATCACTGAACTACTTGGTACATTGGCAAAAATCAAAAATAAAACAAAACAATGAAAACAGCTGGCCAGATAAAAGTCAAAGTCAAAAAGAGAACTATTAAACTTTTGTGGTAAAAACAGGCTTAATGCTATTTTTTATTTACGATGCGGTTTAGCTTTCAAAAACCAAGTGAAAAGATTTGCTGAGAAAAGGCTATAAACAAGTTAAATAATAAACAAAGAAATTTGCTGAAAAACGTGTTCGGCAGACAAGAAGTAACAACAAACAATAATTATGAATAATATCGAGAGCTGAAATAAAAAGAAGACACACAAAAAGAACACAGAATTATTCTAGAAAACACTTCAGTAAAGCAAAAAATAAACTAATAAAACACATTTGTTTGCAAATTAACAATAAACGGTTTCGCAATTAATTAATAGATTTGCAAATTGATGAATAGAACGCGAATGTCTTGATGTAGAAAAAATTAAGAATACAATAAAAAACAAAATAATAAAAAGTAAGCTGCTGTCTAGAACATCGTTAGATGGGAACTTCATTGAAGGAAACCATTTTTTGTTAAAATATGCCGTTTTTTTTTCTTTTTTAAAGCCAAACACATCTGTTCAAGAAGATTCTTACAGATTTGGGGACTTCAGTTATGGATGAATTTAATGTATACCTTGAACAGGAGACCCTATAAAGTATGTATATGAAGTAAAAAGTAGCCATATCTGATCGATAAAAATTAATAAAAATCTCAATAATAAAAACTTTTTTCTGCATTAAGTAACTTGAAGGTTGTTTTTCGATTTAGATACATATAGTTGCTTTAAGGGTATTATGCCTGAGAAGGGTGTTATTTTCTTGTTTTTGTTGTCCAAAGCTCTCTAACTGATATTTGTATAAAAATGATCACCGAATATAACATAAAATAACCCTTACATTATCGATTACGGATTTAAATACACAAGCAACACGTCACCCAACTGGATTAAGCATAAAGGAGTACAATAAAAGACAACATAAAAATGCGAGTAATTGCATTAAAACCGCATTCACATAGTACGAGGGCTGCTATATATATTTCTGGCCTAATAATGAAAATAGGAATATTTATCAACGAAAATGGTTTCATTGTTTTTCAAAATATTCTCCATCAAGATTTATACACTTTTCCATGCGCTCAAACCAATTTTCGAAGGACTTTTTCCACTCCGATTGAGACACCTCCTAAACATGGTTTTTGAATGCTTCAACAGCATCTTCTGGCGACGAAAATCGTTGACCACGCATTATTTTCTTGATGTGTGGGAATAAAAAGAAGTCATTGGGTGCCAAGTCAGGGCTGTACGGCGGATGACCCATCAATTCGACATTTTGGCCGGTCAAAAAAGCGCTGGTTTGGGCCGATGTGTGAGAGCTCGCATTGTCATGGTGCACAATGATTCGTCTTCTCTTGTTCGTTTTTCGAATTTCTCCGAAGACTTCAGGCAAACAAATGGTGGTGTACCACTCAGAATTGACCGTCCTACGTTGCTCAAGCGGAACAGTCGCCACATGACCAGTTTTGCCGAAGAAACAGGCAACTTTCGTTGGATTTGGCTCGGCTTGGAAGACCCCCACGGTCGATTGCTGTTTTGTTTCGGGCTCATACGCATAGATCCATGATTCGTCACCTGTGACGATCTTATAATCGTATTTTAAAGCACCGCGATCGTATTTTTTCAGCATTTCTTTACACCAATCCACACGATCGTGATAATCCATATCGAGAGTTGTGAAAAATGATCGCACGAAAATGTTCACGAGTTAATTCCATTTTTTGGCCGAGATGAATTTTTTAATTCTCTGTAAATAAAACAATTCACGATTAAATGACAAAACGTTCTGAGTGATGTTATGCTAAAAAATGTCAAACTTTCCAATGGAAATGTCAGATTGCACCTGGCAACACTCAGTGTTGCATAGGCCAGAAATATATATAGCAGCCCTCGTATTTGGATGTTATTGTAAATTAAAACCAAAATAACTGCTCGACGACGTCTGTAGCACGAAGAGCTTTAGAGAGAGTGCTTCTGTTGTGATATGCTACAGAAGAACATGAAGTAAAATAAATGAAAAAATAATAATAAATAAAAACGCTAAAAAATAAAAGGAAATAAGCATGTTTGCAAAAACGAAACTGAAGAGCGTAAGTAAGCAGAGAAGCCTGTAAAGTCGGCGAGCACAATGACGTGGTCAATGATCGTTGATAAAGAGAAGTCAAATGTTTTGAATTTCATTTAATTTTTTATGTTTCATTGCTTTTTTGAAGCACTATCTCAGTTCTAAATGAAATGTATTGAGCGTGCGTGTGCAAACTAAAAAAAGAACTCAGAGCGAAAATGTGATTTCAAACAGGAAATTGTAAAATTCGAGAAAATGTTATTATTTACATAACTGCGAAAACAAAAACAAAAAAAAAAATAAGAGAAAAGTAAAGCAAGAAATCTGAGAGTGTAAAACGATCACTTGCTTCAATGTGATTCTTTATGTATAACAGTTACGCTAAGCGGCAGCGAAAACGAGATTCGTTGCATGCAACATTAGAGTTGCCAAGTGTCATTAGCATACCAGAAAATAATATCAAAAAAATAGGAAATAAAAATTGTAGATGCCTATATACATACATATGTAAATAGCAACACAATGAGAGCACGAAAGACTGACCACTTGGAAGCCGGTTCGATGCCGCCGTGCAAAATGCTATTATATTACGGTAAATACGTGTAAGCCGAGGATTTACGAGTAGCTAGCCATTATTTAGACGGCTAGTAAGCTGCGAATGCAACGAATACAGAGCAAACGACACGGAAGAGCAAATGTCCGCAGCGAGTGGGGTTGGAGGGAGTAAGCAGATGACAACTCCATTGCATTGATATTGAGCGTGTTGCAAGAAAAAAAAAATCAAAATAAAATAAAATGGCAAGTATTTAGCTTAAGCTGGTTTGGTATGCAATCAAGCCGCTAGGCATAAAATCCGCACTAACCACTCCACATACCTTCTACATACATATGAATCTACTATCTAGCGCTTCTCCGTGGCTGAGCTGAATGCTTAAGCCCTTAAGTAGACTTCATACCGTTTCATTTGTTTCTCATTAAATGGAGTAGCCAGCCACATGCACTTGTACATACTTCAATGGATTGCAGTATTCGACTTGATGTTAGTGGCTACTGTCTGAAGTGCTCATACTTACATACATTTATCTACTTTATTTACTAGGTATACTTAGGCTAATTGGCTATCCTACAAAGCCAAGTAAATACATGAATGGAAATAAGAAAAAAGCAGATTTGAAAATTAGCAAAGCTATGCGAACAACTGAAGTAAAAAAAGCAAGACAAGGCATTCTCAGCAAAAGAGGAGCAAAACGTAAAACAAAAGTTTAAAGAACGGAAAGTAAAAGTCGACACTACTTCCATATTTACGCATCCAGTCCATAACACTGCTCTTTGTTGTCAATTTATCCCTGCACAACGAGGAATCGAACGTCTTCTTACGAGCATTGTCACACCCCTTCCATTGTATGTACGCAAGAACTTTGTATTTGTGGTTTCATGTACTCAAGAATTGTGCAAAAGTTGAAATTAAAAACGAAAACAGCAGAAATGAAAAATTTTCTTCGGAACCGTGGTTGCACAAGGGCACCAAACAAGTCAGTGAAGTCGATCTACAATTGAAAAAAAAAAGTTTTGCAGAGTTATATGCAAACAAGTTGTGCCGAGTGCCAACTGAATGGAACAAAGAACACTTTAGAGTGATATTGAACAGTTGACGATCAATTGTACGTCATATGAATGTTGGTGTATGCACGAGATCACTGCAGAATTGCATTTTGTAACAAAGGCAGACATGGATGAATGCTTTGCCATAACACATGGTAAAGAGAAAAATACAATTATATCTTCTTCTTGTTTATTGCCTTCTTGTTTATTGCCATAGACATAGAGATTACAACAACGCGCCAGTCGTTTTTCCTTTTCGCTGCTTGGCGCCAATAGGAGATTCCAAGCGAAGCCAGGTCCTTCTCCAAATGGTCTTTCCAAAGGAGTGGAGCTCTTCCTCAGCCCTTAACCAGTCTTGAGCGCACAATCAGCGAACTGAAGGCTAATAACACTGCACTACTATCGAAGTGGATAGTCATCACTGTGAAAACCCTGCGCAATGGAGCAGTAGATCTGCTGCTACCTTTATGGTAGTTATCTTCGCTTGGAAGACGCTGCAGTGGTCGGGAACCCTAAGACTGGAGTTGATGAAAAGTTCCCGACAATGTACTCCTCCACCAACCCTTCCCGCAAGCTCTGATCTATCTGTAAAAAAGCTCACCGCAACTCTCCTCCAGCGCGTCCTCCCCTCCCAAGACACCATCGAAGTTATATGAGCAGAGACGCGACAGCTAGGTCTAGGTTCGGCGACCTGGTAATCCAAGTAACGTAGAATGCAATCAAAGTGTGTGAAGATTTCAGAGTGCTCAGCCTTGCAGTCAGCTAAGTATACATATTCTCTGCGTCTGAGGACAGTTTTAGTGACTACACACCTTGCAGATACTGATGAGAGAAGCTCCTTGAACACTCGCCAAATTTTTCCCCAGAAAATTAAAGGCTTGTAGCCAACCAGTAAAACTTTACTGGCGTCAGACAAAACACAATTAAGTGTCTACTTAGCCCCATATGAAAGTGCCAGCTTCTACAGCACACTACAGAGAATTAGAAGTCTAATGGTGCTTGCCAACAAACCAAGCGCAACAACAACGTTGATGAAATGCCGTTTTTTAAGCGGTCATAATAGCGGATAAGAAAAAACTAGAAAAATGACACTCAAAAGGTCAAATAGAAAGTGAAATGGAAGAAAAAAGGCAAAATTGCAATGCAGGCAGAAAGGGTAGTCAAACGTGCAATAAAAAACAAAAGTCATGTAAAAAACATAAACCAAAAATATATGATGCAATCGAAAAGCTGTTAGATTACAGAGCACTGATGATTGAAATCGCAGGTAAATGCAATAAAAATATTTAAAACAAAAAATGCGAAAATCAAATTAAAAAGCGAATGACGAAGCGGTGACGTTAATGTGAAAAGGGTTGATATGGGCGCAGACGAAAATGGTGGCTTAACAGGATTTATTTCAAGTTTTTATTATTTACGTTTTGGAAGCATGCTTTTCTAGTGGAAAAATTAAAGGCCACATAAGAGCAAAAGCGGTGCAGCGATGCAAATATCCTGCTGACTGGACAAACAAAGCACTGGCTGGCTGGCTGACTGGTTGGTGGGCAGACGAGTTCGCTTGATGAGCCTTGAGGCTCATGGCGGTGTGTGCGCAACCCTTTCATTTCGCACAATTGCAAAAATTTCGCTGCAGTTGGGGGTGCTCACAACCGAAAATTTTATTTATAGCGTGCAGTGTTGCATGCACAAAATAAGCAAGACTCGCGTCTGGGGGTAGTTATGGCGTCAAGGGCATTGCTGCAATAAGCAGCGAGCCGACGTCTGCTCAATTGAAAGTATTATTATAACTATGTATGTATATATGTATGTATGTACATGTTTTTTGCAATGCCGAGGAGGGAGGAAGAACATGCTGGTGCAGTGGTGAAAGTGATGGATGACGTTGTAGCAGTAATGCGAAAAAATCCCCTGAGTCTCGAATTGCAGACACTTTCTCACACCCAACGACGAGAAAATCCTTCGAGCTGCACTTTCCCTTTCAAAACTTTGTCTGTGTACGTGTGTTTGTAGTGCGAATGGGTAGTGAAACAACAAAAAATAACAAACAGAAACAAACAAAATTATATATGTATGTATATCAAGGACAACAATGTTAGTTGGGCAAGGGCTTGAAAAGTGAGAGCAATTATGAACGCATAAGACCGGCATGCTTTATCCTTTCTACCACTCAATATGCTGGATAAAATCTCGACACCGACAAGTGTTGTCTCGAGTATGTCAATAATGAATAAATTTTTGCATGTATTTGTTATTGTTTTTAAGTTCGGTGTTATGTGTGCGTAGATCTATATATGTATTTGTAGGCAACTTTAGGGCGGTACAACTATTTTTATTGTTTTGAGGAAAAATTATTGCCAAATTTTATTTTCTTTAATCAATAAGTGCGCTTATGTCCAAATGTGTAGCCGCCAACATTATAGTCCTTACGCAAATTAAAAGCGAAAGCAGTCGGCAACCAATATTTTTCTCGCGTGAAGGCAGCGAGTTGCCATATTATTTGCACAACTCTTGCATATGCGTGTCGAAACAAAAGCAATACAAACCTCTCTCCAACTCAATGCAGCCTTGATGCATGGACACACGTCTTTATCTATGTCTCATGCAATGAGTGCTCTTAATCCCCAACGAAAGCCATGTAATTATGTCTTTGGTGCTCGCGGCGATAAATTTGCATTTTGCCAAAAATGTAGCATGAATGACAGTTTCCGTACTCCGAGTGGCTTTCAATTCGGCTTCAGCGCAACCCCATTTAAATGAATGCAATGGGGAATGACGGAAATTAATGCCATTGCAATTGTGTTGTAAGTGTGTAAGTATGATTTATTGCCCGCAGTATTGCTGCAATCGATTTGGCTGCACATACTGGTATATGTATATATGTATGTATGTATGTATCGTGTCATATAATTATATCTAACACATACTCCACCACTTACATCCATATTTCTGCGCAAAAAACCGACACGTGGCAAATGATGTGTGAATTGGCTCAATTATTGGCAACGGGTGTAATACAAATATAATAATATAGATACAGGTATCCCTCGAATAACACGGTACCTGTATATATATATAAATATGTTATATACATATGTATATGTATATATTTTTAATATGATTGTTAGGTAATTTGCAAAATAATATACATACGTATAAGACTGTCCGGCACTGAAGCTTATACCATTAAATAAAATACAAAAACTAATACATACCTATGATATTTGGATCGATATAAAGCTTGGAATTTCGATTTAAAATTTATTTGATATTGATATTGTTTCAGGTATTTTAACAGTATAAAAACTAAAGTAAAAAAATTTTGACTTTCATAATTGATCTATAATATGTATTATGTTATCATGGTCGAGGCAATTTTTCTTCGATGCCACTGTTGTATGTACATGGTTGGTAAATGCTTTTAATGATGAACGTTTTCCCCGTAAAAGTCCAAAATTTTAGAAATTTTCATCAAACTTAATAACGGGTTTTTCAATAGGGACGCTGAAAAAGTAGACCGACAGGGACAGCAAAACGAAGCCATATTTTTCCGCTTTTTTGACATTTCTCTTCAGTAAGGTTTTTATCATTTTAACATTGAAAAATATACAATCCAACAATTATTAAAATTTACTACCGAAATTCGAAATCAGTGGCCTCAACTTTAAGAGCACTACGTCCAATTTATAGTCGTCATAACCGTCCCGTCAGATCAACAATTGAACGTCTGGTGGAAAAATTTGAACCCACAGGCACAGTACGAAATGTTCCCGTGCCAGTGAGACAAAGAAGTGCCCGTAATGTCGATAACATTGCTGCCGCTTGTGCCCAAATCAGTCTCCCACACGTCGTTCTCAAGCGTTGGGCATCTCTGCGACGACGTTGTGGTGAATTTTGCAAAATGATCTCGGCCTACATTCTTACTAGAACAAATTGACGCAAAAACTGAAGCCGCTTGACAACCAGACTCGTCGTATGTTCGTGAATTGGGCTAAGCAACAACTTGAAAATTATCCGATGAGCCGATGAGGTTCATTTCGGGCTGAAAGGTTTCGTCAATAAGCGAAATATGTTATTGGTCAGGCAGCAATCCACAGGTACTCCATGAGTCACCATTGCATCCCGAAAAAATTGCGATTTTTTGCGGTTTATGGGCCGGCGACGTCATTGGACCATACTTCTTCCGTGATGTTCAAGACCGGCACGTTACCGTGAATGGGAATCGCGACCGCTCAATGATAACCGAATATTTTTGGCCCGAATTGGATGATGGGAATTGGGACAATATGTGGTTCCAACTGTCGGCGCCACAAGCCACACAGCGAATGTCACAATCGATTTATTGAAAACCAAGTTTGGTGAATGTGTTATCTCAAGAAATGGCTCAGTCCATTAGCCTCATCGGTCGTGCGATTTGATGTTATTAGACCATTTCTTGTAGGGCTACGTCCAGTCTATGATCTATGCCAACGAGCCAGCGACGATTGATGAATTTCGTACGAATATCGAACGTGAAATTACAGCCATATCATCGATTCTCGATTTATACATAAAAAGGAAATTGAGCTCCATACATAATGGTTTCCAATTTACTTTCACAGGGATGAAGAATTTCATTGTTATCCCAAGGAGGAGGAGAAAAGGATGGATGCAAAAACTGAAAATTAAATTATAAATGTATTTGACTGGTTCTCCGCTATTTCCTTCTGGTTGTAACAAATTCGCTGTCAAACCTCGTAGCACAATTCTGTCATGAAAAAGCCTATCATAAAATACATCATCCATTCAGAAGCGGATCCTCCCTTTATAACCAAATAGTAGGTTAAAAACAATTATGAAATAGATCCATAACAATAAGTTTTGGGAATGAAAAATAGCAGTTAATGTTTCCGAAAGTTACTTTAGAAACGCTTACAAACATTTCTAAACATTATGTTCTCAACTTTTTCACCGGAACAGAAGTATTGTTTGTCGATACATTTTATCGGCGAATCGAACAAACAACTGATATAAATCAAATATATTGGCATATAGAAATCGAATGGGTAGAAGTCATGTGATTTTAATGAGATAACCACATATTATTTTCTACAAAATTTAGATGGATAACCTATTTGTAAACTTCGGTGAATTTTTCGTGAGAAGAAAAGAGTCCAAGCATAGCGAACAAGATAAATGACAAACAGAAGACGAAAATCAAGCATTTTATGGGATATTTTGTGGTCAAGGTGGTGGTTAGCTTCTGCTTATGACCCCGTAGCTATGAAGAACTTTGCTACCAATAATGCGAGTCAGTGCTAAAATATACATACATATGTATGTAGTACACATTAACCGCAGATTACTCATCGTAAGGATATGTACTTTGCGCAGTCTACTACACAGAGACCATGAAGCAGCACTCCTTTGTCTATCAACCCACAGAATTTAAATACGCATACACATATGTATGTACATATATAGTGCACGTGCCTGTGTGTATGTTTGTATGTATTATCATATCGGAACAAAGAAAGACCATGTTGCCAGGCTAATGCACTGTATAAAGTTGAAGGCTCACACAGACAATTTGTTTCCTTTTTTGCCAACTTAATAAATCAATTATTAAGCACAGCCATAATTTGAGGCGGCGAACACACTTCTGTATGTGTGAATGCATGGCATGAATCATGGCCAAGAAATGTCAGACGTAATAATAATAATAAAAGTAAGCACAAAATGTGCACACAGCAGATCAAAAAAAGTGTTGAAAAAATTAAACTTGGAAACATAGAAGTCAAAACTCGAATAAAGTGAAGCCTACAAAGCAACTGTATAAATATTTTTGCACATACATACATACAGACTGGTGATCGCTGACAGCGCACGGATACAGGCACTGACAGACAACAAAGTGCAACGCCACGACAAGTAAGTAGACGTTTCGCTTTGTTGTTGGTTTGGAGTTCAGTATCCTCTGCTCTGTGTGGGGACACGCCTAGCGCTGTGGATGACAGGAAATAGCGGCACATGCGCAGGCGCATATCGCACGTAAACATCTCCGCTCGCAGAGTGAGGCAAAGAAAGAAAGCCACACGAATGCAGCTCCAACGCTTACTTGCTGCCTTTGTGCGCCAAATTAAATCATATCGACTCAAAAATGATTTTCTTACTTTTTTCCAAAAGTATGAAATTATTATTTCTCTTTTTTTTTTGTTTGCGAAATATACTTGGACTATTCGTTGGCGTGGCAGATCTTGCAAAATTTCTCTCTTCATACAGATTTAAGTATTTTCTATTATTACTCTTGATAATCGGCTATTAAACCTACACGAAACGGTTAATGTTATTATTGTGGTTGCAATGCGATCGTTGCAATTAATTGGGATTATAGCGAGATACCACATTGGCATTGGTAATGCGAGGCACATGCACGGTACTTGGCATACGCAGGCACTCAACTGGAAATTGGCAAAGCAGAAATAAAAATCCATCATATCAAGAAGTTGCGTGCGTATACACACATATGTACGTGCATGTACATGTATGCTTTACAATTTGCTACACTTCAATGTCAAGTGGGCATGTACCACAGAAAATACCATTCGTGTGCTAGGCGAGGGGACTAGACTAAATAAAATTTGCAAAGCCAACTTCACTTGGTAATCAAATCAGCGTTGGCTAATGATGCGTGGGCTGTTCTGGGTACTACAGCGCATATTCGTAGATATACATATGTATGTAATTACGTGGACAAACAAAACGTCATAAAAATCAAATTGGAGTTAAAGCTTAACCAAGTCTGTATAACAATTTCTTTCCGATTACACCTCAGCATAAGTATTTGTCAAGTGATCTAATATATTAATATTTCCACCGATAAAATCATGAATTCAGAACTTAACAAGGAAAACCGTTAATTAGAATATCTTCACTACTAAGAAAATTTCCATATAAAAACAAGTTTTGATCATTCAAGCTTATGGAATATGGCAACTATGTATTGCATATGCTCTATTGGTCCGACATCAACTATCCGATATTAACGATCCGACAAAAGAACAGCATTTTGGGAAGCGTATGCAAAATTTCAAAGTGATATCTCATAAACTGAAGGACTACGCTACAAAAGTAACCCTATGCTTACCGAGTGTACGATATCTGAATTGGCTATGAAAACAAAGCTGAGAAGAAAAAACAAACATTAATCATCGAAAACTACTTTATGGTTTTTCAAAATATTCTCATTCATTCATTGGGATCGACACATTTTTGCATGCGTTTGAACCAATTGTCTTCAACTGTCGAAAAATTAGGCCTCTTAGTTTGTTTTTTTACGTACAGGAAACATTTGGTGCCAAGTTATAAATATACGGTAGATAGATGTTTTGAAGGGTTAACATCGGCGGTTGGTTTTCCTGTTTTCTTGAAAGACAACTGCCACAAAAATGGTTGTTTACCACTCAGAGCTTACTATTCTGCGTTCCTCTCGTGGAATGGTTGCGGCATGTCCACTATTTCCACAAAAACAGGCAACCATTTGCTTGAAAGTGCTTCGCGTCTGAACAGCTTTGGATGGATTCGACTCATCTGTCACACAGTCCTCACATTTCTTTTACAGTCAAATGTTCGTGTAATATGGAATGTGGATTTGCTGGTCCCACTAATGCTAATAGTTGTCTCAACCTCATGAAAGGCCAAAGGACGATCTTGCAATATCAGTTTGCGCACAGCCCTAATAGTTTCCAGAACAACAACTGATTTTGGTCGACATTAAACGGAATTCGCCTTGGAGTGATATACGACATCGATTGAATTCACCATAACATCGATAAACAATGATCCTTGATGGAGCTTCATTGCCCAATATTGATTAAAGTTCATCGATGAATTGTTACCGAGTTAATCCATGTCAGAATTATAAAAAAAAAAACCGAGAAATGTTCATATTTTATTTTTTGGCCGAAATGTAATTTTAAGTTACTGTAAACAAGACAAATTGCGCTCATATGTATGTATGTCAAAACGTTCTGAGTGTATATAACATCATATCGCTCATTTGCTGCAAGACCGGCATAATTCAAAAAACGTGATTTTGGAGTTAATGCTGCAGAATTGTTCGTTATATCATACTTCATGTTGAGTGAAAAATTCATATGAATACCTCTTATATGCTCCGCTTGAGAAGAGGTGTAAGGTTGGAGTCACCGTGTAAGGTTGTAGTAAGTTGAAAACTTTAAACGCGTTTTCTGGCGAATCGATTTTTTTAACTTATGCCGGTCTTGCAGCAAATGAGCGATATATGTCAAACTCAACGATCAAGTTGCGAGTTGCCAGATTGTAACACTAGGATTGCCAAAATATTAAAGGCAATCAACGTATGATGTAAAAAATATAATCGTAGTAATCTAAAAAATCTTGAAATACATTTTTTCGATACAAATTAGCCTTTTTTGGAAGTCCGCTATTTTGCGAAATATTGATTTAAAGCTCACCACGTATGTATACAATTATATTTTACCAGCAAGTTTCAAGAAGTACGAGTTCTTAGGATCACCACGGCTTGTCGACGCCTTATTGAAAAAGGTGATTCCGAGATAAAACTTGAAAGAAGAAAATTCGATCCCCATTTCCCCACTCTCGTAATTCATTAAAAATATTCCGTGTTTAGAGCTGTTGACTAAGTAGCCCAACCGTTTAATTATCCATCGACACAACTGATAATGTTTGTGAGAAATGAAGGGGGAGAAGATGATTTCTCAGTTCGGTGCTGCAACGATTTTTGCTGATTTTTTCTCCAACAAATCCCTCGACCTTCATCGGGCTCCGACATTGTCTCTATCCTGTTTGTGAAAAGCTTTTTTGTGCCTACTCGCAAAGTGTACATAATTTTCAATTTTGCCATATTCGATACTAAAATCCTGAGCCGCAAAAATCAACGTAATATTCGTATAAAAACATATTGACTTGCATATTTTCTTTTACTGTACCGAAGAGCCCCTTTGTTTATCTTCAACATTCGTAGTATTGTTTACAAAAGCAAATTCCAAAGGGTGCCAATATGCAGCAATTTATTTAATGCTTCGTTGGCCTTATAAAACAATTTATTAACTCCAGAAATGGAGATGAAGTCAAAAATTGTTTGTACGCACAAAAAAACAATTTCTTCAGGCGCCACATAATGAGTCACTGAAACAATTTGTATTCAAATTTTGTATTCAATGTTTAGATATAGGAATACTATGTGCGTCTGCCATAAATTATAGTCACTTTTGATAGAAATATTTACATTTATACACACACATGCATTAGTCCGCTTCGCATCCACTTAAACAGAGATAACACTTTCGGCAGAAGTATATTTTTAAATGCATATACTCGAAAATGCGTTGAAGCGTATGCACGCGCTAAGCGGCGCGCCTAACCGTCATCAATTAAAGATAATTGCGGACAAAAGTGTTTGTAATAAGGTGCACAGTGTTGAAAATTGTACACACAGACATGTAAGTATGTAAATCCATTACCTATTCATTTGAGAGTAATTGAAAATTGTTTGCAAAAAATAATAAATTTGCGATTTGCTCTTGTCAAACAACTCAAAACTTCAATTGTTTTCTTCTCGCTTTATATTCGTGCCATTTTTGGCAACAAAATTCAAATTCACTTACGTTCAGTTGACTGTCGACTTGACTTCTTCACATGCACTTACTTACATACAGTTGTACAATTATGTAATTTTTTGTGCTTTTATAAGCGCGGCTTGTATGGCGTTGATTTTGTGTTTACTCAGAAATTTATTTTGCTTTTTGCTACTTTTATTTGGCGCATTTGTAGTTGGTAACCATAACAAATATGGTTATGCGGATTATTTGCCGGCATGTAACTCGCAGCACCAAGCGGAGTTGTACATATGTACATAATATGTAAGAAAAAAGTAGAGTAACCAATTTGGTTACGTACATACTTGTTTATATGTATATATGTATGTATGTAAGTATACCTTTTCCTATATTAAATGTTTAGCAATGCAATTAGCGTCACTATACGTTGATTATTTATTTCTTCTGCAGTTGACTTACATTCACACACACGAAATTTATCAATTCGAGTTTTTAACGTGTGACAAAATTTGAATTGCTTCAAAGCAGTTAATCTACTAATTAAGGTAATGAATTTTCGCTGGCAGTTTGCCAAAGAAGTTATTTCACAGACATGAGCTATCTTTAAGATTTCAATTTTTATACGATAGAAAAAATCTTATAAAAAATTAAGCAAACTTGAAATATTGATAGCGAATTTACATATAAAATGAACTTGTCACAGCATAATTTAGGATAATAATGTTGATTTATGTACTTTTTAGATTTTATTTGGATATTGATGGAGAGAAAGGAATTGAATAATGTTTTAATGACAGTTAGTTCGTTCCAAATGCGAATATATATGTGATATATATTTTGAGTTAATGCTGCAGAATTATTCGTTATGTCATACTTCATATTGAGTGAAAAATTCATATGAATGCCTCTTATATGCTCCGCTTGAGAAGAGGTGTAAGGTTGGAGTCACCGTGTAAGGTTGTAGTAAGTTGAAAACTTTAAACGCGTTTTCTGGAGAATCGATTTTTTTGACTTATGCCGGTCTTGCAGCAAATGAGCGATATGTATATAGATTGATAGTAAATATTTTTTCTGTATATTCTTCAATCCTGTACAATTTATCGACACTGATCATTCTCCTCACATGCATCGAAAAAATATTTCTTTTCAATTATTTTGTGAAATAACATTTTCTTAAGTTTTCTCATAAAGATCATACTTTTCTCAAGATTTCTGAAAATTAGGATTAATGCCGGCTATGATTTTTAAGTATTGTTTCATTTTTAATATGTCATGATTTGTATTTTTTTTCATGGTATTCAGTAATCTTTACAATTTCATCAAGGAAAAGTATACGCAAGAACAACGTTAATAAATTTTATTATCAAAATAATCGTTCTCCAATGCAACTTTTCATGCACTTTTGTCATTTTATCGTCGAGCTTATATTTCCCTTACATAATGTTCAAAGAAGACAAAGAACCGCCCGAAGTAATGAAAACATTGCTGCCGTTCGGAAAAGTGTTGCTGAAGACCACAATTTGTCAATTCCAACAAGTACTCAGAAATTGGGTCTGTCTCAAATCACAACTTGGCGAATTTTGAGAAAGGTTTTGGGCTTTCAGTGTTCTCACTCCAGAACTGAAATCATTAGACCAGCGTAAAAGCCGTGAATTTGCTGATTTTGTTTTGTATCAACCTGAAAACGATAACGATTTTTAAATATTTTCATTACTGTCAGTGGAGAGCGGGCTAGATCGATGATAACCAATGTTTTATGGCCTCAACTGGAGGAAGCTGATCTTGGCAACACACAGCACGTGCAACAACCGAATTATTCCAAGAAAAGTTGGGAGTTTCGATTATTTCAAGAAATTATGACATTGAATGGCCTCCAAGAAGTTGTGATTAACATCGTTAGACTACTTCATATGGGGTTTTTAGAAGTCATTAGCAATAAACCAGACTCTATTAAAAAAAAATATAATAAAAACAAAAAAAAAAAACTTTTTGTGGTATCATGGAGAAACAATTTTCAGAAATTAAAAAATAGATTAAAAGTCAGCTAGATTTCTAACAAATTTAAATTTAATTTTTATTTCTAAAATATTTATTTGATTGCATTTATCATCAAAGTACAGCGTACCACATTTTCATTTTATCGTAAACAAACTATTTGTTTTTTTTTTCTGTGGTTTTTATCAAAATCACTTTGTAAGCGAGAACAAGCATATAGAAAGAATAATGCAATACAAGCAACGAGAAGTTATTGTAAGTATTCAAATAAATTGTAAACACTTGTGGGTTGCACTGTTGGCGGAAAAGTTTTTTTTCTATTCTGTGTATTATTCATAAGAGTTTATAATCATATACACTGAATAGTACAATAGCCTTTTATGGCGCGATAAGTAACGGGTAGCAAGAACACAAGTCTTATATAATGCGCTGAGGAAGCAGGCATAAAAAAGAACGATACACAGAAGTAGTAATTAACCCTTATGTTGAACCACAACTCATTTATAGCTAAATATTAAGTAGCAAAAATAACTGAAGGGATTAAGGGAAACTATTTTTGTTACCGGAAATTGACTTCCACGACAGTTTATTCGACATAACTTCAATTATTGCAACTTTTTTACAGGATTGATAAATTAAAAGGTCTAAAGAACCCATATGTAAGAGGACTGACGTATATATTTTTTTAAGTCATCTCTTAATTTTTACATAGAGCTTTCGCTTCTTTAAAATGAAGACCACCAGAGGAAACACCTCTGAAAAAACTGCTCTGAAACTTGTATTTTACTGATCTTCTGAATATTTTTGTCTAAATGGCAGTGAATTTATGTTTTTAAATGCATTTTAATATTTTATTAATATTTTTTATATTGAAACACCATGACACCATTGTAAACCATAGTACTCTGTATGGATTTTTAGTAAAGTGGTAATTTGGACAAGGTTTTAAACACTGAACATGGTACATTAAGTTCGTAACAGACAGAAGAAACCATCGGAGACCCTCATAGAGTATATATAAATAAATTGCACGACGGGCGGAGTCAATTTAGCCTTGTCTGTCCCCATGTATTTATGTGAGTAGGACCGCAGTTTTGAAGATATAGATCAGTAATTTTACACACGCCCTTTTCTCTTCAAGAAGCTGCCCATTTTCGGAACAGGTGCTATCGGACCACTAGAGGATAAAGCTGCCATGAAAAAAAGGAAAACTTTTTATTTGAAAAGCTATCTCCACAAAACAAAAAAACAAACAAAAAGCACACACCATAAAAATGTATTTTCTAAGTTGGTAGGACTGCCCTTAATTATTTTGCCAAATATGAGTGCGATCTGGCAACCACTTTGTTTACAGCAACTGCTTAATTTGGTACACCTCATTAGTGCATTGGCATTTTGACAATGGATTAAAATATCGAAAAAAAAATTGTATCAAATTTTGTATTTCTAACCAAATCTCGTGTACAGAATCGTTACGAATATTGGAAAAGGCTAACGGTAATTCAGTTTTATCAAAAACGCAAGTCTGTACAAGTGGTACAAAGCCCTCAATAACGGCCGACATATCGTTGAAGACATGATTCTGGACTACCTTCGACCTCTTCAACCGACGAAAATATTAATAAAGTGCTAGAAAATCCTCAGGACAATGTTAAAGAGATGACAAGAGAGCTCGACATATCTCGCGAGCCCGTTCGAATGATTTTGGATACTTTGGGTATAAAACATGTTCTTGCTCGAATCGTCCCGAGAAAGCTGAATTGTTTACCGTAAACTGCTGTCTTTGGACATACTTGATCGAGAGAGTTCCGATCCCACATTCAGGAGAACCGGTGTGGGTGTATGAGACACCGGTTCTCCGAGGAAACAATCAATGGAATGAAGCCCGTTTTCAGTCGATCGACGAGATAAAACAAACTTCGCTGAAGGAGATGGAGACCATCTCAAAAAGTGCTTATGACAAGTGTTTCGAAGATTGGAAAAAACGTTGGGATAAGTGTATTACAACTGGTGGGGACTACTTTGAAGGCGACAAAATAAGTACGGATGAATATGCGGGTAGTTTCTTGTCACAATGCATATTTTATTGTCCAATCTCCAAATAAATTGTTCACATTCGACCTCTCCATCATATAGCTGCCCCAAAAATGGACCGATAAAAATCAATATATGTATGTATGTATGTGCATATACATATAAAGTTTTTGTATACCCATTTTTGCTATAAAAAATACACCAGTGAAGGGTATGATGGCTTCGTGCAGCCGAAGTTAACTTTTTTCGTTATTTTTTTTTTTTTTTGCAATGAGTGATTTTGTAATTGGAGAGCTGGAATTATATGTATATGTACATATGTATAAATAAAATATGATGTTGCCACATAAATGTTTACATTCCATTAAACCAAATGTTACGCTGGTTGGTTGTTAAGTTTTTTTTTTTGTAATATTCGAAACACGTAATGGCGGCAATTGCAGCTATAAATCGCTCCAACACCGCTTTGCGATCAAATAGTTGATAGCTGTAATATATTTTTTTCAGATTTTATACATTCTTGTTGCAAGCGCTACAATGATTGTTTAGTTGCAAAATGATTGACAAATTGTTAATGCCAATTGAAGCATTGTAGAGCGAAAAATTCCATTGAAAAAGCAGAAATTGATTTGCGCCCAATTGAAGACACATACTATATACACCACATAGTTGGTATTTCAAAGAAGCGTTTCCTCATTGTTGGAAAGGGCAGTGGCCGCTGCAATGAACCTCGCCAGCCAGTGTATTTGCATCCAAGCGACAGCGTTACGTCGCCACTGCCTTGGCATTTTGTAATCATTCAACCTGCGCGCTGCACAACCATTCTAGGTGCCGCTACTAAGCATATGTAAATGTGTTTGTGTGTGTGTGCGTATGCGCCAGCTATTCAAGTGTGTATTTATGCATTACTATTACCTTGTATAAACATTTATTCACATGTGGACACATTGCAGTCAATTAATGTGTTTGCTAGCTTTTTAATTTGCAATTACTGAGGCGCGAGCGCACTTTTGAATACAGCGATTTTAACGTGTCGCAGTGCAACCGTCTGCTATCATCAGCAGCATACTCGTACCATCGCTACCTCTACAGCTGCACGGCCGGCTATCAACACTGTGGCTTTATTGCATTCTATGTATGTACTTTTAATTGCATTTGACTGCATTAAAATAAAAAAAGGATAATATGAAGCAAATAAAAAATAGGAAGAAAAAATAGAATTTATGCATCAATGCGTTTATTCACCTCGCCAGGCCCGAGGTTGCCGACAACTGCAACGCTTCCCTGAGGCGTACTAGCGCTACCAACAACACCGCCGGTGGCTGCCATGTTGCAGCTTGCTACTTGCAGCACTTTCACTTTTTTCTCACTTTTCTTCACTCAGACCCAGTGCTGTGGCGTTCTTTTGTGCTTTCGGCTTTGGGATGAGGAGGAAAAGCACCGCATTCTGACGCGCCGTCGGCCACATCGTTAGAATGAATGTGTAAATAAACGCTTGACATGACGTGTACAAGTGCCTATAATTATACTCTTTTGTTGCCAAAACAAACACACAAACTTGCGCGCGCATACTCACACACACACATATGCAGTGTTATGCTGCTTTGGCGTTGCCTTGCAACCTCGAAATCCTCACGGCCTTACAACCTCCATGGCCTCCAACGGCATTTCTTCCGCTACCGCAACGGCATGGCAATGAAACTCTTCTAAATTATATGCTGAGAAGATGTCTGAAGTGACTTTCATGCATACACTGCACTTCGTTGTGTAGACAGTGGTGGTCTTTAAGGAGTGCGAGTAGCGCGGTAAGCTGCGTCGCATTACTGTTGTTGTCGACGTGCAGTGAAGTGTAATGCAAAAATAAACACTCGAGGAATTCATGCAACGCAATTTGTTTTTGATCATGTAGGAGTATTTCTCTTGGCAAGTTGTTTGTCTAATAAAATGTTTTAAATAATGGGTGGGAAAAATATACCCACTTCGGTTAGATTGTGATAAGTACACAGGTAGATAATTTTACATAAGAAAATCCTATTTATTTGCAGTAGCATTTACAAGAGCACTAGGGTTGTCCAAAGAAATGAAATTTTGCGATTTTTTGTACAAATCACTGTGAATATCGAAAAAGACACATGATCTACTATATTTATGCGTTTCCTGATAATTAGTTCCTCAATCCAAATAATAAAAACAAAATTCATTCGAATTTGAATTAAAGGGTTTATAACGGGTTATCCAAGTAGAGGTATGTTTTTCCGTAACGTTTTTTCACAGATCACGCGAGAATCATTCCAAACTGTCATGTTATTTTTGTTGAGAATTTTTGCCATTTTATAATGGAAAGACTTACCTCTGAACAACGGTTTATAAATTGATCAACTTTATTACAAGAAATCATGTTCACCCATCTTGAGTTCCAGCATTCATTATTGGGCAAAACTTGACCGAATAGAAAACGTTCAGCACGTAGTGAAGAAAATATAGCAACCGTAGCTAAGAGTGTACACGCAGACCGTGAAGAGTCGATTCGGCGCCGTTCGCACCAACTCGGACTGACGTATGGAATGACTTGTGCAAGAACAAAAGCCGCTCGACCATCCCAAGCGACATCGATTCGCTCTATGGGCTAAAGTTCCAAGAAGATCCGACGATTTTGAGCCAAATTTTATTCAGCGATGAGGCCCACTTCTGGATCAAAGTATATGTAAACAAACAAAATTGCCGCGTTTGGGATGAAGAGCAACCAAAAGAGATTCAAAAATTGCCATTTCATGCAGAAAAACAACGGTTTGGTGTGGTTTAAGGGCCAGTGGAAACAATGTTCCATATTTATTCAATGATAACGTAACCATTTCGCCATGATAATCGACTATTTAATGCCTGTAATTGAAGCTCGTAATCTCGGTGACATTTGGTTTCATTAAGGGGCGCCACTTCCAACATATCGCATCAATCAATAGATTTATAGAGAGTACACTTCGGTGAGAAAACAGTTTCATGTTTTGGGTGGGCCGGTAGACCACCAAGATCATTTGACAACACACCGTTAGACAATCCCGCTTCGTTTCAGGTCTTGAAGCAAAACAAGCGCGTGTCAATCGCCAGTTACCAGTCGAAATGCGCGAACGAGTCATCGAAAACTGAACTCAGCGGATGGATCATTTGAGAGGTAGCCACGGCCAACATTTGAAAGAGATAATCTTCAAAAAATAAAAGCCAAAGAATTTTCTTTCCAATGATAATAAACATTCCCCATTACATTTGAAGTTTCTTTTTAATTAAATGGATAAAAAATTGATAAAAATAACTTACTTAAAATGGAAATGAAAAATTCAGAATGAAAATAAAACCCTACCAAATTTAAACTATCATTTACAAAATGCTTTAAATAGAGTCTTTGATTCGCCATTTCTCTCCTTGCTATCCTTCAGCGATGCTCTCTTGTCAAAAATTGTACATGTGGAAACAATAATAAAGTTAACGGGTTGAATTGATAAAAGCAAGTCTGCGGATACTTCATTAGTAAGGTAAATATGACTGATATCTTCATTGCTACCAAGTTGACGAATTCCTCTCAAAAATGTAAATTTTTTTTCTAGAGATTTTCAACACTCAATCCTTGAAATAAATTAATTTGCCCCCAAACTCGACCTTATGCCTTTTGGTGCTTAAACGCTACTCACATTAATGTTGGCATACTACATATAAAAAATTAATTAACTCGTCTGAAACGTGGTTGGATCATATTTCTCAACACATTTTCAAAATCGCACGAAATCACTTCAGGGAGAACTAAAGCGCTTGGTTTCTTTCAATTTTTTTTTGCTTTTATACCTTGGTAACCTTAAACCTTTAGAAACCTTCAAAAATTGGCTAGGAATTATTTGAAATAAAAGGATATATTTTCAGCTTGAAGCGTAATTGAAGAAAAATATTCCGATCACACAATAATCCTTTCTTACCGGTAAATAACAAATTGAAGTAGTTACTGCGCCGAAGAAATGATTTTCACATACTATAATAGTTGAAAGACTTACCTAGAAAGAAAGAGAAGTAAAATAATATGATTAGAAATGTGTAGATATAAAATAAAAAGAACAAATAACAAAACAATTGTTTACACAAAATCATATCAGATGATAAAAAGCGCAGAAGAAGAACAATACAAATTCAAAGCTGCTTCCACGTAAATAAAATGGAAGGAGATTAAATCGAGAGGTTTGAAAGACAGTAGAGGCAAGAAAAAAAGAAAAATACACAATTTTTGTGATGTTCATTTTTTTCCAGGCGATTTTCTGGTCTAGAAATAAAATAAAATCTATTTTTTTTTCAAAATTTCACTCTTCAATAATATGTCCGCATGAGGATTTTTCAAAATTTAAATTATTTATGGAAGTATAGGTATTTTGCTAACCAGGCATCCACACTGATTCGGCCGGTATTGAAACTGTAAACCCGTTTTTCTCAAAACTGTCCTTTTCAAAAAGATACCCACGATTTCTCAGATTCTAATGGACCGATTTACCTGACATTCTTACAATGTCTACTTTAGAGACTTGTCTATGACTGACCAGCCATATCTTCAAATTTCACAATTTCGTGGAAAAATGCGCCCGCGTTGGCATCCTTACAGGATCATCTTAAGTGACGAAAATAAGTAAAAATCTTAACTTAGAACTTGGACGAAGGAGAAAAAACTGAAAATCGGGTGGGATTTTTGGCAGACATTTTTACAAAAAAAATTAAAATTTTAGTGAAAATTTCGCGACATTTGTTTTTTCAAATAGTTGTTACCGAAAAAAATCCTTCGTCCAAGACTTTAAGAAAAAAGAATGTAAAATTTCATTAAGATCGGTTGAGTAGTCCTCAAGAAATCTTTCCAACCGACTTCAAAAAAGAGGTCCGAGAAAAACGCGTTTAAAGACGGCGTACTTAGCCTAGTTCTCAAGGCTGTATCTCCGAACCTAATACCCGGATCAACTTGAAAATTTAGACCAATATTTTAGAGGATGCAGAATTTAATAAGACAAAAAAACTTTTTTTTGAAACGCGTATACCCATATAACCCCTTAAATAACCATCAAATACCAGTAAAATATTTTAAAATGAAAATATTGATCGATTGCAAAGACACTTGAATATAATAAGATAAAGTACTGACACTAACAATATAATACAAGCATTGGGCGACCATATAAAATACAGGATTTATGTCACTCCACAAGCATTTATTGTTGAGGTTATGCCTCATTTTTGATTCCTAGTTAATTGCTAAGTATCAATATATAAGTATATACATACATACATATGTATGTATAATCACAAATAAGTAAATGGCAATAATACTCACAATGAGTAATCGTTTAAAAATAGAACCGTCCTAGGCATTATTCTTTTTTGCAACTTTACTCTAATACTCTAATTACTGAAATAGCGTGATGTGCACAGGCAAGAAAGACTTTTGATAGCTAAGAACTAATCACCGGAGTTGGTGATGACTGATGTTGTATGGAGTACATACATATGTATATATGTATGTATGTAGTATATCAACTACATTACATTGCACCAGCTAGTTCGAGAAGCCAAACAGGCGCAAGAAGGTAGTAAAGACACAACGGTGACGAACAAGTGAAGCCACTACGACAAGCGATCAGCTATACGACTGCATACATATGTATGTACATAGTTCAACAAATAACCTTACTGTGACTTTGTTGTAAGTGCAGTAAACTGAGAAGTTCTTCGCTTAAATACTGAGGATGAAGTAAAAAGGTTATGCATGTTGACTAAATGACTAAGCAGCTAACAGTTTTGCTACCCTCTTTGTAGTCTGCTATGAACGATATGTACATACTGATGTTTGCAAACAACAAGACTTCAGTCTCCATCGAACTATTATTATTTTTTGCACAAATAGCGTTCACCTTGGTTAATCGCTTGTTTCTAAAATGTTGTTACTTTTTATTGCTATGGGTTTTGCTACTTTTTTGCTTTCAAAGTGTATTTCAAGGCAGTGCACTCATATACTCAAATTTGCTCGCAGAAAGTCTGCCTACGAAATCTTGAACTATAAATGTGTGGTTACAGTAATATTGGTGACTTCTTTGTCACTTTTTTTAAACATGGGATATGAGGATTGTGTGTGGGTGTCGATATAAAAAAATTAAATGGACTTATTTATTCCGAGGCTGTTGTTGCCCTTTCATTGGGAGTGATTTTTACGTAACGGGTCCCAAACTCAGCGCACAACCTCGTTAGGCGAGTAGTATACAGCTTGATAGATATTTATATAGCGACCCGTCAAGACGTACACCACCTCGCAGCCGCAACTCTGGAGAACAGACGCTGCAATTAGACTTTAGCGAACTCTTAAACCGATTATCTGGGAGTAATTCCGCTGAAGCTTTCTCTCTTTTAGCCGTGACATCAGGCTCCACACAGGGCTGGCTACCGCATCTTAAACAAAGGTTACTCACATTTCCAGGGTGCGCGGTGAGGACGCAAGAGTAGGAATTGGGTATAGTCCTACAACAACCTACACCCCTTGAAATCCATTTTGGACTGAGTGGGCAATTGAAAAGTAAAGAGGAAGACCTCCACTCCGTTGGAGATATCATATGGAGAAGGACTTGGCTCCACTTGGTATCTCAAATTTAGCGCCAAATATGGAAGGAAGAAACGATTGGTTTCTCCAATTAGATAACACTACTCAACAAAGAACGAAAAATTTGTGACTAACGTGCGAAGAGGTCTGTAGATTATTTGAGGTGCCTTGATTATGAATTTGAGTTCAAAAATTTTCCTCAAGCACAGCTATTTTGCCATTTTGGTAAATTGGGTTTGACACCTACTCCCCTTGATTACAATACAAAAAATCCTACGCGTTCAGAATTTTTTACTATCATTTTCAGTTTTAGCAACCCAAAACTAGCGCAGTCGCAGAATGACTCTAAACTTTGGAAATTTTTTCAGAAGCAATACATTTTCCTGAATCACCATATAATTAGTGCATAAATCTCAGAAATAATAAAATATTTTTTATTCTCATTTTTCACAACTAAATAGAGTCGTAAAACGAGTACTAATCTCACTGGCAATTTGCAAAATATCGCAAATGAATGGAGATAATAAAAAATGCTGCAAATAAGTAAAAATTATTATGCAATTGTGCATTTTCACATTTCCAGCAGTGACCAACATCACACAAAGCGTTTGTCCATTTGTTATTGGCACGAATCGAGTTCAGTGGCCCGAGTGCCAGGGCCGCAAAGCATGTGTGTGTATTAAATTTTAGGAAAATGATGTGTAATTATTTGTATGTACTCGTATGTACATATGTAAATACTAAAAACAAACAGAGTAAAGCTGCAAGTACAAATCAAAAATAAAATCGGTGGATCGCGTGCCACATATCACATGCCACAAAAACGTCATTATAGCAGTTATACTGGTGCATATGCTGCTAGATACAAATGTGTACACACGATGCAATATTCGTGTTTTTTGTTAAGGGAATGTGGGGTCGTTATTGTTGCCGCAGCGTATGGTACAGTAGTGCACCGCTTATTAGAACTGGATCAACTTTTTTGTTAATATTTCTTTTTTAATAAAATATTAGGAATACTGGAAATACCAAAAAATCTCATAAAACCACATAAATGAATTTTTAAAACGAGTTCACCGAACAACAAAAAAGACAAATTCTCCTATAGGTACTTTTTTTTAGACATCGGTAAAACCCGAAAAATCGGCTAGAACATTTGAAAAATTTTCATTGAAATAATGGTATTAAAATTACTGCTTTACGAACGAAGTTTTTTCGCTAAAACTAAGTTTTTGAAGTATCAATGTACAAGCATATATTCCATTAGAGCGGATCGATTTACAGGAATCCAAAACACGAAAAATTCGCGTATACGGAGAATATTCTACGGATCATTCTGAACAACTATGACTCTAAAACGGTTTTCGAGCCAGCAATTTTTAAGACGTAGTTTTTTGGGATTATAAAAATGTGCGTCAGCTTTTGAGACATCCATATGAAATTTAAAAAGTAGTAATATTTTGATATTATATTAATGATTTGTTGCAATCGATCAAATCGGACAAATACACACATACATATGTATGTATATCACATATGTATCTCCCATACAACTTATTATTCAGAGTTTTTTAAACTTCGCCTTAAAAAACGCTAGTTTGAAACCGGTTAGATTAATAGTTCTTCAAAATGATATATAGAACATTTCCTGCACATGCCATTTCATAGAAAAAATAACGACGCGCCCTAATGCATATATGTATGTATGCATGTGCATATTTTAAAAATATATACATACATATTCTTATAAAAATTAAAAAAAAAAAATATTATATAAATGTTGGAGCACTCTGTATTTAAGTAGGGAATACTGTACATACATCGGTACTAAACAAATATATGTTATGCAGTTAATGGTTGGTCCGAAAAACCACTGTGATTATAAAGAAAAAAAAATTGCCGACATCAAGTTAATTTCATGTCGGAAGGAAAAATTTATGAGCTATTATTACCAAGCGTGAAGTAAGAAATTCAAAAGTGATGTGCGGCAACAAAAACCTTGAAAAGTAAGTTTTATACCGCGAGCTTTCTCGACTTAAATTACATGTGCTAAAAAGTTTTAAGCAATAAAATTTTTAGGCAGAGCAATTTCATAATTCAGGGCCTTGCAAACTTTTTGCCACATCAAAGAGGTTCTTTAATCGATTTTTTAAAAAAGTAAGATAGATTCCTGAGAATATTCAACTAAACTTTTTTCAAGAAAAACTACAGAAAATTTGAATTTAATGGGGAATGTTTATATAATCATTGGAAAAAACTTTCTTTGGTTCATTGCTTGAATCCAATTTTCGATGACTCGTTCGAACATTTCGACTGGTAATTGGCGAATGACACGCGTAATGTCTTGCTCCATGTTGTTTTGATAGTTTTTTCTGGATGAAATGACAGCTCTTAAATCTCTTTAGGTACTCGTCGTCCCAAATGCTGCAATTTAGCTTATTTACGCACCCATTGAGCCAAATCGCTGAACAAAATTCTTTTCAAGAGCTCATCGAACGAAGCGATCTCCAGGTAAATTACACTAAGTCGTTCCAGTCCGAGTTGCTCGTATGTCGCCGAATCGACTCTACACGGTCTTCGTGTACATTCTCAGCTACGGCTGCTATATTTTCTTCCCTGCGTGCTGGACGTGGTCTATCCGGTCGAATATTATCAAATAATGAATGCTGGGTCTCAAGATGGGTGATGGTGTTGCGAATAGCACATATACTCAGTAAGCCGATTATGCTGACCACAAGGTGAGCAAAAGGCACGAAGCACATTCTTTACAGAACATGATTTTTTGAAATCTAGTTGAAAGATTTCGTTGTTCAGGCGTAAGTCGTTCCACGATGAAAAGCTAAACAATACTGAATTAAAATAATGATCTGTTAAAACCAAACTATTGAAAAAAGTACCTCTACTTGGATCACCCGTTATAACTAGAAAAAAACAGTAGCAATCTATTTCTATTCTATTCCAGTTCCAATGTGTAATTTATAAAATGACAACGGATTTATTGCCAACTGTCAGGTAGCTACGAAAATGCAGTTCAGTTCAGAACAGGCACTGACAACTATCATTACTTTCAATATAATGCAACATAACATGTTGCCACTGACATATGCGCTTGCAGACAGACATACTTCTAAATATACATACGTACATAATCACCAAAGGGCGTGTCACGCACATGTAATTAAGCAACAACAATAGGAAGGCAACTGAAAATGCTTTTATCCCGTGATTCTTCCACGAAACACAAGTTGCGTTGTCCTTTCTCTACGCCGTTCAACTTGTAGTGACTTTATCATTCTCGAAAATCGGCAAAACAATTAATGTTCCTTTTTCACCATATCACATACATACTTATGTACTCGTATGTATACAGCATATAGAACACATTGGTGTAGAGCAATTGTTGTAAGTGGGATAACAAAACGAAAAAAAGCAACAATGCCAATATGATCGGCTGCGCGTTGGCATCATTATTTTATGCACCGAAGTTGTAAAATGAAAGCAATTTTTGGCATGCGCGCCTCTCGCACGCAATCACGCACGGCAAGGGCGTGTGTGCAAAGTAGCAGGGAGAAAAGACTCGCAGATTTTGCAAGTCTCCAGGGTATACATTATAAATATGTATGACTGTTGGGGATTGTTCCAGCTGAGTTTTGTTGGCCACCCGCTGTTTCAAAATTGCCAAACTATGTATGCATGGACATATGTACATATGTATGTGTGTCGCTTTTATAAATAATAGAAAGGTTTATATTGAAAAGGAAATTGGTATTTAAATTAAAATTGGAAAAACGCTCATTCTAAAATATATTAAGTGCATGCAGCAATGGGAATTGCGTGCTGAGGTTACTCATTAACTCTGGACTACACACAAATATAATGTGCTTTTGCGTCACTAAAATTGAAAGGATATGTGATAGACATTTGGAAATCAATTGTGTCCAGAGGTTAATTTTACACTTTAACTTAAACAATAACAAATGCCCCAAATGAACTTTTCTCCCGAAAAATCGGCTTGCGAGAAATGTTCAATCTGAAAAAATTTGTTTGAGAGACTATAGGTCCAAAACCATTTTCCAGCCACCAATTTTATATAAATATTATTACATCTGAAGCTATAACATTCTTCCATTTCAGGGAATTCGCGAATCTCATCCGAAAAGATCTCCGCTGGCTAGATTAGAATGAACCAAGCCAAAATTTAATACCCTGTTCTGATGTGAACCGTAATCCAAACAGCGCATTGTGTCTAGACGCAAATTCAAGGCGTTTTTCGACAATTGGTCGTTTTAGTTTGATAATATGTTGCCCGTTCACCCGGTTTTAGAAACTCCGAATACAGCGCCCCCTTCTCATCCCACATACAAAGTATTACCTTGGTGTCAAGGTTATTTGACCAGGTTTAATTTTTGCCTTTATCATTGTCAATGCAATTGTAATGGATCCATTTTTTTTTGCCAGTTACAATTCGACGCAAAAACGACTTCTGACTGACATGAAAAGTCTCTCAACGTTTCTTGACACCCAATTTCCTGGCACTTGAATGTATCCGCCGGTTTTTAAACGTTCTGAAATTTGCTGCTTAGACAACATCCAACTATTCTATGAATCCTGTTTGTGTTTGGTAACAATCTCCATCGAGTAATGCTTTCCACATATTGAAACTTTCCTGGCCGTTCTGAACGAAGTTCGTCGTCTAACAAGCGAAAATCATCACTTTTAAATCGTGTAAACTACTTTTAGCACGTTCGATCAGCTACAGAAAGTTCCTCGTATACTTTCAGCAAAATAAGCATGTTCTCAATTATGAAACGATATAATAACAATCAAGTTACGCTATCTATTGGCAAGGTATACGAGGTTTGACAATTAAGTAATGAGACTGATTTTATTGCCGCGCTTGTGGTAAACCTGTGACCTTTCTCTTTTTCCGGCATCCCTCCCCTCTCCATTGATATATGTACCATCGCTCTAGCTTGTTTAGTTCGCCTGCTGCGTCAAGTTGAGTAGACGTGTGTTTGTAGTGCTCGTCACGAAAAGTGAAAAACGAAATCAAGAACAACGCGTCGCGACTGTTTGGAACAAGTGGAAAACGATCCCAAGCTGCTTGATCGAGCTATTACAGGCGATGAGAGCTGGTTTTTCCAATACGACCCGGAAACCAAACACCACAGCTCACAATGGTTGTCTCCCCGCGCCCCCGCCCGAAAAAAGCTCGCATGAGCAAGGCGAAAGTGAAAACGATGATTATTGCCTTTTTTGATAGCCGTGGAATCGTCCACAAAGAATTCGTTCCACCAGAGAAAACTGTGAATCAAGTCTGCTATTGCCAAATACTCGAAAGATTGCGAAAACGAGTCAACAGGGTGCGCACAGACATCGCTCATAACTGGATCCTTCATCGCGACAACGTGCCGTGCCACACCGGCCTCAGCGTGTCCCAGTATTTGGCCTCTAAAGGTATCGCCGTGTTGCAACAGCTGCCTCATTCGCCCGACATGTTACCCTGTGACTTTTTTTTGTTTCCTAAAACAAAATCGGTGATCAAAGGAACCCATTTTGAGTCGATTAGGGACATCCAGGCGGCCGTGACAGGGTACTCGCAGACATCCAAGTCGAAGCGTTCCAGAAATGTTACGAAGCATCGAAAACACGCTGGAATCGCTGTATAGCTGCCCAAGGGAACTACTTTGAAGGGGATGGCAGAGTTGTAGAATAATTTTCAAATATACGGTTTTTATGGAATCAGTCTCATTACTTAATTATCATACCTCGTGGGAATAATCATAGACCAAATAGATTAATTTCGAGAAAATATAGCCTTTTGCTAGTAAATATCGACAGAGCAGCTACATATTTCACATGCCCTGTAAATTTAATAAAATTTGCAAAAAATAAAAATATTAAATTTTATTATTTAAATACTGCTGTTTAAGAGTCAGTAATATGAGTACTCATTCAACTCACTTTTGCATTTCAACAAAAGTAAAAAGTCACAACAAATGTGTTTAAGCATTATTTATCAAATGATCTTATCTACTCAGCTGTTATTTGCAAAGCTATTGAAAACTTAAGCCGCCCCACACTCTGGGACCAGCTGCCTTGAATTTTGCCAAACGCACTGCAAGCACTTGAGGAACAGAAATGACAGCAACAAACTGCTAAAATTATAGTAAAACTTGCGGTAGTGAAATATACACATGTGTGTGTATGTATAAAAATAAACAATAAAGCAAGCAGAAAAAAATAGGCAAAGGTAGAGAAGAGCAGGGAGCAAATAGGCATCCGCAGCGGCAAGCCACAAACAGCTGTGCCCACATGCCTGCAAAAATTTTTAGCGCTGTTGCCACCTCCAGACGCCGACGGTCATCAACGAAACCACCAATATTCAGCATCCGACATTTAGCATATATTTATATAAGCATTATGCATATTTATGTATGCGTTTGTGTATTTATATATACATACATACACACATATGTATGTAGGTAACAGCGATTTTGAAGGCTGCGGCAGCAAACGGGGAATTCAACTCGCTTAGAATTTGCATTGTTTGCCCACACAAGTTATGCATTTGCATTGTCATTTGTGCATGCAAACAGCCGTTCAATAACCCAAAACCAACAGTCAACCGCCAGCAGTCAGCGCAGCCGCCAATGCCCGTTAAAAAGGTGGCAAGCAAGCGTTTAGCACTTCCACGAGGCTGGAGTCAATGTCGCGCTGGCGTCTTAAGCGCAGATAAATGATGTGGTTACACACACACACACATGCATACATATGTATGTCCATACACATGCGCTTAGCAACGTGTATGTGTGTAAATAAGTTCCTCAATTTTATGCTCTTAAAAAATGTTTGCTGACTAGTCATTCACAAATTCAGTCATCCATTTTTTCGTGCATTCATGCCTGCTGCTTACAGTTAGTTTTGGATTTATTTACTTGGGTGTTACCGTGCAGCCTTTCCAAGTCTTTGACACGAGTGTATGCTAAGTAGGTACTTCCATATGTACAAATATAATATATTTTATGGATATCTTACTTTTGCAAAGCAAATAGAAGTCAGCTATAGAAATTATGGCATTAGATCGAACCATACTTCAAATTTCGGGATTTAGCGCCTCGAACAATGGGATTAAATTGCGAACATTTTCGCGCGATTATTTTTTACAACTTTCGTTGTGGTTTAAAGCAGTAACAGTGCATCGATAAACTTACTCCATCAGGACCAGTGTTTATCAATGTTATAGTGAATTCAACCGATGACATACATATATAACCGATCCCTCGACAGTCAAGTCTACGTTACCGGAACTTTGAACTGGGTAGAATTCTGCCGCTACAATAACAGTAGGACATCGCTCGCTCTGAGACAAACTTCGTAAAAGGCGTCCATAATCAGTTGTTGTTCCAGAAACTATTGTTGCTGTTCACAAACTGATAAAGCAAGATCATCATATGGCCTATCGTACGATTGAGGCAACTATAGGCAAGAGTGTGACTAACATAAATCCAATATTGCATGAACAATTAACTGAAAAAAAATTGTGCACATTGCATCCTATACAAGGCTCGTGTCAATTGGCCGAGAGAAAAAATACGATAGCGGTGCTTCGAAACACGTCTATGACATCTTGACAGATGATGAATTGTAGATTTACGCGTATGATTGCGAATGTGAACAACAGTAGACTGTATGAGTGTTTCCAGCTGCCTGCTAATAGTTTCCTTTTTTTTCTTTTTGAAAACTAGTCATGTCGCAACCATACCACTAGAACAAAGCAGAACTGTATATTCTGAGTGGTATACAACCATTTATTTCAGGATAGCAAACTCTCTGACTTATTGACTGAAAAGACTGCATTTTTGAGCACTGAAAACATTGATGTAATGAGTCATGATACCGAATGACTTCTATTTTTTCTCTGTACATAAAACATAAACTAAGAGGTCAATGTTTTTTGACACCTGAAGAGGCGGACTAGGCGTTCAGAATGAATTTAATATTTTGAAAAAAACAACAAAGCAATTTTCGATGATAAATTTTTCTCTAATCTCAATCCTGACATTATTTGACAATATAAATTCATAACAAAAATGCCACAATTTTCGAATAAATTGTTCAGATTGAATATAGCATGCTATATAATATTGCTGCTACACAAACCGACCTGACGGATCTGAATATAAGTTAACGTTTTTAGTTGGTTTTTTTAATCCAACAATTAACTTAAGTTGACTGAACGTTATGGCTCTAAAGATAAAAGCATCAACAAGTTTAGTGATAGAAGAAAAAAACTTTCGAAACAGCTGATGGTTTTTGAACCTTGAAAACTTAACATAACCTCAAGTTTAGACAAATTTATTGTTACACTAAATACATATCGCTCATTTGCTGCAAGACCGGCATAAGTCAAAAAAATCGATTCGCCAGAAAACGCGTTTAAAGTTTTCAACTTATTACAACCTTACTCGGTGACTCCAACCTTACACCTCTTCTCAAGCGGAGCATATAAGAGGTATTCATATGAATTTTTCACTCAACATGAAGTATGATATAACGAACAATTCTGCAGCATTAACTCCAAAATCACGTTTTTTGAATTATGCCGGTCTTGCAGCAAATGAGCGATATATCAAATTACATTACAAGCTTCACTGAATGCCTTTTACCACTCAAATCCTTGTGGTTGTGATAAAGTAGACCTAGCAAAAAACACCTGCAAGATTTTCAACGATTCAATATTTCCAGCAAACTCCTTGTAATTTTTTTTTTTACTTTTCGCGTCGTAAACAGAATAATACGTGTCAAAAAGAGAAAAGTATTTTTAATGATAAAGTATATAAAAAATTAAAAAAGTTTTTATTTTTAAATTACACTTTTTATTTAAGATTAAAGCGCGTTTTATAGAATTAAAAGGCAAATAAATTTATTATATGCAAAGAACATACTTTATTAAATGTGAATACAGAACATAACTTGTCGTAAAATCATCGTCCGCTTTGCTACGCCTGCGTATTAGGCCCGAATAGGGGGAAAGGCCAAATAATAAACTGCAATGCGACGCACAATTGGTCTGCCGCAACGCATATTTCAATACCACATTATCATACGTCACCATCATGGGTGCATCCGTGACGTTAACATATTGCCACACGAAGCAAACAAAGTCCAAGTATTCCATTACTAAGTGCGTTTATAGCATAAGTAATGAGTTAGAGTTAAATAAGCTGCCGCATGAACATATTATTAATATTATTGTTGTTGCCATTTTCATAAAACAATGGCATGACCATTTGTAATTTTCCATGCACACACACACGCACATTTTATACGCCAGCTAAGGCAACTTTTTAATGCATGTTAAGGTTGGTAAGGAATTGCACGCGTGCATACGCTCACGCAACTCACGTGCAATAAATATGCATTCGCTGCACAAGAACAAAAAGTGTGCGTACGTTTGGTGGCTTGCTAATGGGTGTGTTTCTTATATTTATAACCTGGTTGCACGAAGAATTTTATGCAAGTGCTTCGATTATTTTCGAATACTTTATTGCGTTCTGGAATTATGTAAAGAATTTTTATTGCGTGAAATATTTTTTTTATTTAAAATAAATTCTTGTGAATATGTTTAGTATATATTTATATATTTCTTCACTCTTTATTTTTCTTTTTTTGTAGTGTAAATTTGAGTTGCTTTGGCAGCACTCATCACTACTCGCTATTAAACTTCAATTTTTTCTCGCCTTCATTCATTATTTTTTATTGTTATCAACACAAGCGCATCGCTTCCTGATATGCGCGGCTGCCACAGACGCTTTTTACTGCATTTTTAATTCTTACATAATAATTTTCTGCAGTTTAAACGCAGGTTTATTCTGAAATCAGCATTCCTTTTGCCGCAAAACTAATTTCTAACATTTTATGATTATTTTGCAGTTAACAGCGTCGGATGTTGCTTTTTCCATTTTTTTATGTTCATTCTAACAGCAGCCCCACGATCACCACAAACACACATTATTAAGAGCAGCGGCGCGTGATTCTTATCACGTGATGAGCGTAGTTTATAATATAATTTATTGAGTGCACCGACTCGGCATTTTCTAGCGATTTGCAATTCAATGAATTTTTATTTTAGCGCGTGTTCTTCTGTCGTGCACTTGCAAAAGCACGGAATAAATGTAACATTTTTTTAATTCAAAATTGTTTAGTTTTTTGTTTGCGTGATAATTTTCATTTTATTACTAAGTTTTAAATTTTAAAATAAAAAAAAAATCTTGAAAAAGAATTTTTAATATTCTTTATTTTTAATAACCTGAGCAGGGTATATTAAGTTTTCACGAAGTCTCGCAACACTCAGAATGATACATTGGAGACCCTATAAAATATATATTTAACGAAATATCTTGTTCGAAATCAAGTTCTTACGTGGAAAACTTCGTCCGGCGCACGTCTTTTAAGTGAACATTAAATTTTTAACGTTTACTAATTTAAATTTTAAAATGAAATATAACTCGTGAAATACGCGACAAACTGTCAATCATTTCCTTTAAATACGTGCATTTATGAATTTCCAATAATTAATCAGGTGTATAAAGTCACATAAAATAAACGAAGTTGCCTTGCATAATAAATTTGAATATTTGTCTTAAAACCTAAAATTATGCATTCAACGTAGAGAGGGTAACATAAAAAATAAGGTATGAGTAGTACGAGACAGTCATTATGTATCGACAGCAGTCGATCACCAGACAACGAACATAAGCGTAAACTACCCTTAAAACTGCAGAGTGTGCACTTAATGTGGTTAATGAATTTTTTAGGTAGCAAATTATGCAGGAAGGAAGGTGAAACATGTCGATACTTTGTCATTTTGGGAAAGGTATGGCTTCAGTAGTGTCTCGTGTAATTTTTTTAGGAAACAAAAATTGGACAAATTGTTAGTTTGAAACTGAAAGCTGTTATACATATGTATGTACATATATACTAAACATATTTACGAACATACAAATGCATTTTCTATGTTCATTTGTCCGGCAAAGTGTCAATAGTAAGGTGATGGCAACTACCCTTCGATAGACTAGTAGGTAGCTAGGTAGGAAGTGGAAAAGTAAGTTTCGTTGCATGACTAACGTCTGGCAAATATGTATTTAGGTTATTAACCTCATTTCGGTCCAACACAAAACAATTATCGTGAGACTAGCTACACGGCAAAAGTTCTGGAAATTCATACAACGTTTTTTAGTAGATCAATATATGTAGCTTTAATATTTTTTAATACAAAATTTGTTTTTTACTTGAATTTAAATATGATTTTTTACACCTGAACAGAGTACATACATACATATATTAAGTTTGCCACATTGTTTGTAGCACCCAGAAGAAAACGTCGGTTACCTTAAATATATATAAAGTCATTTCCATCTGTCTGTCTGTCTACCTATTTTTCAGCCTCTCGGTTTTTGATCTGTCGGAACCGTCGATGTCGGACCGCTATAGCTGCCATACAAACTGAACGGAATCAAGTGCTTGTATGGAAAACTTTTTCATTTAACTATGTAGATATCTTCCCAAAATTTGGCATGAATTATTATCTGTTGCAATAATGGTATCTCCGAACTGATGGTCTAGATCGGATGACTATAGCATATAGTTGCGTTACAAACTGAATGATCAGAATTAAGTGTTTGCGTGGAAAGCTTTTGCATTTGACGAGATATCGTCACAAAATTTAACCTGGGTAAATATAACCAGCTTGCGCAGCTTCGGTCTGGATACTGTAGCAGGTGAAACCCCTACTTATCCAATATATGTCCTGCATGGAACTGCACTGGCCACCTCTTTGCATGCCCCACCAACCACACTCATCTAACACCCCCCTCTGGTCCGACCCCGTCGAAACATCACGTTTCTTGGGCCTTCCGTTAGATGACACCGACGACAACCTGGCTAACCCTTACCATCCCAACAGGGACTACGTACCCGTTATAACAACCACATGGGAAAAAATCATGCATTGCAGTGGGGTTCCACACTACAAAAAAAAAAACTGCTCCACGCAGAGGAGAGATTGCACTGGCTCTATACAGGGCACTGCAGGCTCAGGAAGCATATGTCCAACAATATGGCACAGTCTCTTGCGCAAACTGCCGGTTCTGCGACATGAAACAGGAAACTCCAGACTATTGTGATTGCCCAGCAATTTACAGAAGCAGGCTCAAGCTCTTTAGATCAATCTATGAGAACAGAGTTCACATTAACTCAGTCGCGCCCAGCAGGCTCCTTAATTGTTCAGGACCTGCTGGACCTTTCTGACCATATGTGATATAGGGGAAAACACAATAGACCATAATAGGTTGCGGTGCAAAGCCTCATACGCTGCCATAAACACTGAACGATCGAAATGAAGTTTTTGTAACACATCTTAACGTTTAAGTTAACCTTTTTTTCTTGTGTTTTCTAAATTTCAACGAGCTTGTGTTATCATTCTTGATTCGAGGATATACAAATTATTCCTGTAATTGGCCGTTGCAATTTTATAACAGACTGTTGAATTAAATAATTTTTATTGCCTTCGAGTTATGGTTTAGAAGTCACTACTCGTGCTGACCGGCTTATTTTTAAAACATGATCTAAAATTATAATAATTTTCACTGCTTCACTTAGATTGACCGAATAATAAACGAGTAGTTTCAATTGGTAAGTAACATTAATGTACTTCCGGCTAAACCTGTAGGAGAAAAAAGTTTAAGTAAATGTGTCGCATATCCTTTTTCAATAGGACTCCACTAGCAGGAAACCAAACGGAAACTTATGAAGACTTATAAAATCGATTATCCAAATGGCACTTCAATAAAAAAAAAATAAACAAAACGAAGCGATGAAATACAATACATTTTTACAAACATATGTACATATGTATATGCACCGAATGCACTTATGTATTATACAATTCATTATGCACTCTTGCACTTATTTACCTGTCCACATTAGGTACACATTCGAAAAGAGGAACTGCCACGCGACGCACATGCAAATCCTGTAAAGCCATTTTGGGTGAAAAATAACGAAACTTATGTTTAAGAAAGACCAAAATATAAGCGAAAGCACCACCGCCGAGTTTTATGTGTTTTTCGTTGGAAAAAATGTACAAAACTGTACGGAAATTAACAAGACGGAAAGCAGTAATGAATTAATAGGCCAGCCAACTCGGCACACCGGCAATTGCTGACGAACCGAACCATTTTAGGGAAATAACGAGAAACAACAGCCGAACAGGCGGATAAGCGAGTAGGGGCATAGCGGTGAGGGTCGTCGTGTGGTGGGAAGGTGGAAAAAATTTTAATTCGGTGCATAAACAGTGAGGCAATGATGCGTAACGGGTAGGTAAAAGTAAATATGAGCGCTTGGCATGACAGCGCAAGAGATCGACACAAGATGATGACAGCCGTCCTTGACAATGATCGCGTTTTGTTCTGTTCATGTAGACACAGACATAAAAGTACTAAGCACGATAAACGTATTTGGAAAATCAGCATATGGGATCATATTTGAAAAGCAAAGTGACTCACTTATTACACATTAAAGCAAAGTCAGTAAATTAATCTGCTTTTCCGCGCCATTAAGTACAAATGTGAAAATATATGAACATACGACTGGAAAATTCATATATTCCACATGGGAGAGTCATAATTAAATATTAAAGAAAAAAGTAAATAAATGAGACGCCAAGCATACATATGTAATCTTAATTGCAGTCTTCAAGGAGTGTTTTCACAACAAACAAAAGCAATGCCGCCACTAATCGGTTGAAGAGAGGTTGGGCAAATACACACTAAAAAGTACAAATACAAGTACAACACGGATCGCATGCAATTATCGCAAAATAAAGCCAGAGCTATAAATTTTGCATATTCACACACATACAAACATATACATATGTATGTATGTATGTATATGTAGATGTACTTGCCACAAATGGAAATTCTGCAACTACGCAAATTCGAAAAGCATGTCACTCAATCATGCGATCAATAAATCGCAATCAAAATAAAAAAAAAAAATAAATAAATAAAAAAAAATATAACAACACAAAAAAAATTGCTTAGTGAAAAGAATAAAGCAAAATATAAGAATATGCCGCACGTCTAATGTCTAATGTCACCCAATACGCACACCCACAGCAATCGCATTTGAGGTTAAGTCGTCGGCACGCTAGCTATCGTCCCCTGGTTCGATGTGGGAAAGGTCAAGAAGAGACTTTCATTGCGCCATGGCACATGCGAAACGTAATACGTAATGTTATTGCTATAGTAATAGCCTACTACCGCATTGTACGCAGTCCCCCTGCTTTGTGATTTTCTTACGTCAATGTAGGACCTTACAGTGTCAACAACGTTTTACATTGATTTTTTAAGTGCAGAAAATGGTTCCTGCACATATGCACATAAGTATGTGTGCATCTCCTATGTACAGAACTTATTGCCTTGACTGAAATAATTGACAAACAGTAATAGATATTAGTGACGCCAATTTGCAAAGAAAAAAAATTAATAAACTTTAAAACAGACACGTTCACATATTTACATATGTGCAACATCAAGGATAGCGCTTGCCTGAAAATGAATATGAAAAAATGCTTTAAAATAAAATACGAAGAGACAAGAATAACTTGGTTTTATATGCCGCAGTCAGAAGCTGTCACAGAACTACATAAGTATACTCAATAATAACCGTGAAAAAATATAAGTAAACCATCATTCAATGGTGGAAAGGCTTCAATTTCGAAATAAAATTTAATATGTACAAAAGTACGTAAATAAATACACAACGGGTGTTTTTTGAACATGTGGTTTTCAATGATAACATACTTTTTTGGATTTAGCCCTTTTGACAGCTGTCACTTGAGTTTAATTTGCCATTTCAGAATGAACTTCAGAGCAACGATTGCAAAATGTGCTAATTTATTACCAAAATAATGGTTCAGTTCAATATTTGACGTCAAATATTCAGTCCAGCAGAGTCAATATTTCAAGCTACCATGAATCGGATAATGCACATCCTTAGAGACGCAGTGCGCATCGAATACGCAATTTCTGATGTGAAGCCGAGTATCGAAGAAGACCCGAATAAGTCCTATCACCATAACATGCAACAATTGAAACTCCCCATATGACTTTATGAAAGATTTTACGAGCGATCTACATATGTAAGTAGGTTCGCAGACTTACAAGATCCAACTTGTGCAAGAATTTAAACCGAATGACCATGAAGGGTGCCGCACGTTTTTGTTGTTGTGACGGTTATCTATTTCCCGTTAAGGTTTTCAGGTTCAATTAAATAGTCATTGAGGTCATCCAACGGCAGGTACAGGAAACGTGATATTTCGACGGGGTCAGAATGATACACAGATGTGTAAGGTTAGCTGGGCATGCAAAGAGGTGGTTAGAATTTTGGGGGGACTCGTTGCATTCAAAATTGTCTCATTTGAAGTGATTTTAATCCCCAAAGCATAGTTGTGATGCCGTTACATACTTAAAAAATCACTGATAAAGACTAAAGCATAGTTGTGATGCCGTTACATACTTAAAAAATCACTGATAAAGACTCGGCGTTTCCTCTGACATACGGTCCCGATTGGTGCCGAAATTTGGGTCTCTCGACTAGAATTTATTCGAGCGGTCATCTGTACGAAATAATTTTTAAAACGTAATGACAATTTTTATATTTAATATAAAGCTATATTCTCGGCCTTCTTGAAAACATTATGACTAAAAAACCCCTTTATAAATATGTATGTACATATGTACATACATACATATATGAAAATTTATTTGAAACATGTTCTACAGGATTATATAGTAATACTAGCGTTATAAATTCGAAGTAAAAAAATGGTCTTCATAAATAAAATTATCACCTGATTCATCAGTTAAACATTTACAATAAAAGTTTTATCATCTGCTATTAAGTGGATGAATCAGTTCCACAACTTGAAATTGAACTTCCATCAGATAGGCATAATTCAAAAGGAATGTGCGAGAAATTAGTACAAATACATAAGTATGTATTTATGTATGTATGTACTTATGTATATATTTTTGAGCCAACCAAGTGGCGCTATAAATTGCCTTGGGCTGGGTGGCACTGTGTAATTCACTATTTTTTTAAGCGTATTTCTCTTTGTTTTTTAACCAAAATGAGTATAATTCAGTGGAAGTGATGAGTTAGCACACGCGATGATAAAAATAAAAACAATTAAAAAATAAAGAATAAAATAAATAAATAATATAAAAGTAGGACAAATTTCTGTAGCTAGAGAAAGCAATTAAAGCAAACTAAAACGCGATGAAAGTTAACAATTACATATGTATGTATGTATAATTAATTCATTTAGTACTTGTATTAAGTGTTTGTACAATAATAATTTCGAACATACTTAGCGATTTAGAGACCTCTTTATTTTCTAATGTGTTTACAGTATTCGACAAAACATATTGCAGTCACACATCTTATATACATTATCATTTCCTATTCTCTCAATTATAATTTGAAAAAAACACTCCAATTTGAAAAATAGTTATTAATTTTATGAAAGCATACAAAATCTTAGAAATTATTTGACTCCATGTCATTTTATACGAAAAAAAGTAAACATACGTTTCTGTGCGACAAAAATTTTGAATATTGACTGCAATTCAATATTTTATTGCACAATCGTTATTTCAAATTGCTTCACTGCAACTATTTGGGTTAGAAGCTATAAGATTGTTTCCGTCGAATGATTAACGAGTCTTGTTTTGCAGCTCGAACAATTTGTTTTTGTCTACATTCACAACTTTTCTGTCTATCCTTCTATTTATTATTGCCTAGAGATTCTCAAGGATTTCCGTGTATATGAATGGTTCCTTAATGCCATTGATTCGATTAAGAGACCGAACAACAAACCCGGGAAAACATCCGCTTCTCGGAGATCTATTTTCCTTATTTTTTACAATAATGAAGGTAATTTGGAGTATACGAGATGTTTTTAGCGTTCATAGCCATAAGTCCAATATGTTTTGACCGATACTGTATGTACGGAACTTTAAAACACCAAATAGAGTCGATTTACATTACGTCTTTCGCGGAAGTGATATAACGGAGCTCGTTAAGTGTTTCGAACATGAAAAAGTATAAAAATTAATGAACCTTGACAACTTTTATCCTATATGAAACAAAATTAAAAAAATCAGTAATGGAATATAAAAACTGAAGATCAAGAACTTAAATATTCTTACAGCCAAATCCTTTTTTATATTTCTTTTGTTTCACTTTTTTCTATCTAAATCAACAAATCAAAACGATGGACAAAACTTCATTTACTATCTATTCATATGTAAGTATGTATGTATGTATGTATATTTATATATTATGTACACATATAAATATGTATGATTTGTATGTTCATATGTTCGCATAAAACGCAAGCTTTTACCGGCACATGTGAAGTATTCATGACTCACAAAATTGTGCTTTAAAGTCCATGGAATAAAGACCTCCTCCACGAGGTGACAAGCACCATTATCGGCAACAACAAACAAAACTTATTGCTAGCAATCCACGATAGAGTATGGAAGTAATAAAACTAAGTACCTTTTTCTCAGCAGCGGGCAAGTAGGCAAGCAAAAAATACGGAAAAGTGACAGGGAGAAACCCCACATGTCGAGTACATATGTACATCTTTACGACAACAACAAAAACACCACAACAAATTTGAGATGAATAAAAGATTGGCTACCAATTTTGATAATATTTGTATGGCAAGCTTCAGTTGCTGAGTGAGGCCGATATTACGTGCTATATATGTATGTATGTATAAATTATATTTGTATGTACTTACATACATATGTACATTTATATATAAAAGTATGTGTATATCAAAGCGAAGTATTGAGAGTTATAAAAATTGCGCTATATGACACCCACTGCTTGCCCATATGCAAAAGCTCCAACGAACGTTATTTTGAATTGGTGTGAAAATTGGCGACGGACGAGCAGTATAAAAAAAAACAGAGAGCAACAGCCGCGAAAAAAGTAGCCGGTGATCAGCATGTACATATATGTACATGTGTATGTACACGTACGTCTGTATTCAATACGCGAAAGTTTTAGGAAGTCAAAGTAATAACAAGCCAGCACAAATTGTGACGGCGATAAGACTTGTATTTTTCGAAAAAAGATAAGCATTCATTTGTATGCATACTTACAAACATGAGCTTAAGTTTGTCATATAATAAATTTATTTTTTAAGTTTTCAAAAAGTTCTAACGGTCAATTCAGCGCTACATAGAATTCAAAAAATAAAATCAGCAGTTTGTTTATCGAAAAAAGTGTGCGTGTTGGTCCATGAAATCATGAAGTAGTCAGGTAACACATGTCTTACAATAACAATAGAAAAGTAATAATAACAATAATATCAGCTGCTCGTCAATCCACTTATCGCTTCTCACGTTATTCACGCAAGAGGCGAAAAGGAAAACAATTGGTAATTGGACCGCAGCAGAACGCTCTATATTCTTCGAATTTAGCGATAAGAGAAACAAACTGCATGGTATACATACATACATACATACATACATACATATAGAATATTTGAAAAAATATTGTAATACATATTATTATGGGCGGGTAGAATGACGTGATTAACCACATTAAACTACCATGCTAATAAAATTCAGAATTAAAATTATTTTATCGACTTCCTAAAACTTTAAGGGAGAAATAATACAGGATTTGTAACTATTACAAATTAATTTAAGAAATATATATAGTGCAATTTTATTAATTGTGCAATGTATAGGAAGTATAGAAACCAAAATTGGCCAAAAAAAAACGTTGTAGTTTTATATTGATAAACAAAATGCCAAAGGTTGTCCAAATTATACATACTATATATAGTATGTATAGTATATCGCTCTTAGATAGATTTTTCATACATTGTATTAAGTTATGTACATATTATAAGTTTAATATATTTAAAATTAAAATTACTCTATCGTTACAAGTTGAATTTTGAATTTAGCTATGTTTTCTATAAAACTATACGGATATATGTGTATATGTACGTATATATAGTAAATTAACTGAAACTGTAAGTTGTACGGCAAATGGTACATACATAGGTCTAATTTTAATAGAGATATTTTTACATAAGTACAAAAACGTAGATTTATCTTCAAATAATGTCCATCAGGGAATGCTTTATCCTTGTATCTTTAGCTCTACACTCTCATTTATTGCCATTCCTTTTTGTTGTACAATTTCGAAGGGTATTTATGGCAAATATACCAGAAGTAAGCTGCGCAGCCGTAGACATCTTTTATTTATCATGTTTCTCTTTTCTACGCGCGCATGTGTTAGCGAATGCAACATAAAAGGACACAGAAACCATGACTTGAAAATATATCAAGTGCATCTATGAGGATTATGAATACCAAATATTATTTGAACTATAAAATTTTCACAAAAACACAGCTAAATTTCTGCACTTAAATATACATGTACACATTGATGTATGCACTTACTTGCTAGTGGGCTTGTTGTTATCGGTGATGCCGGCGAAGTTGGTGTTGCTGATCATTTTGATTGGTTTTGTGTTAGATTCGACAGAAATTAAAATTTTAAAGTTTATAAAAATGTATACACCGTTCGTAAAAACGCACGCACGTTAACACTTGCCAAATTTAATTTTATAGTTTACCGTTTGGATATTTAAGCACTTTTTAGGTTATAGCACTAAATAAAATTTCCTTGATGAAAATTCGCACACTACACAAATTTCTTTCGAATGTAGCGGTACTAAAAAATTAAATGTTACCAAACAAGGAATATAAACCGGATAAAAGCGAAATAACAAACGAATGATCTCTATTTATAATGACCGGATGGTACAAAAGACGCAAAGTGAATGAAATCAAATAACCGGCGAAATGACTAGGGAAGCACGATTATCAAATCAAAATGTATCGATTATATGTCATCGCCAGGCGATTATTAGTTTGGTGGAGTTTTTTATGACTGCGTTGAGAGATTTTATACAAATTTTGGTTATGCAACCCTGCAGAAATCTATTACAACGCAGAAATAAAATCCACATTGGTACAGTCGACGAATGAGGACCACTGGCACGTTCCACAAATACGCCACACAGATTCGTTAAACATCTCAACAAATAGGAAAAGTTTGGAGATTTTCCCTAATTTATTTCCAGAATATATATATAGAAAAATATTCATCATTGTATATTTACTGAAGTGCGAAAGTAGCAAGCGTTGCTGTAAAGCATAAAATCATAGGACAAGTAAATAATCAAGTTTTATTAAATGTGGTTCCAGAAAGTTAAGAAACTATCATTTACAAAATGTTGAATCCCGTTTCAACTGAAGCATTACTCTACTCGGCTACATATGTCGATAATTATATAGATTCGGTCGAAAATCTTCCAGATGATGTGCAACGGCATTTGTCCCGTATACGTGATATAGATGTACAATACAGAAGTTAGTATTCCAATTTGTGAAAGATTGATGATCAACTCGACATAACCTTTTGTGGACAATTGCCTATCAAATTCAATTGCGAAATATCTTACATACGTATTAATTTTATATTTCCAGGCCTGCTACGTGACGTTGATCATTATTACGATTTGTGGCGTTCATTACAGAATAATAACGGCAGTGAAGGGAATTGTACTAGACGTGCCAGAGCTATTGCACGCATGCAACAGAGCCTTATACAAGCACAAGAATTGGGTGATGAAAAAATGCAAATAGTAAATTTATTGCAGGAGTTGATAGATCATAAGACACGCCAACTAGACACTGATCAGAAGAATCTCGATATTAAAGAGGAAATGCAACAGCAACAGAGTCGAATTGATCAATTGCAACAAGCTGACGATATTGTAGGTCCAACACCAGCGAAACAAGCGCGAGCTTCAAGTCCAACACGTGATAGCAACACATTTTGTGCAAATGGTAATTGCTTCCCATAAAAAGATAAAAATTAAAAGAGGAAAATTCACCAATATTTGTTTCAGGTGGTTCATCTAGCGGAGCGGGTGGAGGTGGCTCTACACCGAATTCTGAACGATCTAGCCATGCAAGCAATGGTACCAGTGGTAGTGGAACTGTCAATGGCGCCAGCAATACTGGTACGGGATCAATGGCAGGCCTAGAAAGTCAACGTTCGGCTAGCAAACGTTCTCGAAGGCGTAATGAGAGTGCGATTATGAATAGTAATGTGGAATTTGGTGGAAATGAATCTAATTCTGCTAACGAAGGTGGTGGAAGTAACGGAGGAGGTGCGAATGAACGGCAAACCGGACAGAAAACATCTGTTGGTGCAGCGCAGAAAAAACATAACTCCCAGCATCAAAATGCCAGTGGCAGTGGTGGAGCTGGTGGTGGAAATACATCTGGAGCTGGAGCGGGTAGTGGCAACAATTCCGGCAAGAAGAAGAAGAGAAAGACACGAGGTGGTCAATCATCAGCGCAGGCAAGCGTTCGAGAAGAGACACCACCTCCGGATCCAATTGATCCAGATGAACCGACATATTGTGTATGCAATCAGGTATGTGAAAGAATACATTTAGATAGAAATAATTTTAATAAATTTATAATTCAGATATCTTTTGGCGAAATGATACTCTGCGATAATGACCTGTGCCCCATCGAGTGGTTCCACTTTTCGTGCGTTTCACTGGTACTGAAACCAAAAGGTAAGTGGTTCTGCCCGAATTGTCGAGGGGATCGTCCAAATGTGATGAAACCAAAAGCTCAATTCCTTAAAGAGCTAGAACGTTATAACAAAGAAAAGGAGGAAAAAACCTAAATAGGACACAGCGGAAAACAGTACAGGAAGTTAGAGAGAGAGCTGAAAAAAATATAAATCCACACTACCGCATAGTGACAACGAAGGATGTTTTCTTTTCAGTTACCATATAAACTTCAGTGCAGGCGTTGTATTCCATTATTAAACGCCAAGTGAAAAGCAATATGCCTTTATAGTTATATATATATATATTTTTTTTTTTTTTTTCATTTTGAATTTTTTATTTGAAGTTTATAAATATCAATGTATATTAAATGTACTTTCAAAAACGGAAAGTTTAAAGTGACGCCTGCACATAGTGAATTGAGTACATTTTCTTTTGTATGTTCGCAAAGTATGGTTGCGGCTCTCCTGCTTTAATATTTCCTATTGAGTTTCCTGTTTTGCTTATAATGTACATTGTATTAGAGTAAATTAAAAACCTAGTACGTAAAAGAAGTAAATATTTTATACATAGAAAATGTAAATTTACATAAAAATGTTAAGTATCGGGGAAGATCTTGTAGATTTAACATTCGCTTCGATAATTGGATTTTATTAACTTATTTTAATTTAAATCGTCTGTAACTGTAAAATATTTAAGTCACGTCAGATACTGGCAAAAAATATGTTCTTTACTGAAGCTACTTAAAAACATGAAAATGTATTTTAATTTGTATTTTATTTTTTGTTTAATATAAATTTATAAAACATTGACGTTGATTTTGTTTCAAATAAATCTGAAGTTTCATAAATATAGAGAAAACATATATGTATTATTTTTGAAGGAGTAATTGTGTGGATAAACCATGTTGTGTTAGTTTCTAATATTTATGGTTTTTTGTAACGGAGTTGCCAGCTCTATTTCGAAATATTAATTTTTGCTAAAAGCTCTGCCACATTTATTATTATTGTTTGCGCTTATTGATCTTTAAGTAAAAGTATTTAATTTTTACCATGCACACTCTTTTGTCTCTCAAGATAATTATAAATCTGTTGCTATTTTCTGTTAAATATTTTTGAGAAGAAGACACATCTTAAACAGAAAGGATGTAAGTCTTTTAGCCCTAACAGACGAGCAAAATTAATGCGCCTTAAGCAACGCTGATGCGCATTGAAATTTTATGGTGACAGACGGCAGACTTATGCATTTAGGCAGCTGATAGTGAAATTTGTTTATTTAGTAAACAAAAAATAAAATAAAAAAGTGAAATAAAAATGAATAAGACAAATTATTAAAAGAAATTTTGGTAATTTTGGAAACTCAATATAAATTTTACGAACAAATTAAAGATAATAGAGTGAAATTAAAAGCAATAATTGATTGTAATGTGGAAAAAGTGTGCAAAAAAGCGAAGAATATTGGAAAAATGGATAGCAACAGTGCGACATCTGTCAAAAAATAGCAAAAATCGGCCATTTTTGAGCAGTGTTGCCTACTCTAATTTATTAAATTCAACCAAATGTACTTCTTGTGCATTACAAACTTGCATTAACATGGGTCAGATGCGCAAATAAATGTAAATTAAGCCCGCTAATGCATATTAGCGCTGTCGTCTGTCAGGGCTATTTGTCTAATTTACGGATCCAATTGAAAACAATACCATAATTACTTTGGGGATAAGTGCTATTTTAGTTTTAAGTGAAAAGTGGATTCTAAAATATTGCAACCGTGCCTTTGATACTGCCATATTATACCGAAATGGCTGCGGTAGTATTAAAGTTATCTTGAAAATTTTAAAAGCTATGTTTCTGCTATCTTTATATCTTCTTTATAGTTTAGATAATAATACATTCAAAGAAAAATTAATTATTGTGTGAGGCATTGGCAACTTTCAATTACATAACGGTTTGAAAAAGACACGAAGTCTGAAGTTTAGCTACTTAAAGATTATTTTGTTAAAATAAACACATCGCTAATTTTTAGCAGAATCATCCCTGTCACTTTCAAAGAGGATGGTTCTTATAAAGTAACAACGGAGAACATAAAATAATAGCAGAGAACGTTTATCATAGACAGAGAACGTTTAAGGTTTGATTTAACGTTCTCTGCACACGTTCTCTGGCAACAAAAACACAGAAAACAACAAACCGAAGACGCAGAAAGGCCTAACTATAATGTGCATATGCAGCCGTATGTTATAGCCCTGACAGACGACAGCGCTAAGTTACATTAGCGGGCTTAATTTAAATTAACTTGCGCATTTGACCCATGTTAATGCAAGTGTGTAATGCACAAAAATTTCCTGCATTTAGCTGAATTAACCAAATTTGAGTAGGCAAAACTGCTCATAAATGGCCGATTTTTGCTATTTTTTGACAGATGCCGCTTGAAATCTGCCGTGTTTGTGTTTACCGCATCAGATGTAAAAAGTTTTTATATTGCTAATTAAATTATGTGCGGGTATATTAACCAAAACAAATTTTAATATTTTTAGATGGCGGAAAATAAACAACCCACAGTTTACTATCCATTTTTCCAATATTCTTAATTTTTTCGCACACTTTTTCTGTATTACAATCAATTATTGTTTTTTAATTTCACTCTATTATGAGTTGTGTTCAAAAAGTATCGCGAATTTTGTGTTTTTTCAAAAATTATTTATTTATTCATGAATATCTATTTTGTCCCCTTCAAAGTAATCACCATGAGATATTATACACTTGTGCCAACGGTTTTTCCAATCTTCGAAGCACTTCAAAAAATCATTTTTTTATCTTCTTCAGCTCCTCCTTCGATGCCGTCTTTATTTCGTCAAGAGAAGCGTAACGTCGTCCTTTCATGGGCCTCTTCAGTTTAGGGAACAAGAAAAAGTCACAGGGGGCCAGATCTGGGGAATACGGTGGCTGCGGCATCATTAGTGTGTTGTTTTTGGCCAAAAAGTCGCGCACAAGCAACGATGTGTGAGCAGGGGCGTTATCGTGGTGCATTCTTCCAATTTTTGTTCTTCCACAAATCTGGGCGTTTCTGGCGGATTGCTACGCGCAAATTGCGCATAACTTGCAGGTAATATTCCTTATTGACCGTTCTTCCCTGTGGCAAGAATTCAGTTACGATTCGCGATACTTTTTGAACACACCTCGTATCTTTTAACGTAGTTAAGGGGTTAGGTGAGTTTGAAAATTAAAAAAAAAATCGATATTTTTTTGTTATGATATGTTTAGAATATTCTCCAAAAATTTCAAATCGATCCGAGTAAAATTCTAGGAGATATATCCTTCGGATGTTCCGCCCATTAGGCCACGTCAGCGAGCGTCAAAACTTTACACGTATTTATCTCAGAACTCTATTTTTTTAGTCAGTGGACACGATAAGTTATAAACCGATTTGGCTCAAATTTTGCACACATCTTTGGAATAACATTATCTACTTAATGAACGATCATTTTTTTTTTATTTTTATAATAAATAATTTTTTGTGATCCAGAATATGGCGAAAATTTAACCAAAAAATGTGTTATTTTTTCTAAGTCTGTCAAAAATTCAAATTTCAATATTATTTTTTTTCCTTCGTTCAATAAAGAGATTTATGCATGTACTAACGAAATATTTTTGGTTTTTTGATTTTAGATTATCCAATTATGAGTAATGACGTCCACGGCAAGATCACTTTTTTGAGGTGTCAACCGCTGAATTTTCAGAATTTTTACATGAAAATTTCACAAATAGTCTTTAAATATGTACTTTCGATATGCTGAATTGTTTGAATGAAATATATGATTGTATATATTAAAAGAAAAATTATGAAAATACGCTTATTTTTAGTCTCTGAAACCCACCTAACCCCTTAATAATAAACCGATTTTTTCGTAAAATTTATATTGATTTTCCAAAAATACCAAAATTTCTATTAATAATTTATTCTCTTCATTTTTATTTCACTTTTTTTTAAATAAATAAACAAATTTCACTATCAGCTGTCTAAATGCACAAATCTGCCGTCTGTCACCATAAAATTTCAATGCGCATTAGCGTTGCTTAGAGGCGCATTAGTTTTGCTCGTCTGTCAAGGCTATAATGAAACTTGTTGATGCCTGCATAACACAAGTAACGGCGCGCCACTCGGTGCATTTGCCTGCATTGTCATTACCTACAGTGACGCAGAGAGTCATTCTCCAATTCTCATATACATTGCCTTTGAAATCGGATGATAACCCCGCTCACTTTCTATATATGTAACTGTAATAACTAAATGCATATGTACATATGTCAGAGACGTTAAAATTTACCTCCGAGATAGTATGTAATGGGCGTGACATCGCCCACTTTTTGGTGAAATCACATACAAAGTACGAAGTACCGATTTCGACTAAATTTAATACGTGACATTCTTCTCATATTCCCATGTCACAGTGCGAAATTGCGTAAAATCGGAATACAACCACGCCTACTACCCATATAACACAATTTTAAATTCCATTTAATTCTTTCACTTTGCAGTGCAGGAATCAGGAAGAAATTGGTACAACGGGATTTGCACATACATCCAACCAAAACCCCTAGGTACCGAATGTGTGGTCCCCAGTATCTAAAATGAAAATGAAGTTAATAAATAAAATTGGGTCGATACTACTACAACTCTCATATACTACTTACTATACAAGTATAAATATTTTTGTTTTTCTAACAAACCTTAAGCCTTAGTTCTTTGAACCTGGAGAGGTTCTACCCCCCTAGAAGCGGCTTGGTGGTGCATACCTGCTGCAGGTGCTGTTCTTTCTCCGTTTTCTCTTCTGTGTGGAGCAGCTCCTTAAGAGTGTGAGATGCCACCGCGATGCATGGTTCTGGTCCCATCATCTTGGGCGCTGCCGCAGAGCGGGCTAGTTCGTCGGCCCTCTCATTTCCTAGTGTATGAGTTGTGTTATATATGCACTTATATATAAATTTCCTTGAATTCTGATCCTCTGGTTAAAGTTTTTCATCTTAAGGGACCTCCGTGGCTTTGATTCCTGCAAGTTGCAAGAGTATAAAAATGTAAACAAAAACCACTGTACCCTTTCAATAGCTGTGCGATTTTATCTTGTATTTTTGAAGAAAAAAATGTTCAAATGATGAATATTATACACATGCTTATGTTTTAAAACATATTTTTATTATTTATGAATTGTTGTGATATTTAACATAAAACGATAGAAAGTAGCCTATGCCCGCCCAGAGGTTCCCAGCTACCTCATCACCAATTTTCAGCCAAATCGGTTCAGCCGTTCTTGAGTTAAAAATATAGACATAAATTGCGAAATCGAGCGGGACTAAAGGAATACCCGTGCAAATTTTACCGTCTTTTCGTGCTGTGGTTCTGGCGTAATGCGCGGACATACAAAAAACGCATTTCATTTTTATATACATATGTATGTATAAGAAGATTATAAATGTACATATGTACATACATATGTATTTGTACGCTGTATAATTCTCTAAGTAAGTTTCTAAATTAATCAATTCAGTACATTTTAATTAGTACAATTAAGTATAATTCAGATGCAGCATGCTATAATCGGTGCCTGAATGTAGCAAAACTCGCTCCGGCGTCATAGGCGCAGTTAAGGGAATCCACTTTTTCGCTAAACCAGCATCAGAACGTGAAGATTGTAAGGCTTCCTGCAAAGCAAAGCCTACAGCTATTCCCAAACAAATTGCTGGTTCGCCAGTTGCTGAAATTAGAAATATTATTCAAAAAACCATATATGATTAGGTACATATTAACAAATAATACCTTTAGACCGCATAAATCCAGCTACATTTGGACTGCCGCTTAACATCTCAATGCGAAAATCTATCGGTATGTCTTTAGCTCCGGGCGGTTTATAATTCCATGTTCGGTTCGTCTTCAGTTCCCCAGTATTTTCATCGACAACTATTTCTTCAGACGTCCAATAGCCGAGACCCATCATAAATGCTCCTTCAATTTGTCCAATATCTACATTTGGATTCAGACTCTCGCCTGCATCTTCCAAGATATCCACGCGAGGAAGATGATAATTTCCGGTAAGTATGTCGACTTCCACTTCAACAAGGGCTAAAGCACAAACAGTATACGGGTCCATGTCGTTGGGCTTACAATCTTCGCTTACAATTAAACTAATGTGTTGATTGTAAGCAGTTTGTATTATTTGTAACCATGAAGGGTTTTTAAGTGATTGCCGTACATTTTTCAGACGTTCGTTAATTATATTACAACATTTACGCACCGCCTAAAATATATATAAATTCAATGAAAGAAATATGCAATAATCGGAAAATATATACGTAGCAGAGTGTTTCGCTGCCAATGGATCCTCCAGTCACCATGCTATTAGCACCATTAACAGTGTTGCTCCCTTCAAATCGAATCATATCCACTGGTATGCCTAACTCAAGAGACGCTAATTGTGCTATTTTCGTGTTCATGCCTTGACCCATTTCGATACCACCATGTGAAATGATGACAGTGCCATCACGATGATAAATAGCTAAGGTGGCCGGAAATTGTCCAAAATATCCAATATGGTACTCCATGATGGCGATCCCTAGACCTTTCTTTCGCCAGCGATTATTTTCATTAAAGGTTTTAACTTTCTGCTTTCGCATTTTGTAATCAGTCGATTGTATAAAGTATACCAACATTTGTTCCATTTTATGACCTGGAATTAAGTTGGCTTTTCGTACGTCGATTGGGTCTAGTCCTGTTTCAAAAGAAATATGTTCGATAATGTTCTCAATCATGGCAATTCCCTCCACTGAACCAGGCCCTCGGCACGGTGTGTTACTGGGTGAATCGGTTAAAACCATATAGCCATCCAATTTGTAATTGTCAGTAAATTCATAGCAATTTTTAGATACTAAAACAGTGTGACCCATTGGTGATTCATTGGATTGATATCCTGCGTCCTCATAAAACTCACTACGCAAAGCAACTATTTTTCCTGTTTGCTTAACGTAAAATTCGTACCGGCAATGAAAAGCCCACCGCTTTCCTAGAACATTCATCATCGATTCTATAGATTGAACAAAACGCACCGGGCGGTTAAGCTTGAGGGCAGCTAAAGATGCAGCACAAGCAGCAAAGGAATTTCGAGTTCCTTTACCACCAAATCCGCCACCCAAACGACGTACTTTCACTTGGACTTCGTTATTTTTCATATCAAGTAATTCTGTTAATACACCTTGTAGAAGGTCCATCCACTGAGTAGTTGCATATACCTCCAATCCACCTTCGAATGGTATAGCTGCAGCGGTATGCGGTTCCAAGAAAAAATGATATTGCAGACCCAAATCCAATTTTCCTAAACCACATACATCATAACTATCTTCAATCTTTAGATTTTCTATGAGTGACTTAACCGTATGATTGATTCTATCTGAGCGACTGCTCTTGAGAACATCATGTAAAGTAGGAAAAACTTCACTTCCTTCGCCGTCATAAGTAATCTTTACCAATTCGGCAGCCATATTAGCAGTAGCATTTGACTCCGCTACTATTACCCCAATAGGCTGATTGTAAAATTTAATTGCACCGCTAACAAATAGTTCTTCGTTTTCCAAGAAAAACATGGGTTCATTGCCGCTAATTGTATTTTTTCCTGGGATATCTTTGGATGTTAAGAATGCAACGACACCTGGTAATTTAAATGCGGCAGAAGTGTCAATATTTGCTACTGTAGCCCCCACAAGTTTCGCAGTAACAAAAGCAGCCCACAGTTGGTTTACTGCTACGGGAATGTCATTTGCATAAGTTGCTTCCCCTGCTGTTTGCTTTAAACCTTCGAATTTCTCAATGGGTTGGTGCACAGGATGATCTTCTGGTATACTCTCATACACTTGTTTGCCCGAGGATAGTGGACGCTTGAGGATTTCTGCACCGCTTAGTAATCTCTGTGGAATTAAGCTTTCTGGAGTATTTTTCAATATGGTTTTATAAAGAAGACCACAGGCAAGTTTCTGTCTATATTCAGCCGAACCATTAGATGGGTCTGGATCAGCAATGAAAGTACTATTGGCTATTGAGAAAACCTTTGCTATAACTTGTGAATCGTATAGCTGCTTTCCTTTCATAAATTCTTCGATTGCCGTCGCATGAATAAAGCCAGGACTTATACCTCCGAAACAAATACGAGCATTTTGTATTTTAAGGCTTGGTCTTTCAACATTTATTAGAAATGCAGCGTTGACGTAGGCATGTGCATTTTGTGCTCTTATCATAATCTATCACATATGAGATTATAAAAAAATGTAATATTATAGCGTAATGGGAAATATTTACCTTGTAAGAATCAAAAATATATTGCTCACGTATGTAAGGTCGGAGAATAATTGCTCTAATAATTTTACCGCTCATGTCAGTTTTCAGGAACTCTGTCATTGTTACTGTTTTTTCTTTTACTAGACTTTCTTGAAGTACCACTTGAGCGTTTAGTGCTTCAAAAACGATGTACACATCGGAGGGAAAATCATTATGATTGTGCTTCATGATAAGATTACCTGCCAAAGTACCCATCTGAAAAATAAGTTACATATGTAGCTACAATTGAATATTAAAGCAAAAAAGAAGTTTGAATAGCAGCTTCATCTTTAGAGGTTCAATGTGAACAATTGGGAGATTACTTAAGACAATAATCTATGTCGGATTTCGATAAGATAATTTATCAAAGTTCTCATACAAGAATTTGATTTTCATCGAACAGTTTGTGTGACGGCTATATCTTATAGTGATCAGATATCGTCGGTTCCGACAAATGCGTAGCTTTTAAAGGATAAAAGGGCGTATGCAAAATTTCAGATAAATATCTCAAAAACTGAGGGAATAGTTCGCGTATATATCGACGGACGAACAGACAGATGGACGTAACTAAATCGACAAAGCCCGTAAGGCTGATCATTTATATACATACATACATACTTTATAGTTGCACTTCCTGCAAACTTAATCTGTCATATTCACGGTAATAATTAGAGTCCTACATAGATTTATTGTTAAAATTATGTACTTACATTTCGGACTGGTAGATTTGCAATCAAATCGAAATGATTCCAAAGTTGTTGACAGTATTCAAATCCTTTCATTTTAGCTGCCTCTTCAAATATTGCCATTGTATCTGTTAAACTTAAGTTAGCGCCTAAAGTTAGGGCCTTTGGAGTAATACTGTGTTGTCTCAGTTCAGACACACAATTAACATCTATAAACGTTTTAATAAACGGATCGCGCCGAAAAACACCAGTAGCAGTGTTACCAGCAACCAAAAAATATTTCTTAATTTTTAATTGTTCGATAGTTGAGAATAATTCACCAATTGACTTGGGCCAAGACCAATCACTACCGTCCTTATAATTTATACGCGGTCGTTTTGAGAGGATAGTACAAGAGCTTTTGCATAAATTTGAAGTTTTAGTACATATTATATTATTGATATCTTCAATATCCTGACACTCTTTAGGAACTTCGATTGTACTATCGACAGCAAAAGACTTCATGGTGTCTAATATAGGTCGGTAGCCAGTACAGCGACAAATGTTGCCGCCGAAAGAATTCTCCACCTCTTCCATGGTAACATTGCCACCTTTAGATTTCAGTAAACCATACATACTCATTACGAATCCAGGCGAACAAAATCCACATTGAGTGCCATTCATTTTGGCCAAACGTTTCTGAATTGCATGATAGCCAACACTCTTATTACCAATACCTTCCGTGGTTGTTATATCCCAATCTACGCACGTATTCAGCAATGTCAAACACTTTTAATATAATAAGGTATATTTTTATTCGCTAAATATTTGATAAGATTAACGGTTAAATTAAAACAAATTCAACTTACAGAGTTGACGGTCCATGTTCGTACATTTCCAGTAATTGGATGTTTTCCCGTAACAACGCAAACACATACACCGCAACCACCCTCTTGGCACATAAATTTTGTACCTGAAAGTCCCACATACTCACGAATAAAAGTATTTAATGTTATATCTGCTGGTAGACTGGACAATGTAACTGCGGAAATTTGTTATTAAATGCATCGATAATTCAAATTTTACACAATTCTATGCTATAAATGTACTCACCGTTGTAAATTTTACCATTAATTGAAAAGCCTGTTGACATTTTGCTAATTTTTTTATGTCTACATATGTATGTATGTATGTAAATACTAGTGAATGGTATTCCTCACTTGTTCTAAAAGACACGTCCGTTATGCTTGACTGTTCGTCAGCCACTGTCTATTTATTAACCATTTTAAAATATAAATACTTTTGTTGAGAGTGAGTTATATAAAAGAGTAAGTATATATTTAAGTGTAAACAACACTTAACTAGCCTGCCGGAAAATTATTATACATATGTATGTATGTATATTCCTAATTAATTAAAACTATATTAAAAATTCATTGCACATTTTTAAAAAGTTATTATTTTTTTTAATTGCAAACCCAAATATTAAAACATAAAACATGACAAATTCACATGTTATTTATTCAATTATAAAATAAATTCAAATTAAATTTAAGTTAAGTTTAAGTTAAATTTGTTATCCCAAATTCATATATCAGAAGTCGAACGAATTTTCTGCTGGGGCTATTTTGTATAAATTATGACGCTAACAACTACACATTATCGACAATTGCTTGTTGATATGTATATATGTACATTTTTATAACTGATCGCTCAATTGAATTAATTCCCACACATTATACAAGTATGTATGTACATACATATATACTCTGAGAAGAAAAACTACCAAGTACTTGGGTTATTATTATTTTATTGCAAGTCAAATTCTAAACGAGACAAGTTTATACTCGTATACTGCGTGCTATCTTCTTTCAAGACCTTTCAAAAATGGCGATAATACGAGTATAATAGAGCAATGCGCAACTCTCCTCCGAAATAAACACTAGCTTGTCTTGACTTGTTGTTATTTGGTATCACAAGTACTTATGTACAACGTAACAGTTTTATTTATGTACATATGTATGTATGTGTGTACCAAATTAAAAATAATTTGTATTCGCTGATAAGGGAAAATGATAAGAGTGCATTATTTTCACAAATAAAATGATAATAATAAAAAATCAATTCAATTGCAATATACATACATATGTATATGTATATAATGTATTTAAACAAAACGTAACAGCAATAAAATGATACATATGGTATATGTATTTATGTAATAATACCTTTCAAATACCCAGTCACCAAAAAGTTTTAAATATTGAACAATGTACGAATTTTTTTATAACTAATTTCACCGAGCGGTTATGCTAGAGAGAATTTGGTCACATTTGTTCCAGCATTCAGTGCGATGGTCTCAGGTGTTGTTGGAGCACCTAAACGAACCCATTCACGCTTTAGTCCAGCATCTTTACGAGCAGATTGTAAAGCATGCTGAACAGCAAAGATCGCACTGACTGCTAGGCAACACGGTGGTTCACCTGTTGCTTTGGAACGCATGAATCCTGCTGAATTTGGATTTTTCTGCAGTAATTCTATGCGAAAATCTATCGGAATATCTTTTGCACCCGGTGGTTTGTAATTCCACGTGCGATTTGTTAGAAGTTCTCCTGTTGTCCGATCATATATTAACTGCTCCGTAAGCCAGTAGCCGAGCAACATAACAAACGATCCTTCCACTTGACCAATATCAATGTATGGACTTAGACTTTCACCAGCGTCTTCCAATATATCAACACGTTTTATTTGATTATTTCCCGTCAATATATCTACTTCAATTTCGGTTAGAGCCAAACCATATACGCTGTAATTCTGCATGTCTCCTTCTTTATAATGATCACTAGCTATCATATTGATTGCTTTCCCCCACGCTTGTTGCACAACATCCAACCAGCTAGCTTCCTTTCCAAGCGAGTTTTTAATTGGTTTAAGACGTTCATTAAGAGTTTCGCAAGCTTTTCGAGTAGCAAAGCAAAGGCTTTCACTGCCCACAGCACCTCCAGTAACCATAGAATTAGCACCATTGATAGTGTCACTAGATTCAATCTTAATGTAAGTTAATGGTACACCCAGTGTTTGTGCTGCCACTTGAGCAACTTTCGTGTTAATGCCTTAAGACAAAAATAACAGGTAATTTTTTATCAGTTTAATTAAGTATACATTATAACCTTATTTACTAACCTTGACCCATTTCGATTCCTCCGTGAGATATAACTACAGTACCATCTACGTGATAGATGGAAACTGTTGCTGAATATTGACCAAAATAAAAAATTGGATATTCCATTATAGCTATGCCTAAGCCTCGTTTAATCCACCGATTATTTTCGTTAAAGCTGTCAATTTGCTTTCGTCGATTACGATAATCTGTTGTATTTATAAATCGCGGTAGTAGCTGCTCCAATTTGTTACCAGATTTTAAGTTAGCTAATCGTGCATCTACAGGATCTATATTTGCTTCAAATGCAATATGTTCCAATATATTTTCAATCATTGCTATTCCTTCTACGGAACCTGGTGCACGGCACCATGTTGAACTGGGTGCATCCGTTATGACAGCTTCGGCCACAATTTTAGTGCTCAAGTCAGTAAGTTCATAGCAATTTTTTGCGCAAACAACAGAATGTCCGTCAATAGGATTTTCATTGAGTGTACATCCTGCATCCTGATAGAATGTATTTTTAAGTCCTAGAATTTTTCCATTGGCTTTTATGTGAAATTCATAATCGCTCCGACAACCCCAACGTTTTCCATTAGACATCATCATTGATTCGATGGTCTGCACGAAGCGAGATGGTCGATTTAGTTTGTATGCTACTAATGATGCAGCGCAGGCAACTTGATTTCCACGTGAAATTTTACTGCCAAAACCACCACCGAGGCGGCGAACTTTCAACTGTACATTGTTTACCTGAAGTTTCAACATTTTTGCTATTACACTTTGAGTATGATCCATCCACTGTGTTGCTGTCCATACGTGTAGTCCTTCTTCAAAAGGAACAACTATAGTAGTTTGCGGCTCCATTGTAAAGTGATATTGCCCACCTATTTCAAAAACACCTTTTGAATTAATATCTGGTTCCTGTGAAAGTTCTATTTCATCGAGTTTCGTAGTTTTTATCATATGAATTCGTTTCCTTTCATCTGCTTCAAGCACTTCTGCGGTGGTGGTTAAAATATTATGTTCTCGTACATTATTTGAATATGTCACTTTTACTTTTGTGGCAATGCGGTTCGCAATATCACTTGTTTGTGCAACCACTACACCTAAGGGTTGGCCGTAATATTTAACAATGCCACTGCAAAAAATCTCTTCAGATTGATATCCGAATATTGGATCACATGATGAATTCATACCAGGAATATCTTTTGCGGTATAAAAGGCTATCACACCTGGAGTTTGTAAAACTTCAGAAGCATCAATATTTTCGATGTTTGCGCCAACTTTTGTTGCAGTAGCAAAAGCACAAAAAACCGCGTTGGAAGAAGTTAGTACATCATTCATATAAGTTGCTTCTCCGGAACATTGAATCATGGCTTAATATAAACAATATAATTAATTAGAAATATCTATATTTTATAAATTATAAAGTTAAAATAAAAAATTATAATTTCGGTTATTTTTATTTTTTTAACCAACCGTGGTAGCCTAGCTTACTTAGAGAATTAGGTGAATATATGTAGTAATATCTATAGGTATTCATTTTTTACCAACCTTATGGTGTTTTTTTCTTAAGAATATTAGTTATTATGTGGCTCACCTTCAAGTTTTTGCACAGCTTCAGTAACTGGGTAATATTTTTCTATAGTTTCAAAAGATTGAGTTCCGGATGAAAGGGGTCGTAGAAGTAACTTGCCACCACTTTTATATTCATCCTTCACTTTGTCTTTAGGTGCGATTTTTAAAAGGCTTTTGTAAAGTAGACCAGCAGCAAGACTTTTTCGGTATTCAGGTGAAGCGTCCGGAAGAACAGCATTAGGTTGCAGTTGGATAATCAAATTTTGAAATATATTCGAAATAGTGTCCTTTTCAAATAAGTTCTGACCAACTAATGCAGATTCTATTTCTTTAGCATGTACAAAATCGGGTGCTATACCGCCAAAGCATATACGAGCATCTACAATCTTGCCTTCTGGCATATTCATATGTAATAAAAATGCAGCGTTTACATAGGCGTGCGAATTTTGAGCTCTGGGCATTATCTAAAATTTATTTGATATGTGTAGAACTAATTGTTATTCTAAGGTGCTATATCTTTCTTTGCTTACTTTGTAGGAATCGAACACAAATTTGTCGTTTGGATAAGCTCTTAATTCGAATGCTATAATAATAATTTGGTCATTCGTCAAAGCTAGATATTCCTTTAGTGATATGGTCTTCCATGTAGACGCATCTTCTGCAACAATAATCTGAACATCAAGTGCTTCGAATGTTATGAATACATCTGAAGGAAATTCAGGATAGTATTTTTTTAAGTTGATATTGCCTGCCAATGTTCCAGACTGGGAAATACATACATAATAAAGTTTTTATTTCGTATCTAAATTATTATGTTTAATTTTAATGTATACAGTAAATTATTTATTTTTGAACGAGAAGTACATTAAGAGCATCTATAATATTAGGTTGTCAAAAAAGTCTTGCGGTATTTTCGCTAGTTGTCGCTGAAAGCGCGTAGTTCTAGTTTTATTATTTACATAGTACTTATGTATCATAAATTCTACAACTGCAAATGTTTTTATTAAAATCATGAGGTCATTGAATGTTGGCTACTCGCAATCTCACTAATTACGGTAATCATTGTTCCACTTCGTTTCACATTTAGATATATGTACATATGTATGTATTTATTAAAATATCTAGATAGTAATAAAATAGTACATTTATATGCAATTTGTTAGTAAAAGGATGTTTGGAAAGAAGAAATAAGTTATTTTGACATGTATGTGTACCAACAAAACTCAATTAATATGTATAATATTATATAATTTTCTACTCAAGCAAAGAACCAAACCAAGGGAAATAGTTCTTCAAAAAAAAAAACTTTCTCAATACTTACGTTACGAACTGGCACGTTTGCGATAAGATCAAAATGTTCCCTCAATTGCTGACAGTATTCGAAGCCAGGATTCAATGCACATTGGTCAAAAATTTCCATTGCTTCCGTCAAGCTTATATTTGCACCAAGTGTCACCTTTTCATTAGTTATAGAGTGCTGCCTTAACTCCGGCACCGCATGAATATCAAAAAAATGTCTTATATCTGAAGACCTCCTGTAGACGCCATGTGCTGTATTTCCTGCGACAAGCATGAATTTTTCTTTCTGTATTTTGGACAGTGATTCAAAGAGTTCAGAAAATGTTCGCGGCCAATACCATTGTGTACCGTCTGGGTAGGTCAAGTAACTTAATGGCGTTTGGCAAGTGCCTTTAAGCTGCGCACCGACTTTAGGACAGTCGGAACGCTCGAAATCTTCAATATCTATACATTCTTTGGGAATCTGTATAGTACTATCCACAGCAAATGATTTCATAGCGTCCAATATAGGACGGTATCCAGTACATCGACAAATATTGCCACCAAAAGAATTTTCAACCTCCGTCATTTTAACATTTCCTCCTTTCGATTCAAGAAGACCGTACATGTTCATAACAAAACCAGGAGAGCAAAAACCACATTGAGTGCCATTCATCTTGGCTAGTCGTTTCTGTATTGGATGATAGCCCATTTTTTTGTTGCCTATACCCTCAGCTGTTATAATCTCCCAATCCATGCATGTATTTAGTAAAGTTAAACACTTTAAGAGATAAAGGAAACTTATTTTTTGGTAATAAAATTTGATCTATGATCCTTTGGGCATTGGCAACGGCGAATATCGTTCGCCGACGCATTACCCGCCAGGTGAAGCAGAGGAAGTGGAAGACTTCCACACCGTTAGAAAGGTAGGTGGAGAAGGACCTGGCTACACTTGGAATCTCCAATTGGCGTAAGCGATGTCTACGCCAATATAGAATAAGAATAATAATAAAATTCTATGCCCAAAAATTTACTTACCGAGTTAACAGCCCATGTACGGGTTTCTCCGCTGACGGTTCGTTTACCTTTAATGACACATACACAAACGCCACATCCTCCTTCCAAGCACATGTATTTTGTAGCCGTTAACTGCACATATTCCCGTATAAAAGTATTAAGAGTGATGTCTGGTGGAAAATTTATTAGATTTACTGAAATAACGAAATATGTAAGAGTAAGATTAGTTAAGATAAAATCGCCAACTCCAAAAATACAAAGCTGTAGGCTTTACAATTACCGTTGTATTTACAACCGTTGACATTGAAAGTGGTTGTCATCCTTTTTAGCTTAAAATTTTCAAAATTTCTATGAATATCCACTTTTATTTACCTCTCAATAATTTAACAATTATTACGAGGTCTGAACTGCTTGCTGTTCGACGCACAACTAGTTTTTCGATAAACCGTGCATGTTTAGTGGAAATACATTGTATTTAATACTTACATACATTGTACATACATATGTATGTATGTGTATGTATTTGAAGCGTTTTTAAATGATGGTGATGAAAGCGAAGAATAAATGTTTTTCTCAATTTTCGGCCAAGTTTTCCTTGCTATTTAAAGTGTGGCTTTTTATGTTATTTTAGAAATATAATTTTCTATATTTTGGCGTTTCCAAACAACTGATAGATGTGACATTTTCTGTCGAAAAAACATAAAATATTTGTGTTTTTTGCCATGGTTGTGTTTTAACCCAAGAACCGTTGAATAGTAGTCGGGTATTAAATGCACTCGACCATTTCGGGCGCAAAAAGTTGTTTTGAGTGGTTGGAAATATATTTGAACAGATCAATTTTAGTGAAGTGAATACTAAACAAACTACTATAAAATTGAATATAAAATGCTGCAACAATGTTGTGAGAATAGTATATATGTATGTATGTACATATGTATGTAGGTGAATAGAAAAGTATGTGTGGCATGTTTACTAACGAAACGAAAATTAATTATCAAAATTAAAATAATTTGTATAAATTGCATAAATTCAGTAGTTATATTTATTATAATAATTTTTTCCTATTAGTGTACTTATTACGAAATAATTTGTATCGAAGAACGAGTTTATTAATCGGTGTCTTACATATGTACATATGTATTCATATATACATACATCCATACATATGTATGTACATATCGTCACCTGAAATGCAAAATAACGTATCATCAAAAAATTTGAAATTGAGTGGCTTATTGATTACGATTCACTACATCAAATTACATACATAATATTACATATGTCTAACATTTTCAGGATTTGCGATTAGATATAAATCAATTATAACCAATACATATTAAATTATTTTTTTCACTCATGTTCTATTTTATTTCGTGTTTCATTCATGCCATTGTAAATTTCCGAAAATGTTGTTACGTTATTTTGCATTTCAGGTGACGATATAAGCGGTTGGAGTTACTTAAAAACTAATAATTAAGAATAACATATTAATTAAGATATGTTTCTTTTATGCAGAGATGATTAAAGCATTTGCAAGCGAAATTAAGATACGTTACCAAGAATAAAATGCGAGATTTCTTGAGCCACTGTACCCTCAAATAGCTATGTACATACATACATTTGATTTCCTTTTTGCATGGTCAACTGGGACAGTAAATTACTCGTGCTAACAAACCGTGTAAAAACACTTTCATATAAAATTCACTATTAGGGACAATTTAAAAAATTATCCGAGCAAAAAAAAAAAGCGTGTAAAAAAACTCATTTTACGAGTAAATCTATCTATTCGTACTGCGAGAATTTACATGGTATTATACGAGTATGTACACTCATATGTAATTATATGTGAGTAGATATAGTAATACATACTTATTACTTAAAAGGTACAAACAAAAACAAGTAAGGAAGAGCTAAGTTCGGGTGCAACTGAACATTTTATACTCTAGCAAGAATCAAAGCTAGGGATATGTAAGTATTTGTATGCAAGTAGCAAGATATTGCTACAAAGTAGAACAGTTTTGTTCCCCTAACTGTTATCACCTAAAACTAATCGAGCTAGATATGTATATGTAGCGTTATACATACATATATGCATACATACATATGTATATTTACATACTTATATATAAATGATAAGGGGCCATCCATAAATTACGTCACACCTTGAAGGGGGGGGGAGGATATCATTCAGAAGTGACACTGTGTGACAAGGGGCAGGGGGGGTCAAAAGCTTTGTGACATCACATTTCAAAATTTGTGATGTACAAACGTGAAAAAATATTAAACAATTAAAAACACAATATTTGTTTTTTAATACTTAAGTTGTAACGAAGCTTTTTACTGCCCCTGCTTCTTACAAGTATATATAACTTGCTGAGGTATACTCGCCGTGTCCAGGGTTCGTTACAATAAATTTGTAAACATTGGGGCTCTTCTGCGAATCGTACTTTATTTTATTTTATACAATATTATAATTTTAATCCAAGTTACAAAATTGTCCCCCGTGTTATAGTTTCAGCTTTACAACATTTTAAATATTTTCATTTAGATGCAATTTATATAGCAACAAACGCCCCAGGAAGGAGTGCAATTAACAGAGTTGAACGACGTATGGCACCTCTCAGACGCGAACTTACTGGTGCACTTTTAAATTATGATGATTTCGGGTCACATCTTGATTCAAGTAATCGAACTACGTCTCAGATCTAGAAAAACGAAACTTCGAAAGTGCGGGCAATGTGTTGGTTGACATTTGAAGCAAGTTAGTCATTGATAATTTTCCAGTCGTTGCTGAATTTGTTGCACCAACTGTTACTGGACTGGATATTGAAAAAACTATGATGTTGAAAAATAATGCTACTTGGTATGCTAATCATGTACGTGAGTCACAATATTTTTTACAAATAGTTAAATGTGAAACTATTGCATGTTGCGGTGTAAGACGTTCTAGTCTTTGGAAATTATTAAAAAAAAGGATTTTTACCACCACCTGTGTTAATTAAGCAGACATCAGAAGGTTATGGAGTCACAGAGAGTGATGACAACAACGCTAAGTTTGCTCCATTATTACTACAGATATTATTAAATCTCCAAACATCATCCCATCTGAAACAAGTTCCATGATAGTTATTGCCCTAGTGTCGAGTCATACTTATTTAAAAGATCGTGTAGCATATGTGGCCTATATTTTTCTTCATATTAAGCCACCAATCAACACAAACAATCACATAAAAAACAAGAGCTGTTACCTATCGCGAAAATGCGTCCTCAAAGTATTGCGGCTAGACGTGCCCGAGAGATTCTCTGTTTAATGAATGATGACGATGCTTTATGGATGGAAGAAGACGATGTTGGTACGAAAGATGTTCCTGACATCCAAATTCAGAACGAAAATGAAGTGCCTGATTTACCAGTAATAAATGATATAAAGGAGTGGGTCAAAAGTCCATGGACACAAGATGATTTAGTTTTGATTTTTTTCAAAATTTTGTTCAAAATGTGACAACTTGTGACAAGGAGGGGGGGAGGGGTTAAAAAGTCCTTAAATTCGTGTGACGTAATTTATGGATGGCCCCTAAGGTTGACGAGATGAGCTAAACTCCGCCAGTCTATCTGTCCGTCTGACTGTCTGTGCAAGCTGTAAATTGCGCAAAAATTGAGATATCGTAATGAAACATGGTACATGTGTTCCTTGACAAAAAACGGAGAAAAACCTCTTGGATGCGCGCATTGGGACCACTCTCCCACCCACAAAACGCCACTAATCGAAAACCTATAATATGCCATAAGTAAGCACTAAATATTGGGCGTTTCAACTAAGACTATTGTTTTAATTATGTAGTATATCGATTGATTTGTATTGAGAAAAACTGAAACACACGATTTCATATAAATTTTAAAATTCTAAAAATATAATCTACAAGTATTGAAAAACAAGAAAAAACGTTAACTTCGGTTGCATCGAAGCTAAAATACACTTTACAGGTGCATTTCTTTTAGTAACGTGTTCAGTTTGTATGGAAGCTATATGCTATAACAATTTTTTAGGAGATTGTATTGTACCTTAAGCAGTAATCGATATCAAATTTCGTGAAAATACTACGTCAAATGCGAAAGTTTTCCATACAAGCCCTTGATTCCGATCGTTCGGTTTGTATGGCAGCTATCTGCTATAATGAGCCGATCTGAACAATTTCTTTCTATATTACATTATTTCTATAAACAATAACTCATACCAAATTTCGTGAAGATATATCGTCAAATGTGAAAGTTTTCCATACAAGAACTTGATTCCGATCGTTCAGTTTGTAAGGCAGCTATATGTTATAGTGGTCCGATATCGGTAGTTCCGACAAATGAGCAGCTTCTTGAAGAGAAAATGACGTTTGCAAAATTTCAAACCGATATCTTAAAAACTCTAGTCCCTCAGTTATACATATATACAGACGGATGGACAGACGGGCATGGCTAAATCGACTCAGCTCAACATACTGATCATTTATGTATATACTTTATAGGGTCTCCGATGCTTCCTTCTGGGTGTTACAAATTTCGTGACAAACTTAATATATCCGTACTGTGCCTCCTGACCGCGCCTTGCTTGCAATCGTTCAACTCGCTGTTTTCTGTTCATATTTGTTGGTTCGTATAAATGTTATAAAAGTAACTGAATGATGTCTTTTAAGCTTCTAATTAATAAAAAAAAAAATAAACTTTCATGAATTTCAGGATTCGAACGTATGTACTTATGTAAGCGTTTGAGATCACATTGAATTTAACTCCCGCGTGCTTACGACCTGTGCTAAATTGAAAACAAAATTTTCACTGCCTTCGGTATTGTTTTATTGATAATGGTCTATTAGATGTTATTCACGCAACGCACATAGAAATGTTGATAAATTTGTTTTTTAAATGGTTTTTATCAAAATGATTATTTTTTGATTCAAAAGAATATTTGTTAATATAAATTTTCTAATTTTTAAATTGTAGACGCAAATCTCAAAGGTACGCGCATAAATAATTGATGTGAAACCATTCTTTGTGTATATTTATAGCTTTGTTTCATGTTAAGTGCTGAACACAAAGAGCCCGACGCGACATGGCAGCACGACAGTGAACTGTAAATGGCGTCGTGAATCCTTCTATATGAATATTTGTAAGAAGGCAGCGACATAACAGTGGTCGACATGTACACAAGACAACACAGCTGTCCATTTTGCATGTACATAATTTCGTTGTGGTCGTACTAATACCTTTCACTTCAATGAAATTTTAATATTTTGTTCAAAGTGGAATTTTTTATGCAAAAAATAAGTAAATAGGTAAATTTATTTGTTTTAAATTATCAATTTTTATTACAAATGATGAAACAGAGCTATTTTATGCTTTTATTTGTAAAATAACATCAGGTTTGTTAGAGCTTTGAATAATTTTACATTTTACATATTAGTGGCATCACACCTCTCTACTGTCAACTCTACTATCGTCCTACTGTCGTTGGCAAATAAAAGAATATTTTGAAGCTAGCGAGAGCGACAACTGACGGCCTGCAGTCGTGTAGTCATGCAGCTGTTTAAATAACTGTGTTCCTAAGAACGTGTGTATTTTAATATTTGACAGATGTCGTTAGCAGTCTGTCGCGCTCTATGTGTTCAGCACATTACGCTCATCCCGAAGTATATTTCTTTTCGAATTTGCGTTTTTCGAAATTCCCTAAAGCAGTGTTCACATAAGTCTTTTTTGTCACCCAAACGTATGCCAAGGAATGACGAGGAAGACGGAGGGAAGGGACGATTAGATTAAATGTTTACGCAATTGTAAGTTCAAAGCAATTTAGCAGTGCATTGCTTTGATTGGATGTAACTGAAATTGAAATAAATAATTATAGCAACAATTATAATAAATTAAAAATTACAGTTGACTGTGGCAACGCTGTTTATATGCAGCCTTCGCTTCGATATAGAGGTATCGTAATTATCTACAGCTCTTTGCAGATAATTTTAATAAGAAATACAGCAACAAATATTCAGGGTACCCCAGCAAATTGAGTTCGCTTAGTTTGTTCTTGCAGACAATTTGGCGTTTTTTGATAAAAAAATAGTTGGGATTGTAAATCGTGATTTAAATTAATATACTAAAGGAAAAAGGTTTTACATTAGTCCCTCAATAATACCCATACTAATGAGAAATCTTTCTTGAAGGGTGCAATTGTAAACCATTCTTAAGTTAAGCAAGTTTGACAGCACGTCCAGGCCGGCGAATTTTGAAGTGAAGCAAGCTCTTGTTATTGACCTTTATTTGACATTTATAAATAAGAGCGGTAGCAGAACATTTTGCAGAAAAGCTAGTTTGTCAGCCGTTTTCGACCAACCATAAATTCATAGAGGTGCATACGGAAAGTTGGACGCAGTCGACTTCCAACTATCTACAAGGTAAGATATTATTTTGGAAATATATTAACCATAATATTAGGAAGTGATATAAAAGAAGAGAATTGTGTACATATGTATATTTCTAATTAGAATAGCTCACATAATATATATATGTATAAATGTTATAATGTACGGTGTCTTGTGGTTTATAAATTTGTACACTAAATACATATGTATGCATTTTCTTTTGTACGTGTGATATATTTTATGGCTGTGAAATATTATTTTGTAACAAATGTTATTTTTGTTCCATATTCCGAGTAAAATGTCAGATATTTTAATGAAAATAAGTATGGAGCTTTACTACCGAAAGTGCATAAGGAAAAATACATATCGTCCAATCTAATTAAAGATTGTATTCATTTAGTACACCTGCTATGTTAAATTTATTAAGGTCATTTTAAGCCAACTAAAAATTTTCAAGCTTTTTTTTTTACTATATTTTGACCTAATAAACAAAATCTTGTAATCGAATCTAACAATATAGTCGAAACGAAACAAAGGATTTAATATTCAGTGCAGGAACCAACCATCTTCATTTCTTTCTGACATTTTCGAAAAAAATAGTTGTATTATTATTTTCGTTTCATACATTGTTTGATGGGCATTATTATTAATATTTTTTTTAATAGAAATATCTCCAAATTCTCCGTGTGTATCATCATTTATATATATACATATATGTATATTATTACCATATCTTGGCGCGATTACGATTTTTTTGGAACCAACCATCATCATTTCCTTCACATTTTCGAAAAAAAGGTTTTAATATTATTTTTGTTTCATACATTGTTTGATGGGTATTATTATTATTATTATATTTTTAAATACAAATATCTCCAAAAGTAGTTTTTATGTTTCTCCATATGTATCATCGTTTATAAACAGATTTGTATATTATTACCATATCTTGGCGCGATTACGATTATTTTGGCGCCACAATATGAGGATAATGGGGGGGGATAGAAGAGGTACTCAGAATAAAAAACATTATACACATATACCCACCTCAGGCTTAAAAATTTTGAAATGTTTGCATTTAAAGGTCAACAGTTGTATGTATATAAGAAACTCACACTCACCGTTTGTATGTTTACATTCATGACAAATAAAAATGTTGCCACATATTGTGTAGTGGACTAATAATATATAATATAAAGCGAAAATAGATCAAAAGGAATTTTGATTCATTCGTATATATTATATATCATATATTATTTAATAAATAGAGATAAGATATATATTATTTTGCGTAGAATTCTTTCCTGCACTGAAGGCCCTTGGCCGCGCTGCAAAAAAATAACAATAAAGATAATAAACAAACTTGTTTGATTATTTTTTCACACTGGTATTTGTCATAAATGTAAACACACAAATCTTTTGAAAATTGTTTTGAAAGTATATTTATTTTCTTAAAAAGCACACAATAAATGTAAATTTTAGATTTACATATTGTGTGCGATTTGAGTTAAACATAGTAAAATACCGTGTATTACTTTTAAACTTTAAATACAAATATCTCGATAAGTCAGAGGCGGGGATAAACAGTTTTTAATACTGAGGTCTTCCTCTCTCCATCTTTACCATCAAATCGCGATGTTAGAAGAATTGTAATTTTGACATTTAAATGATCAGCCATACCAAAATCATTGAATTAAAACATTTAAGAGGAAAACTTTAGTATACCGTATACCCAGGATTTCGGGAATAAAATGGGTATAGTCGGATAGAGGAGGTTCTCCAGATCAAGAATATATATAGTTAAAGTGGCAGGAAACCAATCGTTTTAGTTACGTATTTTTCGATTTAAAATTAATTTTACACTTATATTTTTCAATATAGTGCAAAAGTAGTTTTACATCAATATTAAGCTTATTGTTTTCGACATCTTTTGTAAATGAACTAAAAGAAATAACAAAAAATAAATTATACCCAAAAAAAGAATTTTTGCAGGATTTTTTATTACCCGCCAATGGGGTGTGTCAAGTTTTTTTCGCGTAAAATTCCTTTTTGATTTGGCGACCTTCATCCGCACTTCAAAAAAATAATACTGGTCGGTCCAACACCGGGGCGTTTTAATTTTTAACGTGAAAAAATCCTTTTGTAAATTTTTTTAAAATTAATGTAATATTAGTCATCGAAAAAATACGTAATTCAAATAGTGATAATATTCAACTTTAAACGCAAATATCTCGAAAACTATTGGTTTTCTGCGGATAAAGCTATATATATTCTTGATCTGGAGAAACTGTTCTATCCGACTATATTAATTTTATTCCCGAAATCCTGGGACGGTATTCTAAAGCCGCAATGTTTTGTCCGGCTGTGGGAGCTGTCCACATATAGAGGAGTGTCAAAAACATGTGTTTATAACGTTTTCATAAATTTAGAAGCTTCAACTACTAAACTTGTACATGTAAGCCCATGTCATCAATCAGTGAATGACTATATGAAAATTAAAGGGAAACTCATTCACCGCGAGCCAGACAGTTTAAAAAAGCAGGAACTATAAATTGTATAAAATTTCTTGAAAAATGAAATCTTGTCCGTTTATCAGAGATAATTTGAACGAAAACTACCAATTTAGTGTATGAAAATATGAATTAAAGCGTTGTGCTCATGAAATTTGTCCAGGTTACGGGAGCTGTCCGGTTATTAGGACTGTTCGTATTGGGGAATGTCGCTGTATATACTTATATGCGCACATGTATAAAAATTACGTGTTTCTTTTTCTCCGGGATAATCTCTAAACTATTGAACCGATTTATTAAAATGTAGCACCTATGTTCAATTTGATCAAACTTAAAAGATAATACTACAGTTTTTATCAAAACGAAAAAACTAAAAATAATTATAATATTCAGTAAAATATCAAATGAAAAATTCATTATTTTCCTGTTTGACAAATCTGTAAGAATAATTTTCAATTAAACTCATGTAGAATCCCATGAATTCTTCTTTGACTTTATTCGTAAACCACATTTGAACTGTATTTGACAGTTCTTTATAATGGTATTTTTATATGTGGTTGGGTATATTTTTAAAATGCATAAGTGAGGAAAAGTGTTTGCGCGAATCAAATTTATTGATCATTAGTTAATCCACACATGAGCTCTTCTCTTATTAAGTAAGTGAAACATGCTGTAGTGAAACGTGTTATCTATAATTTAAATTACATCGATAACATAGTGACCTGTGCACCTAGCACAGCATTACAGTGTTATTATGATTTTTAAACCGAAGGAACAACATCACTTTTATTCAACTCTTTGAATCGCTGCATTTTCCACTAATATATCTTGTATTAGTCTTTCTATTTAATGCATATACATACATACATATACCATATATATTTGAACATGCGTATCAAATCAAGGAACAATAGCTAACAAAACGATATTTAATATGATAAATTTGAAAGAAATAATCTAAGATATAAAATGTGTAAATATTGAATACTGAAATCACGAAGAAATGGCAACATTTATTAGGGGTTTAGATGCTTTCGTCAGCGCAATTGTATTTAATATCTGTATACATGTACATTTGTAAATAGGAAAAAGTATTGCATAATTTATGTTGATTACAATTCATTATTTAAAACAAACACATCTTATTGGGAGATAAGAAACTGGTATACGTCGATTGACATTATGATAGTTCGCGACGATTTTACATTTAAAGTCCAATCCATTCAGTAGCCAGTAGTATTGTAGATCGGAGCAAAATGTTGCGAAGACAACTTTCCTTTCGAATGGAGGACCAGGAAAGTTTAGAGAGTTCTCAAAATATTTATATTATTAAATCATTTTGTATTCATTACAGATGAATCGGCGATTTTCTCGAGTAGAGTCCGGTGGTGACTTAAAAGATTTCTTTGATCGCGGTGACATTGCTTCTCGAGAAAATCGATGGAATTTCGAAATAGCATGGGAAGTGGCTAACAAGGTTGGAGGCATCTACACAGTCATTCGTTCTAAAGCATATGTTTCAACAGAAGAGATGGGTGAGCAGCTGTGTCTCATGGGCCCTTATAAAGAGCATTGTGCACGCACAGAAATGGAGGAGATAGAATTTCCACGCGGTAATCCACTTCTAGATGCAGTGAATACAATGAGAACGCGCGGTTATAAAATACATACAGGACGTTGGTTAGTCGATGGTAACCCTCAACTCATACTGTTTGATATCGGCTCAGGTGCATGGAAATTGGATCAATTCAAATCAGAGTTATGGGAAAAATGCCATGTTGGTAAGATGTTCATATAGGAGTTAATATATATGTACATTTGTCGTTTTTATAACTTGTATAATAAATCTTAGGTGTACCACATTTAGATGTTGAAACAAACGATGCGATTATATTAGGCTTTATGATTGCTGAATTTCTTGAGGAGGTTTGTAAATACATAATTATTTGTTACCTTAGTATTGCTAGATTCTAACCTCACATATGTGTTTATTAAGGTTTCAAGTAGTTGAAAATACGTACTGATATCTTCCTATAGTGATATTTATCTAAACCATTTTGCTTATTTAATTAATTCAGTTATAAGCTGAACCAGATTAATTTGGTTTCCAATTGAATGTGAGATTAGGATATTATTTCTAAGGCAACGGTATAAGTATACGTATAAAGTAAATAATCAAGGATTTGATTACTATAATTTTAGTTTCGAAATCGTGCTTTAGATTATTCTAGTAACCATGAACTGCAAACCCCTAGAATAGTCGCCCATTTTCACGAATGGCAAGCAGGTGTAGGCTTGATCGCGCTACGGACACGACATGTAGAAATTGCTACAGTTTTCACAACGCATGCTACACTCTTGGGCCGTTATCTGTGTGCTGGTAATACAGATTTCTATAATAATTTAGACAAGTTTGCTGTAGATGAAGAAGCGGGAAAACGACAAATTTACCACCGATATTGTATTGAAAGAGCTGCCACTCATTTATCTCATGTGTTCACAACGGTATCTGAAATAACCGGATATGAAGCAGAACATTTACTCAAGCGAAAACCTGATATCATAACGCCAAATGGTCTCAATGTGAAAAAATTTTCCGCCATACACGAATTCCAAAACTTGCATGCAGTTGCTAAAGAAAAAATCAATGAATTCGTTCGAGGACATTTTTATGGGTAAGTTCTATTATCAATTGCTTATGTGAACACAGAAGTTTTAATAATTTCTAAATTTATAGACATATGGATTTTGATTTAGATAAGACGCTTTATTTTTTTATTGCCGGACGATATGAATTTGGAAATAAAGGTGCTGATATATTTATAGAATCGTTGGCTCGACTCAATGCAATGTTAAAACATGAAAAGCCTGATACAACTGTTGTCGCGTTCCTTATCTTTCCCACCAAAGTAAATAATTTTAATGTAGACTCCCTACGGGGACACGCAGTTATTAAACAATTGCGCGACACCATTAACAACGTACAAAATTCTATTGGGAAACGTATGTTTGATTCTTGTGTAAAAGGACATATACCAAGCTCAGATGAACTTCTTACAAAAGATGATTTGGTTAAAATTAAGCGTTGCATGTTTGCTATGCAGAGAGATTCAATGCCACCGGTTACTACACACAATATTGTAAGATACATAGATATATCGCAAAGACATCATAAATGGAATTTATTACACATACATTTTACCCTTTGTTACTTAGATTGATGACTGGAATGACCCTGTTTTGGGTTCGATTCGGCGCTGCAATTTATTCAACTCGGTGCATGATAGAGTGAAAATGGTGTTTCATCCAGAGTTTTTAACGTCTACAAATCCGCTTTTTGGTATTGATTATGAAGAATTTGTACGTGGCTGCCATTTAGGAGTATTTCCGTCGTACTATGAACCTTGGGGATACACTCCAGCGGAGTGCACAGTTATGGGGATACCAAGCATAACTACAAATTTGTCTGGCTTTGGTTGTTTTATGAATGAGCATATTTGCGACCCAAAGTCTTATGGTATATATATTGTTGACCGTCGATACATTGGTTTAGAAAACAGTGTTCAACAACTTTCCGGATTTATGATGGAGTTTGCAAGATTAAATCGACGTCAACGCATAATTCAGAGAAATCGTACGGAACGTCTCAGCGATCTTTTAGATTGGAGAACCTTAGGAATTGTAAGTAATGCGCGTATTTAAGTATGTAAACTGATTCTATAAAACATAATTATTATTATTTTTTTTAAGTATTACCGCCAAGCTAGAGTTAAGGCACTACAAGCAGTTTACCCCGATTATGTTGATGATGGATCTCTCTACAGTTCACGGAGTACATTGAACTTTTCTAGGCCCTTCAGTGAACCACCGAGCCCTACATCCTCCAGTAATTCGATTATATAATACCAAAAAAAAATATTTTATTTATTTTATTTTATTTTTTTTTAAAGGACACACAACCCCTGCTCCATCAGTGCACGGCTCTGACGATGAAGATTCCGTAGATGATGAAAAAGAATTAAAGGAATTGGGAATTAAGTAAAAACATTTTCAATTGTAGGCAATTCTACATATATGGCTAATTTATATTAACAAATTTAAAATTGTTTTAAATGCAGTTGATATTAATTGTTGTGTATAAAATAGAGATTTTAAATTATATTATAGTTTTAAGTTATTTCATTGAAATAATACTTAACAATTCGTGAAACCTCATTAGCCACAAGAGCATATGCCCATGTTTGAAGAGTAATTATGTTCAAACTGTATTTGTTGCCCTGATGTGGCTTTATAAATTCCGACAACTTGGGCAAGAAATACAAATATTATCGTTCTAAAATGCATATTTCTTTCAGTAGTTGATTTTCAAAAAGTAATATTTTTTTGCATTTTTTGAAAGTTTATTGTTTTTTTACATTTATATTTTAGTAGGACGTACAACAAACAAATGTAAATCTTAAACTGATTTAAATAACGTTATGTTAAATAGGAGCTACGAATATTGGAAAACATATGCCGCTTTTAGTAGGTCTCTTATTGAACAGTTATATTTTCTGACAACATCCTGTTTATGTCGAATACGTGATGCATAAAATTGTGTTAAAAAGAGTTTAAAACGGTGTGTTTTTATTGTGTTTCGTGTCTTTGAGCTTGAACCAACAACGACAGCACTGCAGTTTCATAATACTGAATTGAGTACTTTCGATCGCTAAAAAATCAAATATAACGCAGTGTGGATCTCTTAATTATGAAAAACTAAAAGCAAGAATACAGAAATAGCCACATGGTCATGTGCATTTACGGGCTACGTGGATGATCTGCATTGATTTGTAAAAGGAAATCTTTCTCTGAGTGGCTATTAGCAGTAGCAATAATATGACTTGAAGAAAAAGTACGAAAGCGAAATAATACGGCATCAAGTTATTTTGATATAGATGTGGATCCCAATTTGGTTTGTACGTCACAGAGTCTGTCAGTTGATTAGGTTTAAGTTTATTATATACCCAAACATGAGTGTACCTGTTTAACCGGGCGCATTGGCCTTTTGGAGAGAGCTTTGATGCGTTCGAGATGACAATCACGACAGCAGTATTGCAAACTGCTCAAATCATCACGTTCGACCGTCACATTTTAGTGAAATTTTTGCAAAAAATCGGCTACACTAAACCTTTTCTGAAAATAATATTGTTATCATTATCAGTAAATATGTATGTAATATAGTTGCACTGCTGTTCTGAGCTTCCATTCTTCAACCAGTTAAAGTTGTTAAGGCAATTTTGATCCCTTCTCTTACGACGTTGGACAATCTACCTGCGCCGATCCCCTATTATGTATAAACTACTAGATATTGCCCATTTATATGTGTTTGTATGTACTTATTACATATGTACGTACTATATATCCGTTAAGCATTTTGTGAATACCCTATTATAGGTGTTGGGGAAACTTTACCTTAAAAAACGTTGGAGAAGAATTCAAAGTCAGAAATAATAAGTGCCTTTATGAGGGAATTCATTTGGACATTGCTCAGGTATGCTTAAGAACTTATTTTAAAACATTTTTATAAAAGTATTTGTGAACAACATTCCTCATAAGGCTTGTTAGAAAAATGAAAATCGAAGCCCTGCCTCAGGATCATAACCCTTTATTCAGTAGAATTCTCTTTCGATAGAAATAAGGGCGGACAAGGTAAAATATAAAACTGCGAAGATCCGTGGATCCGCCCCTGGTTATTAGTAAAACACGCTCTATCGTTTACAGTGAGCTTACTCATCTACTAGCCGATGTAAGCGATAAAAAGTAAACTGGAAGTTCGAAAATTTTTGTAATAGGTACATACAAGTATATAGGGCTAATGGAAGTATTGACCCGATTTAATGGATTAACAAACAGTCTTACTGTTATCCGAAAAGGATTTGCTCCGAATTTCAATGAAACATCTCACAGATAGAGCAATATTTTCAATCAAATGCTAAGGACTGGGATCAACATATTCGGTATCTGGGGACTTGAACAGTTGTATTCCGATTTTGACATTTTTTAGTCATACTTTAAGCACACTATTCGGGCAAAGTTTTATACCGATACATTCATTGATTTAAATACTGGAAAGTGAAAGAATCAGATGGAATTTTAAATTGTATTATATAGGAAGTAGGCGTGGATGTAGTCCGATCTCGCTCATTGAAACATAAAAATGTCAAGATAATATTACATACCAAATTAGGTCGATAAAGATTGAGTATGTTCTGAGAAAAGCGTCACTTAATAATGGGCGCTATTACGTCCATCGTATTGGTTTGACTCTGACTTCTATAAAGCTCTCTCGTACCATGATATATAAAATTTAATGTCTTTGGTAAATTTATTTATTGATTTATCGCACGTTTAGTAGTTTTTATCAGTCACGTTTTATGGGAAGCGGGCGTGATTATCATCCGATTTAATCCATTTTACAGTGTCGGTAGGGGTGCTTAAGGGATTTGACCGATTTGGTTATATTTAGTTTAGGAGATATGTATGTATGTATGTAAATAAAATATCTTAAAGGGCGAGGCCACGCCCATTTTCTCACAATTTTTAACCCTCAGATGCCCCTTGCTATTGCAATCTCCTGTATCATATTACAATTTTATATCTTAATTTAACGCTTAGTTATGGCACTTTATAGGTTTTTGTTTTATGTCGTTTTTTGATAAAAACAACCGTTAGGTGAACAAAACTATTTAGTGGTAAATGTATACAAGTTTTCAGACTAGAATTCAATATACGGATAATACCAGTATTAATAGATAGAACTAAGGCCCAGAACCTTGTTATTACAAAAACTCGTATTATGCAAATTCAATATTTCTTTATTTTAACAAACAGTTTTGTAAATAACGAAATATATAGTAAGTTGGTTGATTGGTTATAAGTTTACTAGTTTTCCTTCGTTAGAGAAGATCACAACCTTAAAAACACGAACATATTTAAAAGCTTAAATTTAGAGCTTTATTATATAATATAACAAGAGACATTAATGAATAAAAAAGCTCTTGCGATGTACATACATACATATATATATTAGTATATAGGAACTCATTCATTCTTTGGAGCATGTCCACAAAACCAAACACGGCGCTGAATACTTGCAAGCGTGTTGGAACCATAAACAGTTTATACGCGAGAGTGATTTCGTGCGGACATGAATCTCGACAGTCAGCGGATAATTTAGAAGAACTTAAGTAAATACACAATTTTATAAAAAATAAAAATAAAACGTATTCATTTGGGTGTGGGTATGTGTATGCGTATGAGTTTTTGAATTCGTTTGTACAGCACATACGACGTGTCCACTAAATATGGAATCTTGACGCGCCTTTGCCTCCCTCAATTCATCGAAGACAAAATATCGGTTTAAAATTGCAAAAAAAAAATATACATATTTCATACCATACATGAGAAGTATGTATGTATAAATGACCACAACTTACAAAAATGTCTATGTAACCATGTCAGTTGGGGCAACCTTTAAATGAACTGTGCAAGTGGAAATAAACGAGAAAATCATTATTAATTGTTTATTCTTAATATTTGTGTATGCAATTTGATTAAAAGCCATTGCTATGAAAAAAGTGCGACAACAACTAAACTTACATACATACACAGATATGTGTGTATGTGATCTGGCAGCGTGGGATGTCAGCGTCGTCTTATTGATGCCGTATTTAGTTTACTGATGTTGTTTTAAGATGTAATATTGAATACGATAATAATATAAAAGTTTGGTGCTGTTGAATACAAACTGTTGTGATATTAATGTTACTGACAAATTTCCATATGACGGAAAACGCCCAAGTTATTTACATGTACATACACATGTATATATGTACATATAATTTTGTATAGTGGTTGACAACAATTAATGGAACAGTAAATCCTCCTACAGTGCTTATTTAGATTAATGTACTGCATAATGGTTATGATTGACTTGAATATGAATGAAACCGTTCATATGTATCCACTTTATTGTTATTGTTGTAGCGGAAAAAATACTATGAACATCGTATACTCGAAAATAAGGTTTTAAGTGGTCAGAATTTAATTGCAAAGTGTTACTGCAATGAAGACAGTAAACCATAAATAACGCAAAAAAGTACATTATTATGAGTAGTTTAATATCTACGCGCATTGTAATATTCAATAGTAATGAAATTTCGTCATGACTACGTATAACCAATTATTAGATACAAATAGATACTGTGTTTTATGAACGATGAATTCTATATGTATTTTAAATTGTGTTTCTAAATACATATGTACGTATATTTAATATTTTATATACAAGACCACATATTTAAAAAATGCTCAAATTATTTTTTCTTCTTTTCCTTTTACCCACTCTTCTTTATATCGCATTTTGTCTGTGGGTGTGAATTGCTCGATACTGTTTATATATACTTATATACATACATATATATGTATATATGTACATATATGTTTATAAATGTGCGCCTGAGCTGCATACTTAGTACATATGCGTGAACTAGATTATGCTTTTCATCGCACATTCATATACTTATGTACTTACAAATGTTTTGTATTTACGAATTAAAGTAAAACGGATACAAACTAAGAGTAACACAAAAATCATGAACCAAGAATAACTAAATTAAAGAGTGCGGTATTGCCTGCAAAACTACCTTATTTTTCAATGTGGTTTTTATATGTATATGCATACATTCAAATACAAAATTATTAAGATTTTATATGTATATACGTCATGTATGTATGTGTATTTATACAGAATTGATTACTATATACATACATGGTTTGAAAAGTCCTTGGTTTTGGACAACAAATTTATCTTAGAATATTAATATTAGCTACCGTCAAAATTTCATAATTTTTCATCCAATTATAGGTTTCAAAAAGACGCTATCTTAGCAAAGAAAGCAGATGGTTTCACATAATAAACGTTTGTAGGTTTGATCCCATGTAAAAGTAATATTTGAGAGCAACAAGTTGCACAATTTTTTCAAGAAAATTTTTAAGTGTTTCTTGAAAATTTTATACAATATCTTATGAATGTGGTGCTTTAACAAACAATTCGTTTAAAAAAAAGAGATTTTCACTGTATGGTTGCATAAAATTCACAAAAACATAAGTGTTTTTGTATGAACCAATTTTATTTAGTGTGAAAGCTGTCATCCCACCCAAAGATTTTGGTAATTTGTAACATTAACAATTCTTTATACATATTTACATATTGTGCAAGTGGCTTTTTATTTCAAGCAAACTACCGAGTTTGGACAACAAAAGTATTTGTGTGTGAACCATCATTAAGGCACATATACTCAGGTATATTTATACTTAGTTATCTAAACAAAGTATGTATTAGATGTGTAAAATACTGCAGCTATTCTAACATCTGTTTTAACTGAGAAAGCTTATGTTAAGTTTCATATTGTATGTATTTTGAGCGAATATTTATTTGGATACACTCTCAATATGTTGCACAGATTAGTAGTTTTTTCCTGATTGGTTGTTTCTAACACCACTGATAAAAATAGTTTTATTGTACCTATCAGACGAGGTATCAACTTGCTTTGCAACAGCTCATTCCGAAGAGCATAAATAAGCAAGTTTGACATAACCACCTCTACTACTCTGACTACCATAAGATTATGTTAGTCTTAAGCGAGTTGCGATTGCTCAAAATTAAAAAATAAAATATTCAAATATAATTTAGTTAGAAAAAAAGTGTTTAACTTAATTTCCCATCAACACTATATGTTCAATTTTTCTCATGAAGAATTCTATTATTAGCATTTTAGCTTAATATGTTATTGAGAAATAACTCAATTTACGCAAAGATATTTTTAATAAATTTTTCTTACCACTCATTTAATATTCAGATCAAAAGCCCCAAGGGGCATGCATACATATGTATGTACCTACATATGTATGTGCATATTTTGCACAACTCCTTACTAATTTGGTACTTTATGGTTACCTAGAGAATATAGACTAAGACTATCAACACAAAATTTTTTATAAAATTCGCTTTCCAAAACCATCATGACTACCATCTTGAGCTTCCGTAGTGCGATAGCGAATGTGCGACGTTGAAAATGTTCTCTCCAAATTGGTCCTAGATATCTTCAAAACTCTTCTTTTGAGAGTGGAAACCGTTTTGAAAAACACCATTTTGAAAAAAACACGTTTAAAGATTGGATTCGCTATGTTCTCCACCCTATTCCCTTTCTACTAGTAACACTGTAGCGACCGTAATAATTTGAATTTCGATTTCAAAATTTGAGAGAATGGTTATTAAAGTGAACACTACCCGATAATGCAACAAAAAAAAAATTATTTCTCGAAAATTTCACACTGACACGATCTCTTAAGTCTAGATATCTCTACGTTTGATTTTCATTAAAACCTTCTGCATAATATTTCGGAAAGGTAGGGTTCTCACTGAACCCTTTGTATGTGCGAAAAAGGTTCGCAGAACCCAAACCGTGACCGGAAAAATAAATTTTATTGCCAGCAAGCCGATAATTGAGCAAATTGTATTTCTTATAATCTTCATAAAAACAGTAGCGCATCAATACTTTCATGAATAAATTCGTTATCTGGTTATTTGAAAACCTCGAATTTTGCGAAAATAAGTTGCAGAGCTGGGTAATTGTTTTGAATGCATTTTGATTTCAAAACGAGTATGGTATATTCCATTTTAGCATTACTTCAATGCTATCAACTTTTTATAACTGTGGCGGTAAACCAAAATTCCAAATTGAAAGCTGTAATTATGGATATGGTATTGCTATTATGGTATAGTACTATTAACAGAAAACTGTGTTGCCCAAGATTGGTTGAACCGACATAGCATGTTTACTACTATGACAACATAATTGAATCTTTAAGTGCAAACTTTTTCAAACAGTGAAATTTTTAACAAAAACTCAAATATGAAAAACGAGGTATGGCTAATAGGCTGTTCTGCACCTAAGGTATATTTATCATTAAACATTTTTAATATAGAAATCTGACTTTTCTTATCAGCTTAAACCATGTAAGACCAATTTTGTTTCGTGCAGAAATTTTTTCCCACACTCGAGTTTAGTTAGTTATAAAAAATAATTGAAAATACATGTACAATACATTTGTATGTACGTTCAATTTTTCGAATAAATCTAATTAAATTATCTTGACTTTGATATTGATCGGGCCATTTGTTCCCGAATAATTACTAAAGCAAATTTGTAAAACGTAGTTTTGGGTAAAACACGTTTAAAGATAAACTGAAGGAGTTTAATGAACTGAGCGGCTATACTTTAAAAAGGTTGCAACTCAAGAACAGTTTGATACACTACTTCAAATATAAACATTATATGCTAATTTTAAATATAGAAGGTGTGTTAAAAAATTACGGTCATTTTAAAATTAAAATTTCGAAGGTTTTGTGAGTACAATTGAATTCAAAAGTAGAACTCACAGATTGACCGATATGTACGCTAAAAAATTTTCCATATACACATATTTTGTGCCTGGTTCCTTGAAATATTAAAGTCCGATTTCTATATTAATATTATTTCTATTCAAAGTCATAAGATTAAACAACTTGATGATAGTATTTGCGCAAAGTTTTAATCTGATAGCTTCATTTATGTTTGATTTGTATACCGTAGAGTGGAAAATTAAGACAAAATTTAAAAGTTCGTTATAAGGAAAGTAGGTGTCATCGCCATTCGATTTCGCCAATTTCACAGTCTACGATGGGTAACTTCATACACCAAATTCGGTTGAAGTTAGTCAAGTTGTTCCTGAGATATGGGATTTTACCTAAAAGTGGACGGAGTCACGCCCATTGTCCGATTCTTATACCATTATAAAGCCTTTTACTACCATCTTGGTTGTGAAATTTAAAGCTGGAAGCGCATTTATTAAGTGAGTTACCGCACTTTTAGTAGTGTTCAACAAAACCTTTATATGGGGAGTTGAAATGGTTATATTATAATTTTACCCATTTTCAAAGCGGTGCTAAAAATTTTCTTTCAACAAGTTTGATTTGGAAGATATTAACATGAAACTATTTAGGGCGGGGCAAAGATAGCCGGTATGGCTTTCTATTAATGTTTGAAAGCTTAGAAGTTAGGATAACAGAAATATTCCGCTTAGCAAATATGATTACCAAGTCTGAACACGTTGCGTCTGTATGCGCATGACACTCCAAAAATAACGTCTATTCGTCCCAAAAATATTATGTATACATATTTGAACACTTTCTTTTTTTTATAACATACATTCATAGTGTAACTAATTACATATGTATATTTTGGCTATATACAAATATGCACAGTTGAGTAAGTAAACTCCTTACATTTAACTTGTAATTTTCGAATAGATCTAAACATATAAAATACAATTTTTATCAGTATGAAAAGTATATTAATTAGTAAACAATATATTATTGCATTCAACAAAGGAACATAATTAAAACACGAGTAAGGAAAAGCTAAGTTCGGGCGTAACCGAACCATTCATACTCTTGTAACTTGTCTGGATAAAAGCCGAGGAAATACTTTCTTTTGTTGGTTATATGGGGACTAAGGCAAGTTTTAGTTTTAATTTCTAATCCCAACATCTAGATTAAAAAATGAAAAAATAATTTTACAAAATACTTTAATCGAAAGCTTAAAAAGTGTTATAACTAGATGCCAATGACGTTATCGAAATAGAACTTTGCGGATAAAGCGTATTTAAGGTGTGATATCTTATTATCTTATATTATAGGGCATAGACTCACTTAGTTTTATTACTTTTCCTTCAATTGCGATCTCCTGTACTCAATTTTAGTTTTGTAAATTGATGTAGAGCTTGATTATAGCATTATATATTTTTTTATTAACGGCATATGGGCTTGACGATCATCCGATTCTGACCATCTACCAAAACGACCACTTATAGTACTATCAACAAACGCGAGTACAAAATTTCGTTAATACTATATATCTTAATTTTAACTCATACAATCACCCGGAGAAGAACTCGTCTCGTCATCATGACCACTTATAGCTATATATGTACATATACATATATATATATATATATTAAATAACTATATCTTTCTCGATTCGATTTACAGTACGTTTAAAAAATAACGTTTTCCGTTTTGAAAGTGAGTATTAGAAAAATGTTGTAATTATAGAAAAAATATTAATTTGTTATAGCTCGCGTTTATTCAATACTTTATGCCAAATAAATTTTCCTTTGTTGACGTTAAGTGCTTTCTTGATATTTTGGTTTTCATTAAATCTCAAACATTTTCTTCGGTGACTGTGATGGCCAATCTAAAGTAACAATATGCTCTGCAATATGCAATCTGTTTCTGTCTTTCGGATCATTGTCTTTTTGTATTATCCAATCATAGTTACATACTTTTGCCGTAAAGCATTTCAGTTCACATCAGTAAACCCTTTTTATAAAATTTTATCATTTTAATGGAGATGAGGTTCTCTATGAAACCCCTCAAAACCCTAAATTAATGAGCACAGAAGCATCCAAAAACATGAACCTTTTAAGGGGTGACTTTTTTGATTAATGTTTGTCTCTTTTTTAGTCTAACACGTCCCAAGGGGTTAAGGAATACCTACAAAAGTTGACTCATCTCTAAAAATTATATTGATCCATATCGTCACCTGAAATGCAAAATAACGTATCATCAAAAAAATCGAAATTGAGTGTCTTATTGATTACGCTTCACTACTTCAAATTATATACATAATATTGCATATGTTCAACATTTTCTGGTTCTACGGTCATATATAAACCAGTCTTAACCAATATTAATATTTTGTTTCACTCAGGTTCGATTTTATTTCGTGTTTCATTCATGCGACTGTAAATTTCTGAAAATGTTGTTACGTTATTTTGCATTTCAGGTGACGATATTTTTGTGCACCCAATGCAAGCTTTTTTCTTTTTGATAGTAGGGGTTTGATTACAGTATTTGTTGCATTTGATGCCAGATCTTTGAAGTCTGTCCCGTATTTCTTTAAGGATGTTTCTTTAGAAAGGCTGCTTCAAAGCGTTTCGCAGCAGGGAAAAACGTTATCTTTGGAAATGCACTATGGGTATTACAAAGAACTGTTAAGTGCACAAAACTATTATACTCGGTATCAACGTGTTGCGAGAATATAAAAATAAGTTATAAAATTTGCTGATTGTATGGATTTGTTTGATTTTGTTTCCCAAATAAACTAACAAGCTTGTGACAATAAAATACAAATATCTGGCTGCAAGAATTTGCCAGCCCCCTAATAATACATATGGTGTGAATCGCTTCTGTAATTGTTTATTCGAACTAATTACTAGAAAATAGTCAATCAATTGACATTAAACCGTTTATAATGTTTTGTTGTCAATTCTTATTACCACTGTATTGTAAGTTGTATTCAGTGTACAGTATTTCTTTTAGAGAATTAAGGCCAACTGGTAAAGTATATTTGTAAATACTTATTTTGGTGGTAAATTGAAGTTTTCATTCCATTATACTTTCAGTTTACATTTACAAACTTACTCACTTGGCGTGTATGCATGCAAGCCATCAAACTACATTAAAAAATCAGCGAACATATTTATATATGTATGTATATTTAGCAAAATGTTAGTCGTTAACACTTAACGCGGTCAATTTGAGTTTTTCAAGCGTTTTGTTCCATGTCAAAAATCATCTTAATATTTTAGTAGTTTCTTTAAAACTTCAAGCTACATATGTATGTATACAGTAGGTATATTATTAACTAAAGTACTTCTTCTTCTTCTTTACTGGCGTAGACACCGCTTACGCCATTATAGCCGAGTCAACAACAGCGCGCCAGTCGTACTTACCCAATAAATATTTAGCTGAGCTATATTTACATTGAAGTACCCCAACAGCGTTAATTTAAGTTGGACATTCACCTTATTTATAAATGTTTTATAATTTTCCTCTAAAATAGTTACTTTCCAAACCTAGTATAAATAGTAGATTATTTTTTTTGTTTTTCCATTTTCTCATTTTCAATTAAGAAAAGGTTAGAAATTATAACTGTAACAAGTAAGGATGGACTTAGTTCGGGTGTAATCGAACATTTTATACTCTTGCAACTTGCAGGGATAAAAGCCGGCTAAATACTTTGAGGTGTTGGCAAATTAAAAAATGTAGCGAAAGGGTTCAACTGGTTCTACGAAATCAGTATCATATTAATGTATTTTAAAGGTTATAGACTCCGTTAGTTTATTTTCCGTTTTATTACTATATATTACTTCCCGTCAGCGGAAATTATACGAAAATCATTGAGGACAGAAAAAGAGTTGATTACATAAATTTTTGACATTGTCCAAATATACGTAAGGACTTATTTTCAAGCAATTTCATGATTATATACATATGTATAAACATATATGTATGTGGAGTAAAGTCTGCCGGTTGTTTCAAAATCCAGAGTATCAGTTATATGGGAGCTAAGGCAAGTTATTTTTGCCCGATTTTATACTCTTTACTGTTATGAGTAAAACAAGCTCTCACAATTTCATTAAACTAACTGGCACACTGGTCGATATATGTAAGTATGTGGTATAAATTCAACAAGATGTTCGAATTACCCTATATTAGGTATATGGGGATAAGGGAAATATTTATCCGATTTTGGAACATAGGTAGACTATTATCAGGAAAGGATTTTTTCTAAATTTCAATTATACATTCCGTCAATTATAGGTCTGGGGTTCACATATTCGGTACTTATGGGCTTGAACAGTTTTGTCGATTTTGACAAATTGTGTTATATCCATGATAATAGTCCAATTTCACCCATTTTTGCACTGTAAGATAAGAATTTCAGTAAAATATCACGTACCGAATTTGGTTAAAATCAGTCGAGGAGGTCCCGAGATATGTGCGCGGTGCTACGCACATCTTCCTCTTTCGACACCGGCTCCTATAAAGCCCTCTCATACCATCGCGGGGGTGTGGGTATGACGATATCTAAATTTTCGCTCAAGTTACAGCTTGCGAACAGACAGTTACCCGGATTTCAACTATTATATTCTGTAGCAACAAGCGTCAAATGAAGAGTATATGTGAACCAACGAACTGAGTCTACATTATTCTGCTTCTTAAAAATTATGCTTATTAACTATTTTATAAATTAAAAATAAGTATTATACTTAATTATCTGTAAGGTATTTACGTTTTTTAGAATCTCAACCTATTATATTGCAAATAAAGAAGAATTCGGAATACATTTGGCAATTATTGGAATCAAGTATCTTTAGAATACATACGCATGTATTTTACATGTTAAATTATTACTTCCCGATAGCTACGAATGCTCTTCGATGATGTTACTGCCTTCGGGGCGATCAAACAGTGATAGAACCACATCTCCTCAATTGGTAGTCAAAAGCACAAATAAATTGGAAAATGTACAAACAACGGCTTCAATAATATCAAAAAATAATGGACCTGTGTCCACAGTGGGCACTAATTCTCTATCACCTGGTAATCAGAGTGAAAACGGAATCTGTTGTAGCGCTCATTCCATACTTACCTCAAAATTTCCAGCTTTGATTGGTACTACGACAGAAGACTATGCTGTACTGAGTAATACAGAAAGTTGGAAAGAAATTGGTCAACAGTTACAAGCACTACAAGAAACTCTGAAGGATGAGTGGACTGTTCATATGGGTAAAGACGGCCGGCTATATTATTGCAAGTAAGTAAGTAGGTGTGGTGTGCACCTTTATACGAGTAATATTATATATAAACGAATTATGATAGTTAGCACAATATTAAATATACAAACATATGCACTCGCTTTTAGAAGTAATGCATTAAATGACAGTGCACATATTATGAAAAGCAATTCACGAGAACATATCAGTTATCAAGTTACCAGTTTTAGGGGTAATAGTTTTAAAATAGACGACTTACAATATCCAGACTGCATTGATTTCATCAACAGACACGTATTTTTCATAAATATATGTAACTAAGGAACAATATCTTGTTGTAGGAGGCAAAAAGGGAAGTTATCCTAAACTTGTTCATTAATTTGCAATTAATCATAGTGGTTGTACCACTGCCATTAATAGTATATGCAAATTATTATTAGTTATGCTAATATGCACTAACTAATTTTATGAATGGGTGCACACGGATGAACTCATTTGGAGCAAAATGGATTGCTGCAGATATGATCATGATATCCAGTTGTTCACTTCATTAGCCTCGAATTTTTTTTACAAACCATTTACAATTGTTCACATCGTAGGAAAAAATTAATTAAACCATATCTTTTTCTTGTCAGCCATGTTGCTAAAATATCCAGTTGGTTGCCATCTAGCGAAGACTGGTGTAAATATGAAGAATTGCCTTATGGTTGGGAAAGGGCAATAGATTCAAAGGCAAGATCATATTACATAAAGTAAGAGTCGATATATAAATTACACATTATTATTGCCAATATACATATACATTTTTTCCTATTTTATGCAGTCACATAAATAAAACAACAACATATGAGGCACCTGAAAATATACAATGTGATGGCAATTCACCCGAACCAAGAATGGTTACTCTTCAGCGCAGCCCCACCCTAGGCTTCGGTTTCGTTGCTGGCAGTGAAAGACCAGTTATAGTACGTTTCGTTACAGATGGTGGACCCAGTATGAATAAAGTAACGCATTTAATGTTATTTTTAAGAGTAATGAATTAAAGTATATATATTTAATTAAGCTTCAACCTGGTGACCAGATTCTCGCTGTAAACGGAGAAGATGTAAAAGAGGCTCCTCGTGATCATGTTATTCAATTGGTACGAGCTTGTGAAAACGAAGTAACAATAATGGTGTGTCAACCAACGCATATCTTTGCACCCGGTCGTAAATCTACACTCCTCTCAGCGGGTAAACGAGCGAAATTACGGACGCGACCTAGTCGGGTTCGCTTTGCTGAAAGTGTTTGCGTAAATGGATCACCGTTATTTCCGGTAAGAAAGCAATAATACTAATGTGTAATGACGTACATATAGATAAGATTTTCCTGAAACTTTTCCAAATTTTGTTCCCATTTTTTCTATTATTTACAATGAGATTATTATGGTTTTTAGAAATTTATAAAACGATTCATTTGGATTATTTAACAGGCATCGGCATTTTCATTGGGAGACATTTGTGTGCCGCCGATGGCAAATGTGCTCAAAGTATTCCTTGAAAATGGGCAAACAAAGTCGTTCAAATACGATTCCTCCACCAGTGTGCAGGTAATATTTATTATGTTATAACTATAGTAATGTTATGCAGAATAATGATAGCATGTGTGAAAAAATTAATCGAAATCGTTTATTGAAAGGATGTGGTGCGTTCACTTCTAGACAAGTTGTGTCTTTCTACAGGGGAAATTTTTAGCCTCGTATTGGAGCATGTGAAAAGTTTAAAACGGAATAAGCTCACATTACTAGATCCTGAGGAATCTTTGGCGAGAGTAATTTTTTTCTTTCTCGTTAATTCCCTTGTAAAGTAAATTAATTATCTTATACAACATTGCAGATCGCTGCGCGGCCTGGTGCTCATAAACTGCGCTGTTTATTTCGTGTGACTTTCGTACCGAAATCCGCTGGCGATTTGGCTCAGAAAGATTTGAATGCTTTAGATTATTTATATTTGCAATGCTGTAATGATGTGACACAAGAACGTTTTGCACCCGAACTCCAGCCAGAGGTAGCTTTAAGACTAGCAGCATTACATATGCATCAACATGCATTGGCCAATAACATTTCACCAACAAAATTAACAGTTAAAGCTGTTGAGTAAGTTACAAATGAGAATATTTGTATATGTTTTTAAAATACGAACGAATTTAAATATTGTATTTAATTATAGGAGAGAATTTGGCTTAGAAAGATTTGTACCGATATCTTTATTTGAGGGAATGAAACGAAAGGAACTTAGACGATTGATATCACACTTTCTAAAATTAAATGCAGAAATGACTGGTTCATCTGCTAAAGTTTTGACACAGTTACAGGTGAAAAATAATTTTACAACCATCCCTCTATCAATTTTTAATATGCATATATACATACATTAAATTTAAAAGTACGAGTACATCAAATAAATTATCTATATACTGCTTAACATTTATATTAATATACTATACATTTATAAACTATACATTTTTAGGCAAAATTACACTATTTGGATATCATCTCAACTTTACCCAGTTATGGCGCTAAATGTTTCAGTACAAACCAAAGGGAAGGTGTTGAACGCGTTTTACTTATTAGCCCACGCTATGGCTTGAGTCAAATACCAAGTGTAAGAAATTCGGTGGTAGGTATTTGAGGATCATTTCTTTACTTTAAATTTGCTTCAATATCTTTGGTACTCAAAGTTGTCTATTGCTAAGTCAGTTAAATTAATCAATAGCCGTTTCAGTAAAGGGAGGTGCGGGTGGAGGCAATTTTAATTATTGTAATATATATTTATATTTTATTATTAATATTTATTAGTATACAAAAATACTTAACATGACGTTTCATTATTCCTGTTTTTGTTTAAATGCTATATTCCTGATTTCATATTTTAATTCCATTGGCAATGTATTATACAATCTAACACCATTGTGGCTTAGCACAATTCGTATTAACGTGAGCCTTATTTTTTCACTTTACATGCTTGTTATTATTACTTTTAGAGTTATCAAACTATTAATAGTTTTGGCTAAAAACATATTTTTTCTAATTGGAGAAAATTGGAAAGGTCGATTTCCAGTGACCGTTTTGGGGATATTGATACAGGAATTAATCGAAAAAAATTTGTTATATATTGCCACTCCAAACCTTCTTGTATAATTGAAAACGGACTTGTCAAACCACCAACATGAATTTATTGCTATAGGCAATAAACATGGTTTAACAATTTCTATTTTACTTTTTAATTCTCAATGGGCCAGAATATCATATTTTCTAAATACCATATATTAAATGTATGCATACTTTTGCTAAGGGATGAATTTTTGTATTTATTACATACATATATTATTAAACGAACTTTAGCAATGGTCAGATTAATATTGTATTTTTCACAGCCTCAGCCTATATCAGCTATTGAAGACTTTAGTCATGTCGCCGTCAAACGGGAAGATGACGTGTCTTGCAGTGTAACTATTTATATGCAAGGAGGCAAATCAGTAAAATTTTCTATGGAGGATCGTGATGCATGTGAATTCTCACTAGTTTTATCCGGTTATCATTCCTTATTAACAGGTAAGATTTCCTTAAATACCAATTTATTTTATAAAATATATTTATTTATTAGGAAAAATACTTCCTGTGGAACGAGAACGAGATCAACACCATGATGACAATGCACCATCTTATTTAACCCAACACACCGTCATACCAGCTGCTTGGAGTTATTTATTGCCTTTTCACGATCGAACTCACGGCATAACATTCCTATTATTGCCTCCCTATCATCCACAGAAAGACAAAACTATATCAATTGAAAGCAAAAATGAAAAGAATTATATTTTAAGTGGATCCGAAAAGAATTGTATGGATTTGAATTCTTCAAATAAGGCACATAGTAACCACAACCCTAAGATTATACCACTTGTTAACAACGGTTCTACAGGTCTAGATATTCACAGTGTTATGGCCACGGAATTATTGGAGGAAGCAAAGGATTCCGGTATAAGCGACAGTAGCGGTGGTGATCGATTAATTACTATGGAAACAAATGCTTTTATAGAGGCTAAAAATGTTGAAGTACTACGACGTGTTCACGAAATGCAAAAAATGGTAGAAAACTCCGAACAGTATTTAAATGAGCAGGGTGAGATGGTTCCTGAGTCTGATGAGCTTTCGTATGATACTAATATCCAATTTAATAGTACTTTAAATATATGGCCGATTGAATCCATAAATAAGGAACAAAATCTAAATAAAACAGGCAATTCGATGGAGTTCGATAGTGACTGCGATAGTATGAATAGCAGCAAAATATCCTCAACGGAGGATACCCCTCAACCAGGAGCTCTTAAGCATAGTGATTCCTTAGTTCTTTTGGCAGAATCTATAAATCAAGATTTAAATGGTATAACACAGAGTTTGAATTCAATCGGAAGGAAACCGTCAGAACTGTCGATTGCCATTTCAAATATTAGTACGACGTGTAGTCCGCGGCCAGATAGGAAATTTAACAACATCGGACAAATACTGACCAATCTTCAAACGAGTGCAGATTTTTCTCAAAGTGAAAGCGATTCTGAATCAGTTAATTCTCCAACGAGCTCCCCTGTAGCTCGCCGACCACTACTCCTATGTTCTAATGACAGAAGAAATAGCCATAAACAGAATTTGGCTTATCGAAGCAGCTTTGGTCTGCATAGTCCCGATGGCAATAATTTTGCTTCAGATAATAAGGACTATAATTTAAAAGAATACTTGAAACAACTAAAAGAAATAAGCAATGTTCATGATGGAAGTCAGGATACCGATGTAGCTGCAAAAAAACTTTCTGAAATTTATGGTTTTGAAATTCATGGTGACACATTTATTGCAACTGATACTGATTTAATTGATTTGCGCTCTATACCACCTCCACGCACTCCTGACGAATTAGATGCAATATCCTTATTGAATGCTGCTCCACAAGGTTTCGGTGATGGGTCGAAGAATATTTTAAATACTAACGCTGAAAGTGATCTGGATACATTCCTAGCAAACATAATTGTGGCACCGCCAACACAAAGAACAACTCCAGCAAAAGAACTTACGCCAGAAGAAATAATGTCATTTATAATTCCTCCACCACCTGATCCAGAAGATAATAAAAATAAATTGAAGGAACAAACAGAAAATCTATACAGCAATTCGATTTCTGAAAATTTGCTTCCAAACCGAAATCAATTAAACAAGTTAAGTAGATGTGAAGGGGAGCATGTGATCGAGTACTCCACAGTCGAACGCAAGGGAAAGTTCTCTTGCTGTCCAAAATCTTTAAAAGGTAATGCTGAAAATATTTCAGAATCAAACAAAATTGGTCTTGAGGTGCCACCACGTTTACAATCCATAGACAAACCAACACCTCCAGAGCGACCTCCTAAAAGTCTAGAGTTGATTCAACGTTATTCTCCAAAGAGGCCACCAAGCACAGCTGCTGGCTTTCAAAACTACAATGAAAAGGCTAAAAAACAAGAACAAAAAGCCCACGAAGAGCGACCACCATTGTTACCACCAAGAATTAAAAATTTCAACCGTTGTGAAGAAAATTCTTCCACTCCATCGGTGAGTGAAGCCCCACAAAAACCACCTTTGCCGCCAATAACCAACCGTTCCACTCAACGAAATATATCAGTAAATGTGAACGATTTAAGCAGTGAAAATTTTTCACATGTTCCACCATTGGTGCCTTCATGCGTTTTCCCGGTATCTCATCCTAACCCCATCTCTAATTACTCCTGCAACATACAACATGAAAAACACCCTATTACTGCTACATCGAATGAGAATCATCTATTGAAAAATTATTACCCCCAGACTTATATTAAGAACTCAACAAACGATAAATTTCTTCCTATCTCTTCATTCAGTTCTCCCCAAATGTCACAAAAAATTGAAAGTCCTGGTTCAGTGTCCATACCTCTAAAATCAGTTATATCACAAAAATTTGGGGAAAAGTATATTATAAAGAATGGGCATGTTATTGACAGCGAAGCACTGTTGACCAAAACCGACATAGCAATGGCAGGACTCTTGGTGAAACTTGATCAGGTAGCCGCCAAGTGTTCAGCAGCGCAACTCGCAGGCGGGGGTTCTAATATTGACGAGGATAAATTTCAGCGTGCTCGGAATGAACTGACTGAACAAACATTGATGCTAGTGACTGCGTCTAAATTTTTAGTAGTAGCAATGTCGGATATGACTTTATCGACTCTGCCAGAGCATCTCACTTCCTGTCTCACAGCGATTCGGCGTATTACTGAACTCACACAAGATATGACTCTCCATACATCGTCACCATTACAAACTCGTAACATTGTGCTTAAAGTTCATGATGTGGGATCCAGTTTCAGGGAATTAGTAGGAGTGCAAATTGGCCCATTGGGTGCTGGACAACTTGCGCTACAAGCTGAATGTTTAGCCAATGTGTTAGCAACTTTACTTCGAAGTTTACGGGTATTCTCGCCATGAACATATGCATACATATCTCGAGAATGTGTTTGTTGTGTAAATATGCTACTTTCTTGTGAAATAATTTATGCATATATGAAATATTTAGACTCAATGTAACCAAATATTATAAAATATGTAATATTAAGCATGTCAAAGATATACACTTAATCGCAGTTCATGATAATATACATATTGGTAAATACAATTAATTTACTAAGAGAGTCAAATTCCTTTTCACAAGCAATGTCTTTCAGAAATAAGTAATACATTGTGATCTAATGAAATAATATTCATATACATACATACATATATAATAATACATACGGTATATGCATGTATCAATTTACAAAAGTTGCAAGTATTAAAAAATTCGTATAACTTATACATATCTATAATATTTATATAACCGGATTTACTAAATTCAAACGATATCTGCATGCATGTCAACTACATTTAAATGTATTAAATTAGGTATGTATATACATATGCATATACCATTATACTTTAATTTTTTTTTTAATATTCATGATTTTAAATTACATTATGCGTCTACAGTACGTCATAATTTTTGGAATTACATAAATGATATTCTCGTATCGTCTGATAAGGATTAAAGCAGTTACGCTCAAAATTTTAAGCAAACGACTTCTATTAAGGAAGGGGTGTACGTTCACTCTCTACCAACGTTTCCCGATAAATGCATGTTATTTTAAATAATAACTTTACATATTAATATCATTAAATCCCTTTATTAATGGAAAATGAATACTGGCTTAGGCTTTTGAGATATTTTCATACGTAGTTCCATGGTTTTCGAGTACTAAATTGTTTTAAATTAATTGAAATAAAATTGTTGCGAGAATCTTTGAATTTTAGAGATGTCTTCCATAAAGTTAATATGAACTAATACAAAATCTAAAAGTTGATTTGTATGTGACTTCCAAATATTATTGCTACCAATATTCGTCATCAGTATACTTGTAAATCTATGGTACATATGTATGTATGTACTATTACATATCAATACAGTGAAATACCGCATAACCGTTTACCCACCGTCGCACTGTTTTTGTTCGGCTAAGAGAGCAGTCCGTATATGGGAGCATAAGCGAGTATTTAAAATATGTTCTTAGAGTCAGAACGTGTAACTCAAATCTATGTATTTCTATTGAACTAATCAATGAGAGACAATGTCAGCCAGGAGTCAATGTATGACAGTTACCCCATTAGACGGCGCCAGCATAAGATAATTTGTTCGCTGTGATCGTTTTACGTATTGTTCTTAAAAAAAACTATCAAAACACCAAACATTGATTAGAATTTAAAAGAGCGGGAACTAAAAATTGTACACAATTTTCTTGGAAAGTTCTCATGTCCGGTTGTAGGAATTGGTTGTGTTTGCAAATATTAATGAGAAAAGAATTTCACTGTATACCATTTTGAATTTTGCGAATATACATTTTTATTCTCCAAAGCTTAAAAAATGTGTTTTCTCAATTCTTATCATACCAAAGAATTTTATGAAAGATTTTTACTGCTTCGGTCAATCAGTAGTACAAACTTTAATGGGTTTATAACTTAAGCGCACATTCCACCAAAATTAAAAGGCAAATACTTCAGAATTCATATGTGGGTGTATTCGTTTGTATTGTAAATATATACATACGTATCTACATCCTTGTGCTTTATTTGTAATTCTACATTAATGTGTATAAAAACATTATACCATAAGCAATTATATGGATATTTCAATCGCATAAGGTTTAATACAGCAGATTCTAGCTAAAATATTCATGACCAAACAATAATCAAAAAAAAAAAAATAACTTGTGATATCTAATTTTTGTGAATTTATTAGAATTTGTGATCTAAATTCATAATAATTAAGAGTTTAAACGGTTGAGCGTACGTTGGATTTATCCTTAAGTAAGACCATATTATGTACATGCATACCTACAAACGTATTTACCTATAAGTATATGTATGTGACATACTAATAAATTATATATGTAAACGAAAACATATAAAATAAGATAGCTTTTTTTAATATAAGTTTGTTGATTCGTTTTAGATAATACCTAAAAAGATTAGTTTTTAATGAGAAATTATAGCTGCAGAATTAAACTATTAAAAATATTACCCATACATATGGATTGTTAATTAAACTATTATTGTACTCCCTATTATGATTAAACTATTTCGTGCGAGCTTATTAACGATATTGTGGGAATGAGTTGGCGTTAAACGCAATTCAAATAAATAATTTTACACACCAACATATAATATGGTGTTGTATTTACTATATATAATAATAAACTAAACAACTGTATTTAAAATGCATACATATTTATTGTCATATGAATGTACAGATATAAAGCAGGAGATCTAAAACACATAAACTCATAAGATATTGCAGAACGTATGTACATCAATTCACATGTGGTAAGAAGACTTTAAAAACAATAAAAATTTATACACGTTACAAGTATCGGAAATCAAGAAATGTATATTGACGGGTAAGTAAAAAAAAAAATAATTAGCAAGTGATGCTGAAATTTCTTTCAAATATACATACATATAATATGTATATAATTTTATTTTATAATATTCAGTCATAATATGAGTACCCATTAAGTTTTTGAAATTGTTGTTACCAAATTATTTTATAGGCCTAAAATATGTCATATAATAATAAGTAGGCGTGGTTTTAGTCCGATTTTGGCCATTTCCACACTGTAACATAGGAATGTTAATAATGTTACCTGCAGAATTTGGTTGAAATCTGTTGTGTAGATCCAAAGATAGGAGTTTTTATCTAAAGCTAGGCTGTTAACAACTCAATAAGACTTCTTCAAAATCTTTCCACTGGTAAGGGAAGTTTTTTGATATTATTATTGATTTGCTTGTCTTTTTATACAATTATTAAATCTAATTTATCTAATTAAATATATGTGCATGTGTATATGTTTTTATGTAAGTTGTCACACGACATGGTGTTGTTTTTAATTTAAAAACTCAAAGCATGGGCGAGTGAGTATTGTGTATAGTAGAATTTATTGTTATTTTTATGCGAATCTATTTAATTTACAATATTTTATTGTTATTTTTAAGTACATAGAAATATAATATAACAAGTTGGGTTGATTTAGCTTAAGTGGTTTAGGAGATAGATATGGATGTACATTAAATAGGTTTATACGGGGCTCCGTCTACTTTTTAAATATTTTCAGACCACATATGCCACTCATCCTCTTCACCAATTTATAATTAATTTAGAGCCTAGTTATAGTACTTTATAGATTTTCGATTAATGGCGCTTTGTGGACGTGACAATGGTTCGATTTCGCCCAACCGTGCCCCCATGGAGTGCCAAGGAACATATGTACCTAACTTCATCGAGATATCTCAATTCAAGTTGTCGCTTGTGTGTGGACAGACAGACAGACAAACAGTCATACAGATTTCATCTCGTCTCGGCATCCTGATCATTTAAGTATACTTACTATACATACAGATATACATATGTATATGTACATATATGTAACCCTATACATATCTATCTCGTATAATGCTTGGTAATACAAACAACCATTGCTGGACAAAACTATGGGTCGTGGTCGTGAAATTCCATTGGAAACTTGAACAATTAATTTCTCTGATTGCGTTGCTGAACCTAATTCGTTTTGGGATAACGTGGTATAGTGATGAGTTAAAAATTTTTTTTTATTTTTTTATTCTACAGTGGACAAAAATCTTTATTTAAAAATTTTGAAAGAAAACCTCGCACAGAGCGCAGAGGATTAGAGTGAAAAAACTTTCTATTTCGACAGAACAACGATCCTACGCACACCTCATACACATATCGTTATGAAGCGGCTCTTATACAATACTACGCAAATAAATGCGCCTCCCTAATCTCCGGATGTAAACCCAAGATATCCAAGGCAATCCTTAATCAAGCTATAATGGCTGAATGGGAGAAAATTGCCAAAAAAGACGCAGAAGTGTTAGTCCAAAGCATGTGTCGACATCTTCAAGCAATTATTGTTGCAATAGGAGGACCAATTAAAATGAAATTCAAAAATGTATGTAAACTTTTTTTGTGTTAAAAATTGAAGTTCCTTATGTTTTTTGTTTTTGCCCATCTCTTTCTTATCAATTTACAAAATGTGAAGAGAGTTATTGTTGTGAATACATACATATGTACATACTTATGTACAAGTATTTTGAAAAAAAAAATGTATAATCAAAATATAATTAATTTGCTTTTATATGCACGAAAGGATAGATTTGAACGGGATTCTTCAGCAAAACACTTTGCACGTAAACCTTTTTTGCACACTCGATGTATAAAAAAATAAGTTATTATTAATTATAAGCGGTGTTAGTGAATATACATACATATGTATATATACATATACATAAGTATGTGCATATGTCATTAACTTTTGTCAGCAGTTGCCCAGAAGAAAGAACTATTTTTTAATAACGAGATCAAGAATAATAATAATACTTCCAATATTGTTATGAGAAACGATATCTGATAGTTATAATAAAAATCCGGCAACTTTTTTTATTCGACTACTTGACAAATAATAAAACTTATAGGTGTCAGAATTAATAGGAAATCATGATTTTACTGCTAGCGACATAACCTTGTGTCATCATTCTTACTTACATATGTATATGAATGAATTACATGCTCAATTCAATGCTGATATAATAAATATACATACATGAACCCATATATGTACACACAATCGTATCAAAAGTAGCAACATGGTCTAATATACACACATATTTAATAAAAAATCAGGTGTTCTGAAGCTGCCATCTGCCTTTAATTTAAACAGATATTTCAATTGTATATTGGCCTAAATAAATAACGACATATTTATATCTCTTTCGGTAAATACATACGCAATTCTCAAAACAATTAAGGTAATCGTTCAAAAATTTCAACTAAAGGTGATAGTAGATAAGCAGATCTGTTTTAGTATGCTTCTGAATGTTCCTAAACTTCCAGTATGGCAAGGCAACGTAATCTTCGAAAAAGTCATCGTAGTATCTGATGCTGCCATATTATACGAAATATGAATTATACCAAACTATTGAAACGGCAGCTCAGTCAGAGAACGTAAAGTACGTATACTTTACGTTCTCTGGCTCAGTCCGGAAGCAAAATATAGTTGAGTTTTGCTGTACGACGAGTTCGAAAGTGTTCTTTAGTGTTGTTGATGTTGAGATAAAAAAAGCAGAAAAAATACGAGTATACCTCGAACTATTTTTTGGCTTGTAAGCGAGTACAACTACAATAATAAAAATTTTATTGTATATTGTATCCAATTTCATCGAGTTTTCTTGGCCACGCGTTATTTACTAATTATTACTATAAATTTTGGTATCCAGTAAGGTTGTGTGTTGTTGATGTTGTGCCTAGTTCACCCGTGGAATTTTTTTGCGAATTTCGCTTTGGTATTCATTCGTTAAAGCATGCTGAAGAGAACCAAGCAAATGTATCAACCGAATTTTTAGTGCCACTTATTCTATTTCTGGCTAAGTTTTTCTTTCGAGAACAAAGAAGTAAATTTTAACGCGTAAAGTGCAGAAAAAATATAACAAGAAAGAAAGAAGTAAAAATCGGTGAATAAGGCAAACACAAAAAGTGCTAAAGAAAGAACTGTCTTCCTGTTTGTGTGGCCTACGGGTTGTTTTTCTGTTTGGCTGTGAGCGAAATATAAACTTCAGCGTTTCATCAAATACGACGACAGAAAAATCTGCAGATATTCGCAAGCTTTGGAAGAATCAAGAAAGATAAATATAATTGCAGAGCAAGCTTATTTTTTAAAATTGCTTTGAAAGTTTAATATATCTTTCAAACATAAAGCCTACCAACATCAAAAAAACCATAAAGATACTAAAAAGAGTGTGATATTGGTTTGCAAGACAAAAGAATTTTATGTCGAAATTCTGCCTTGGCTATGGATTGTAAATTTGTTGTATATAATGCGGCTCGAGACAATAACTTATCGCAGTTGAAGGTAAGTCAATACGAGCTATTCATTTTATATATTTATAAATAACTCATCGAACCTTTTGTCACAAACTTGGGACTAAAAACATCCCTTGATTCTTCTTTTAAGTTTCTCTTTTTTAACATATATAGATCCTAACCAATATTTTAAAACAACAATGGTAAACTGCTGTCAGCATGATTATGTCTAGTTGATAATCTCAGTCAGTTCCATCGTCGATAAGAATGCAGTTAAATTCTTCCCCTTGCTCCGAATCATGTAATGGCCACAGCTTTTGGCCGGATAAAAATCCAGGTTCGGGTATGTGGTGGTTAAACTCACAGAACGTATTGAACTACTTATATTCGTGTCCAAAGTCTGGGTGACGATAAACAATCCTTACGATTTCTATCTCTAAATTACCAGAATTGACAACATTTAATCCCGGTAAATGTTTTTCATCCGGCCATTTAACTATGTTTAATAAGGTTTCAGCTTTCCTACATTTCTCGATTGTTTTTGTTATGTGAATTACTTTTTACTCTGCATATATACATATATGTTCATCACTGGATTGTGTTTTTTTTTTTTACAAATAATAACGTATCCTCGGTTCTCGATGTGACATGTAAATTGAACTAAGCAGCCAGGTTAGTTCTTGTTATCTGTGCTTATGTGCGCAAAGCAAACTACTGGTATAAAACAATGAACGGAGTAGAAGTCTAGAAGAGACTGTTACGAAGAAAAACAAGAAAAGTTCATTCTGTCTCCATTTCACTCTAGAGTCCAATCTATGGTCATTAGGATGAGCCATACCCACAATATATCATTACTGCCACTTTTGTAAGTATGTGACGCTTTATCAAGAATATGATGTCTAATCAAGGCAATAAACCGTAAAAAATCACTTCATTTTTTTTAGCAACTAATGTACCAACAATTTATTTTGAATAAATTCAGATCTTTATTATAAAAAACAGCTCTTTGCTTTCTTTTTGTTTGCACTACCACTTTTTTAAACAAAGCTGAACAAGTGTACAAATATTTTTAATATGAAACTAACTTCGATTTAAATATTATAATTTGTTTATTGGTAAAACCAGTTTTTAGAAGGACAAGGAAACTGGTGATTATTGGAACATATGTAAACAAATAGAAACAAAATAGTTAATCTTATCGTTTACTTTTTGTTGTCAAATAATCGATATGTAATATGATACATAAAAATCTGATAGTATTATTAATAAGTAAAAATGTTTTTGCATCTTCGTTAGTTTTTCCGTAACTGATTTTTTAAGAGATTCTGTGTGTGTTTCCATTTGCAAAAGGTCAGCATGTGTTTTCGTATCTAGTTTACTTTGACTCAATTCTTCATGAATATAGATGCATACATGAATAAACGTGTGTTTTTGTGAAGTACGTGAATGAGGAAGGACAAATAATTGTTCAAAAAACAACAACTACCATTAACTTGAATATTGAACGAATCTACCATTGAAAGCAATGAACTCATGGTCAATAACTTTAGATGTTAAAATTTTGTGTTTCGTTTCACCTCTTTCATTTCGTCATCGTTTTATTTTATTTTAATATTCAATGGTCGCAGTTTATATTATGACCCTCAAAATGTAAGTAAAAATATATTTAATTTTTTAAGCAATCTTTTAGCAGTCGGGATAAATTCTTTACTTTTCACCAACTTGCCACTCTTAATTTGTTATTATAGTGTGCCATTTAATAATATTACTTTTGTTTAATATGATACATTTTGGTTATGTAATTAAATTAAAATCATATAAATTTTGTGATTTCGTTTTCAGTATACATACGTAAGTAAATCAAAATATGTGATGGTAAGAATTGCAAGTAAAGAAGAAGTAGGTTCGGGTGCAACCGAACATTTTATACTCTTGCAACTTGCAATGATCAAAGGCAGGGAAATACCTTAAGGTACAAAAAGTATCCAGAGAATCGAAATATATATCTACATGTATATAACTCATAACGCTGCAACTCCCCAACCCTCTTCCCTACTTAATTCTCCATGAGCTGCGGGCTAGCGACTTGATGATTTTCTTGCGGCTCTATACTTTTTCTCTTAACTCGGTCGGATGAGGAGTGAAGGAGCATGGGTTGTCTAGCGCTACGTTATTTGCCGACCGCTCAGGTAGTTAATAGTCCACCTCTTCAATCTTGAAGCGAGCGTGAATTGTTCAATATCCTCAAGTAGCGTTGTGTGATTGACTGTGTCAAAGGCTTTTAGCAAGTCCAACACTACAAGGAACGCCCTCTCACAGGGTGGCTTTTGGTTTAGGCAACGAATCTAAGTATTGTGGTGGTGCTGTGCACATTAAGGAAGCCATGTTTGTGGCCTGCTAGACTCAGGTGGTGAGCGAATGTCGGGAGTAGCAATTCAATGCGGTCGTTATCTCTCTTCGGATCAGCCAAGTTCTTGACAGTAGTTAAAAAGCTTACTCACCGGAGGAGAGGTTACATGAATTCAGATGCTCTATCGAGTTTGTCCGCTTATGCTCTGGTTTACCGTTTGCCGAATCTCCAAATTGGCATCATTTATTCAGGGATCACGGGTATCGGCATGGAGTAAAGTGTCGCTCTCTTCAGCTAAAACAGCTTCTTCGGCTGGGAAATGGGGGTTGCGCAACCTTGCGGAAATTCTGAAAACTGACCCATTTAGCTTTGTTAAAGTTAACGAAGGTGCGGTTGTCTACAAAAATGAAGTCGGGTAGTTTCTCGGTCGAGACAATTATGGGCAGATGGTCTGATGCGAGCGTTAGCATAGGTCGCCAGGTTATATTATTTATCAGACCACTTTTAGCGTTGGTTATGGCAGGCGAGCTATTAAAGGTGCCCATCAGAAAGCAGCAACGAGTATGATAAAATCAGAACAAACATTCGTGCCAAAAACCCAATCAAATCAATTCAGTTCAGCATAGACAAGATAGCTGATCAATTCGAGTAGCCGCCAGCGTCAACCGATCTGATGCAACACGAACAATCTGCTATTCGGCAATCACGATCGAGTAACCGGTATGGCTGGCTTCGGTTCCAATCGTATCATGCCAGCTCATAGCGTTGCGACGATTGTTTGAATTGATGTGAAACTTTGGGTAAACTATAAGTAAATCTGCGAGTAAATCTATGGGTAAAACTATGAGTTCAGCAAACAACCGAAATTTTCTGCTGGACTGATTTGAATCATGTGTGGCAAAAAATGTAGCAGCTTTGAAAATGTACGCATGTTACAAATTTTCGAATTTACAAATTTTCGGTGATATACAAACCGAACGCTGTCGATCATTTCAATAATTGAAGCACGTGTTTGCTTTACTTCGAGTATTTTCTGCTGATGCGAACGTTTATAAACAAATCAAAATTGTTCTCTTTCGCTGATTTGATGACAAACGGTGCGCTTCGTGTACATGAACCGAACTGACAGAATCAAACAGAGTAAGGGATCAGTACTTAGGTATACACAAAAATTTATTACTCGTTGCAGTTCTCAGGTGCCCATATTGCTGGTGGAGGCTTCGTCGTTCATTGTGCAATGTGTCGCACAGTGCATCTACATTAGGTGTTTTTTGATGTATAATATTATATATTTCGAACTCAAAATCGCCTGTCCGGATAGCTGTCCTCTCACATTCAAGGGTAGTACCCCCGCGATCGACGTCACCATCGATAAGACAATATTGCAAAATGCAGAAAATCTGACCGGCTGATTGATCGAATTGATTTCTTGGACCGCAGCAGTGTTCCCGGCTCGTGAATGTTTCTAGGAGGAGCTCTAATAATGGCAAACTTAACCCAAACTCACCGATTTAAACAGGATTAAATCGCCGGAACCGCCTTTGGCCGGATAAATTCCGGTAGCTTAGAACCGGCTGTTGTTGGAACGAATTAATGCGTGGTCTCATTGCATATTGGAACTCATCTAAAACAAATCAATTTCAGTAGTCAAAAATCGCTTTTATTCAACGAGAATGAATAAAGTAAATAGTAATTCGATAAAAAAAAAACCTAATATAACTAAGAGATTTTTATGTAATTTTTATTGAGCTTTGGTGTTTTATACCCCGAACAGGGTGTATTATTTTACGAAGTTTGTAACAACCGCAATAAACGCCGGAGACCTTATAATATACTTGTACTACACGAATCGTACCGTTTGTCTTCAAAACAGCGACAGAGAACAAATTGCCATGGGTAGCGATTAGCTTGTAAAGTTCATAATTCCTTGCAAATCATACTCACATTTGTATAATTTAAATGTTCCACAGTGTTTGAGTTGTACTAAATAATCTTATATTATATTAAATACACTGATTTACTCGATTGTCGAAGAATAGCTTGGTCGTGTTGCATGAAATCAGTTGATGCTAGTCGGTACTAGACGCGATCAACACTGTTGATCAGCTGATTATGTTTTCGGCATGTGTGTTTAATCTCATCCTCTGATGTAAACTGAAACGAAATTGACAGCAATTTTACTTGGAAGTAATAAGCAAAAGAAGTTATACAGCAGATGTTTGTGTAATCAGTATTTGATTTATACTTACTATTTCTGAATATTTTTTTATCTTTAAAATTAAATTTTTAAGAAGGAGAGAACTGTTGACAGGAATTTATTATTCGACTATTTTTAGATGAGATGATGTAAAATTATTCCACTATCTTCATTGGCGCTTGATTTACATATATGTATGTACATTGTGACAAAAATTGTAATTTAAATTTCCGGGGTAAAAATATTAAAAAAAGTATTTTTCTAAGTTAGTAGGATTGTCAAATAGTTTTTGTAAATATGTACATCTTATATGACCAATATATAAAAATAAGTTAGGTTTTTGTCTATTCGCTATAGCTGACTAAACTGTTGCATGAAATGAAAAATGGCCTGAACCGGTAAAAATTTGTAAAAAAAAACATTTAAAAGTTAATTTTTAACCGACTTATAGCCTTGACAGACGACAGCGTTAATATGCATTGGCGGGCTTAATTTACATTTACTTGCGCATTTGAATCATGTTAATGCAAATTTGTAATGCACAAGAATTTCGTGCATTTAGCTGAATTTACCAACTTTGAGCAGGCAACACTGCTCAAAAATGGCCGATTTTTGCTATTTTTTGACAGATGTCGCTTGAAGTCTGCCGCCTCCTTTGCGTTTGCAGCATCAGAGGTAAGCAGTTTTATATTGCTAATTAAATTATGTGCAAGTATATTAACAAAAACAAATTTTAATATATTTAGATAGCAGAAAATAAACAACGCACAGTTTGCTATCCTTTTTTTCATTATTCTTAACTTTTTCGCACACTTTTTCCGCATTACAAACAATTATTGCTTTTAATTTCACTCTATTATCTTTTAACGTAATTAATAAAAAACTTATAATAAAATTTTTTCGTAACATTTCTGTTGATTTTCCAAAAATACCAAAATTTCTATTAATAATTTATCTTATTCATTTTTATTTAACTTTTTTTTTAATTTTAAATAAATAAACAAATTTCACTATCAGATGTCTAAATGCACAAGTCTGCCGTCTGTCACCATAAAATTGCAATGCGCATTAGCGTTGCTTAAGGCGCATTAATTTTGCTCGTCTGTCAGAGCTATTACTAGCTTAAAGGTCCAAAAAGTGACTTTTCCACAAAATTTTTTGTTTTGTTTTCCAATTGATTTGTTTGTAAATTATTTGAATCGTTTAATTTTCTATTCAAAAGGTAAATTATTGAAAAATATTCAGTAAAAACTTGATGTGTGTTTCTTACAAAGTGATCAATTATAAATTGAACTTTGTTACGATGCCGCGAAGAGGTCGCACTAATATCGGTCGGCATTCGTTTTGCCATCAGCATAATATACTTTGCCAGCCCAAAGCACATGCACGAATACTCGCAGGATTCGATGCCATATGAGCGGAATTATGGACTGCCGGATTTGTTTGTTACATTCACTTGCAATGCAAAATGGCCATAGATTACGGAATTATTGAATCGCGATCAATCAGTAAGAGTGTCACGATGTCGCAGCACGAGTTTGAAACAACATGTACGATGTTTGATAGACTTTATCGTGCAGCAACATACATTGTATATGGAGCTGTTAAATGATGGATGTACTCTGTTGAGTGGCAAAAAAGAAATTTGCCACACGCACAGATTCTTCTTTGGATGGTGGAAAAAATTATATTAAAAATTGATGAAATCATTTCTTTGGAAATTCCTGATCTAGAGATAGGTCCAGAACTATTCGAAGTGGTGAAAATCAAAATGGTTCATGGACCTTGCGCACACCATAATCCCACTTCGGTTTGTATGTCTGACAATAAATGCACGAAACACTATCCACGTGCTTTTCTTTCGGAAACGCAAACTGGAAATGATGGATATCCACTGTATCGGCGTCGCTCACAGACAACAATGGCAGAACATTCAGCATCCAATATCGAAGTTGACAACACATCGATCGTCCATATTCGCAACTATTGTCTAATAGCCCTGACAGACGAGCAAAATTAATGTGCCTTAAGCAACGCTAATGCGAATTGAAATTTTATGGTTACAGACGGCAGGCTTGTGCATATAGACAGCTGATAGTGAAATTTGTTTCTTTATTAAAAAAAAAAGTGAAATAAAAATGAATAAGATAAATTATTAAAAGAAAATTTTGGAGAATCAATATAAATTCAACGAAAAAATTCGTTTATTATTATCTACGTTAAAAGAGAATAGAGTGAAATTAATAGCATTAATTGATTGTAATGCGGAAAAAGTGTGCAAAAAAGTTAAGAATATTGGAAAAATGGATAGCAAAATTGCGACATCTGTCAATAAATAGCAAAAATCGGCCATTTTTGAGCAGTGTTGCGTACTCAAATTTAGTAAATTCAACCAAATGCACGGAATTCTTGTGCATTACAAACTTGCATTAACATGGGTAAAATGCGCAAATAAATGTAAATTAAGCCCGCTAATGCATATTAGCGCTGTCGTCTGTCAGGGCTATAATTCAAAACTCATATCAATATTGAGTATTGCAGTTTTGTGAAATCGATAAAATACGTACCTTGAACGAGATGAGATCAGCAGTATCAAATGGGTCGATACGTGAACTTCAATGAAGCGTTTTGTAAGATATTTACTTTTTGTTTGCAATGCATGAACGTTTTCCGATTGTTGTGCATCTCGCAGTTAATTTGGAGAAGGCCCAAGGATATATTTCAACGCAGATAATGTAGTACAGCCAGCGGAAACACCGCCAACAACAAAATTGAAATTGGCGAGTTTTTTCTCAACCTGCGTCATATTGCGAATGATACGGGGTATGTAACTTTTTGAGAAGCATGCCAGCAATTACAATTTCTGGAGCATGATAATCACTGGAATCAAACGATGGACGATGCGATAGCTATTTCGCATGTCACTGAAGTTCGCACACTTTTCGCAATGATCATTTCGATACGAACAAAAATTACATTGCCGAAACATTTTACATCGTATTCTCTAAGAATTGGAAATGGGCAAACTTCGGTTGATATTTCCAGTGGTTTGATATCAACTCCACCTGCCTTTTGTCAATTCACTTCAACGAAAGATGAACTCATCACGAATGTTTATCCGAACATTGGCCAAATTATCGTAACTACAATTGCTTGAGTGAAATAATTTGTTATATTTTTTAATTTCTATTTTGATTCTCATTTATTATGAAGAAAATAAATAACTCCATGGAAAAATCTTGCTTTCCCTTGCCCCCGCATATCAAATATAAATGTAATGATTTTACAAATTATTTAAGACGTAAAATGGTTTGGTGATAAGAATTGACGAAATCGGTCCATATTTTCTCCTACCCGTAAACATAATATGTACATTCTAATGTGATAAATATTTCTACTAATGTTCTAACTTCAATTGATTCTATTTACATTTTCTAGATTAGAAAAGTGCTATGATCGAGCAAAACAAATATTACGCAAAGGTACAATTTGTTTTTGTTATCCCAAAGGTAGTTGATATCAAATACCTTAGTTTTGTAATTTTACAAAAAAATTATGAAAAATGTGTTGTATGCAAAGTATGATGTTAAATACATCGCATCACGAACGGTACTATAATTTCTTATTTACAAAATCTCTAATGGTGTACTTTAATCTACCAACACTTCCGTGTACATATGTATGTAGGGAATGAGGGAACTCTCTTTGGTTCCACGAGTAAGCTATTTCTGTTTTGACATTGAATTCGCAATGTCAATGCATTACGAGTTCGATATCCACACAACATAAGTATGTACAAGTATAATGTGCATATGTGTAAGTGCACATAGTGCGCTAAACGAATTCGTCACTAATAAATAGTTTTTATGTATACATCGTTGATTCGAACAACGTTCATAGAATACAAGGTTACGACAACTTTGAAATCATATGTTTGATGACGATGTTGGTTCAAATTGGTTGGTTGTCTTATAGTGGAATTCTGTAAGCAGTCTCTAGTCACTATTTGAGACATTTTGAGGTAAAGTCTCAATTTGTGACTAGTTACTATTCACTGAACAGTCTCTAGCGTTAGTCTCAAAATATTGACACAAATTTGAGACCTGATAGCAGGTCACAAAACTAAAAAGAACTCTTGTTTGCCTTTTTGGTTATACTAAATAGAGATCATCATATATATTAATCGATTGTCGTTTTTTTGTATTTTGTAAGCAACTCAAACACGAAAAAGTTAAAAATAAATCAATTTTACTTAAATTTCGTAAATATTATGAAACAAAGAGAACGTATATTTATGTTTTTATTGGTATTTATATCTATGTTATAGAGAATTTAATACATGTTATCAACATATTTATTTTCATTACCCAAATGGGTTGAAGCTGAACGATTTCGTCGTGGCCCGAAATGTGGTTATCTGTAGCGCTAGATTCCATCACAAGAAAATTCATTAAGCTACCTGGCTGTCTACGGATCGAAAAGCCACGAACCAGATCGATCATGCTGTGATAGATGGAAGACACGTCTCCAGTGTTTTAGATGTGCGTCCGCTCCGAGATCCTAACATCGCCTCGAACCACTGTCTTGTTGCAGCCAAAATACCCACATTGCAATCACAACAGACAGCCGAACGATTTTCTACTCGGCTTGCACTCCCTGTCAACAACTCGGTATAAGGGAACTGTGGGACCGCATTTCAAACGCCTTACGTACAGCTGCAACCGAAACCATTGGTTTTCGGAAAGTGCAAAAGAACAGCTGGTACGACGAGGAGTGCCGTGTCGCAGCGGAGAGAAAACAGGCTGCCTATCTCGCAACGTTACGATCAACCACAACACGTGGGGATGGGATAGATACCGAGAGTTGAAAAGGGAAGCGAGGCGCATTTGCAGACAGAAAAAGAAAGAGGCCGAAATGCGTGAGTTCGAAGAGCTTGATAAGCTGGCCGACAGGGGTAATGCTCGAAAATTCTACGAAAAAATGCGGCGGCTTACAGAAGGTTTCAAGACCGGAGCTTACTCATTTAGAACCCCCCAAGGTGATTTAGTCACCGATGCCCAGAGCATGCTTCAATTATGGAAGGAACACTTCTCCAGCCTGCTGAATGGCAGTGAACGTACAACGCCAGGAGAAGGCGAACCCGATTCCCCAATCGATGACGATGGAGCAGACATTTCATTACCCGGCCATGAAGAAGTTCGAATAGCAATTACCCGCCTGAAGAACAACAAAGCGGCGGGGAACTGATAAGGAGCATGCATCAGCTTCTTTGTAAAATATGGTCGGACGAAAGCATGCCCCACGTTCGGAATTTAAATGTGCTATGCCCATTCCATAAAAAAGGAGACCCCACAATCTGTGCCAACTACCGTGGGATTAGCCTCCTTAATATAGCATATAAAGTTCTATCGAGCGTATTCTGTGAAAGATTAAAGCCCACCGTTAACAAACTGATTGGACCTTATCAGTGTGGCTTTAGACCTGGTAAATCAACAACTGACCAGATATTCACCATGCGCCAAATCTTGGAAAAAACCCGTGAAAGGAGAATCGACACACACCACCTCTTCGTCGATTTCAAAGCTGCTTTCGACAGCACGAAAAGGACCTCTCCGAGCCGTTCGATACCAAACGAGGTTTCAGACAAGGCGACTATCGTGCGACTTTTTCAACCTGCTTCTGGAGAAAATAGTTCGAGCTGCAGAACTCAACAGAGAAGGTAACATCTTCTATAAGAGTGTACAACTGGTGGCGTATGCCGATGATATTGATATCATCGGCCTCAATAGCCGCGCCGTTAGTTCTGCTTTCTCCAGACTGGACAAGGAAGCAAAAGAAATGGGTCAGGCCGTGAACGAGGGCAAGACTAAATATCTCCTGTCATCAAACAAACAGTCGCCGCACTCGCGACTTGGCACTCACGTCACTGTTGACAGTCATAACTTTAAAGTTGTAGATAATTTCGTCTATTTAGGAACCAGCATTAACACCACCAACAATGTCAGCCTGGAAATCCAACGCAGGATAACTCTTGCCAACAGGTGCTACTTCGGACTGAGTAGACAATTGAGAAGCAAAGTCCTCTCTCGACGAACAAAAACCAAACTCTATAAGCCACTCATAATACCCGTCCTGCTATATGGTGCAGAGGCTTGGACGATGACAACATCTGATGAGTCGACGTTGCGAGTTTTCGAGAGAAAAGTTCTGCGAAATATTTATGATCCTTTGCGCGTTGGCCATGGCGCATATCGCATTCGATGGAACGATGAGCTGTACGAGATATACGACGACATTGACATAGTTCAGCGAATTAAAAGACAGCGGCTACGCTGGCTAGGTCATGTTGTCCGAATGGACGAAAACACTCCAGCTCTGAAAGTATTCGACGCTGTACACGCCGGGGGAAGCAGAGGAAGACATCCACTCCGTTGGAAGGACCAGGTGGAGAAGGACCTGGCTACGCTTGGAATATCCAATTGGCGCCACGTAGCGAAAAGAAGGAACGACTGGCGCGCTGTTGTTAAGCGGTGTCTACGCCAATTAAGAAGAAGAAGATTTAAAACTCTTTACATACAGCTGCAAACGAAAAGAGATTGCTTAACTCTCAACGTTACAATCTACGCCAACACGTGCGGGATGGGATAGATACCGATAGTTGAAGACGGAAGAGAGACACATTTGCAGACAAAAAAGAGGCAGGCCGAAATGCGTGAGTGCGAAGTGCTTGATATGGTGGACGACAGGAGTAATTGTTGAAAGTTCTATAAAAGATGAGGCGACTAACAGAAGGTTTCAAGACCGGAGCATACTCTTGCAGAACCCCAGAGGTGATCTAGTGATTGATGCCCAGAGCAAACTGAAATCTTATTAATAAAAACATTTCACAAATGTAAATGAATTAACTTAAAATTGATTGTATTTATGGTATATTATAAAGCTGAATTTTAATGTAAAAACATTCTGTAAAAATCTTTCTTCTTTTTTATTGGTACTATTTTGCATGCTCACATGTCACGTGCAACAAAATAAAAGAATTTCATATTTTGTTTGAAAAACTTTCTTTATTTAGTCTAGTATTTTGTTTTTTCTGCATCGTTTGCCCTTTTTACGATCTAGTGGGTTACATTGATCCGGGGTCCATTGTTTCAACATGTCAATGGAGTGAAGCACCCGTGGGTTTAACTCTTTTAATGGTGGTCGTCTGACATTGGGTCTATCATCATTCCTAGACATTACTCTGGGATTCATCTTTCCAAATCCCTAGATCCCAGAAGTTTAAGTATTTCTGTTGGTGATCCTCCGCAAACGCTAGCCTTCTTCTGATGTTCTATTTGTTGATGTTTTTGCGAGCAAATTTTCAAAGATGTTATTTTTCCTGAAATATTGCAAAGCATTTTTAACATTCCCCTGAAAAATGCCTTATTCCGTTATTTTAAATAATTTTGTAGTTTTGATAACATTTCCATTTGATTTTTCATTCAGATGGATTTGAGCTTTTATTTTTCTCCATTCTTTATGAAACCTTCAAAAATAGCTATGTACATATATATTAATTTAGATCGTATCATAGAGTAAAGTGCATATGAGCTCCTCACTTTTCATGTATGTACTATATATGTATACATAAAATAAAAATTGTTAATAATTGAAATAATTTATTTACAGCATACCCTCTCCAACAGATCAGAGTCAGAAACAAAGATGCTTATATCTGCGAGAGTTAACGGAGCAACACCATTAGTAATTGCCTGCCGAAATGGTCACTATAACATTGTAGAGTATTTGCTAAAACGACACGCCAATGTTGAGCAAGTGGGTTCCGTGAGTTTTGATGGTGAGCCAATTGAGGATGCGCCACCGCTATGGTGCGCCGCAGCAGCTGGTCATTATGGTATTGTAAAGCTCCTTGTTCATCATGGGGCAAATGTAAATAGTACCACCCGCACTAACTCTACACCACTCCGCGCTGCTTGTTTTGATGGACATTTTGATATTGTCAAGTTCCTGGTGACCAATGGTGCAGGTGTGCTATATATCAATGCTTGTTAAAAACATATTATTAAAAGTGGTTCCATTTTTTAGATTTTGAAGTGGCAAATCGACATGGACATACATGCTTAATGATTGCATGCTACAAAGGTCATTACAAGATCGCTCAGTATCTATTAACTTTAAATGCAGATGTGAATCGGTGTAGTATAAAAGGAAATACAGCTTTGCATGACTGCGCAGAATCTGGTTCACTCGAGATTTTGCAATTGTTGTTAAAACATGGCGCAACAATGGATGTCGACTATTACGGTATGACGCCACTTTTGGCCGCGAGTGTGACGGGGCATTTGCCAATTGTGGAACATCTTATTACCTTGGCCTGCGTTAGTAGAAAAAGTCGCATCGATGCTTTAGAACTCTTGGGTGCAACATACGTAGATAAAAAACGTGACATGATCAGTGCTTTGTCCTTGTGGCGAAGGGCAATGGAAGATCGAAATCAAGAACCTAAAATACCAAAAACTGTCAGCGAACCAATTGCAGCTTATGAATATGTATCAGAAGTGAAAACAATAGAAGGACTCGAAGAGTTAGTACTAGATCCCGATGAAATGCGAATGCAAGCTTTAGTTATACGACAGCGAATTTTAGGTCCTACACATCCTGATACAAGCTATTACATACGTTTCAGGTAACTACAAATGACCATTTAAAATCAGATTATTCAGACAATTTTTTTTAGAGGAGCGCATTATGCAGACGCTGGACGTTTTGATCGTTGTATTGAGTTATGGACATATGCTTTGACGATGCAGCAGAAAATTTTACAACCTCTCAGCCCAATGACCCAATCATCTTTGTTATCATTTGCGGAACTGTTTAGTTTTATGCTTGTTGAGGCCGGTCGTTTATTGCCTCGCGGTCGCATTGTTCCTCCAATTGAAGCCAGAGATATGTTGCTGATATTTAATAAGGCTGTTCTAGAAGTGGAGCGAGGTAATAAAAACAAGTTTAATACATTCGTCTTGTTTTGGGTGAAACAGTTAGTTTTGCCTTTGTAGGCCTTAAATGGACTATAGAACAGGAAAAAAATCCGGCCATAGTACCATCAATACATGATTGTAATCACGATCCAAACGCGCTGAGTCGCGCCTTAGTAAGCGCTTTACATATTGGTTGTTTATTGGCTTCCCTTGAAGAAGATGAAAATTTCTGCCCAAATATGCGCAAACAAATTTTATATTCTTTGTACAAGTTGAATCGGCTTAAAGTGTCTGTTCGATCGGGACGAACAGCTCTACACTACGCTTGTTACCGAGAAGGAACGCTTGTCGGTCGTTATCCAGCTTGTCAGTTTCCTTCCCCAGCACTAGCTAAAGCTCTACTCGAAGTTGGAGCTGACCCAAATGCTAGGGATGATGCAGGAAACTCTCCTTTGCATTTGGCTGCAACAGCGCAACAATGTCCTCGAACGCTTTCAAAAGTTCTTTTAAAACATGGCGCGCATCTGGTAAGTTGAAACGATTTATTTTTGAAATGTGCTAATTATATTCTTTAATAAAGGATGCCAAAAATGATGCCGGCGAAACCTTTGAATCATTATTGAAACCCAGGAAAATACATGAAGTCGTCAATCCATTGAAATATACCACTCTGGCTTGTTTGGCTGCACGAGCCATACAAAAACATCGAATTAAATATACGAACATTGTGCCTCCATCGCTTTATACTTTTATTGAAATTCATTAATTGCTGTAAAGCGTCAATACCGCGATGAGTAATGGTATATTGAACGCTTGTAGTGTGGATGACCATTAACCAAGTGGCAAATGATCGAGGTTATAAATAATTTGTGATCGTTTTTTCAAATTTGATTTAATCTTATTTTACATGTATATTGCTTACTCGAGTGACATATAAGGAAACATTTAAGTTAATTCTACTAACGTTCATGTTTATTTTCTTTTTCTTTCATATTTGCACTGATAAATATAATGTAACAAAATACAGTAGACTTTAGAGGGTTCAATGTTAATTTGCTTTTAAATCATTGATTCGGAAAGGAATAAACCATTGTAGGATCATTTTATGACAAACAGAAAACTCTGTGCAAGTCACAAATTAGAGGTATTGATAAACATATTAAGTTTTATATGAAAGTGTTTGAGCAAAAATGATGTCGAAAAGGCAAAAATGTAAAACTCTTATGGATTACTTAACGATTTGTGTGTCTAGGGTTAAGTATATAATACATTCATATAAATACATTCATAGAAAGAAGAGAAATCAAACGACTAGGCAAATAAGTATAACAAAATAAACTTCATAATTTGCAAAGATCTGTTTTCAATGTATAGTTGCATTGTCCAGTTATATGTGTGCATATCTGGACTTATTCGAATACATTAACTTGTATTAAAGGAAACCATCAAAGTATAATCTCGTATAAACGAAAATATATACAAACACAAATAGTGTTCAGCAATTTCTTTTGCATAATTTTAACCAGGTCTCAATGTATAACACACTCAATGTGATTGCAAATGGTGTCGTCTTGTACAAAACTGCAGGTAACGTAGTGATCTATCTTTGGCCATTAGCATATTAAATAGGCTTTGCGATATGTAAATGAATTGTACATATTGCACGCATTTGTTGACGATCCAGGTACTATATAAAAGAAAATCCAAATGTAAAGTGTGTTTAGTACTGTATCCAATTCCATATCATGAATCGAAATAATTTCTATTTTTTCGTTAGCTGGCTTATTTTGTTACTAGTTGTACAATTAACTTTTGCAAAACCAAACACTTCAGGAAAAGTCAACATAGAAGATTTTGAAAATTACTTAAATGAAATCCATGTTGATGACGAAGCGGCCGAAGATAAGACCCGTAACGCGGTGAATTCGCCGTTACAACGCTGGCCAAGCAATTTGCTACACTACACAATCTCCACAGATTACAGCAAGGAGGAAGTTGATAATGTCCACGCAGCCTTACTGGTATTTAATGAAAGTACATGTCTAAGATTTAGAGAGTATGATGTTCGTCAAAATGGAAATTTAAAGTACATTAATTATAAAAAATCTTCGGACTTGTGTGGTACAAGAGTTGGTTTTAACCCCCTAACTCCAACGGGACCTCACGACGTGATCCTAAATCCCTACTGTTTAAGTGAACGTGGTGTTATACAACATGAAACCTTGCATGCTCTTGGACTCTACCACGAACAGAGTCGTCCAGATCGCAATAAATACGTAAAAATTGAATATTCCAATATTCCTCAAAAGTATTGGTCACAATTTATCGCCTACCCCGAAATATACACTACTACTTACAATGTATTGTACGACTATGAAAGTCTGATGCATTACTCGGAGTTTGCTTTCTCAAAGGACCGTACGAAACCATCAATGCGTGCAAGAAGTGGCAATACAGTAATAGATCGTAAAATGGGGCAAATAGTGGGTCCCTCAGAAGGGGATTTGAAAAAAATTAATATCATGTACAAATGTAACCCATTAAAGTAAGGAAATGGCGCATTTGTGAAATGCCGAATTCAAAAGTAAAAACTTTTGTTTTGTAAAAGCTGTAAGTATACATACATACATATGTACATACGTATGTATATGAATACAAGTTTTTTCAGGAGCAAGAAAACCCGTCTTAGTAATGCAGAAAATAGTAATTGATTTGGCTTTTAATTTTTGGTGTTCGAATCTTGCAAGTGTCTAATATATAAATATATACATATATTGTTACATACATGTATACATAATAAAAAATTAAATTGCTCAGTTATGTAAAATCATCTTGCATTCAAAACGCAATATACATACATACATATGTGGAAACACAAAGAATATGTTTGTCCTAAGAATCTGGTAAATTAAATGTAAAGATTATATTAATTATTCATATATTCGTCGCAATTTGCTTTTAACTTCTACTTTTTATTATTGGTTATATGAAGAAAAAGTTGTATAGAGAGAGGGAAATCATTATAGTAAGGGTATTGTCGTTAAACCACAGTTTACATTAGAATATTCCCTTTACAACATTTACAATGGCAATGAACCGATTTCGTCCATCCGCAATACTAACTTCAACCTGCTAAGGAATACGTGTACCAATATTTATCAAGTGGTCTTACTTAAGTTTGCGCTTGTACAAATGCATGGGTGAAAGGACAGACATACACTCCGTTAACTCGTCTGGAAATTCTGATCTTTTTGATATACATACATATGTATAAACTATGTGACATATATTGGACAATTCATGGACTATTATAATAAATATTTGATAAATTTTAGCACCAAACCGACCTACCGATAGAATATTCTATCTTCTATTTTATAAAAATTACGTGCTACGTCTTCTCCGGGTAAACTCCGAAGCTACTGAATTTTGCACACTGTTTTCCGTTTGTTCCGTTTGTGTGTTAAATTTATTACATTTTCTCTTAGCCGGCAATATATTTTTCGTCTTTATTCGGTTCTTTAGTTAGATGCATTTATTTTTAGTCCAGCCAGCCACCCACCTTCATTTTTATTGGAGATCAGCATTCAACTTCTTGTGCGTCACCAAATGCAATTTATGAGAAAGAAAGATATGGTAAGTAAAGTACGGCACATATTGAATCAACGTAGTTTGCAGGAGCAAATTTTTCAGGTGTTGAAAAAACCCTTTTTTTTTAATGTTTTTCATATTTGGTATATTATTAACTTATAATTATTATATGTATGTATTAGCCGTACTTGTATGGAATCGTTTGTATTTCTGAAAAGTTTTTAAAGTTTCGGAAGTAAACATTTTGTCTTTTTTGTATTAAAATCCACCAAATTAACTCAAATGATATATGTATACATATGTACATACATTATGAAGACAAAGTCAACCAGAGAATCGGAAATCATTACGAATATGAGGCTTTGACCCAGGTCTAGACCAATTTCATTCATGCTAAACCACATTTTTATATAGAAAACTAAATAGGCTTTTATTTAATTTCGATAAAATCTTCATTTTTACTATCATAAACTTTTAACGTCAGGTGGAAATTCGGAATATACTATATGGACACCGCGTCTGGCCTCAACTTTTTGTAATACGCAAACAGACTAGAAAACATGCTTTCACATAATTTTATGAAGAAATCACTTACGTACTTACAAAACTTCTTAAATAACGAATATTTTTATATTGAGCAAATAGCAACTGGGGTAATTGGTGGACCAATTTCACACATTTTGGTATTAAAATTTACACAATACTTAATCACCTATTGCATCTTAAATGTTGGCCGATATATACGATTAAAAGCCGTAGACTTGTTAAATATATGTACATAAGTTATTTTCGTTTATATGAAATGTTGGAACATTTCTATAAACGTCTGTAAGGAATGGCCCTATCTTCTATATTGAAATTATGCGCAGCCTATGATATGTTGGGTTGTCAAAAAAGTCTTGTGGTATTTTCGCTAGTTGGCTCTGAAAGCGCGTAGTTCTAGTTTCATTCGTCGCATCGGGTCATGCTATACCTTTTTGGAAAGCGCATTTCACGCGCTAACACGTGTTTGATTGATTGTCGTTTCTTTTAAGTCGTTCGTGATTTATAGCGTCGCAAACATGGAGCAAAATAAAGAGAAAATACGGCATATTTTACATTACTACTACGATAAAGGCAAAAATGCATCTCAAGTCGCCAATATAATTTGTGCAGTTTATGGACCCGATACAGTTTTCATTTCCACCGCACAACGATGGTTTCAACGTTTTCGTTCTGGTGTAGAGGTGGTCGAAGATGCGCCACGCTCCGGAAGGCCTGTCGTCGAAAATTGCGATAAAATCGCTGAGTTGGTCGAAAGAGACCGACATAGTAGTCATCAAATCGTTATAAACCATTTGAAGAAGCTTGGAGTCACTAAGAAGCTCGATGTATGGCTGCCACACGAATTGATTCAATAAAAATACCGCAAGACTTTTTTGACAATCCAATATATTCAGACTTATGGCTATTAATTTTTTCAATTGCCTACTCAGTCCGAAGTAGCACCTGTTGGCAAGAGTTATCCTGCGTTGGATTTCCAGGCTGACGTTGTTGGTGGTGTTAATACTCGTTCCTAAATAGACGAAATTATCTACAACTTCAAAGTTATGACTGTCAACAGTGACGTGAGAGCCAAGTCGCGAGTGCGATGACTGTTTCTTTGATGCAGGAGATATTTCGTCTTGCCCTCGTTCACTGCCAGACCCATTTCTTTTGCTTCCTTGTTCAGTCTGGAGAAAGCAGAACTAACGGCGCGGGTGTTGAGGCCGATGATATCAATATCATCGGCATACACCAGCAGCTGTACACTCTTTTAAAAAATATTGTACCTGCTCGATTAAGTTCTGCAGCTCGAATAATTTTCTCCAGTAGCAGGTTGAAGAAGTCGCACGATAGGGAGCCGCCTTGTGTGAAACCTCGTTTGGTATCGAACGGCTCGTAGAGGTCCTTCCCGATCCTGACGGAGCTTTTGGTATTGCTCAACGTCAGTTTACACAGCCGTATTAGTTTTGCGGGGATACCAAATTCAGACATCGCGGAATAAGGCAGCTCCTTTTCGTGCTGTCGAAAGCAGCTTTGAAATCGACAAATAGGTGGTGTGTGTCGATTCTCCTTTCACGGGTCTTTTCCAAAATTTGGCGCATGGTGAATATCTGGTCGGTTGTTGATTTTCCAGGTCTAAAGCCACACTGTTCAGGTCCAATCAGTTTGTTTACGGTGGGCTTTAATCTTTCACACAATACGCTCGATAGAACTTTATATGCTATACGGCTAATCCCACGGTAGTTGGCGCAGATTGTGGGGTCTCCTTTTTTATGGATTGGGCATATCACACTTAAATTCCAATCGTTGGGCAGGCTTTCGTCCGACCATATTTTACAAAGGAGCTGATGCATGCTCCTTATCAGTTCTTCGCCGCCGTGTTTGAATAGCCCGGCCGGCAGTCCGTCGGCCCCTGCCGCTTTATTGTTCTTCAGGGGGCAATTGCTATTCGAACTTCTTCATGGCCGAGTAATGGAACGTCTGCTCCATCGTCATCGATTGGGGAATCGGGTTCGCCTTCTCCCGGCGTTGTGCGGTCACTGCCATTCAGAAGGCTGGAAAAGTGTTCCCTCCATAATTCAAGTATGCTCTGGGCATCGGTGACTAGATCACCTTTGGGGGTTCTACAAGATAATGCTCCGGTATTGAAACCTTCTGTAAACCGCCGCATTTTTTCGTAGAATTTTCGAGCATTACCCCTGTCGGCAAGCTTATCAAGCTGTTCGTACTCACGCATTTCGGCCTCTTTCTTTTTCTGTCTACAAATGCGTCTCGCTTCCCTCTACAACTACAGATATTATTAAATCTCCAAGCATCATCCCATCTGAAACAAGTTCCATATGATAGTTAAAAGTCCTTAAATTCGTGTAACGTAATTTATGGATGGCCCTTTTGGTAGGTGGCATGTTTTTTCATATTCTTATGTCACTTTGTAAAAATAAGCGAAGTCGGACGTTCGAAAATCTCCGTCTACTTCCCATATAGCACAATTTTAAAATTCATTTGATTGCAAATCAAAAAGCAAATAATATAACGGGATTAAACTTTGCGCGAATAAAGCCCTTAGCGTACGCCACTTAATGATCAAAAATCGTTCAAATCCAACAAAAACTGTTTACACCCCTAGGTATCGAATATTTAGACTCCGGTACCTATTGTTGGCTTTTGTTAGAAAATATCGGTCAATGTCTGAGATATATAATTAAAATTCAGGTATAGTACTTCCCTGACAATGGTATGTCTGTATGTCAAAAATGGGTTGAATGGACCAATACTTCCCTTAGTCCCCATATATCTAATATAAAGATAATCGAACTTCCGGGTGACTTTGTTATATATATATTATATAGTATGTACTATATACAGTGTACTATATAAAATTGTTTGGATTTCGATACTCAGGTTGACGTTTTACATCTTAAGGTATTTCTCTTGCTTTGTTGTCCTAAAAGAGTATAAAATATTCGGTTGCATCCGAACTTAGCGCTTCTTAGATGTTTAAATATCGGTTTTAAATTTATATATGTGTATATAGCTGCCTCTGTATGTAGCTGCCTCTGAACCGGGTATATTAAGTCACGATGTTTGGAACACCCAAATGGAAACGTCTTGGATCCTATAAAATAGATATCTAAATGATTAGCATGATGAGTTGAGTCGATTTAGCCATCTTCGTCTGTCTATATACGCAAACTAGAACTTGAGAGTTGTAGATAACAACATTTCAGCTATTTTATGCGCAACTCTGTTTTAAAGTATTGTAGTGTATATAGAGGGTGATCCATTTCGTAGTTCCCTACTTTCTTAAAGAAAAAATACATAAACTTCAAATTTAATGTTTATTATCATTCGAAAGAACATTCTTTGGCATTTCTTTTTTGATGATTATCTTCGACATTATGACGGGTAACTGGTGAATGACACGTGTGATGTTTTGCTTCAAGATCCAAATCGAAGTATTCTCTCAGTAAATCCATTGATTGATGTGATGGGCGTCGGATCTTGGATCTTTTCATAGTGCCAAGCGTTGTCGCTTGGGAAGGTCGAGCGTCTTCATTTCTTGCACAAGCTGTATTTTGTACGCTATCAATTTAAGACCTAGACGTAAAATGCGCCAAGTCGTTCCATACGTCAGTCGAAGTTGCTGCGAACTGCGCCGAATCGACTCTCCTCGGTCTTCGTATACACTCTCAGCTACGGCTGCTATATGTTCTTCACTGCGTGTTGGACGTGGTCTATTCAATCGAATATTATCCAATAATGAATGCTGGGTCTCAAAATGGTTGATGGTGGTGCGAATAGTACGTTCAGTAGGATGATTATGTTGACCATAACTTGAGCGAAGCGCGCGAAATACATACTTTACAGAACATGAATTTTCGTAATAAAGTTGAATGATTTGTAAAAGTTGTTCAGAGGTAAGTCTTTCCACGATGAAATGCCAAATAATACTGAACGAAAATAACATAACAGTTTGACACAACTCAAGCGTGATCTGTCAAAAAAGACTATTGAAAAAAGTACCTCTACTGGTGCACCCGTTATATTGTATGTGCAAAATGATAAAATACTACAATTTTCTTATGAGCATAAATGAAAGAGCTTTGAATTATGGAAATCCGATTTCGGGAATATTTTGTTGCGTCTCAAGTAGGAAATTAGTTTTCTGGCAGGAGCAATTTGGAATACCTTTGAAAATAATTTAAAGATAGTGTTCGTAAAGTCACAATTGGTGAAAGCTACATATTACAATAGGACAACGACCCCAAACGTACGGTTCACATTGTAATAGTTATTGCTTTAAAATGCACCGCGGAATTAAACACTCCACTGCAAAGTCGGAATTTGAATTTTATTGAGCACACCTGAGAGCTTTTAGAGCGTAAGGACAGATGAGGTATTTAGCGCGACAACCCTTAAGAAAGCTTCCAGCAGTTTATTATTTTTCGTTATATTTCGGTCTTTCCAAAATTAAAAGAAAGTTGTAGCAACCTGAATAATTAGTTTTTTGTGAGTCGTGTTTAAACTTTTGTCGGTCACCGTTTATACTCTAAGTTTCGCATATTACTGTATTAATATAATACATTTAATGTCGAATTTATTTGTAACATTTCAAAAAATTTTTTGTTTATTTCATAAAAGCTTTGTGTATACAACAACTGCACATATTTGACGTTGCTCTAAGTACGAGTACAATGGTACAGAGGAAGTGGGCTCATGTTTCTTAAATGTAAAATTTTCACTGAAAAATACGTCAGAAGCATTAAGTGCAAACGTAAGTGATAGCGAATAGGTATCTGCGACTATTACGAAGTGTAAAAGCTTTTTTAAGCTCTCATTGCAGCATATATTTGCAGTTCTACTAAGGAAATCTCTCAAGGATTACAAGACCCACGTAATCTCTGTTGGAATTTTTAGTTTTAACTGGAATGTACATATTTATTGGGGGTTAAGCTCTCTCAGTTCTCAATTTTCTACAACACGAAACTGTTCGATAATACATATGGACGTATCGGCTTTGGCAAATTCGCTTCTGTGAGCCCCAAAGTCGGCACTTTTTTCATCCCTTTCGGCAGTGCTCTCTGTGCAATCGAGTTGTAAAGACGTTCAACCGAGGAAAACGACCAAAACGGCGGTTTCGGAATTAATATTTATGGAGTAATATTATAATTGCTGCCATAATGTTTAGTGTAAGTGTTTGTGACTGTGGTGTTTGCTTTATGCACTATATTTTTCACAAAATGTAAATTACCATCCGTAATAAAATATATCTGTGCATTACAAACGCTAAATGCGCTTATATATATGTATATTTGAAAATAAGAGGAAAGATTCCGTGATCGGTTTCGAATAGTAATGAATTACTTTTGAAAGGTTGGATGTACAGCTAAGTATTTTGAATATTTGTAAGGAAATGAAAAAGTGCGACTAATCCAAAAACTGTATAAGTAAGAAAGTTAATAAATAATTCAGCATGCAAATGTGAAATTGTGCTTTATGCCTCCATTTTCAGTTGGTACTAGTTAAAGCTTCCGCCACACCCCGTATCCAGTCCTCTCCTCCTCATGCGAAGGAGAATAAAATTGTGAAGTGGTTGTGCTAAGTGCCGAGATATTTACATGAGTCAAGGACGGTTCATTCGTTTTCGTATTTCTGTCTCTCCGTGGTGATTCAGCGAGTACAGAAGAAAATTTTACTTATTCGTACATACATAAAATAAAAAAAAATACTTAGGATACCAAAATAAAAATACGCATCAGAAATATTTAACAGTTACCGTGGGTGAAAGATTTTTGTTGAATTAAATTCAAATTCATATAATGGTGTCTAAAATAGTTTTTCATTCTACCTGAAACAGGATAAAAAGTGAAACAGAGAAATCAGTTGCGTCTTAATTTTTTAAGTGTATTAAATGCAAAATTTACGCATATTTGTTGAAAGTTTGAAGTGAATGAAAAAAATATAATTTAAGTTAGTCATTAATTTATAACTGAGTACACATATTAAGGTAACAAATGTGTTTATTGTGATCTCTTTAATCCATTGGTAAATTATGGATATGTAGTATGTAAATGTATAACCTCACCTAAAATATAAAACAACGTAACATCACATCATTTTTCACATGTTTCCGGGGGAAATAAAAAATTAACAAACAAAAACCGATTCTTCTTCGAAACTTTTTACATACATACATATGTATGTAATATGATATAGTGTATCGTAATCAATAAAAACTAAATTTCGAATTTGTTGGTCATAAGTTTTTTATACCCTGAACAGGGTATATTAAGTTTGCCCCGAAGTTTGTAACACCCAAAAGGAAGCGTCGGAGATCCTATAAAGTATACATATAAATGATTAGTATGTTGAGCTGAGTTGATTTAGCCATGTCCGTCTGTCTGTCTGACCGTCTGTCCGCCGTCCGTCTGTTTGTGTATATGTGAACTAGTCCCTCAGTTTTTAAGATATCGTTTTGAAATTTTGCAAACGTCATTCTCTCTTCAAAAAGCTGCTCATTTGTCGGAACTGCCGATATCGGACAACTATAACGTATAGCTGCCATACAAACAGAACGATCGGAATCAAGTTCTTGTATGGAAAACTTTCACATTTGACCAGATATATTCACGAAATTTGGTATGAGTTATTGTTTATAGAAATAATGTAATATGCGAAGAAATTGTTCAGATTGGCTTACTATAGCATATAACTACCATTCAAACTAAACGATCGGAATCAAATGCTTGCATGGGAAACTTCCTCATTTGACGATATAACTTCACGAAATTTGGTATGAGTTCTACATAGAAAGAAAGGAAGAAATTGCTCAGAACGATCGGAATCAATGGGCTTGTATAGTAAACTTTCGCATTTGATGTGGTATCTTCGCGAAATTTTACATGGATTAGTGCTTAAGGTAATAATATAATCTCCGAAGAAATTGTCCACATCGGATTACTAAAGCATAGAGCTTCCATACAAACTGAACACATAGTTACTAAAAGAAATGCATCTGTGAAGGTTATATTAGCTACGGTGCAGCCGAAGTTAACGTTTTTCTTCTTTTTACTTAAATCCCTGCGCGCTTTATATGTCGTATGTACATATGTAGTGAAATTCCCCATTATGGACAGTCTTCATAGTCGGATAGCTCTCAAAATTCACGAACACAACGTTTTCATTATTATTTTCACGCGAAATCAATTCCTATAACCGGACAGGAGTACGTTCCAATATTCGTATAAATAATCTCTGTTAAACGAACAAGATTTCATAAATTTGCCAAGAAAGTGGTGCACAAAATAATAGTTCCCGCTTTTTTTTTTTAATTCTTGTAAATTTGTGTTTTGCAAACAAATTGACCTGCGCTGGTTCGCGGTTGCTCAACGGAAACTAATGGTATAATTGTCATTTATTCAACAACTCTAATCTTTTTACGCTTTGCCAAGCAACAGTCGCCATATTATTAGGGACAATTACGGAAAACATAACGTTTATTGTGGCATACTCTTTGGCTTCTTCGATCCGTTGTTTCTGAGTTCTTTGTAGCACTGTTTAAAGTAATCAATTCACAAGTTGTCATAACTCATCGTAAAATCATAAAATTATAAATGTTTACACTTGTTTAAAAAAATTGTGATTGGATTACATACAAAAATGAGTAGACGCAATTTCAATTCTCAACGCTATGTTTTCGGTTCGTTATAACTTATAACTGTATGAGACTATATGAAACCCCTAACTATGTATGTATGTTCAGTAGATTTGAATAAATTTGTATGTTAAGTTAGGTCGTGGGGTTGATCCTAATCAATGCATTTCACTTGGATAACTGTGAACGTTGGCCCTTTGTGTTTTCCAAAAACTAATAAAAGGAAAAAACGGTTATTCATATTAGTTTTATGGTTTCTTTTCTCATGACAAAACAATTTTTTGAAGATTACATTGTTGTCTTAGAAATATCTATAACTTAATTTAAACATTACATATCTTGTCAATTAATATCAAAATTGTCCATATTTCTTGATTCCGGTCGTTCAGATTGTATGTCAGCTATATGCTATGGTTAACCGATGACAATTTAATTGTATTTAAATCTATGTCATCTTTAAATCCCTGTCACATGGAGCATATTGTGATATTTGAATCGAAATCTATATTGATGATTGATAGATCGCGAGTGAATGTTACACGTTCAATAATTCACGTTAGTATTTATTCGAAATAAATCGAGTTTTTGAAACAAATTTTATGTTAAAAAATAGTTTTCCATATAAGAACTTGATTCCCATCGTTCAGTTTATATGGCAGCTATATGCTATAGTGGTCCGATATCGTTCCGACAAATGAGCAGCTTCTTGAAGAGATAATGACGTTTGCAAAATTTCAAAAGGATATCTTAAAAACTGAGGGACTGGTTCGTATATATACAGACAGACAGACAGACGGACGGACATGGCTAAATCGACTCAGCTCAACATACTGATCATTTATATATATACTTTATAGGGTCTCCGACGTTTCCTTCTGGGTGTTACAAACATCGTGACAAACTTAATATACCCTGTTCAGGGTTTTCTCTATTACTTGTTTAGTTTCTAATGCCGAAACAAAATTGAAAAAGTTTCTAAGGTTTAAAAAAATAAAAAATAAAATAAAAAAGAATAGGAGCAAAATATACTACGAATTTCATTGTTACTTAGCTGGAAAATCACCGTTAGATCTATTTTTGTGTTAATTGTGCCTTTGGCCACGCTTGTGTAGTATTGGCTAAATAGTACTACAAGTATTTCTGCTTGTGTAGCTATTGCTAAGATATGTCCATTGTAAATTTTCTGCTGTACTCTGCGAAGTTGTGTCTCTTGTGGATTATTTGAAATACTATAACACTTCTGATGAAATAATTACGATTATCACACTGTTATTCGATGTTCTAACCCAAAAATGTCTCTTAATTTCTATTTTAAAGTAGAAAATCTTTAAAGAAAGTATTCTGCATTATGGACAACGAATTAATATTTCTTACAGGAACTGCTCCTCCCAAACATTTGTCATTTTATGAGTTAAGACCCTTTTGTAGTTAGTTGCAATATATACATACATACATATATACATATATGGAACGTGTAGCAAATCCCATGAAGTTGAACAAGTTAACTCTCAAACATTTTTCAAGGTGAGTAATACTATGTTCAGACCGACACTTAATCACACGATTCCGGCTGTTGAGTGGTTTATCCCACTAATCTTATAAATTTATCAAGATGATGACAGTTCCAAATCACTTCATTGAAATGATTTGAAACTGATCCACGCAAAATCTCTTTGTGCGACTCTGATTTTGCGCCATCTACTTGTCTGCATTGGAAATCTGTTACATTATCACAGCTGATTTAGACACTACAAAGGGAAAAAAATGTAAACAAACACATTTATTTTATAGCAATGAATCTAATTTCACCTGAAAATCGACTTAACAAATGAAAAAATGCATTCATTATTTCTATTATATGGAAAACATTTGAGAAAAGACGGCTTTTATTTCAAAATAATATATGACAATCTTTTCTTTTGATAAATATTAAGCGATGTGACTTCAAGAATGACAATAACAGCTGTTTTTTGATCTTTCTAACGGCAGTGAGAACACTGTTGGGTTATGAAATAATTAAATGTAATCTAATCTTTTAAATTTTCGGTCTGAACATAGTATAAGGACTCTTTTTCAAAAGCAATCAGTAATAAGATTGCCTTCTTATGGTACATATTTTCAATATATGTACGTTCTTTTTAAATAAAACAAAAACGGTTTGTGATGTCACTGAAATGATTTATTCCTGTGAAACTACATTCGATGCAATTATGTATGGAACTCGAGTTTTTTTTTGCATTGCCGTTCACTAAACTTGGTTTTCAATAAATTGATTGTGACATTCGCTATGTGGCTTGCAGCGTCGTCTTGTTGGAACCACATATTGTCCAAGTCCATAACATCCAACTCGGGCCAACAATACTCGGTTATCATTGAGCGGTAGCGATTCCCATTCACAGTAACGTGCCGGTCTTGATCATCACGGAAGAAGTACGGCCCAATGACGCCGCCATGATAATTTATTATTATTTGAAATACGAACGTATGCAGGTAGTTCTTACTAAGAAACAAAAACTACTTCTCCAGTCAAATCGTTAGGGTGGATATTTTGTTGAATATTTTCTTCTTTCATTGTAGTTTTTCATCTGCGCTTTAAGGCTCATTCATATTGCAATTTTGGTTCGCTTTGCTTGATGATATTTGTTTTGACAGAAAAGTTCGATGCACGCTTTTGTATGAGTACGTTCACGTAAAAAGTTTTCGACGCGAAGCCAAGCATATTGTTTGGCAGCTCTCATCTTTTTACACTTTGCCAAGCACTACTCATCATTTTTATTACAGAGAAACACTGAAAGCAAAGCGTTCATTGCGCCATACCCTTTGTTTTCTCCGCTTCATTGTTTCAATATGAAATGTCACGCAAAGCGAGGAAAGTTGTATGTGCATGGGCCTTTATAATTATGAAGTAATGGTACTTCCAGTTCAAGATTATAATCAAATTTATTTATTTATTATACCAAATTTATTAAAATAGCCCTATGGGAATAAATGAATTTTATTGCAAAATAGAAAATAACGTGATTTAATTATTATTATAAATCATACACAATTTTTTTTACCTCAGTTTCAGATTTAAATGACAATCAAGCTTTTACTACGAATAATGATGACACAAGATTGTGGAATACTAAATATCACAAGGACTTGCAGATTATTTCATGGTCAATAATCCTACTTTACTGTGAGCTAACCAGACACATTTAGAGGTCAAATAGAAAGGGGTTGTGAATTGTCACTTTGCAATAGACACTAACAAACGGACATTTTAAGAGATCCAGAAAATCAAAAGATTTTACTTTCGCATGCTTATTTGTTCCACTCAAAATAGATATGCACTTTATAATGTTAAGAAGCTGTTTTAACAGCAATTCGACTCAAAAGAGCCACATTGGTCACTCCCCTCCTAAAGTACTCACTTCGATTAAATAAATTTAAAACGTAAATATATCTGTATTCAAACCTAACTCCCTGGAGAACATACCATATACATATAAACAAACCATGAGCTCTACAAATTCTCCAACTGTCCCAAAGATACATCGATCTCAATATATTCAACAATTTCAACGGCGAGTATTCGGTAAATTGTTAAATGATAAAGGGTTTAGCAGACAAAATCGAATGCAGTTGACCTTAAATGAAAGATTGGGGACATGTACTATTTACAAGTATTGCCGGAGGCTACAAAAGTGGAATTGTGTTACCAGAAAATCGGGAAATATGACTGTTAGCACTCTTGGTAAATCGAAGGGGCTAACGCCGAAACATAGACTGACTTTCTGGAGATTGGGCGTTAACTACAGCATAATGACAGATTCAATACATACGATAATGTTATTGTTTGCTGTTATAATGACTGTTTTGATATCGGAAAGCACTGGTGAGTCACAATATCCGTTTTCAAATTTAATGAAGTTCTGATTTTATTTTAATATTTAAAATATACAGGTGATAAGTGATTATACAGCGAAAATTAACTTTATTTATTTATTTGAGAAAGATCTTTAAATTTGGGATTATATTTTTGGTAGTTACATATATATTTTTTTTAACAAAATTTTTTATTTAAAAAAAGAAAGCCCTAACGGGGTATTTGAGCAGCCATTAATATAAATTTTAAAGAAAAAATCTCGAAACATATTTTATATTTTTTTATAATAAATTAATCTGTAGTTCTAGCATCGCAACGGGACTCAGTTAAACAAAAGAATTCCAACAACCTGAGTAGTAATATACCTACGGGAAGCGGAGTTGATACCAACGGTAATTTTGATAGCATTAGCGATGCCAACACCATTAGGTCTAGAAACAATGCAAGCAATGGAAATCCTGATATCAATGTTTCATTAGCAGCGGCTGATATACGTAATAAGGCCAATTACGTCACACTATCACCGATCGTCACTTCAAGTACTGCTTTCGTAACTGTAGGAGTATTTAGTACAGCGAGCAATTCGGTATATTATGGAGGTGTGCAGAAGAACAGTACCGCACATTATTCGGGGACATCCATCGTCAATCGTAATGTGATTGAAGTAACGGAAGATAATCGTAATGGTCCATACTTTGACAAAGCTGCATCGAAAAATATAACAGCACTCCTCGGAAAAACGGCATATTTAAATTGTCGTGTGAAAAATCTAGGAAATAAAACGGTGAGTTTCATTGTTGTGATCAATGCTTGCATCAAATTATTTATTTGGTCTAATGCTTACTCTTTACCAGAAATGGAAAATGATAGTTCATGATATCATTTTAACCCATTGGGCACTATCGATGAATTTTCGAGACAACTTTTGAATAATTTACACTTGTTTACTGTAAATACAGTTGAAGTTCGATAAGTCGAAGTTCTCCATAACTCGAACTCTTGAACTGGCCTTTGCGATTTTAAATTCATATTTAAATACGAATATTAACACCACTGACGACCACCACAAAGCACTGTACAAATTACAATCTCTTTTCACCGAAACAAACAAGCAAAAAATATTATGTGTGTTCAGGCAAGTTTCTATAACTCGAAGTCCCACTTACTCAAAGTTTTTTTTATGGATTACGGTGATTCGATTTTGGCACGTTCAACAGTAGTTAAGTTTTTTGTTTATAAAACAGCAAATCCATTGCAAAAATTGGTATTTTTATTACCAAAACAGATGATGTAAGAGTTTCATTAAGATAATTTACTTATTGACATACATACATAAGTGCCAAATGGTATGAAATCTACTTGAACTTTGAAATATTTTTATTAAGTCTATGGGGGCTACAGAAAGCATTGACCCGACTTTATACCTTTTTAGCGCCCGGACACAATATTATCAGGAAAATACGTGCATATAACTCTATATCTAGTTTTAAGTGTTACAAATAACCATAAGGTGAATAAAACTATTATACTTTGTAGCAACATGTTGCGAGAGTACATATAAAAAGAAAGTAAAAAAAAATAAAGTGCTGCGGAAAAAGATTTCCCATTGATCTTGGCTGCAGAAAAACTAAAAGCATTTTCGACACCAAATAGTTTTTTCACGATTGACTAAGAAGTGTAAAAATAGATAAATCATACATGTGCATACTCAAATAACAGCATTTTACACCTCTGCTGAGCCTTTGGGTGGACTTCCACTCCCATTATTTAATTCTTTTTACGAATTGTATGGTTATCGATAAAAACGATTGTCAAAATTTCAACCAAAATGCATTCCAATTGTAAATTAAACAACAAAAATTAATTTGAAAGTAATTAGGTGATAATTTTTTTAGTTAATGCTACTGCGACTTCAAACAAAAATGTTATTTCAGATGCTTTTGCAAGTTTCTTGGGTGCGGCATCGAGACATCCATCTGTTAACTGTTGGACGGTATACATATACATCGGATCAGCGCTTTCGTGCTATTCATCAGCCACAAACCGAAGACTGGATTTTGCAAATTAAGTATCCTCAACATCGAGATTCTGGTATATATGAGTGCCAAGTTTCAACCACGCCACATATGAGCCATTATATTCACTTGAATGTTGTCGGTGAGTAAAAGACTAATACACATGTATATAAAAATATTTATAAAAGTATTGTACATACATAAGTACGGAAACATTTAAAAAATCGTTATTTGATTTACAAGTTAAGTACAATTTTTACATTATGTTTCACTTTTTTATAAGAAATGCTCTTACATATTTTCATTTTAGAACCTTCTACGGAAATCATTGGCGCGCCGGATCTTTATATAGAGAGCGGTTCAACAATAAATTTAACTTGTGTAATATTAAATTCTCCCGAACCTCCTGCGTACATATTTTGGAATCATAATAACGCTGTAAGTAATTGTATACTATATGCGTATAAAATGCATGACTTATAGTATATATATTTGTACAAAATAAACTGTCGAAATATTAATAAATAAATTAACACATTGCTAACATCGTATTCGTCAATTAATAAAAATTACAAATGAAGCCTATCTATTTATGTGTACGATGAGCATGAGAAGAATATTGTTGTTAACGTAAGGATTGTATACATTTTTGGAATGAATAGACAAGCTGATTTTCCCATGAATGTTTTCCCTTCTTCCATTCGTATACACATAACTGGAGTAAAATTTGAAAATTTTCAATCACCCATATATTGGGTTGTCAAAAAAGTCTTGTGATATTTTCGCTAGTTGGCGCTGAAAGCGCGTAGTTCTAGTTTTATTGGTCGCATCGGGTCATGCTATACCTTTTTGGAAAGCTCATTTCACGCGCTAACACGTGTTTGATTGATTGTCGTTTCTTTTAAGTCGTTCGTGAGTTATAGTGTCGCAAACATGGAACAAAATAAAGAGAAATTATGGCATATTTTACAGTACTACTACGATAAAGGCAAAAATGCATCTCAAGCCGCCAATAAAATTTGTGCAGTTTATGGACCCGATACAGTTTCCATTTCCACCGCACAATGATGGTTTCAACGTTTTCGTTCTGGTGTAGAGGTGGTCGAAGATGCGCCGCGCTACGGAAGGCCTGTCGTCGAAAATTGCGATAAAATCGCTGAATTGGTCGAAAGAGACCGGCATAGTAGTCATTAAACTGTTATAAATCATTTGAAGAAGCTTGGAGTCATGGGGGGCATGTATGGGTGCCACACGAATTGATTAATAAAAATACCGCAAGACTTTTTTGACAACCCAATACTTATACGTATATACATATATAGCTGGGACCTTGTCTATATATATAACATTATACCTATTTAGCCAGACTTATAATTTCATTAATCTAATTCAGTTTTTCTGTAGTTGGTTAGTTAGTAAAAAGAAGTAAGTAAGTTAGTAAAAAGAGCGTGTTCGTAGAAAAAGCGAAATAGTAAATTTTCTGAACTTCCATTAACTCATCGGAGTATTGTACAGTCCACACATTTTTCTCACTAAGTGTAAGCTAACTATAATATAAGTACATATTAATAATTCGATAAACATAATGCGATTCTGTTCAAAAATTGTGTGATGTCACATCACATCACATCTTAGCTTTCACTACTCAACTAGTATCTGTGCATCAGGTTGATTATGCAATTCAATGAAGTTGTATCAATACTTGCCTTGCCTTAAAATAGTAGCGATCCACATCATTATTTTTAAAACGGGATTTATGCGTCTTTGTCCTTGAGTATTTCAAAAGTTCTACTTACAGAATAATAAAAAACACTGATTGTGATACTTCGTTCGGTTGCCTTTTTTTTGCAATCCACAAGAGGATTGCTGAAAAACTTGCATCCCGGTCTTTAATTGCAATTTTAAACACTGAAATATATTATGTCATTTAATATACATATGTACATATTACAATTATTGATTCTAGATTATCAACTACGACTCTCCTCGTGGTGGTGTCTCGGTAGTAACAAATAAAGGGGAAACTACAACTTCTTTTCTTCTTATAAAATCTGCTCGGCCTTCAGATTCCGGACACTATCAGTGCAACCCATCAAATGCAAAACCTAAAAGTGTAACGGTTCATGTACTGAATGGTAAGTATAAATATTGATGTGCATAAATTGCAACGTACTTTAATAATAGTAATTAATTGAGAATTAAATTGTAATTTTTTTAATTCTTGTACGCGTAAGAGTGAACCATGCATATATTCATAAGTCATACAAGTCATAAAATATTACATAAAATTTTACCCTTTTCCACGAGCATACATGATGGTTGTAAGTTACCAAGTACTCCAAATGTTATTTATTCTAGCAAGTGTTGTTTAGTGAAATGTGACTTTATACTTTAGGACACCGTTGCGTATGCGTTGAACATACTATTTATAATTATTAGTTCGCAAAGTGCATAACAGCACATTATACAGGAGTGCAGTGTTCTAATTTCTTCAATATTTTGAATGACTATTACAGCGATTCGATTATTTATTTAAGGATAATAGTATTGTTAACTCATTTTGAGAGCTTATCATATGCATATGTATGTATATACTTTTTTACTTGTAATTACTTAAATTTTGTAATGGTGTTAAAGGACAGAAAAAAGTTGTAAATTAAATAGGTGTTTCTCATTCCGTTTCCAGGGGAGTTCCCAGCAGCAATGCAGCGCGCGGGACCAGTATATCTTCGAATGTCCCAAAGTCGATATCTCCTAGTGTACCTGTCAATGTACTTATGCACCTTAGCATATGTAAAGTGGTATATGCAAACATTGGCAGCAGTTGGGATCAAGATAGCAGGAATTTGAAGCATCTTGTTGCGTGGGTTTTAAACGTACTCGTGTTGCTGGCAACCGATATGCTTGGAAAGCAAGTTAAACGAAGAAAGTCTGGAATGATTAATACCTGCGGCTGCAACTTCAATGATATACAACTTAAACAAAATTTACACCTCCAAAAGTCGAAATCAGATAACAATAGCCATAACGGAGAGGTCAACTTACGAAATTTATTTTATAATACTACTATTTTTAAGTCGATGAAACACTTTAACGTTGTACATACTTGTATACTGTTTAACAGACCTATATTTGAACCAGACATCAGGTGAGTGCGTTTCGATTTAATGCCTTTTACTGGTCCTAGCCATGTTACCGAGAAAGAGGGCAAAGTAAGCTCAAACAATCCGAACTAAACTTGACTAAAGTGAGTTTTATAATGATAATAATATCCATCGCATTTTTTTGTATTATGTGTATTGTATATTTTGGGTATTTACTTCCCTCGGGTTTCCAACTAAAAGCGAAACCGGACTTTTTTGTAATCGAATAAAAGTATTAGGTAAATTTGGGTATTTGTAAAGTTACTTATAAGACATATTGTAAATAAAACTAATATAATACACTAAATAATAATGAACCAAAAATTGAAAAAAAGACCAAAAAAAAAAAGCGAAAAGATATTGTTTCAAGAATAAAATTCTAAATTGCTAAAAACTATGAACTAATAAAGTTAGAGAAAATTATTAACTAAAAAATAACGATAATTATTGTATGCTAAGTAAGCATATACAACTATCCTTAAGAGAGAACTCAAATTTGCTTGGTACACCAAATATATATTTGCGAAAATAACACATTAATTTGTTTTAATAGGTTTTTTTTTGTTTTTTTAATTTTTACATATTATTACCAATTAATAAATTCGTTTGTCCGATTTTATAATCGGTAGATGCTTATTTTTTCTATTATACACTTCATAACTCTCTGGAATAGGTAAAATTACACATATGCTCTCTATTTGTTTAAGCATGTTAAATAATTATATAATAGCTTAGAAGTGCATGAGATGTAACATAACTTACCAAGACGGTAAATTAAATTGTTAGACGGAATAAAACCGGTTGCTTCACCGATACGGCAACAGATCATAGAATGTAGTACGTATTCTCATTCCAAATGTACCTAACTCGCAACGCAATTATCAATATGTACAGTATTTTTATTTTCTTAAATTATAAATTTGACATTATTCATCATTAATTATAATTTTACAGGTATATCATACATATAATAGTTAAATCCAATATGGTTTATTTTCAATCTTCCGAAAACTTCGCGCGACAAGTTAATTTAAAAAATACTATCAAGATATTTTATTTGTAATTTTTTCAGGATGAAGCCCACTTTAAACAATTATTTCAACAATGACCAGTTTCTTATACAGATACATTTTTTTTCATTGGCTTAATATTATTTCCTAGCTTGGCTTATTCATAAGTACATATGTATGTATGTGTTCCAAATTTGAGATATAAAAAGCACCTATTTTCCATGCAGTTAGCGGCAATAAAGAATATGATGCGATGCTTTTCCCTGACAGTTGAATAACATGTGTGTATTATTTTTTTATTAGTACGAGTATACATAAACCACAAGCAACAAAAATTACACGAGCGTCCTTTTGTCATTGGAAAATCGTTCTATAATTAAGTTATATACATCTGATGTTTTAGTGACTAATTATATAAAATTATATATGTATATTTGAACATTCTGATTTTTATATTTTAATGCATTCTTAAACTATTTATTTGTGTATATATAGATTTCGGTTTTTTAATGGTTTTTCGATATTTTTTTGCATTTTGTGTACGGTTTGTTCCGCACAAATTGACTGACGACCAAAAACTGCGCAGAATCCAACATTCGAAGGACCGATTATTTGACCAAAAATCACATTTAACCAATAACCACTCCCCGTATTCTCCAGATATGGCACCGGAAAAATGCATTTGCCCATGAAAGGAAAGCGTTATGCAGACGTAGAGGCCATTCAAAACCCTTGCACCGGCATACTGGTAGCCACACCGGCCAACCAGCTAAAACACTCGTTCGACATGCTTTTGAACCGTGTAAAAAGCTGTATTGAAGCAGAAGGAGACTATTTTGAATAAAATAAATTGATTTTGCCGAAAAAAACATTTGTTCTGTTTTTTTAAGTCCTGTTTATTTTGGAATGCATCTTGTATATTTAACATTCATATTTGACTATCTCGGGGTTAGTAAAAAATTTCTAGGATTCACAATAAATTATCATCTTTTCATTTTTGATTAAATATTTGCTGAGTAGTTTGATGTTTCAGAGCAGTGACTATATGAAGTCAAGGCGAGATCATTATTTCATTATCTGCAGATTACTGGTTCCCAGTTTGCAAAAGCTCAATTCTCGCAAAGAGAGCTTTAAAGAAAATGGAATAATATTATTGAGAAGAGAAAAAATTAAGCGGTTAAAGATTTATAATACTTGTACATATCGAGCAAGAATTAACAAACTGATTTAGACGAAAAAATCAAAATTTTCAGGAAATATCTCGCTTAATGAAGTTGAATGAAATATGTTAGACGTATAAACGCAGTAATGTTTAACTTCAACCGCCAAACCCCATTGACACAGAGTTGAAAACCGTAGTATCACAAAAATTGTTGTTTGACAACACTTCAAACGAATTTGTTTTGACGATCGCTATTAATAATACCGAATTTCCAAACTTCAACAAAGGTGCAGTTAGGTTGAAAATCATGAAAGGAACCTTACATTAAGCTTCAAAAATATTCATAGATTTATTTTGCGACATTTGCGTCAAGTTTTCTGTTCCAGATTCTGCAACTACGATAGCTTTATTGTATGATGACATTCATTTGGATTTCAATTCAATCAGAATTATTCATTTGTCGCTTGTCATTAAATTACATATGTATTATATAATATCTTCGAATAAGTACGTACATTTGTTGATGTTATGAAAATTGAGTAAGTGGTTTCCACGAGTCTCAAAAAACAAATGAATACCATAGAATTAAAATTCGCTGTCAGTTTTTAACTATCTGCACATTTTTATAGTTAGCTTTCAGTTATATGCAAATATAGCATAATGTACATTATAAGTTCATATATAATCTCAAATATTCCATTTTAAGTTCGTTTATGTTTACCATAAATTTTGAAAATGAATTGAAAAGCCTTAAAATTTAAGTTAATCAGTAATAAATTACATTATGACACAAAAAGGCTGCAAATACAAGGTGTGTCCAAAAGTAACCGAACTTTATATTTAAATCATACAACATGCAGCGATACGTACGAGTATATCCGTTGAAAATTTGAAGCATTAAACAAATACATCCATCCATCAAACTCACCTAACTTCATATAAATCGGATGATAAATGTTAAATTTGCCGTAATTTCAATAAAGGAAGAAGGGTAGAATTCTTTCATTTTAACAAAGAGCAAATACATTATTTGTGTTAAATCGCCCTCACATACGAATTGATGAAAAAATTCTTGATTATGATTATATGAGTGGTACTCAAGTTTATATGTGGTTTATACGAATTTAATGGTCATGAGGATTTAAATGACGGCCAAGGCATGGCATAGCATAACTGGCAGAGTCAGTCCTTAAAGTAATTTTACAAAAGTATTTGAATAATTATACGCTGAACAGAGTTTCTTAAGTTTGTCATGAAGTTTGTAACACCCAGAAGGAAGACCCTATAAAGTATATACATATATAAATGATTAGTATGTTGAGTTGAGTCGATTTAGCCATGTCCGTCTGTCTGTATATATACGAACTAGTCCCTCAGTTTTCAAGATCTCGTCTTGAAATTTTCCAACCGTCATTTTCTCTTCAAGAAGCTGGTCATCTGTCGGAACTGACCGATATCGGACCACTATAACATAAAGCTGCCATACAAACTGAACGATCGGAATCAAGTGCTGGTATGGAAAACTTTTGCATTTGACAAGATATATTCACGAAATTTAGTATAGATTATTGTCTAAGGCAACAATGTAATATCCGAAGAAATTGTTCAGATCGGCTCATTATAGCATATAGCTGCCATACAAACCGAATGATCGGAATCAAGGCCTTGTATGGAAAACTTTCGCATTTGACGTGGTATCTGCACGAAATTTGACATGGGTTACTGCTTAAGCTAATAATATAATCTCCGAAACAATTGTGCAAATTACTATAGCATATAGTTTCCATACAAACTGACCACTAAAATAAATGCACCTGCGAAGGGTATCTTAGTTTCGGTGCAGCCGAAGTTAACCTTTTTTCCTTTTTTTATCTGAAGATTTGGGTAAAAGAAAGATCTGTGCGCGTTTTCTTCTACATTAATAAACTGAAGAAAATATAACAATTTTTTGTAAAATAAAAACGGATTTCTCTATCAACCACCATTTTTATTTGCCTGATCTATCACAATGAAACTTTTTTCTCTTTCCAAAACTGAAAAACAACATGATGGAAAATGAAAAGAGCATTTTTTGATCATATCCCTGAAAAAGAGTTCGGTTATTTTCAGGATACACTATATACGGATAGTGGGGAAAAACAAATGCATGAAAAACAGTTCCGAGAGCGGTTCATTGCATTCATGCATTGATCACAAGGTGCTTAACGTTATGTTATTTTAACTATGGATTACTTATGTAAGTATGTACATATAGACATATGTATAAGTACATACATATAGTAGATAAATACCGCACTGATTTAAGCTCTTTGGACATTTGGAAAAATGTACCTTAAAAAATATATGTAGATACATATATGTAAATAAATATGTGTTAAATAATGTTACCGTCATTAAAATACCAGTCATTCACACGCCATTAGTTAAATATAATACAACAAGTTAGATTAAAGGGAAATGTTCTCAAGGTACATTTGGGAGTGTAGCTACCGAGAAAATGAGTAAGCTTAAGTTAATTTATCTGCACATGCTGTTATACATATATATGTATGAAGTTGTTTGTTCAAATTTATCGCGTGGACTGCATAACAAAGAGAAAAAAATAAAAATAAACCAAAGACAAATAACATAAATAATCACTGTTATTTCTTTTATTTTTTGAAAATTAAGCATTCGCCCATCAGAAAGATATACCATATACCATAGGTAACATAATAAATAAATCTACAAGTACTATACTGAATGAGCTGAAAATAAAATGAAAATGAAGCGTTACAAAAAAAACAAAGTTGAATGTTAAAATTAAAAAAAACGGTATTAATAAAAAATAAAGTTATATTAACAAATCACATAAAATCCTCGAAACAAATAAAAAACTACCATTAGTTAAAGTGAGATAAAACCGAAACTCGTAGTCATGTATGGTAAATAATGGGAAGTTAAATGGACGCTATGATTAGAACTCATCAGTTTCATAAGCAAATACAGTAAAAAAGCTGCAAATGTAATTAAATAAATTGTACGAATTCTCGCATTTTATGTTTTCGCAAAACTATCTTAGTTAAAAGAAACATTAATAGGAATCTTTAATATACAATATTTTGTGATATATATTAAATGGAAACAGTATTTTCCCGATATCTTTTGTGCCTCTTGTATTAACTGGTATTTTAATTTTTATTTCGAAATTGAAATTTAGTGCAGTACTTTATATTGAATGTCCAGCAAATTTAATAAAAATATTAAAATATGCATATGAGTGTGAATTTATGTATTAATTTAATTGAAATGAATACATAATTATTATGTAATAATTTAAAAATGTTAAATAAAAGCTAAACTATTTAATTATTATCTAAAAAAACAAGTTACTGCCTATATGTTTTGGTTTTAATACTGGTACATATGGAAAATGAAATGAGGTAATGAGGATCTTAGTTCATATTTAGGGGTTTCACATAGCCTCATAAAGTTATAAGTTATAACGAACTGAAGACATAGCGGTCAGTGTTGTATTTGCGTAAACTTATTTTAGTATGCAATCCAACAACAAATTTTTGAAACTAGCTTAAAAATTTATGATTTAATGATTTTACGAAGCTTTATGACACGTAGTGAGTACCCCAATTGTATTTATCTAAAAGAGATATGCGCAACTCTAAGGCAACATTGTACATACATACACACACGTGTATAGGCTTTTAAGTCTCGTTTTTTCAGTCTTTTGGAGCGCTGTTTTTTACATTATGTAGTCTCGTTTATTTAGTAAGCTTGCATCTACTTTTTTCTATTGTAAGCCGTTGTAAGCTGTGGGGTATCTTTCATTCAGTAGCTATTCTCCGAAGAGTAAAATTATAAATATCCTTTCCCGAAAACAGTGTCGTCAAAAAGTGTTCTAAAACATTAAAGTAAGCGCTTCATTGTAGATACAATTGAACAATATGAATGGAAAAAAGTATAAGAATAAATAGAAAATAGAAAATAAAAAATGGGAAAGGTGAATAGTGGTTTATAATAATTTTGTACTTTGACATTTTTATGAATTCATACTTGCATTATGACTATCACAAATCTGTCCTTAAATATTTTTAACTGCTCCGACTTTAATTCGTGTATGACAGGGTTAAGATTGTGGAATCAACTAATGAAAAAATGATGAAATTTAAGATGTTTCTAAGAAAAGTTAATTGGCTTGCTACAACTTTGAGTTTGGAAACACAGTGAGTAAGAATTTAAGAACATAATATTACATTAATATCTTAACTTACGTAATATAAAGTAGTCAGTAACAACAAACTAATGAAATCAGCCTGGACATTGCTTCTGTTGTCATGTTTGTAGCAAATGTAACTTATTGAATTCCATTAAGGTCGTAAATCTGTCCAAGTATTTAATCATTACAAAATCTATGTTTTTTTATTTTCTTTATCTAATTTCTCAATCATCATTTCTATTTATCTTTTTCGTGATGGCTAAGTTTGCGTGGTACATTGAAAAACTTTTATGCGGCTTTTTGATTTTAATCATACATACATACATACATACATTTGTATGTGATAGTTACACACATTTGTCATATACATAAACGGCAGGAAAGGCAGACAATACTCTTTTCTCACCTATCGTCAAACTGGTTGGACAAGAGCAAACTTTATCAATAAAAATATAATTGACTGCTAAAGCTGTTGAAGATGGAACTGAAACTTTGCTCAAGTACATTGGTCAAAACTTTACTAATTACTACAAATGATTGTATAGTTTTAGGTTCAGATCATGATAGAAATATTGAGCTACGGAGAGAATTGGATTGTTTCTTTAAACCATTAGGAAATGCAATACAATTCTTAGACATTATGACGGTAATGTGTTAATGATTACCGGCTGTGTGAATTATCTTCGAATGTATTTCGAGCTTACCCTGCGGTACTCGGCACTAGTTCGAAGTTGTGAAAATAAGCGCTTAGCAGGAGACCAAATCTACCTACTTTACTACTCATAATCTGTTTTTCATTTCCATTTCTGTACAAAATGTCCACAAATAGGATTAACCGATATCAGGGTAGGGTCGGTAACAAGAGTACCAATGCTAAAGGTGATTATGTACGAGAAATTACTAATTACAATTAAAACCATTAATTTCAATTTTTACTTTATTTTAAACTTTTTCTTGCTGAGAAGAATTCAACTTATTCTAAAACATTATTTCTTTCTGAGTATATTGGGTTGTAAAAAAGTCTTGCGGTATTTTTATTGAATTTTTTTTTTAATTGAAATTGAAATGAATTTTTGATGACTCATGCCCAGCTCTTGACAGATGCTACGACTGCTACTATGCCGGTCTCTTTCGACCAATTCAGCGATTTTATCGCAATTTTCGACGACAGGCCTTCCGGAGCGGGGCGCATCTTCGACCACCTCTACACCAGAACGAAAACGTTGAAACCATCGTTGTGCGGTGGAAATGGAAACTGTATCGGGTCCTGCACAAATTTTATTGGCGGCTTGAGATGCATTTTTGCCTTTATCGTAGTAGTACTGTAAAATATGCCGTATTTTCTCTTTATTTTGCTCCATGTTTGCGACGCTATAACTCACGAACGACTTAAAAGAAACGACAATCAATCAAACACGTGTTAGCGCGTGAAATGAGCTTTCCAAAAAGGTATAGCATGACCCGATGCGACGAATAAAACTAGAACTACGCGCTTTCAGCGCCAACTAGCGAAAATACCGCAAGACTTTTTTGACAACCCAATATATATATTATATATACATATATGTTTCTTTTAAAATACATCTATCACTATCATTAAAACTACTTAAACCCTTTAAAGTTTGAATTTTAAATGATTCCAGCGGCTCACAAACTGCACCAAATCGTTGTTTTTTTCTGGATGAAATGGCATCTCCTGAACCTTTTCAGGTTGCTCTTTATCCCAAATGCGGTAATATATATCCTGATATGCCACTCACGCCACGCACGGTGGCGACTTCTTCCTTTTCGGAAAAATGCATTCGCCCATGAAAGGAAAGCGTTATGCAGACGTAGAGGCCATTCAAAAGGCTTGCACCGGCATACTGGCGGCCATACCGGCCAACGAGCTAAAACACTCGTTCGACATGCTTTTGGACCGTGTAAAAAGCTGTATTGAAGCAGAAGGAGACTATTTTGAATAAAATAAATTGATTTCGCCGAAAAGCCATTTGTTCTGTTTTTTTTTTTTTAATAGTGCTTACTTTGGAACGCATCTTGTATATTTTCCTCACTGCGAGCTGGACGTGGTCTAATCGATCGAATAATATCTCATAATGAACGCTGGGATGGGTGATGGTGGTGTACAAAGCTCAGTAGGCCGATTATGTTGCAGGCGAAGTAAATACTTTACAGAACGTGAATTTTCGATATATAGTAGAACGATTTGTAAACATTGTTCAGGCGTAAATCTTTCTATGATGAAATGTCAAAAAATAGTGAACAAAAATGACATGACAGCTTGACACGACTCACGGGGTATCTGTTAAAAAAATCATAATGGTTAGAGGTAAATTCATGGATCCGATACGATTAGAAAAAGCCAGATTGCAACCCTGTTTCTTCATAAAGTATGACTAAGAATGTGAGTGGGGAAAATGACTATATTCAAAATGACCTAATAAGGATACTGATATTTACTATATTCACATCTGCATCCAGTGGCGTAGCTACAACTTCGGGCGCCCGGGGCCAAGGATGTTTTGCGCCCCCTTTATCTACCTACCTACAAGTTTCATGAGGAGGTTCGAACAAAAGTGAATTTTTACAAAATATCTTCGATATTAAGTGTATAAAATTTAGGAACTAGAGCCACGTAAATTCTGAAGTTCCAAAATTCTCACAATACGGTTTTTGAGGAAATTGACAGTAAATTTACAAGACAACGTATTAAAAGCCATAGAAAAAACCCTTTTTCGCCCTATATCTTGTACACTTTTGACACAATTTGTAGGAATTTTTGCCCGAAAGGAGTTTTTAAATACCATTTTTGAAAATTTGGAGAAATAAAAGTATTTGTTACATTCAAAGCATAGTGTAACACGTCGCGACGACAGAGTAAAAATAAAGATTTGTTGAAGTATTTTTCGGAATATTAAAAAACAGCGAAGATCGTTTTGCCGCCCCCAAGACGTTGCGCCTGGGGCGACGGCCCCCTTCGCCCCTCCCTAGCTACGCCTGTCTGCATCATTTACTACCTTTTCAATTCTTCCAAGTTCGCGACGTAAGAAAAAGTCTTATATAAAAATCTCTCTATTGAGAAATGCTGATACCTCAAGTTTATTTACGTAAAATAAAAATGTAAATACATTTATATTAACTTTAACATTTTCAAAATAAAATCTATTATGTGACAGGGGGGGAACACATACTTGGCCATCCTGAAGATCCTTTTAAAATTTAATTGAAATCGGGCCTGCTGTTTTGGAGTCTATGAGGAACATATGTATATGTATATAAAATTTCTCTATCTCTTTAAAATATGTACATAAATACATACAGTAGGTAGAAAAAGTAAGTTATCAAAGTGAAATATAAATCAACGAAGTGAATAAAATTTTATAGTTTACATTTTTTTCAAACAAAATATAATTTTTTATTGAGATCATATTTCAAAGTATCTAATCAATGTAATTAAAAACAAAAAAGAAGCTTGTTGCCTTTATAAAAGGAAAACATAAACCCATACAGTAAATATATGTAGAAAAAATAAGTTATCAAATTGTTTACTATCCACAATGTCAACAATTTCGTGTAGCTAGTGGACCTAATTGTTGTTGAAAGGAGTTGACAAGCCTCAAACACTAATTTTGAGGAAAATTATTCCAAAAGTTATAGATGCAGTCCTTCAAATCAGCCAGGTTTTGGGGTTTCTCTTCAGTTATACGCATACGAGTATTAAGGATTGCATATGCATTTTCATTTGGTGACAAGTTAGGGTCTTGAGGAAGCCATTTCTGTACACTCAAAATTTCATTTTCTAAATGTTCTCTGATGACTTTTGCAGTATGAATGGGCGCGTTGTCCTGTTGAAGAACGAAATTCGGTCCAATGAGTCGGTAACCCACGGGGGACCGAGGTACATCCGAATTTCACCCTTCCTTCGCGTGTTTATCCTTCACCACAAATGGTCACATAATTGTGAATATTGTATGATTTAGGGTCGTTTGAAGCTGTTAGTCAATTGGCACTTCTAAAATAGCGCTTTCATTTAAGTGGTCTAAGAATTCTAAATGGCCTACGCACACGCTACTCAACGCTTTGGCGTACAGGCTAAGCGAACAAATGCCGGGATACTCTGTATACATGCCAAACTTTAGTTATAAACATAAGCGCTGTAATTATGATAGTTATAGAATGGGACGCAGTTGGAAATAGTTGATTGTCAAATCATTGGTTGCTGATTTACGGACACATAAATGAAAATTTTAACAACTCAAATAAATTGTTTTCGCTTGGAACAAATCTATTAATATTCCAAATAATACGTGAACACATATTATATAAATACATATAGTATATGTAGCTCGTGATTGTTTTTTTTTTAGCTATTTGCATGCTCATTTTTAAATTTCTATAATCCTCTAGGCATAGCCTTAACAGAGACAGCTGGAAGATAAGTTGTATTAATATTATTAAATAATAATGTGTTAAATAATAATGTGATTATAAAAATGAGCAGGCTTAATAATATTTTATACAATTTTCTGTTCAAAAAATTATACCATTACTTTTCTTATACTACGAATAAGCCTCCTAAAAATATATGCTCTTCTTAAAACTAATACAATTATGTGCATATTTCCCCAATTGAACATTTGTTTAATTAAGTTAATTAAATGAAAGAGATGTGGCGATTTATGGTTCCTAAAGGAAAATGCAAAAGACTTAGTTATTTCATTGTTTTTTTGTTTTCTACCAAACATATGTAAGTTGCCACACAATCATCATTCTAGGTTTTAATGATTATTTTTACTGTGAAGGGGAGCCCTACAGGAAAAGCAGATGTTAAGCTGAATACAAACAGAACACCACATAATCTAACTGATAGCTAACCTATGGTTTCTATATGTACAGTACTGCGCTTCATTATTTATATAAGCCACATCATCGATTTCTCTCAAGAATGATGTAGATATGTAGCCGTGAAAAGCCTTTAGTACCCCTTGTTTGAATTATCAAACGCATGTATGTATACGAGGTATGTACAAAAAGTATCGCGAATCGTAACTGACAGTTTTCTTCGATTGCATCATGAGTTCTTGCCACAGGGAAGAACGGTCAATAAGGAATAATACCTGCAAGTTATGCGCAATTTGCGCGAAGAAATCCGCCAGAAACGCCCGGATTTGTGGAAGAACAAAAATTGGCTTTTGCACCACGATAACGCCCCTGCTCACACACATCGTTGCTTGTGCGCGACTTTTTGGCCGAAAATAACACACTAATGATGCCGCAGCCACCGTATTCCCCAGATCTGGCCCCCTGTGACTTTTTCTTGCTCCCTAAACTGAAGAGGCCCATGAAAGGACGACGTTACGCTTCTCTTGACGAGATAAAGACGGCATCGAAGGAGGAGCTGAAGAAGATAAAAAAAAAAATGATTTTTTGAAGTGCTTCGAAGATTGGAAAAACCGTTGGCACAAGTGTATAATATCTCATGGGGATTACTTTGAAGGGGACAAAATAGATATTCATGAATAAATAAATAATTTTTGAAAAAAAAAACACAAAATTCGCGATACTTTTTGAACACACCTCGTATACATACATATATACACTTGTGTTATAGCTTAAATTATTATAATTTGCTCTGACTGAATGTGTTTATTATTAAGGTTTAATTGTAAATTTTTGTGAGATTCTTAAAATATAGTAAGCTCTAACCTTGTTGACATAGTGGGCTGGGTGACTGGGCGGAAGGAGCGTAATCGTTGGATTTATTATTATTATTAATACGGCTAAGGTAATATGGGTCCAAGTGCTATAAATGGCGAAGCATGGATTATTTGGTTCATCCCTCTTTGTACTGGTCAAATTGAATGACCATAATTGCAATTTGACCACTTCAGCTTCTTACAATTGTCTGTACTTTAATTTGGGAAGATCTATATTGTTATGTAAGTATAAGGTTAGTAGGCGTTCTCAAACTGGCATAGCATCTATTCAAGTTAGAGGCAATATTATTTTGTTTGTTACCAACTCACAACTCTATCATTATAGCGGTGTGTTAGTTATTCGTATATGAAATCACACGAATATAGTACATATGAATGAGTGTATATTGTATGTACATACATATGTATATTCGTACGGGTCCGCGGTTCTTTAGGCTTTGGTTTGTTTGATGCAGTGGAATTCAGTATCACTGCTCGTCATGAATTGGTGGAATGGATGTGCCGTGTATAATAACAAACATATCTTACATTAAATCACATCAGAATGCTTCTCATGTATGTGTGTATATGTACATCTAGTACGTTCACTTAATTGTGTCAAGTGCAACTGCGAGTTGAATTAAGTAAAAACAAAGTGAAAATTCGCGAAAGACATAAGTACATATGTATGTATGTACATATATAGTACCTACATAATTAAAACGTTCCTTCCACATTTTGCTGTTATAAATATCTACAAACATATGTAGTTATGTATGCGTGGGTAGATGCGAGAAGGCATGTATACATACTTATGTTTGTAGTTGAACAGACTGTTACTACGCACTGTCAGTATGCAATTGGGTAAAGCATTCTATTATGTATGTACATATGTAAGTATGTTTGTATATATAAGTTTAATGTGCTGTTGGAAGCCTGAATAAGTCGAGGACTTGAATGTTAACCATTAAAGTATTTGGTGTGCATTCCTAAAAATTATTGCTTATTATAAAGTTTATCATAATAATCGAATAGTTTTAATATCATTACTAATTTCTAAAGCTACGAGTGTCGTTTGTTCATTGTTCATTTGAGGTTAACAGTACGTTGGAAACGTTTATTGGATAAAGTGGTTAGTTGGATTTATAACACCCGCACCGTTAAACTTATGTAAATATGGTTGGTTATCTTTTAAGTAGCTTCTTAATAGGAAGTTATGTTTACTTAAAATTATAGTATAATTTAAAGCAGCTTCGGTAAGTTCAGATGAAAGTGCCGATATTTGAATTTAATGCAGCATCAATATAATCGATGTGTTAACTTAAGTGATAGTTTTTATAGAACCCATGCCGATAAAATTTAATCTTATTATACCCTGAAAGATATTTATTCGTTAATTGTCGGAATCGATCAGATCGGACAACTATATCATATATGTATTTTTCATACAACCGATTATTCAGATTTTTAATAGGTAAAATAGGCTCAAAATGATGCGTAGATTTCCCACACAAGGGATTTTATAGAAAAAAATCGACTCGCTCTAATCCGACTAGTTCACAAATCTTGACATCCACAATTGTCCAACTGCGGAATATGTATGTACATATGGCGACAAGGCGACTCCCTATCGTGCGACTTTTTCAATCTGCTGCTGGAGAAAATAGTTCGAGCTGCAGAACTTAATCGAGCAGGTACAATCTTTTATAAGAGTGTACAGCTGCTGGCGTATGCCGATGATATTGATATCATCGGTCTCAACACCCGCGCCGTTAGTTCTGCTTTCTCCAGACTGAACAAGGAAGCAACGCAAATGGGTCTGGCAGTGAACGAGGGCAAGACGAAATATCTCCTGTCATCAAACAAACAGTCGTCGCACTCGCGACTTGGCTCTCACGTCACTGTTGACAGTCATAACTTTGAAGTTGTAGATAATTTCGTTTATTTAGGAACCAGCATTAACACCACCAACAATGTCAGCCTGGAAATCTAACGCAGGATTACTCTTGCCAACAGGTGCTACTTCGGACTGAGTAGGCAATTGAAAAGTAAAGTCCTCTCTCGACGAACAAAAACCAAACTCTATAAGACGCTCATAATTCCCGTCCTGCTATATGGTGCAGAGGCTTGGACGATGACAACAACCGATGAGTCGACGTTGCGAGTTTTCGAGAGAAAAGTTCTGCGAAAGATTTATGGTCCTTTGCGCGTTGGCCACGGCGAATATCGCATTCGATGGAACGATGAGCTGTACGAGATATACGACGACATTGACATAGTTCAGCGAATTAAAAGACAGCGGCTACGCTGGCTAGGTCGTGTTGTCCGGATGGATGAAAACACTCCAGCTCTGAAAGTGTTCGACGCAGTACCCGCCGCGGGAAGCAGAGGAAGAGGAAGACCTCCACTCCGTTGGAAGGACCAAGTGGAGAAGGACCTGGCCTCGCTTGGAATATCCAATTGGCGCCACGTAGCGAAGAGAAGAAACGACTGGCGCGCGGTTGTTAACTCGGCTATAATCGCGTAAGCGGTGTCTACGCCAGTAAAGAAGAAGAAGAAACGTATATGCAAATATGGTAGTTAGAATACAACTTCAATATATCCCAGTTGGAAATTAAAAGCCGCTTGACTTACATATTACAAACGCGAGTGGAAGAACGTTTGTTGATGCATAAGTCCTACTGCACATTAGTGTAGTTAACTTGGAAATGTTTCTTCCCAATACCAAATTTCTTTCCCAATGCAAAATTTGTAAGTTGAGTAAAATATGCACAAATCTTGAAATAGTACCTAATTTTTTTCGTATCGTTTTTGGAGTACGGCTTATACTAAGTACTACAATAATATATAACTACTTTTAAAATACCCAAATAGTCACAAATATGTTAGTGATGAAATGTTACATGGGTCTTCTACGCACACGTTGACATTTTACGTTACGTGTTACATTAAGTGTAAATATGATGTCATAGTTTGAAGCCCTTATGAATGAGTATAATAAGAGTGATACCCGGAGTACATAAGTGGTACTTCCAACACATGAGTATAATATTCAGAAAGTAGAAACAAGTCTCTGTATACGGAAAGCGACGTCACCAGTAGACAAGAGTTCCTTAATTGGTGTTTCATACTGAGTGGGGCGGTTTACTGGTGTGCTACTGCTATGTACCTACGTATACTGTAAGAATAAACAGTGGCGAAAGCGAAATGAGGTGCAGAGCATTGTTCATGCATCTGAGTGAACCACAACAACTAATGTAGGAGTACTAATACTACAGAAAATACCCGATATAATTATGGCCTACTGCACATTTCGGTAATAGCTACATCAAACCGTGAGTTTGGTTTCTAAGAGCGGAATAAGTACGCACAGTGCTAGCAACATAGATTGAAAATAATGTTGCAACTCAACTAACTACATTGACATATAATTCGTTAGAGAGCTTAAATTAGCACAAACCTTGTGTTTGTGTGTAAACATGTTTAAATTGTATAAAGTTTATATACCATATACTTATTTACTATATAAATATAGGAATGCAACACATAGATTCATGTACTTATCAAGTCAAATATGAAAACTGTTTAAATGATGTAATTTATAACTTATCTTGGGTTAAGCAACTGCTTCCGTGGTGCACTACATCTTCGTATATAGTAGGTATTTCCTAGCAATACTGTGTAAGCTCACTTCAGAAACTTTCTTACTTTTTACAGCGTTACGTTTACAGCGTTATGGTTTTGGTTATTTTCAATTCTAACGATAATTTTGTTCAATTCAATGTTTGCAATTTACTTGTATTTATTAAATTTTTCCACCAGCGATTCCAGTTAAAATTTTTCAATGTGAGTATGATGTCTACTGTTCTCTAAAATATACTTTCTAGCTTGTTTCTTCAATAAAGAAGCTTTTGTGGTTAAATTATTAAACGCTTTTTATTTGAGAAAATATCTTGACGAAGTCTGGCATACCTTATTATTGTCCAAGCTAATGTTGCAATCTCCGAACAAATATGTAACGGGTGATTTTTTTGAGGTTAGGATTTTCATGCATTAGTATTTGACAGATCACGTGGGATTTCAGACATGGTGTCAAAGAGAAAGATGCTCAGTATGCTTTGACATTTCATCATGAATAGACTTACTAACGAGCAACGCTTGCAAATCATTGAATTTTATTACCAAAATCAGTGTTCGGTTCGAAATGTGTTTCGCGCGCGTGTTTTGTTCAGCGATGAGGCTCATTTCTGGTTGAATGGCTACGTAAATAAGCAAAATTGCCGCATTTGGGGTGAAGAGCAACCAGAAGCCGTTCAAGAACTGCCCATGCATCCCGAAAAATGCACTGTTTGGTGTGGTTTGTACGCTGGTGGAATCATTGGACCGTATTTTTTCAAAGATGCTGTTGGACGCAACGTTACGGTGAATGGCGATCGCTATCGTTCGATGCTAACAAACTTTTTGTTGCCAAAAATGGAAGAACTGAACTTGGTTGACATGTGGTTTCAACAAGATGGCGCTACATGCCACACAGCTCGCGATTCTATGGCCATTTTGAGGGAAAACTTCGGACAACAATTCATCTCAAGAAATGGACCCGTAAGTTGGCCACCAAGATCATGCGATTTAACGCCTTTAGACTATTTTTTGTGGGGCTACGTCAAGTCTAAAGTCTACAGAAATAAGCCAGCAACTATTCCAGCTTTGGAAGACAACATTTCCGAAGAAATTCGGGCTATTCCGGCCGAAATGCTCGAAAAAGTTGCCCAAAATTGGACTTTCCGAATGGACCACCTAAGACGCCGCCGCGGTCAACATTTAAATGAAATTATCTTCAAAAAGTAAATGTCATGAACCAATCTAACGTTTCAAATAAAGAACCGATGAGATTTTGCAAATTTTATGCGTTTTTTTTTTAAAAAAAAGTTATCAAGCTCTTAAAAAATCACCCTTTAGTTCAATTTGCGCCATTATATCATATGTATCGCCTTTCAAACTGAATGATCAAAAATATTTAAAATTATACCTAGTTGCTATGAAAATGTACCTTGAAGCTCGATTATTATTCGAATGGTTGTATGCATACATACATATGTATTTATCGAGATATTGCTGAATCTTCTCTACAATTTAATTGCAGTCTGTCAACGCACAGTTGTCATGCAGTCAGTGAATTTATATTTATGTATGTAAATATGTATGTACATATGTATATATGTATGGATTTTACATTCTTGTGCATAGTATGTTGGCAATTGTCAGAGTGTACCTATTGAATCTTGCCGTCGGGCTACAAGTGAATTGCAAGTACCGTTCCTATATATAAAAAACACAAAGCGGTAATTAAAACTCTGTAACATGGGTGTTTTGTATGCATGGGCAAACATGTTTATAATGAGGGCGACTTATGTATGACAAAAAGTGACGGCTAACGGAACTCCCAAAGGCAAGGTAATAATTTGTTTCTGATACTTTCACACCTGTGTTTACTCGTTTGGATTATACCATCTAAAGTCCCGGTGCGTATTGTTATGTTTTTGTATGTTATAATTTAAAACAAAAGGGTTAAGTTCAAATGTGTAAACATACATACATAAATAATTTTAGAAAACGCTTTTTCCTCATCTAAGGAAATATTCGCAGTACCATATCCTGGCCCTTCGAAATTAAGGCTAATTCTTTCGAAAACATGTATGTACATACATATGTATGTATGTATGTACATATGTACATTCAACAAATTATGTAAAATGTAGAAATTTACAAAATAAGAAAGACGGGGTCATTTTTTCGGTGTTGGCAAAATTCTATATAAAAAATGTTGGCAATAAATTCAATAATCGTTATTCGAATATATAACATGACGGTATGTTTGACACGTTATTAACTTATATAATCATGTGTTTCATTATCTCTCTCCATGGTATTATATTGAAAAATGGATTAGTTTTAAAATTATATCATGCATAGGAATAAAAATAAGATTTAGTTCAATTGTAATGGGTGATCTAACTAGAGGTACTTTTTTCAATAGTCTTTTTTTGTCGGATCACGCATCATTCGTGCTTGGCATTTCATCATGGAAAGACTTACGCCTGAACAACGTTTACAATCGTTCAACTTTATTACGAAAAACCACGTTCTGTAAAGTGCGCGCACTCCGCTCAACTTATACTCAACATTATCAGCCTACTGAGCGTAAATTTGACAGCCGTAGCTAAGAGAGTATACGTAGACCTTGAAGAGTCGATTCCGCACCGTTCGCGGCAACTCGACTTCGGATTTTACGTTTAAATCTTAAACTGAAAGCGTACAAAATAGTGTTTGTGCAAGTACTGAAGCTGCTCGACCTTCCCAAATGAGATCGCTTCGTTCCATGGGCTCTTGAAAAGTTCTAAGAAGATCCGACGTTTTCGAGGCAAATTTTGTTCAGTGATGAGACCCATTTTTGGTTCAGTGGGTGTATAAACAAGCAAAATTGCCCCATTTGGGACGAAGAGCAACCTGAAGAGATTCAAAAGCTGCTATTTCATCCAGAAAAAAATACGGGTTGGTGTGGTTTGTGGACCGGTGAAATCATATTTCTTCAAAAATGATCACGCCATGATAACCGTTTGTTTAACGCCTGAAATTGAAGCTCGTGATCTCGACGACATTTGGATTCAACAAGACGGCGCAACTTCCTCCACATCACATCAATCAATGGATTTATTAAGAGAACACTTCGGTGAGCTGATATTTTCACGTTTTGGGTCGATCGATTGGTCATCAAGATCATGTGATACGACACCGTTAGGCTTTTTCCTGTGGGGATATGTAAAGTATAAAGTCTATGCGGACAATCGCTTCGATTCAGTCCTTGGAACAAAACATTACGCGTGTCATTCGCCAGTTATCAGTCGAAATGCTTGAACAAGTCACCGAAAAGTGGACTAAACGGGTGGACCATTTGAAACGTAGCCGGGACTAACATTTGAAGGAGATAATCTTCAAAAAATAAATGCCAAAGAATGTTCTTTCGAATGATAATAAACATTTCCCATTAAATTTGAAGTTTCTGTGTTTCTTGAATGAATCAACCTTTATAACCATCATTAAAGATAAAAACAGCTGAAAAATAGAAAATAGAGAATTGGCCCAAATTGCCTTTTTATCTATTTTATTATAGTTAAAGAGCTATTATTATACTTTTTCTAAAATATCTTCATATAAGCGCTCTTTCCATTATTTAGGGTTCAATGGATGGTATTAATTTTTCATTTAATATGTGCATACCATTTTCTCGTCTAATTTTTCATCTCTTGGTCTAGCAATGTTTTTAATCCTCAAAATCAGAGCTACACTTAGCTTACTGCTATAACACATTTATTCGGTTCTGTTTCATGGGCTTTCCTCCTGAAACGACAATAAAAATTATTAATATTAATAGCTGTGAAATTTTTCGTAAATTCTGCCTTACCATGAAGGGGATATGAAAAATTTACAGTAGAAAAGCTGCTGAAAATATGGACAAAAAGTTGGAAATTAATACATTCCGATCCTTTTGTAATGACCGGAACATATTATTACTCACTTGTCATATCTCATTTTAACTGTTATCTCTGGGTTTTGTTGGGCAAACCGCATTTCGTAATACAGAATAATTTATTATTAGTCTAATAACTTTTAATTAACTCTAGGCTGTAGGCTGTGCTGTGCTGTACGAGTACAAGCAAGGCATTATAGTTATGCAGAATGAATTCCTCTAATTAAAACTCAAAAATAGTTAAGAGACTTAGCAAATACACTTCAAGATGTTGACAAATTTGCTCTGGGGCGAATAATTTTTCTTTGTTTTTCTCAACTGTGTGTTTGCATATCAGATTCCAACTCACCGCGTAATACAGTGGCGTGCACAAATGAATTTATACATGTATGCACATTGTGCACTTCTGAGTTTATGTAATAAGAAATAACAAAGCGGATTGAAAACTTTTTCTTGCGTTTTAATTCAAGTTCAATTACTATACTTTAGAATAGGTTTAGAAACGAAAATGAATGTCATATATCAAATTTTGTACTTTTCAAACACTCTTTTATTTAAAAAAATTTTCTGAAAATATATTTCTCAACATTTTCATTTTAATTACTATGCCGTTTTTGCTATATTATTTACCAAGTTAACCAATTTCAAACATTGGTGTTTCCTATGTTATTATTATCACGTGCCTATGGATTATAGAACTATTCTGAACACTGAAAGGTGGGAAATCATGGCACCAAGAATAACTTTAAATAAATAAACCAAATATTTGAAAGAGAAGATGCAAATGCAAAACCCAAATGAATCAGTGCAGGTACCACAGTGAATTGTTGTATTTCACAATTGCTATGCCACTCTTTATTTTCCATGTTTTTTCGAAAATACTTAGGTGCTGGCATTAGAATAGAAGAATAGAATAGAATTTAATTGAGGTATGCACTGCGACCTTGGGTCTATTGTGCCCCCTCCTAACTCACAGGGACTCACCAAGCCTCAGCAAATCGATAAATTCTAGTATTTTGCTGGGAGCTAGTGAGGTGCTGGCGTTACTTTATGATCAGTGCATTTCCTCAAAATGGCTTTTAAATAGCAAATAAAACAGAACTGAAATAATTCAGGGTTTTTACAGAATAATTTACTTCAAATACGAGTATACCTAAATATTTACATATATTTTAAATAAAATAAGTTTGTTTATTTTAGTAATTTAATACACATTTTGTTGGTTTCCGTTTCTTCAAAAAGTCTAAACATTTATGTACATATGTATGTGTGCATGCATGCCTCTATACCAAAACTATTTATGTAAATTTGCAAGTATACAGAATTGGCACTAATATCGCTGGTTTGCTAATGGCGAAAGTTTTTATCTGGATCAGTGACATTTATGATGACCACCATATTCCCATTAGATTCAATCCACATATAATAACGCTTTCGTGAATTTGAGTTAACTAATATAAATATACAGCATATACATATGTACATACATATGCTAATGAATTTATAAAATTAACAGATTTTTTTAAGTTACATGTTTTTCACGAAAGAACGAATTTGAAAGTCTTTCTCAACTCTGTGGCATAAGAATTACACTATTGAACGGACATTTATCTCGTCGACGAAAGTACAGCGGGGAATGACCGGCCAGGTCTGTCGGAAACCACCAGATGTTTTGTTTACGCGGCGCATTTGTTTTTCTAATAGTCTGTCGTCTGTGTCTTCCACTGATAATTTCTTCTTCTGGAATATATGCGTACAGCGCTCTGCTCCGCTGATTGTTGAGGTTTGCACATTTTTTTTGGAATTGTACTGAAACAATAATAATAATTATATATTTTTGGAATTTTTAACCCTTGCTTTTGTTTTGAATATATTTTTTATGTATGATTTCTTGACTTTTGGTATAGTTGAGATATAAACTGTCCTATTTGTTAAATTGGACCAAACTTGACATCGTGTGCCAAATTTTAGCTTACTTCGAGTAATATTGTATTTGCTGTAATTTATTGACTCCGAAGTATCTCCAGTAATATCTAGGTGAAATTCGCATCCATAAATATACAATTTGAGCATATAGGTAAGTATGTGCTTTATTTACAATTATAGCAAAGGATGACTGATATCTAAAAGGATATTATCGTAGCTCGTGAAAACAATACCTTATTGGAATGAGCTAATAGTGATAGAATCGCCCTGCCAATTGACCACGTAGGTCACCTGATCGGCTTTAATAAAAGCTTTTGGGATCGTTCTATACCTGAACATCTGTTTAAATACGAATTTAACTGATAAAAATAAAGATCTGCGCCAGCTTGAATGTTTCCATCAGAAATTTATTTAATTGGCTGTTTTTTAAAAGAATGATCTACAGGAAGCTTTTTAAAACCTTTTCTTAACCATATAATTTTATTTCTCTACTTCGGCAGAAATCTTTCGTAAGGATAAAAGGTGTAGTAAATTGTTCACTATTCTGGCGTTGTGAGTTTTTGTATTCTTATTTTTTTAAATTTACTTACTTTCGTTCGCTCATTTCAACAATGCGCAATCACTTTCTGTCAAAGTTGTTCGAAGGTATTGACTTTTGAGCACAATACTCAAAAGCACTTGTATTCGCTATTAAGTATTTTTATTGCCAGCGCCTAAAAAGAATATTTAGATACTAAAGACGAATTTAAGGTAAGCAAAACTTAAGTGAGTGTAGCAACCTTAATAAACTTTCCCTTGTTTCGAAAGCATAATTCTCATTTTTAAATTTATAAATTGTTTTTAAGACTGTTTCTATTCACATTAGTATTATTCCATTATAGTAGTATGAAAAAAATGGATCTTTCATGAACAAAATGTAGACTTTTAAATATACGCCTGCACTAATATAAAAGGGGTATATGGGAATCCATTTTAGGTTTAAAAACAGTTATAAAGTGTAGGGCATGTTTTATCGTAGCCATAGGTATGTACTAGAAATATGTTGTTTATATGTATGTACATATATTCAGTTTCACATTTTTAGATGATATGTAATACCTTTAGAACTACCAAATATGTACATATATGTATGTAAAAAAGGAATAAATTTACTTAAAAATCAATATTTGCTAGTACGAGTATATGCCATACGTTTACATGGTGTATGAACTAATGTAGTATAGTAAGAAAATTTAGGTAAGTTGCTCTAATGTACTAGATTTTGTTTTGGTGATTTCGGTAATTTCATGAAACTGTTTTATACAATCTAGATTTATGATTTGACATTTGAAATCAGCTAAATTAAGATCGTAGAAAGCGAGACCCATAATATTTGCAGAATTGACAAATCATTTATATAATTTGGTTGGTTTTAACCGTGTTAATGTGTGCACACATATGCGTAATATGTTTGTACTTCTGTATGCCATTTGTACTCTCCTACGTATGAGAGTTATGAAACCGCGAGGACCATTGATGACTGATACCATTGCCATAATACCCTATGAGTACACTCCAAGGTCAAAAAGTTTAAGTGGCGTGTATGAAAAAGCAATTATTGTTTTAAGGCAAAATATTGCCAACCATATTTACATACATATACATAGTATGTGTGTATATGCGCAAACAGAATTTTATGATCAATTATGTAACGACGTGAATTTAGGTTTGAACATAATAATAACCAAACTTGGTCCAATAATATCCCTAATATGAAAGTAACATCCAACATTCATAGCTATCACCCTAATGAAGCAAATGTAATTGTTAATCTTTGCGTATTGCAATTGTGATGCAAAATTTGGAAAAATCCGTATAACGGCGTTTAACTCCCAAATGAAGAATATTTTTGCATATACATACATATGTATGTGTGAACATGTCCGTTTTCAAGAATTATTTGAAATATTGTTTAGAGATATGGAAATAGTTTGCAACACAACAGACTAAAAGAACGATTTAGCACCTTCGATAATCCGATAATCCGAGTATTGCATGCATAGTAAGACGCCATAACACATACATACATATTATATGTATAATACTCATGGGTATAGAGTGATAAAATATGTTTGTAAATTAAAACTTAATAGTACTTTATTTTATATGTAGATAGGTTTCAGATTGTTAAAATTAAAACTTATAATTAAAATTATATTTACTTTAAACTTTGAAAATTTATTGCATTTTTGTTACTTAATTAGAAATTATTTTTAGTTTGGTTAAGAAGAACGTTAATGAGCTGCTTGCGGACAGTCCAATGAGTTCGAACATTGCCTTGTAATTGATTCTCAAAATTTGAAATAGTAAGTAGTTTAAAGAATACAAGCTCAGTTGGTCTGTGCTTGAGGAAACGGAGAGCTTGAGCGAGCTTGAGCTTTCAAACAAGACCTACTGATTCGTAATAAAAGAATGTGAGTTATGTATCACATATTCCAATGTTGGAATAATTGTCATACGGAGAGACAACTCCTGTGCAGTGCACAATATTACTTATGACTTGCTTATTTTCCTCTCGTGTGTCCTACATGCAGAGTTTACTTACAAATGTAGAATGTTGAAAGTTTACAATGGCGTTACAATCTGCGCAGTCGTAAAAACAATTTAATTCTCTCAAACGCTCTCGTTATTTCTCTACGAAAATGCATCCGCCACATGGTGAGGCCGATTGACCTAAAAGTTTGCCGTTTATAAGAATAATATAGAAAGTTTTAACATTCTTCCTTTTAGTGAAGTTGTTTTCTTTGGTATAGAGTTGGTATCATCCACCAATTAAATGGTAGTAGAATCACAAATTCCAAAAACAAAAGAAAAGTGCTAGTAAAATCATAATAATAAGTATTTTTAAAGGATTATAGATAAGATAACTGTTTCTAGTTATGTCAAGCTTAAGAACTCTGTTTGCAACGAATATCTGAGCTTTCTTCAGCACAATCACTGATATGTTTAGTGATTTGACAGTTCAAACTTCGAATCCACATGTTACGATGCCAAAAGTATTTTAAATGGTTTTTATACCGTTTCTCGCAAAAGCGCAAAGAACTTTCAGGAGTTAATAAAACTTTATATTAATATACATATATGTACATATGTATATATGTATATTGCGTAAAAATTCAACATGCATTATTCGAAAAAAAAAAACTTGAATTGATTACAATATACTGTGAAAGGCGAATTTTTAATTTATACAATATTTCGCGAGTTTTTCGAATCGGTAAATTTTTTTCTTTTTTTTCTTTGGTAGTACTGTTTTTTTTTGATAGTACTGTTAGGGACATTTATGCTAAATTTCACGTCAAAATATTCATTAGTATTTGAGATACGCGTCGTTTTGTGAAGCTCTAAAAGGAAATTCTCGATTTTTACAGGGTGGAACATATAAAATTTTAAATTTAAAATGTCAATAAAAAAAAACGACTTGATATTTTTCAAAGGTCTAACATTTATTTAAAAGGCTGTTTTACGAAATTTGTTTGTGGAAAACAATTTCGGACAAATGACCACCACAGTTGAGTTTACAGTAGCTTATTCGATCCACCCAATTTTGAAGTACTTTCTCGATGGTTTCAGGCCTTATGGCAGCTACACTAGCTTGAATCTCGTACTTTAGATCTTGAATTGTTTCTGGATAGTTGGCGTAACATTTATTTTTAACAGCTCCCCACAGAAAATAGTCCAACGGAGTTAAATCGCAGCTTCTGGGAAGCCAATTTACATCACCGCTTTTGCTGATTTTGCGATTTTCGAAGATAAAAGGCGTAAAAGATTGAGTGTAGCGTTTGCTGTATGGCACGTAGCGTCGTCCTGCTGGAACCAAATGTTGTCCAAGTCTTCCTCTTTGCTTGAAGAAAAATTCGGTTAACATTGCGCGATATCGCTCACCTTTGATGGTTACGGCGGTTCCTTCTTCATTTTCGAAGAAAAATGGGTCGATGATTCCACCAGACCAAAATCGGCACCATACAGTGATTCGTGCTGGGTGCATTGGCTTCTCGACGATTACGTGCGAGTTTTCTGTGCCCCAAATGCGACAATTCTGCTTGTTAACGTAACCATCGAGGTGAAAATGAGCCTCGTCCGAAAAGGTGATTTTTCGGTAAAATTGACAATCCTCGGTCAAACGATCTTCTGCCCAATCTGCGAACTGTAGACGGCTCGGGTGGTCAAGTGGCTTCAGCCGTTGCACCAATTGAACTTTATATGGCCATAGCGAGGTCTTCTTTCAAAATTCGTCGCAAAGTTGTTCGCGGAATGTTTAATTCTTGCGATCGACGGCAAGTTGAGGTGGATGGATTCTCACTAACATTTTCAGTCACAATACATATTTTCGGTTGAACGCGCGGGAATTGAACGTTGACGTTTTGGTTTATCCACCAACGAGCCAGTTTCATGCACATGTTCACGCTTAACAAATTGTTGCACAAATTGAACTGATGGCACTTTTTGTCTGTCCATTTTTTTGCCACATTTCTCACAGTTGGGGTTGAAGACTCACCACTTTGAAAAAAAGTTTTCAATATTTCCCAGTTTTCTTCTAGTGAATAGCGACCCATTTCGTAAATTTTACACTTTTTACTGAATATTTGTCACTTTCCGAATGGTGTTTGACGTTTCCAATGTCGAAATATAGATAATTCAAATTTAAAACTATAGATGGCCCACCCTGTACTATGTCTGAATTTATTGAACAAAGAAGTGCGATAATGCACCATCTCATACTGCATTGGTTATTCGTCTGACTTACTTTTGTGTAACTTCTGATTTGTCAGCAAATTCACATGACCACTCCGAGGACACCGTTTTGACTCAATTGAGGATATAAAAGCTGAATCGAAGAAGGCTCTGATGGCCATCATGACGGATGATTTTTCCAAGGTTCTGCAAAATTTCAGAGCGATAGATCAAAAACTGAGGGACTAGTTTCCATATACACACACAGCCGGATATGGCTCGTCACGCTGATCATTTATACATATATTTTATACAGTCTCCGACATTTCTCATATTGTCGCTTTGGACCGTTCTTTTGCATTACTTTTTTGATAATCACGCAAAATTTGTATGACAGCCATAAGCTCATGTTGATCATTCACATGTATTATAGAGTCTCCGACGTGTCTTTCTAGCTGTTACAAATACCTTGGCACGCTGTATATACCCTGTTCAGGGTATAAAACCTCTCTAAAATTCAGCTAAACAGAAGATTCGCACATTGTTTCCAACAATGACTGCAAAGTACATATGTACTTGTATATACATTAATGAAAAAATTTCTTGCGTGTAATATACATATATATTTATTATTTGTAATTTGGACGTCGGATAAAAATTAATATACTACATATTATGACATAATATAAATTTGCTGCTCGATACATCGTTGCTTCTGAGGTCCCTTTTCCACCGCTTATATTGTATAACAAATAATATTTTTAACCTCAGAATACTATGCTGTAAGGCACTAAGATGTAACATATACTGAAATATATAGTTTAACTTACACACTATATTTTTATCTCTATGCTGAAACGGTAGCCGGCGGTGTGCTTGTTATACTGATAATCCCACATGCAATAGCGGGACCTACAGAGTTTTCCTCATTTTGATAGGCCAGAGCATCGGACATTGATTGCAGTGAGCTAGAAAACACTTCAGCATTGAGTGCAATATTTACATCGATGGGTTTTTCATGTATAACAATTGAACGCCCTACAATTCCATTGAAGCCAAACAAATTTAGATACGAACTGCGAAAGGCCGATGAGATACTTCCATCTTCTTTGGTGTCTACGTTGCCTATCTGCTTAAATAAAATTTAATATTAAAATGTTGTTTGATAATATTTAAAAACGATTGATTTTACAAAGTTAACTCTTAGGAGGTGTCTAAGGAAATAAATACTCACGAAATTGTTAGGGAATTGCCCACCAGTTGATTTGCAACCGTCTCGCAAATCTCCGTATGTGTGTATATGAATAGCGTGTTTGCCTGTTGGTAGTCCAGTTATATTAATGGTCACTCTAATGTCACCGTTGTAAGGCAATAGCTGAAAGGTAACGATTCCGTTTATGGCAGACTCTCCTTCTCCTACAATACTCGCAAATGCTTGCCAACGAGGTACTGCCTGCAAGAAAATTAAAATTACTTTTATAGAATTTTGTTTTGTGAAAAATATGCTTACGCCGACATAATTATAACCAAAATATATTGGATATTGCGTAAATTGTCCACTCAAAGGAACCGTCATTCGCTCTAAACGTTTTACGTTGGTACCAGACACAACTTTTACAACATCGGAAGGCTGCGTTTTGGATGGCGGATCATTTACTTTGGCAAGTGGCCGGTCGTCTATTGTTTGGCTGCACCAGACCACATTGTTTCTAATAAAAGCTGGATACAATAAAAATGCTTGCAAAAGTAGGAAAGTTGTATATTTCATAACGCAGATGTTATTGTGCACCCCAAAATATAATTTTTCAATTTTCAATGTAGCAACAACCAGAGTATCAAACTGCCGTCAATAAACTGATTCAACACAAATATCTAGTGGCGTTCAATGATCATGGTGGCATCGACACAATTTTCATGCTATTTGGCTTAGTTAATTACAGCATAGTGTAATTCGATTTCGGTACGCTATTCGAATTCTATGCACTTTTAAATGTACGGGTACACCTAGCGAAAGAAAAAAAGCCCCACTCGAAATATTTTGTAATTTTGATGTTTCAAGTGAAAAATGTCCGCTGTTAATGAAATGTGTAAAGCAAAATGTCTAAAAAGTTTCCCTGCATAGCGTTATGACAAGCAATTGCTGCGGCTTTTTTTGTTTAACAGGGTGTCTGGTATATATGTAAGCTCTTCGTTTGACACGCAACATAGCCGATCAGAGAAATGTATAACTAGGCATAAATACATACATTGCTGGACAACTAGAAACCAAAACAACTAATCCCAATATAAAAGTGTTCGCCTCAATTAAAAAATTTATTACATTATCTGCGAAATTTTGTCCGATCTATTCGAAAATACGGATTGACTAATGCGACAATTTCGTTATAGAGATTAGCTGTGCAATTTTTACATATCTTCTTTTTATTGGGGTAGATGCCGCTTACGCGGTTATAGCCGAGTAGGCAACAGCACGCTAATCGTTCTTCCTTAGCCGGGTTCTTCTCCACCTAATCTTTCCAACGGTGTGAAGGTCTTCCGCTTTTCTCAGCGGGTACTGCGTCGAATACTTTCAGAGCTGGAGATTCTGATCTATACTAATGAAACTGTCTGTCTGTCCGTCTGGTCCGGGTAATCTTTGAAATGGCTGGATTGATTTTGATGGGACTTTCCATCTTTCCATGATGTAATAAGGAGTAACTTTTGCTAATTTATTTTATTATAAAACAACAACAATTTTTAATTTTCTCTAATTTTACATTTGAATTCAAATGCAAATCTCTCTCATTGATTGCTTTGCTATGATGACTATCAACCAGTAATGAGGACAAACGTTAAGCAAACCTGGTGTATAGTAAATTAGAGATTGCTTTACGCATGGACAACTATAAACATGTGTGTTACATATTGGGCTCACGTGCGAAAAATGCCAATATTGTTGTGTTTTTAGCTCAAGAAAATAGTACACCACAGTGGCGTATATAAAGTAGAGATGAGCGATATTGCGATTTTTAAATCACTGTGATTTTATATTGCTATTGCGATCGCAACTAAGTCGACGTTCGAACGACGTTGTTGTTGTTGTAGCGGCAGATTCTGCCAATTTGACACTGTTTGGTCGAATAAAAGTCCGGGTCTGTTCCACTTACGTAGACCCGACTGTCATGGGAACGACGGAAACATTTTGTCGTTATTGGCGGCAAATTCTCTTTTGGCTCCTGTAACTCGAGTCAAGTTTTTCCGCCTTTCTTTTCACTACATTTTCGCAAATGTTGGAGTGGTTCGGCTACCTGACACTTAGAGCGTATTGCATAGTTCATTTATATGTTGGTATGATGGTTTTACACATTTCTTAGAAGGAATTACCATTAGTGTGGTTGATAATTTGTTTGTTTAGTATACCCGCTTTTAATATTTTCAAGACCAAATAATTAACGCGAGTTTCCTAATCTTTGGGAAAATATTAAAAACGCGTAATTTTTTTATTCCATCATTTTTTCTGAAATTAATTAGTTACAATTCTTGTTTTCATCACAAAAAGCTTTCAAATTTGGTTTTAACAATAAGTAAAATTAAAAATTTTATTAAAACAAATTAAAATATTCCATTTTGATTATATTTCATCTACCACTTCAAACATCACACTTCACTTTTTTTCCTTGATACATTTCCTGCCATTATTAAAAATTATAAGAACGTTACACTCAAAACTTCAAACCGCTATGACGAAAAATAGCATATACGATATATACAATACCCTGAAGAAAGTTGTTACTTTTCTGCTATTTGCTATTGTGATCGTAATTCACAGGTTCGAACTGCTATCGTAAATCACAGGTTCGAACTGCGATCACAGTTTCGAACTGCTATTTATAAAAAGTGATCGCAGTTGCGATTTGCGATTTTTCAATCACAGTGAAAAAATCACCGGTAGTGAAATATCGCTCATCACTAATATAAAGACATTTTATTAATTAAGCTAATGCGATAAATTCAATAAAAAACATGTCCAAAAGGGTTAGCTTCGAGTGCAACCGGATCAAAGCCAGGAAAATATTTAAGGAGTAAAATATTGTACGAGGGCTGTCCGATAAATAACCGACCTAACCATGATGCACGCGACTTTTTCAAAATTCTTTTTTTTATTTTTCTACATAGTCTCCTTGTAACTCCACACACTTCTCCCAGCGATGCTCCCATCTCTGCAACCCTTCCAAATAGTACTTGGCGTCTTTGTCTGCAAAATACGAGTTCACGAAAGAGATTGCCTCCTCATTTGACGAAAATCTCTGGCCGCCGAGCGCAGTTTTAAGTTGAGGAAACAAAAAAAAGTCGCTTGGTGCTAGATCCGGTGAATAAGGTGGATGGTCAAGCAGTTCGAACCGCAATTCGTGGATTTTCGCCATGGCGACTGTTGAGGTGTGAGATGGTGGGTTGTCTTGGTGGAACAAGACTTTCTTTTTTTGCAAATGTGGCCGATTTTTCGAAATTCCATGGCTGTCCCAAAAAACACTCGCCATCACTTTCCCAGCCGAATACACAGCTTTAGGTTTTTTTGGGGCTGGTTCCCCCTTTTCAATCCACTGTTTAGATTGGTTTTTTGTTTCGGCGATGTTATCGTTAGTGGTTACAGTTTTTGGACGCCCAGGACGTTCATCATCTTCCAAGCTCCTGCGACCACGTTTAAATTCAGCTGCCCAAAATTTTACGGTGGTAAACGATGGTGCAGAGTCATCATACACAGAGTCCAACTCATCTTTGATTTGTGAAGGTGTATTGCCTTTCAAAAATAAAAATTTAATTACAGCTCGATATTCAATTTTTTTCATTTTGGGGAAATCACCGAAATAGACTCACAAAAACGACTGTCAACAGATAATTGCGCAAGATAAATTTCTGAAATTTTGGCGAGTAGCTATTATAATATGCACAATTTGAAGTAGAAACTTTTTTTTCAGAGTTGCCGCTAGCTTCACGTTGAGGTCGGTTATTTATCGGACAGCCCTCGTATATACAAACTATAACTCTGTACTGACCGACATACTCGGTATAAGGTTTGTTAGAAAGACTAAATTCATTATATGGTACATATATAATATATGAGAGTTGGTGGTAATAGCAGCCCGATGTTTTCAAATTTTCTCAATACTACATACATACATACTAAAAACACAATAATGTACGAGGTGTGTTCAAAAAGTATCGCGAATTTTGTGTTTTTTTTTTCAAAAATTCATGAATATCTATTTTGTCCCCTTCAAAGTAATCCCCATGAGATATTATACACTTGTGCCCACGGTTTTTCCAATCTTCGAAGCACTTCAAAAAATCATTTTTTTTGTCTTCTTCAGCTCCTCCTTCGATGCCGTCTTTATCTCGTCAAGAGAAGCGTAACGTCGTCCTTTTAGTCTTCTCTCTTCAGTTTAGGGAACAAGAAAAAGTCACAGGGGGCCAGATCTGGGGAATACGGTGGCTACGGCATCATTAGTGTGTTGTTTTTGGCCAAAAAGTCCCGCACAAGCAACGATGTGTGAGCATTTTTGCATGTGTGGTCCATTTTTTTGAATAGGTAAAAATCGAAGACGATCCAAAACATGTGCAAGCAAAGCAGTTGTCAACAATTAAATGAACATTCAAAATGGCCGAGCTTGTCGGCATAAGTGAGAGACATGAGTACCAACATAACGCCACAAAAAATTCGAAATTCGAATATATGTACGTAACCCGCGAAAATTCAAAATTCGCGATACTTTTTGAACACACCTCGTATAGTAAAGTCAGCCGCATGCTCGATAATCGTGATATTAGTTATATAGGGGATATGTCAAGTTTTTGCCCAATTTTTTCTATTTTTGGCAAAAAGACAACTTCCGGTCTTTGACCAAGTATCCTCTGGGTAGCCTAAGAACATCCGTTTGAAGGCGAGCTAACGTGAGAAGGCGAAACATCCCCTGCATAGGGTTGTGCGCTGGGTTTGGGACCCGCAACGTAAAAAAACACCCCCAGTGAATAGTCATAACCAGCCTCGGATGAGAGACCCCCCTTTTGATGACGACCATGGCAAACGAAATAAGGACTAAGTTTTGAGGGCATGCACCTGGAATGTCCGGTCCCTTAACTGGGAAGGTGCCACTGCCCACATCACCGCCGTCCAAGAAATGCGATGGACGGGATAAGGACAGAGACGAGTAGGTCCTTGTGACATTTACTACAGTGGCCATATAAAGGAGCGCAAGTTTGGTGTGGGATTCGTGGTGGGAGAGAGACTCCGTCGCCGAGTAATATCATTCACTGCGGTGAATGAACGTCTAGCCACAATCCGCATCAAAGCGAGGTTCTTCAACATATCGCTGATTTGCGCCCACGCCCCGACGGAAGAGAAGGGCGATGTGACCAAAGATGCCTTTTATGAGTGCTTGGAGCGCACTTATGTGAGATGCCCCCGTCACTATGTAAAAATCGTGCTTGGCGACTTCAACGCCAGGGTGGGCAAAGAACGACGAAACTTCGCCAAATGGGTTGAGGCTGATCGACTTCGCCGGGGCCCGAAATATGGTTATCTGTAGTACTAGATTCCAGCATAAGAAGATCCATCAAGCTACCTGGCTGTCTCCGGATCGAAAAACCACCAACCAGATCGATCATGTTGTGATAGACGGAAGACACGTCTCCAGTGTTTTAGATGTGCGCGCGCTCCGAGGTCCTAACATCGACTCGGACCACTATCTTGTTGCGGCCAAGATTCGCACCCGCCTCTGTGCAGCAAAAAACGCACGCCAACAAACACAAGGAAGGTTCGACGTCGACGAGCTGCAATCACAACAGACAACCGAACGATTTTCTACTCGGCTTGCACTCTTGCTCTCTGAGAGCACTCGTCAACAACTCGGTATAAGGGAACTGTGGGACGGCATTTCAAACTCCTTACGTACAGCTGCAACCGAAACCATTGGTTTTCGGAAAGTGCAAAAGAACAGCTGGTACGACGAGAAGTGCCGTGTCGCAGCGGAGAGAAAACAGGCTGCCTACCTCGCAACGTTACGATCGACCACAACAGGTGCGGGATAGGATAGATACCGAGAGTTAAAGAGGGAAGCGAGACGCATTTGTAGACAGAAAAAGAAAGAGGCCGAAATGCGTGAGTACGAAGAGCTTGATCAGCTGGCCGACAGGGGTAATGCTCGAAAATTCTACGAAAAAATGCGGCGGCTTACAGAAGGTTTCAAGACCGGAGCATTATCTTGTAGAACCCCCAAAGGTGATCTAGTCACCGATGCCCAGAGCATACTTGAATTATGGAGGGAACACTTTTCCAGCCTGCTGAATGGCAGTGAACGCACAAATCCAGGAGAAGGCGAACCCCATTCCCCAATCGACGATGACGGAGGAGACGTTCCATTACCCGACCATGAAGAAGTTCGAATAGCAATTACCCGCCTGAAGAACAACAAAGCGGCGGGGGCCGATGGATTGCTAGCCGAGCTATTCAAACACGGCGGCGAAGAGATGATAAGGAGCATGCATCAGCTCCTTTGTAAAATATGGTCGGACGAAAGCATGCCCAACGATTGGAATTTAAGTGTGCTATGCCCAATCCATAAAAAAGGAGACCCCATAATCTGCGCCAACTACCGTGGGATTAGCCTCCTTAACATCGATAAGGTTCTATCGAGCGTATTGTGTGAAAGATTAAAGCCCACCGTCAACAAACTGATTGGACCTTATCAGTGTAGCTTTAGACCTGGCAAAGGAGAATTGACACACACCACCTCTTTGTCGATTTCAAAGCTGCTTTCGACAGCACGAAAAGGAACTGCCTTTATGCCGCGATGTCTGAATTTGGTATCCCCGCAAAATTAATACGGCTGTGTAAGCTGACGTTGAGCAATACCAAAAGCTCCGTCAGAATCGGGAAGGATCTCTCCGACCGTTCGATACCAAACGAGGTTTCAGGCAAGGCGATTCCCTATCGTGCGACTTTTTCAACCAGCTTCTGGAGAAAATAGTTCGAGCTGCAGAACTTAATCGAGCAGGTACAATATTTTATAAGAGTGTACAACTGCTGGCGTATGCCGATGATATTGATATCATCGGTCTCAACACCCGCGCCGTTAGTTCTGCTTTCTCCAGACTGGACAAGGAAGCAACGCAAATGGGTCAGGCCGAGAACGAGGGCAAGACGAAATATCTTCTGTCATTAAACAAACAGTCGTCGCACTCGCGACTTGGCTCTCACGTCACTGTTGACAGTCATAACTTTGAAGTTGTAGATAATTTCGTCTATTTAGGAACCAGCGTAAACAACACCAACAATGTCAGCCTAGAAATCCAACGCAGGATAACTCTTGCCAACAGGTGCTACTTCGGACTGAGTAGGCAATTGAGAAGCAAAGTCCTCTCTCGACGAACAAAAACCAAACTCTATAAGTCACTCATAATTCCCGTCCTGCTATATGGTGAAGAGGCTTGGCCGATGTCAACAACGGCTGAGTCGACGTTGCGAGTTTTCGAGAGAAAAGTTCTGCGAAAGATTTATGGTCCTTTGCGCGTTGGCCACGGCGAATATCGCATTCGATGGAACGATGAGCTGTACGACATTGACATAGTTCAGCGAACTAAAAGACAGCGGCTACGCTGGCTAGGTCATGTTGTCCGGATGGACGAAAACACTGAAGCTCTGAAAGTATTCGACGCAGTACCCGCCGGGGAAGCAGAGGAAGAGGAAGACCTCCACCCCGTTGGAAGAACCAAGTGGAGAAGGACCTGGCTTCGCTTGGAATATCCAATTGGCGCCACGTAGCGAAAAGAAGAAACGACTGGCGCACGGTTGTTAACTCGGCTATAATCGCGTAAGCGGTGTCTACGCCAATTAAGAAGAAGAATCCCTTAATTTCAATTATATGTCTTAAACATTGATCGACCTTTTTGATCAAAAGTCAACTATGGGTACCGGGGTCCAAATATTCGGTACATGGGGCTTGATCAGTTTTTGTTGGATTTAAACAATTTTTGGTTAAAAGGTGGTACAACCTAAAGACATTATTCGTGCAAAGTTTTATCCCGTTATAAAACTGAACATATCAAGTGGAATATAAAGTTGTGCTATATGGGAAGTTGGCGTGGTTGTCGTCCGATTTCGTCCATTTTCAGACTGTCGGTAGAAATTTTTTTAAAATTAGCACCCAGCAAATTTTGTTGCGTAGCTTAATTGGTTTAGGGGATATGTACATTAAACTTGTTAAAGGGTGAGGCCACGCCACCTTTTTCCAAAATGTTTGCCTACGGGTGCCATTTGCTGCAGTGGTGCGACTACATCCATCTACGAACTCGTAATTACTCAAGTTACAGCTTGCGCGGACGGATATATCCATCTCGCTTAGTCTTAGGTGATACGTACAACCGTTAGGTGAACACAACTATAATACTCTGTTGCAACAGATTGCAGGTGTTCCGATCGCACCACTATAGCAAATACTATACATATGTAGCTGCTATACAAACTGACCGATCAAAATGAAGTCTTCGGTTCAGCCGAGGTTAACATATTTTCATGTTTTCCATGTATTCTAAGGTAGTTGCAGACAGGAGTAGGGTGCAAGTTTTTTTTTTTAAAGCGTGAACTCTAAATATTTTGTACATACACTTATGCACATAAAAAGCTTTTTATATGTATGTCCTGAACCTAACAGTGAGAAAGCTCGTTCCGATAACGTATAACAGAGAGCGGTAAAGCACAACTTTCATTAACCTTCTCTGCTTACAGATTTTAACTTGCTACAAAAGTTGAGTTATGTGTACTGTAGATGTAAACCCATAATTTTATTTATATACATTAACATACTTTTGGATTCTAATTTCTCAGAAAAAAGCTTTTTAGTCTATGTTTGAGAGCTTGTTCTTATACCCTGAACAAGGTATATTAAGTTTGCCACGATGTTTGTAACACTCAGAAGGAAGCGTCGAAGACCCTATTATGTATGTGTATACATATGTACATATGTATAATATAAATGATTAGTATGTTGAGTTGAGTCGATTTAGCCATGTCCGTCTGTCTGTATATATACGTACTAGTCCCTCAGTTTTCAGGATATCGTCTTGAAATTTTGCAAATGTCATTTTTTCTTCAAGAAGCTGCTCATTTGTCGGAACTGCCGATATCAAACCACTACAACAAATAGCTGTCATACAAACTGAACGATCGGATTCAAGGGCTTGTATGGAAAACTTTCGCATTTGACAATGTATCTTCACAAAAGTTAGCACAGGTTATTATCTAAGTTAGTAATGTAATATATGAAAAAATTATTCAGATCGGCTTACTATAGCATATAACTGCTATACAAACTTAACGATCGGCTTGTATGGAAAACTTTCGCATTTGACGTGGTATCTTCACGAAATATGACATGAATTACTGCTTAAGGTAAAATTTAGATCGGATTACTATAGCATATAGTTTCCATACAATAGTTACTAAAAGAAATGCACCTGTGAAGGGTATATTAGCTTCGGTGCAGCCGAAGTTAACGTTTTTTCTTGTTTCCTCTCAATTTAACTGCATTAACCTATTTATATTTGTTAAATATTGTTATGTTAAATATATATAAAATTTGAAAGTAATATTCCGCATTCGAAATTCAGATAACACTAGCCGACAATTTTGACATTTTTTTTCTGCTCTGAAACCAAACTTGTTTTTTTATGTTGCTTTGATAAGGTACATATATAATTTGAATATAAAAAAAAATTGCTAGGTCCAGGTTAAGAAAAAAATAAAAGTAAAGTTTTTGCAAAAAATATATTGAATATTACAAATTTTTATCCCTCAATTTATATTTTCTTGTACTTTTTTGAACTTCTGCTGTATTGGTAGTCAGGATTATCACGTAAGCATATCCAGCAATAATCTGCCAGCATGCTAGGAGTCCATTTGCCTTGATACCTTTTCTCCATACTCAATAAGTCTTGGTGAAATCTCTCCCCATGTTCATCACTGACTGCACCTAAATTGGGAGGAAAGAAATCCAAGTGCGAATGTAGGAAATGTATTTTCGGGGACATGTTACACCCTAAAGCCTGAAAATCCGTCAATAGGCTTGATATGAGTTCTTCATAATCGGGTGATTTGGTGTTACCCAAAAAATTTTTTACAACCTCAACAAATGAAAGCCATGCTTTTTTTTCTAGCGTATTTAGTTTAGAGACAAAGTTTTGATCCTTCATAACTCGTCGTATGTCTGGCCCCACAAAAATCCCTTCTTTTAATTTCGCATCACTAAGTCTCGGAAATATACTTTTAAGGTATTGAAAACCTTCTCCCGTTTTATCCACTGCTTTTACAAAATTTTTCATTAAGCCTAATTTTATATGAAGGGGTGGCAATACAATATTCTCGGGTTCAACAAGACGAAGATTGGACACACTTTTCTGATTAGGTACATAGTCTGTTCTTTTTGGCCACTCTTTTTGGATATAGTGTTTGCTTTGAGCTCTGCTATCCCATTCGCACATAAAACAGCAAAATTTTGTGTAACCAGCTTGCATACCTAGTAACATCCCAACTACTTTTAAATCAGAACAAATTTTCCAAGAATGTTTAGCATACTGTATTTTTTGTAGTAGATTTTTGATATTTTCATAGGTTTCTTTGATATGTACTCCATGCACCTGAATCTATCGCAACCTTTTCCGAACTCGTATAAGAAGTATAACTTCAATAATATTATCGTAATTGGACCTAAGGATTTTTTATTATTATTTTTCTAATACTAACAGGAACCAAAATATATAATTTTTATTTCAGAGCAAAATCCATTGTCGGCTAGTGTAATTTATACGGAAATAAAAATAAAAGAACGTTCTGATTTCTATTGTGTTATACATATAAATTTGGACGAATATTTTATTTCTTAAATTAATATTTTTTCTGAAACCGAAAAAATATGTGTATTGTATTTAAACTAGCAACTTAAGGGGTTAGGGGTATTTTCTAAAAATTTCACGTTGATCGGATAATTAAATTTTGAGTTATTCGACAAATAACAAAGAGAGCTCGGGCACTTCAAAGCGCTAGTGTGAAACTTTAAACGCGTTTTTCTCAAAACTCTGTTTTTTGAACCGGTGACAACTGTAACTCGAAAACCTCTCAGTAGATTTTAATGAAATGTATACAGCTTTTAGAATACATAATAAACTCGGGCATGATCGAAGGATTTTTATTTTTTCGAAAATTTTGAAAAAAAATTGAAAAAAAATTTCCTGAGGCCGCCATTTTGTTAATTTTTGAAAAGGAAAGAAAATCCTTTGATCAGGCCCTAGTTTATCTATTTATAAAATAAATTTTTTTGGTCCGATTAATTTTAGGCTCAACACAAACAACTATAACTTTGAAAATCAAATTGTTTTTTTTTTTTTGAAATTTTTATGACTTCAAGTCAACACATACTATAATAATGCCATATTACTACTTTAAAAAACTACTGTAAAATAACACGATTTAATAGCAAAAGAAATACTGAAAACTCTCATTTTTTCGTGCCTCTGACTACCCCTAATCCCTTAGTTAGTCCAAGTTAGAGAATCGAAAAGGAAACTTTGTCTGCAGAGAGCAAACCAAAATCAATTGAATCGTTCGGATTAAAAAAAGATTAAAAATTGTTCAACTAAATATACTTGTAAATCTATATGATATCATATCACATCAAAATTATTTTAAATATTTACAATAATTTTTTCTATGAAATAAATTTAATACATACAAAGGACCCTTCGAAGCGGTATGACTAAAACTGAAATTTAATAAAAACGAAAAAACTAAATTAAACTAAATATTTAGATTTTTGTCGGACCGTCCTATCATCTCCGGTATAAACACCTTCTGAGAATAGAACCTCATGGAAATGTTCTAAACAAATATGTGACATTTTTTACCAAGGTAATGAAAAAGTTCACTATTATGTTTCGAGATATAATATTAGTAAGTAGATATAGTTAGTTAGAGACATAACGGCTTATCGCGATTAAATTCGTATAAGCTTTTGTAGTTTACTTATTCTTAATTGATTTACATGAGTCTTATGATCTACGTATGTTATCGTGTATTTAATCAGTAATAAAATGCACATACAGCGTCTTCTTCGCAAGTTTCAATTCTTCTAAATGCAACGCTGCTTGTGATTTAGTACGACCGTTGAATTCCGTTGGAGTGGGTGCATCTGAACTATTAACGCAACGCGCCATTTAATTCAGTCTAGCCGGAAAGCCTGAGCAATATTCAAATACTGTGCTAGTTTCAAGCACGATAATATATAATACAGATTCAGCAAATATAACACCCTAATTGAAAATATGGACTCTACTGTAACATCCATTATAACTTCAAAACCAATAAAGGCAATGAATGTGACTGAATTAAGCTCTTCTCTACAACATTTTGGTGTTCTTGACTATTTCGTTTTTGTGCTCATGCTGTCGGTGTGTGCAATAATTGGTTTATATTTTGGATTCATTGAGAACAAGAAAAAGCAAAGTGACAATGAGCAGCGACGGGGTTCAGAGGCGTTAGAATACTTGGTGGGCGGAAGAAAAATGAAAGTGTTTCCTGTGGCTTTGTCTTTAGTCGCGAGGTATTGTTCTGAAATCGTGACTGGCGCAAATCAGTTAATTAATTTTTTGTACATATGAATAATAACTAGTGGTATTGTCAAATTGCTAATTCTGGTTAAATTCTTGATTATTCACGATTGTAGTGAATATTATTTCATTTATATACATATGTACATTTATATTATTGATGACAATTGTGGAGGAAATCACTGATTCATAACACGTCGTGACAATTTGGTGGTTTCTGTTGAGTAAATTAGACGAAGAAGAAGTGGCGGAAGATCGTAATTTACATACATACATATGTTTGTATGTACATATATAGCGGAGTAACTGTGCGTGGTCTCGTTTTTACAAAATTAATTTTTTACCCGAAAAATTCAAAAGTACTATATAAAGCATATTAACATTCCAACTAAATCTTATTTTTTCACTTTACATCATTTTTCTTTATGATATTTAAGTACATTCTACGGTTATGATAGTCGCTTTTCTAAAGTGAACAGGATTGCAAGTAATATAGTATTTGTGATTAACTGTTCCTTTGGTTTATTCGCCCTGCTTTTTCAAAATCATGGTCAATTCACATTTGTATTGTGCTTCTATTTGTTTATATAAATATATTCTGTATGTTTCGTGTATTTTAAAAAGAAGTGCAAAGCAATGAAATTAAATAAAATGCCTTAAAGCACAGACTTGTGAATGGTCGTAGCCTATGGTTTTGTTGCTGACATTGATTCTTCATGTACGAGGTTTGACAATTAAGTAATGAGACCGATTTTATTGTCGCGCTTGTGGCAAGCCTGTGACCTTGAAATTCCCTTTCTCTCTTTCCGGCATCCCTCCCCTCTCCATTGTTTAGTTCGCCGCTGCGTCAAGTTGAGTAGACGTGTGTTTGTAGTGCTCGTCACGAAAATGGAAAAACGAAATTAAGAGCAACGCGTCGCGATAAAATTTTGCGCCAGATTGGGCGAAACAGCTTCGGAAACGTACGCTAAAATTGTAAGAGTGTATGGTGATAGTGCTCTTAGTCGCGCCAAAGCTCACAATGGTTGTCTCCGCGCGTCCCCCATCTGAAAAAAGCTCGCATGAGCAAGTCGAAAGTGAAAACGATGATTACTGCCTTTTTTGATAGCCGTGGAATCGTCCACAAAGAATTCGTTCCACCGGGCAAAACTGTGAATGAAATCTACTATTGCCAACTACTCGAAAGATTGCGAAAACGAGTCAACAGGGTGCGCCCAGACTTCGCTCGTAACTGGATCCTTCATGACGACAACGCGCCGTGCCACCCCGCCCTCAGCGTGTCCCAGTATTTGGCCTCTAAAGGCATCGCCATGTTGCAACAGCCGCCTTATTCGCCCGACATGTTACCCTGTGACTTTTTTTATTTCCTAAAACAAAATCGATGACCAAAGGAACCCATTTTGAGTCGATTACGGACATCTAGGCGGCCGTGACGAGGGTACTCGCGGACATCCCAGTCGAAGCGTTCCAGAAATGTTACGAAACATGGAAAACGCGCTGGAATCGCTGTATAGCTGCCCAAGGGGACTACTTTGAAGGGGATGGCAGAGTAGTAGAATAATTTTCAAATATACCGTTTTTATGGAATCAGTCTCATTACTTAATTGTAATACCTCGTATGAGTTGTATTACTGATTTTGAGTACTAATAAAAGACTTTAGTTTATTTTAACAATATTTTTACCTCATGAAATACAGTGTTAAAAAATTTTTGTCTAAATGGGACAGTATGATAACAGAATTTTAGTCACTATATGATATTTAATTAATACAACTTTCTCGCTTTTAGTTTTGTTTCGGGAATATCTCTACTTGGTACATCTACGGAAATCTATGTTTACGGTACCCAATATGCTTTCATTCTCATTACGTTAGTCATATCTGGAATAATATCGTGGTATGTCTTTCTTCCTGTTTTTTGCAATCTTCAGTTAACTTCAACATATGAGGTAAGTCATAGTTTATTTAAATCATGTTCAGATCTGTCCTTGATTTTGAATTAGTCATTAGTCAGATGAATAAATTATATATGTATGTATATATAATTTCTTCGCTGAGAGTAAATAATAAATTTTCATTGCAACGGATTTGCCACATATTATAGTTGTTTTTCATACGTAGTAAATTGTCCATAGAATGTTTTGTTATACTTTTGCGACTTGTTGCTACAGGGTATATGTTCACCTAACGGTTGTATATACTATTTCGATGTTTTTCGAATCGTTTTTTTTTCTGTAAGTTGGTAGTACTGCTGGTAACATCTGTGTTATATTTTACGTCAAAATATTCATTAATATTTGAGATACGCGTCGTTTTGTGAGGCTCTAAAAGAGAATTCTTCGATTTTTACTATGTTTGAATTTATTGAACAAAGAAGTGCGATAATGCACCATCTCATACTGCATTGGTTATTCGTCAGATTTACCTTCGTGTAACTTCTAGCTATTCAGCAAATTCACAATTGAGGATATAAAAGCTGAATCGAAGAAATCTCTGTCGCCATCACGACGGAGGATTTTTCCAAGTGCTGTTATGACTGGAAAATTCGTTGGCATAAGTGTATTGCAGCGGGAGGGAATTACTTTGAAGGAAATGAAATAGATAAAATTCACCTTTCAATTTGATCACAGTAGTACGTATCACGTAAAACTAAGTGAGATAAGTATAAGATTATAAATATATAAAAGATCTGGATGACCAGCAAAAAAGTTGAAATCCGGGTGACTGTCTGTTTGTCCGTCCGACTGTCCGTTAAAAGCTGTAACATGAGTAAAAATTGAGATATCTTGATGAAACTTGTTATGCGGTTTTCTATCACAAATCACTATTAACCGAAAACCTATAAAGTGTCATAACTAAGCACTAAATTAAGATAAAAAACTGTAATTTGGCACAAAGGATCGCAGTAGCAAGTGTATCTCCTGAACTACTAAAGCTACAACAACCAAATCTGAGCCCTATTTAAAGATTTTCGAACTACCTCTTGACTTTATCCTGCATATATCGGGTAATATTTCAGTTATCTCAATGAAAATTACAAAACGTGTTTTATTCATTATACTACATATGTCTTTATGCCTAAAATAGATACAATTTATCGAAACTTGACCTTGGCTTTTCGAACATCCGGCTGACTTTGCTCCACATGATTGGTAATTGTGTGTGAGATATTTTAATGAAACTCAAGGAACATTTTTTAATATGTGGCATGATAATAGTTCCCAGATAAAATCGGTACTACCTGATTTTCGTTTTTTTCACAAACCTTATGTGTCCGTCAGTGTATGAGTTATATTATATATATATATAAAATTGCTTGGATTCTGATCCTCTGGTTCACGTTTTACGTCTTAAAGTATTTTCCTAGTGTTGATTCTTGCAAGTTGCAAGAGTATAAAATTTTCGGTTGCGCCCGGTTTTTTTTAACTTCTAAAACAAATCGGTATATTCATATAAAGGATTATGTAACAGAACCGAACCATTTATAAAGCTGATATATATTTCAACGGATCGCTGTAGATATATGTATAGAGGAAAATGCATAGTTTAAATTTAGTGAAAACGTTTTACAAGTAAAAATTACTGTAACAAAATAAGTTTATAACATTTACATCACTTTCGTATAACACATTTGGATAATGGTGGCAATCGGACTACGATCAGATCCATTAATAAGACCAATAATTCTCAATGATATCTGATATTATGTGAGTGCTTTGCAGTGACTTTTTACCATATATGTATGTATCCCTGTATATTCGTCAATTATTAAATATGCTTTTTTCTCTGTACCAATTCGTCCAGTGTTAGCGAATTATAGGCTGATATGTGAGATATGTCGATGAAATCAAGAGACAATTTTTTTTTGATCGAAGAGTTTTTGTAAATATGACGGATTTAGTGGGTATTGTCAAAGTAAGTTGTCAAATCCTGTAAATTAGGTGAGAATTTTAGTGGTTTGATGTCGAAAAATCGATAAGTTTTTTCATTCATTCTCCTTTTCCTGGCATACCCAATACATTCGATTGCATTATACTCGTATGATTATGCACATCGGTATATTTAATCTGTACATCCAAATCTGATGAATTTAGCGATTTCTGTCAGCTAAGTTAACTTTTAAGTAAACTCTTCGGATATAAGGAAGGGGACAGTAATTAACCCATTTAGGTGCCTAACTTATAGAATAAATTAATAAAAAACAGTATATTTTTTATGATTTTATTCTTTTCCTTAATTAGTATTTTGAAATGCGGTTTGGTCGCGAGGTACGCTATTTTGGATCCGTTTTGTTTATCGTAAACATGGTGAGCTATACAGTTTAGTCACAATTATCTTAATTTATTTTTGTAATATTTTTTAAATTATTTCGTCAAACGAAGATTCTTTGGCTGCCCGTTGCAGTATATGTACCAGCTTTGACCTTTAACCAAGGTGAGAATAAATTGACGGATGTTATCACTGCGAAAGCTAAGCATTTTTTAACAGACATATATCTTTGCTCTTCCAGTATCTGGAATCGACACGCATATTGTAACTCCAATAGTGTGTCTGATTTGCACCTTCTATACTTGTGTGGTAAGCGTGATTCAGAAGGAATTTTCTTTCGCATTTAATTATTACTATACATAGGGCGGCTTAAAAGCAGTGATTTGGACAGATGTTGTGCAGAGCTTCATTATGTATGGATCAATAGTGACTATTTGCATTAAAGGTACACTTGATGTGGGGGGTTTAGATGTGGTTTTGCAACGAAATAGAGAAAGCGGTCGTTTGAACATGCCGGAGTAAGGGAAAATTACTAACTTCTTTCATATATGTAGGCGTAAAGATTTAATGTTCGCTATATGCTATAGTTGGACCTGGGATCCTACTGTACGTTTGTCTATGTTAGCTGTATTTGTGGGAGGATCTCTTCATAAGATACAATCTTCTGCTGTCAATCAAATTTGCATCCAACGTTACCTTTCATTGCCTTCCCTACAAAAAGCCAAACACACAGTCGTTTTATTTAATATCCTGCTGATCTTTCTGATGTTGTGTTGTTGTTATATGGGATTATTAGCCTATGCCAGTTACTACGACTGCGATCCAATTAGCACAAAGGTAGGTATAAAGGTAATACGAGTATATTAGCTTACCCTAATTCGTTTATTTGCAGCTTGCTGCGGCTAGTGATCAGTTGCCAACTTTACTCGTAATGAAGACGGTGGGTGATATACCTGGTTTGACAGGCCTTTTTGTTGCTGGTGTTTTCAGCGCAGCATTGAGCTCATTATCTACTGGGTTGAATTCCTTGGCTTGTGTTATTTCTCAAGATATTATTGCATCCTTCTTTAAGAAACCGTTGAACGAACGGCATACAGCTATTTTATTGCGCTTAATCGTTTTTGTTTTTGGTATAGCTTGCATCGGTTTGGTTTATGTCGTTGAGAAACTTGGTATGGTTTTACAGTTAGCCACAATGACAGGGGCAGTCACAATGGGACCACTCTTAGCTGTTTACACAATGGGCGTTTGCTTTCCATGGATCAATGGGAAGAGCGCACTTACGGGTTGTGTGACCGGCTTTTTAGTTTTGAGTTGGATATGTACTAATGCACAAATCGCCCAAATGAGAGGGGAAATCGCTTATCCGAAAATGCCAGTATCCATTGATGGATGCGAATATGAATTTGATAATGCGACAGCTTGGGATACCATTTACAACTATCAGTGAGCTTTTGTATGAAGTAAATAAAACTCTGCTTAAATAAACAAATAATACATTTTATAGGCCATCAACTTTCGAACAGCGCAATTTATACCATCTATCCTTTTTGTGGTATTCTGCTTTTGGTGCAATGATTTCGATGGCCGTTGCATGTGTGTCAACTAGACTATTTGGTACAACGGATTTGGAAAAAATAGATCCAGCATTACTTTCACCCTTTGCACGGCGCTTCTTACCACTAAAACAACGCAAAGCGTATTGTAGTGTTAGTTTGGAAGATTTTACTAATGCTAAGTCTCCGAATGAGGGTTTCCAACGACGTGCTAACTAAATTAATTATAAATGCTTTAATGTATGTCTACTCTGTTTTCAAGTGTTTTGGCTTAAGTTTTCCAAAAAATATTTATAATGTGCGTATGTGTATTCCATGAATAGGAATTGGATGTGTTTTATCCGCATCCTTACATCTTTTAAAGTAGTTTAACTTTGCATATGTATACCTGTGTAGGGTTCTTAAGATTTGTTTACAAATTGGCTAATAAAACTGATGTTAAATACTTAAATTTGAGCGGATAAGCAAATATTTCCCTAGGCAACAACAAATTAATTTTCATAATTTTTGAAAATTATTCATATCATCTAATATATATAATTTCCATGTCACAATGTTAGTTACTGTACTTCCCCGAAACGGCTTTCCCGATTTTTACCAAATTTTATATGCGTATTCAGTAGGTCTGAGAATCGGCTACAATCTATTTTCCATACCTCTAAAAGTCGGAAAATTGGACAATTTTTTTTGTTTCATTAATTTGATTTGTAAATCATTTGAATCGTTCAATTTCGGACGCTTGCTTTTTTATTCCGGCTATTCAAAATAAAAATTATTGAAAATTATTCAGTGAAAACTTTATGTGTGTTTCATACAAATTGATCAATTACATACTGAAATTTGCTACGAAGTCACGAAAAGACCGCGCTAATATCGGTCGGCGTTCTTTTTGCCATCAAGAACGCATGAACGAGTACTCCCAGGATGCGATGACATACCCGTGGAATTATGGAACGCTGTCAATCAGCAAGCGATCATCACGTTGTTACAGCACGACTTTTCAAGCAACAGCTACGGTGTTTGATGGACTTTATCTTGAAGCAACGTATGTGTGGTGCTGCCAGATTCTAGATGTACTCTGTTGAGTGGCAGAAGAGAGGTTTGTCACACGCACACATTCTCCTTTGGATAGTGGATGGTGGTTACACCAGATCAGATTGATGAAATCATTTCTGCGGAAATTCCTGATGCAGAGAAAGATCCAGTATTATACGAAGTGGTGAAAACCAATATGGTTCATGGACCTTGCGGACAATAAATGCACGAAAAACTATCCAGGTGCTTTTCTTTCCGAAACACAAACTTGAAATGATGGATATCCACTCTATCGGCGTCGCTCATCGGACGACAATGGCAGAACATTCAGCATTCAATTTAGAAGAGTGAATATCGAAGTTGACAACACATGGACCACTATTGTCTAACTCACATTCAAAACTCATATCAATGTTGAGTATTGCTGTTTGGAGAAATCCATTAAATACGTTTGCAAGTACGTCACCAAAGAAAGCAACATGGCGGTTATTGGTCTTGAACGAGATAAGATCAGCAGTATCAAATGGATCGATAAAGCGCTCTGCAGGATATTTACTTTTGCAATTCATGAAAATTTTTCGACTGTTGTGCATCTCGCAGTTCATTTGGAGAAGGCCAAAGTGTGTATTTCAACCCAGAGGATACAGTACAGCCAACGGAAATACCGCCAACAACAATATTCGAAAATCCCTTGATATTATACATGGAATGCATCGTCGAAGAAATGTTTACACAGAAAACAATGCCAACCAGTAGATGGACATTCAGGTGTGTTCTCAACTAATGCATTAGGATGAATTTACACAATCCACCCGAAAAACCACGATTGCTTCTACCTTCGGTTGCTATTGATTAATGTACGCGGTTCAACTTTATTTGAGTCATTGCATATTGTGAATGGTACGGTGTATGTAACTTTTTGAGTAGCATGCCAGCAATTACAATTTCTGGAACATGATAATCACTGGAATCAAACGATGGACGATGCTATAGCTATTTCGCATACCACTGAAGTTCGCACACTTTTCGCAATGATCATTTCGACATGTAAGCCCTCAAATACGCGTCAATATGAGATACGAACAAAAGTTACATTGCCGAAAACATTTTACATCGTATTCTCTAAGAATTGGAAATGGGCAAATTCCGATCGTCTTTCTTTTTAAGTGCTTTGGAGAGGCTTGGTATGCCGACGCATCATTTGCGTCTCAAAGTTGGATCTGTCATTATTATGTTTCGCGCCGAAACTGTGTAATGGAGTCCGACTGATTGTGACGCAGCTATCGAATACAAGGGTGCTGAATGCGTGGTGCTACGAATTCCATTGAGTTCCAACGATTTGCCATTTTAGTTCAAATCCATTCAGTTTACAGGGAAAATTGAATTTGAAATGATAATCAACAAGACACAAGGATAGTCGCTAGAAGTGTGTGGCATAAATCTGGAAATTCCATGGTATACGTGGGGTGTTTATAAGTTCTTCTCTATACATTTGCGCACCGGAACAGAAACCAAAAAATTGTGTTTATCAAGCTGCCCTACATTGAAAAAAATATAGAAAAATCGCAAATAAATGATTTATACAAAAAATATAGTACACTCAACTTTTTTTTCATTTCAAAGCACCTGCAGGGTTTTCTAGTTTTATTACAAAAAAACACTAGTACTATAAATGCTTAACGTCACTATTTAAAAAGACAATACAAAATCTGTTAATTATTTAAATATTTTCGTGCCTTTAATTTGGAAAAATCAGACACAACTGCTGTAATGGTAAGAGTTTGTGCCGCTTTATTTTTAATTGATGTAGTTGCCAATTTCTCTTGGGACATTGAAGAGGGTAGTTAAGTTTTGATAATGTCCAATTCGTCATATATGTATTATTTGATTACTTTTTAACCTAGTTTCAAACTCTTTCCACTTTTGATATTATTTATCAAAATTATTTCAAATTCTTTAACATTACTTTATATTCGTTATATAAATATTGAGCAACCAATATATAAAGGGTGATTTTTTAAGAGCTTGATAACTTTTTTAAAAAAAAAAACGCATAAAATTTGCAAAATCTCATCGGTTCTTTATTTGAAACGTTAGATTGGTTCATGACATTTACTTTTTGAAGATAATTTCATTTAAATGTTGACCGCGGCTGCGTCTTAGGTGGTCCATTCGGAAAGTCCAATTTTGGGCAACTTTTTCGAGCATTTCGGCCGGAATAGCCCGAATTTCTTCGGAAATGTTGTCTTCCAAAGCTGGAATAGTTGCTGGCTTATTTCTGTAGACTTTAGACTTGACGTAGCCCCACAAAAAATAGTCTAAAGGCGTTAAATCGCATGATCTTGGTGGCCAACTTACGGGTCCATTTCTTGAGATGAATTGTTGTCCGAAGTTTTCCCTCAAAATGGCCATAGAATCGCGAGCTGTGTGGCATGTAGCGCCATCTTGTTGAAACCACATGTCAACCAAGTTCAGTTCTTCCATTTTTGGCAACAAAAAGTTTGTTAGCATCGAACGATAGCGATCGCCATTCACCGTAACGTTGCGTCCAACAGCATCTTTGAAAAAATACGGTCCAATGATTCCACCAGCGTACAAACCACACCAAACAGTGCATTTTTCGGGATGCATGGGCAGTTCTTGAACGGCTTCTGGTTGCTCTTCACCCCAAATGCGGCAATTTTGCTTATTTACGTAGCCATTCAACCAGAAATGAGCCTCATCGCTGAACAAAATTAAAGCGCGAAACACATTTCGAACCGAACACTGATTTTGGTAATAAAATTCAATGATTTGCAAGCGTTGCTCGTTAGTAAGTCTATTCATGATGAAATGTCAAAGCATACTGAGCATCTTTCTCTTTGACACCATGTCTGAAATCCCACGTGATCTGTCAAATACTAATGCATGAAAATCCTAACCTCAAAAAAATCACCCTTTATATGTAAATAAATTTTTATATTATCACAGGATATAAAATAATTGCTTTTTCATATTATTCATAGTACATCGGCAAGCGGTTTAGTAGAAGAATGCAGCTGTTTTCTGCTACACTATTTGTAATTAAAGCGGTGAGAATAGAATTTCCATTGTTTAGAGACCCATTACTAATGCAAACAATACCTTAACAGATTATATGGCTGCCCATTGCGATTTATGTTCCGGCTCTAACATTCAGCCAAAGTGAGAATTCATAGTTCACCTATATAAAGTATATACATACCTACATATACTATATATTTACAGATATTTATTTAATTTTCAGTTAGCGGAATCGGAGTGCACACAATCACCCCCATTGTGATCGTAATATGCACATTCTATACAACAGTGGTTAGTATATTAAAATAAATTAATTTAATTCAATTAATTCAATTAATTTATGATTATTTAATATATGATTTTATAATTTAATGAAAAAAAGGGAGGTATCAAGTGCGTAGTATGGACAGATGCCATTCAGAGCTTGGTTATGTATAGTTCCCTGGTCGCATTAATTATTAAAGGTACTTATGATGTAGGAGGCATTACAATCATATGGCAACGCAACCAACAAGGTGGTCGATTGAATACTCCAGAGTAAGAAAATGGAATAGTAATTTTCAAATACCAAGAGTAACAATAACTTTATTCGAAAGAATTACTTTAGATCCTACGGTACGCATGAGCATTATTTCTGTTATAATAGGAGGTACATTTTTTAAGCTTCAGAATACCTCCATAAACCAGCCGACAATTCAACGGTTTATGTCTCTCTCATCATTAAAAGCTGTAAAACATACACTTTTTATATTTACTTTTGGCGTAATTTTTCTTTATTTGGGTTGCATATATGTGGGTCTCGTAGCATTTGCAACATATTTTAAATGTGATCCAATCTCAACCGGCGTGAGTAAATTAACATATGTATAACAAAATCCCTTGATATGAAAATAGTACTACTAAACCATAAAATATTTAATTATTGTGAAAGCTTGCAGAGGCTCGTGATCAGCTGATTCCATTGCTGGTAATGCAAGTGTTTGGCAAGTTTCCTGGTCTTCCAGGTCTTTTCGTATCAGCCGTGTTTAGTGCTGCATTAAGTTCCGTTTCAACTCTCTTAAACTCTTTGGCAGCAGTGTTACTGGAAGATTTTATTAAACCGAACGTTCGAAGTCCGATCAGTGAAACTACGGTGGCTATCGTTATGCGGACCATTGTAATAGTTTTTGGTGTAAGTGCAATTGGACTAGTATATATTGTCGAAAAAATGGGTATGGTATTGCAGCTATCTGCTACTATGCAATCGATTTCATACGGACCTATGTTAGGCATTTTTTCTACTGGTGTATTGATGCCATGGATCTCAGAAAAGGTTGGAACTTTTATGCTGGCGTGAGAAAATAATACATGGTTTTATTATTTTCAGAGTGTTTTTGTTGGAAGCCTTGTCGCCGTCATATCCATGGCCTGGATATGTATCAAAGCTCAAATGGCCATTGTGACAGGCTCATTTCGTCACACAAAATTGCCGGTTTCCGTTGAGGGATGTGACTACGAATATGATAACAGTCGGTACCTGAATTCTACGAATGAATAGTAAGTAGTTTTATTCTTTCTAATATCAAAATGTTCACACATTGATAATACAATTTATAACTTGTTCTTTTTAATTGCCTTAATAATACCAGCGAGGTTAAGAATGGAAATGCCATACACCATATCTCTTTTCTGTTGTATACAATGCTGGGTGCTCTTATCACCATTGTAGTTTCAAATATCGCTTCACTTTATTTTGGCCGAAATAGGATATCTGATGTGGATGAAAAGCTAATTGCCCCATTCATCGTCAAATATATCCAAAAGCAGAGCTATAAAAATGTTCAAACATCCGAGAAGCTTGAAATGGAGGAATCCGTTGGATCACAGAAAGCTACGTAACTACGAGTACTATCAACTTAAAATCTATGTACAATCGTTTAAATTTTATTTCAAAGTACATTCACTACAGTCTGAAATATAAGCAAATATGTATGTATGTATATAAATATTCAAAAGAGTAAATGGAAAAAGTTACCACTTTTAGGTACATTTGGTTCTCGTGGGTTCAGTCTCTTAAGAATTTTCGTTCAAAATGTTAAAATTTCTTAACTCAAAATTTAATAAAATATTTAGAGATTTTTATTTCTGGTACTTACCTGGGTTATATTAAATAACTTATAACAATTTAAAAGTGACTGTTCAAAACCAGTTTTGAAATAAAATCTAGAAGAAATTAGCGGTGGATTTTTTGCTATTAACGATCAAGAGGGCTTGAAAACTAAAGCTGTTAACTACATAATATAAGATAATAATCAGTTAAATGAATAATTACGAAGAATGGAATATAGATCTTCGAAATCCAAAACACTAATCTGCCACCATTAGGATATGATTATATATAGGGAATGGCGTGTAATACAGCAGTATGAGCCAAGGGAAATTATTATAAAATTTTAAATAAGAATCTGCGTGAATTCAGTATAGAGGTTACCAGAGTTAGGATTAATTATATGGATAAATAATTAAATTGAATTGTATTAGAACTCTATCTGATAATTATTATTATATAATCTAAAATTTTTTTTATATAATTTAATGTTTTTACGTTTCATACGTCACAATTTATACAGATTTAATGATTGGGAGTATTCACAAAAATTTTAATCATTCTCAAAACTATTGAACAAAGGACAGAAAATGTATGTTTATTGATATTAATTTGTCATCATTATAAAGCTTCACATTTTCCTATGCTTAAGCATTATGTTATTTACCTGCTTTTGCTGTAATTTTGCTTTCGCTAAAATCGATCTTTTCCCATTAGATATTTTTGTCAGTATTTTTTTTAAATAAAATTTGTTAGACATATACATATATGTAATACAGTAATCGAATCTTGCTGCCAAAACAAAATGTCTAAATTAGGTTTGGAATATTTAAACTTGTGAAAATATATCAAACATTTCGTTGCCTTGTTTTCGAATCCCACTCAGTAAGGGAATCTATTTCTCCACTATCTACCAAAATTGCATATCGTCTTATCGAAATAAAATCAAGTGTTGAAAATTGAACACGTAATGAGTTGCTTCCCGCGTCAATCGGAATGTTGCTGCTGTTCGTCTTGTTCGCCCTGTTGCAATTATATGGGTGATTGCTGTAATATCCGTCGAAATCGGTCCTGTATTGATTGTTTTCCAACGCGGATGATTCCGGATGTACAAGTTCCTCCCAAAAAACCTAAGTCTAGAAGTTGTCCAATTAAGTCTTCCATGTCTAAAAATAATAATAATAAACGTCCATCCCAAATTAAAAACGGAAAGCGTTCAAATGTATCAGCCGAAAGCGAACCCAGTATGGAAAGTAAGAATCCTAAACAGACAAAGAATAAGCAAAACTTTCAATACCAGGACCAGAAGAAGCGTATGGAGGTAATAAGTGAGGAAGCAGAACAAGATTCGGATGAAGAACCATTCAGCAAAAATATTCAGAATTCATGTGCCGACTTTCTCAGTATTGTACATGACACGGTATTAGAAACAGTTCAAGTGAGTAAAATGTTATTTGTATGACCATAACCATAATTAATGTTTCTCATTAGAGTTCGGTTGAATGCATGATGCGAAATTATTTTGTCCATACAATGGAAAAGGTCGAAACGTTATGTTCGCAGATGATGAGAAATGAATGTTTATTAAGCAAAATGTACTTGGATATTTTAGACAGTGAGACTTGAACTTTGAGCTGAAGAAGTTAATGCTCTTAATATTTGCTTATTGCAGAAATATCACAGCAAAGCGAGAAAAGTTTACGACAGTTTAAATGCTTGTGTCAATTTATTGCCGAAACTCAGAGAGAAGTTAGCGAAGATCGTACACAGAATCAGAGATGCAATTGTCCGAACTGCACGGGAACGGAAGAATCTTTTATATCACTGGCTAAAGAAAGGGCTGTGTTGAAAGGACGCCGCCTCTCTGGAAGCGGCAATAGTAACATTAACTTCAATGTTTATAAGAGTGAGTTAAATGCAAGGAACTATCGTGACCCCGACAACGAGGTAAAACCTAAAACATCGCTGACAAGCTGCACAAATTTAGCACAATCTAAACCTAAACTACTTGAAAAGCCACCAGGTAACATTGGTAGCTTGAGTAATGAGGCAATTCGGCGAAATATTAGACGGTTGAATGAATCTGACCACTTTGAGTTTTCCAATAATCGCAGAATTCCTGAGCCCCCTAGGGTCGATGACAGTTTTAAAATGGAACAATATGAGAATCGAATAGAAGGTGGCAAATACGTTAGTGTGAAAACAGGGCCAAGTGAAACAAACATGCCGGAAGTAAAACTGTAATGACAGCTATTTTATCCATTGCCGTATTTCGTGACCAGTAATATTCGGCTGTGCATCAAAAGTGGCGATTTAACGTTTTTATTACGAATATTTCGATGAGCCTTGTACGAGTATGTACATATACAGACGAGTGTATTTAAATCATTCTTCAGCTGTTGTCGCAGGCTAAAAGGCAGAGACTTCTCCTCCAATTTGCATATACCAGTAGATGTATGTGTTGGAGCAGAAGTTTTCGCTTTTTAACTTATCATAATTTTGATTCTTCCAAATTTAACGAAAGTTTAAATCCTCTAATATATTATATTCAAATATCGAGCCCGAAACAAAAAACATTTATTTTCTTGGATGCGTATTGGTAAAGTATACAAGGTAAAATTGCATAGAACCAATAACTAGGATGATAAACGTTGCTTACAAGAGAGTTTTGCAACTACTTATGCGCAATTGTTTACTGTTATAACAAACACCGATATGTCTAGTTATAAATATTATATTTATATTTATAGTATTTGAATCATTTACCACCTTTTTTAAGGCGTTTAAATGCCTATTCATCCATATGTTAATCATCATTACATATGCGCAGAATTGTTGGAAAATTGAACTCTAGTGCAGGATTTATTGTAGTAAAACTCAAATATTAGGTTGTCAAAAAAGTCTTGCGGTATTTTTATTGAATTTTTTTTATTGAAATTGAAATGAATTTTTGATGACTCATGCCCAGCTCTTGACCGATGCTACGGCTGCTACTATGCCGGTCTCTTTCGACCAATTCAGCGATTTTATCGCAATTTTCGACGACAGGCCTTCCGGAGCGTGGCGCATCTTCGACCACCTCTACACCAGAACGAAAACGTTGAAACCATCGTTGTGCGGTGGAAATGGAAACTGTATCGGGTCCATAAACTGCACAAATTTTATTGGCGGCTTGAGATGCATTTTTGCCTTTATCGTAGTAGTACTGTAAAATATGCCGTATTTTCTCTTTATTTTGCTCCATGTTTGCGACGCTATAACTCACGAACGACTTAAAAGAAACTACAATCAATCAAACACGTGTTAGCGCGTGAAAAGAGCTTTCCAAAAAGCTATAGCATGACCCGATGCGACGAATAAAACTAGAGCTACGCGCTTTCAGCACCAACTAGCGAAAATACCGCAAGACCTTTTGACAACCTAATATATAGGGTGATTTTTTAAGAGCTTGATAACTTTTTTAAAAAAAAAAACGCATAAAATTTGCAAAATCTCATCGGTTCTTTATTTGAAACGTTAGATTGGTTCATGACATTTACTTTTTGAAGATAATTTCATTTAAATGTTGACCGCGGCTGCGTCTTAGGTGGTCCATTCGGAAAGTCCAATTTTGGGCAACTTTTTCGAGCATTTCGGCCGGAATAGCCCGAATTTCTTCGGAAATGTTGTCTTCCAAAGCTGGAATAGTTGCTGGCTTATTTCTGTAGACTTTAGACTTGACGTAGCCCCACAAAAAATAGTCTAAAGGCGTTAAATCGCATGATCTTGGTGGCCAACTTACGGGTCCATTTCTTGAGATGAATTGTTGTCCGAAGTTTTCACTCAAAATGGCCATAGAATCGCGAGCTGTGTGGCATGTAGCGCCATCTTGTTGAAACCACATGTCAACCAAGTTCAGTTCTTCCATTTTTGGCAACCAAAAGTTTGTTAGCATCGAACGATAGCGATCGCCATTCACCGTAACGTTGCGTCCAACAGCATCTTTGAAAAAATACGGTCCAATGATTCAACCAGCGTACAAACCACACCAAACAGTGCATTTTTCGGGATGCATGGGCAGTTCTTGAACGGCTTCTGGTTGCTCTTCACCCCAAATGCGGCAATTTTGCTTATTTACGTAGCCATTCAACCAGAAATGAGCCTCATCGCTGAACAAAACACGCGCGCGAAACACATTTCGAACCGAACACTGATTTTGGTAATAAAATTCAATGATTTGCAAGCGTTGCTCGTTAGTAAGTCTATTCATGATGAAATGTCAAAGCATACTGAGCATCTTTCTCTTTGACACCATGTCTGAAATCCCACGTGATCTGTCAAATACTAATGCATGAAAATCCTAACCTCAAAAAAATCACCCGTTATTTAAACGCAAATCGAAATGAATAAAATATAGCGATTATAATGCCTATTATTAGTAGCGTGATGAATAACGCTTTAGGTGATATCGCCGGTAAGACGGATATGGTACTCTTTACAAGGAGGTACAAAATCTCGATATGAAAACCCTTAAGGCTCTAAACTGTTGAGTTAACAATTAGGGTGCGTACCAAGTATCTTGGAGTAATTTTGGATAGCAAACTGATTTAGAAACAAAATATGAAGAATAGAGTGAAAAAGGGGACTTTTATCCTGGCCTCATGCATTGGTGTTACACAGCGGAAATCAAGCCAATTGCTGTCAATTGCTTTACGATGCTTTGGTGTGGTAAACCGCTATCTGTAAAATCTCATACATAAAACCTTTGGAGGGGATACAGCGACTTGCTGTTCTCTGCATAATGGGGGCTATAAGTACCACAGCAACGTTTTCCCTAAAAAGTAACTCATCCCATCGACATTGAAGTGGAAAGCTCTGCAGTAAAATCAGTTGCAAAATTGATTGTTATGTGAATTCTCCATATGAATTTTTGGGACTTGCTCAATATGAAGGATTTGATGGATAAAATAGAACATATGTATACTCTCACGCTATATTTGGAAAAGGCAACTATTGACATCACATGCGAACCGGATCAGCGTAATTAATTACATTATAGGCAGAAAGTGCAGGGAAGTAGGCATGAGAGAGACGCTGGCTATGCTTCTGTCTAGCATTATCTGGAACTCGTATTAGATATCGACAATTTTTGGTAGTTTATCTTAGTAGTTTTTTTGGTATTGGTAATGAGCTAAAGTATTCACACCTGTTAAAATAATAAATAATATAGCTCTGACTTATAACTTCGTCCAAAAATAAATTTTTATAGTATAATTAATCAATGGTGATTGGCGGCTTTTAATGAAACTCGACATAACGTTAATAAAACCAGACGTTTGTATATACATATATAAAATTAGTTTTATTTAAAAAAAAATCTGTAATCTGTTTTTCTTATCATCTATGCGTATTTTATCATAGTTTAACATTTTATATATATACATATATATTACATATATAAATACATACATGCAAAAAAATGCATATTAGCCATATAAGTAAAATATTTTGCAAGTACATATCTCCTTACATATCCATGCATTTAAGTACATCAGCGTCTACACGGCATGTTAGCATAAATATTAATTACCGAAGAGAGGTCTTTAATGACTGATTCACATGCATCTTTTGCCTCGCTTTGCTTCAGATTATTGCTCTGACAGAGAAATTCGATGTTTGCTTTTGCATAAATGGCGAAAAATTTACATCTTTTTATGCTTTGATATAAATACACACATATGTATGTATGTATGTACTTATGTGAAATTAGTTTACCAAATCTGTTAAGATGAAAATAAATATCAATGCACGCAATAATAGATATCTGAGAGTAGCAGGGAAAGCAAAGCGTTCATTATGACATGTCCTTCTATGTTTACTTCGCAAAGCGAAAGCAAGGAAAGTTTTATGTAAATCAGCCATAAGAATGATGTTCTTTGTATCTTTTTGATTCCAACAATTTACGAATTTATTATTTTTGTATCACAAACCATTCAATTCAATTTTAAAATAACTTAAGTTATGTATTAAGGTTGTGGTTAAGATGCGATCTAAATAGTGTACGACATCATACTTCCGAAACGGCTAATGGATCCTTTTCTTTTTCACATATGACTACATGTGATGACGCTTTGGTAGAGCGTCGTGATACGGCGAGCGAAGTAGTCAACGTTCGCACTGAATCGCAGCTATAGTGAAGTCGACGGCTCACGGTGCTGCAGCGACTTTGTGTTAAAGTACTATTTAAATAAGAACGGCAACAGCATTTGAACCACTTGAAAGGGGGAAAACGGCTGGGACAGTAACAAAAACCAAAAAAGTGTGTGTTAATGAAACTGAAGCTATTATAATTTTTAGATCACTAATGAGTCACTAACCTGAGTGTGCGAAATACTTGCGATGAAAAGACGCAGTAAATGAGTGGGTTCGCTGCAGAATTTAATGGTGCTAAACTCTGTATAAACGTTGCTATAGCAATATTGGTTTGCGTTTTCGGAATACGTCCAAATACTTGCAGTAAGTCGAAGACAATGTATGGAGACCAACACAGTATAAATACGATGACAATAACAAATGTCATTTTGACGGTTTTTACTTTGGCTCGAGGTATTATTCCGCGAGAGCTGGCTCTTCTACTAGTTACATTGTTATTACAACGTTCTGAAATCGCAAATGTTAATTCATGATTTATATAATTATATGCATACTTTACCTCCGGATGTGAATATGGAGCCTTTCGCCCAAATTGTTTTGACGATAATCGCATAACAAGCTGAGATGATAAGCGCGGGAAGTATGAATAGTGTTGTCGCCACTAGGCACATATATGTTTGCCATGCTTCCGGCGAACCAAGTTCTATCCAACATTGCATCTGGCCCTGGATTAGCTTTTCTTCGTAAAGAAACAAAATGGGTAACGAGAAAATAACTGATACTACCCATGCTGCTGTAACAAGATGCTTTGCCCTTCGCCCTTTACGAGAAGTTAATGTAAATCAAAGCGCATCTACTGTACAAATAAATTTATCAATTGTTTATAAATAGGTAAGACTCACATGATTTCGAGAAGTTCATTGGGTGAGTTATGGCGTCATAGCGATCGATACTCATAGCTACTAGCACATACGTAGAGGAATATGTTACGCAAACTTGGGAAAAGCGTATGAGCTTACAAGCAATATTACCGGCCCTCCATGAAATTGTTATTCGCCATATTATGTCGGTAAGCACATGAAGCAAACCGACAGAAAGATCTTATGAAATTATATATAATTGTATGTAAAAATAATGAAAGTTAATAGTTATAGTGAAAAATCTATATTTACTTGATATAATACGAGTATATCAAAGACATTCTTACCTGCGACTGCCAGCTGCCTAATAAAGTAATTCATTCTTGATTTTCGATTTTTATTTACAAACAGAACAAAAAGCACCGTAGAGTTACCGAGCACAATAACAGTGAAGAGTATCCACAGGACTGCGAACTGTTCCATCTGAAAGATAACAAATTTGAATATTATTAATAAACAATGAGAAAAAAAATTAATTTGACGAAAGCATAGCAAAATTTTCAGAAACGTCTTCGTTTCTGCCACGGTGAACAAACATTAGGACATTGACTACATTTCTGCAGAAAATTTGCTTAAACTTGAAAGGATGACTTTGTATCTCGTCTTTGAAATTGAAATAATCGAATTTAAATGTTGTACTGTTGTCCGGCAAGTAATAGGATTGATTTTCTTCCGCCGTGACTGTACTTCGGAACGTGCGCGCACCGACTGGATTCAGTAGAAGACATTCCTCGCTAACGAACGAGCGGCTGGTCAATTTTCAGCGAGCACCTGGAGAGTCAGGACAAACATTTTCGCGCGACGTGTTTCTGTGAGTGGTGCAAGCCGAAAATACAGCGTTCGTTAGAGCAGAGGTACTCGATTAAATTCTGTGTGAAACTCGGTAAATCTGCGACAGAGACGTTTGATATGATCAAGCAGGCTTACCCAGATATTGCTTCAGCAAGAGGTGGTGTGTTTTGGTGCCTTTTTGGAGAGCCGGGAAGAGGTCGCTGATGAAGACCGTGCTGAGAGATCTGCGACTTCGACAAACACCGGCAATGTGATTCGTGTGCGCAAAGTTTTGAATTCAGACCGTCGACTAGGTATTCGTTTAATTGCCCTGATGTTAAATTTATCACATTTGTTTTAAACATGCGTAAGGTGTGCGCGAAGAGGGTCCCAAAAGTGCTCACTGACGACCCGAAATTCGGGCGATTGGGAGTGTGCCAAGAGAATTTGAACATACATACATAAGTTAAAGTGACCCCCAATTTTTGAACGATTCATGGATCTTTGAGTATGATCCCGATACAAAGAGGCAATCTTTCGAGCATTTTGAGACGACGGACAACACAACACACACTCAAGGCTATTCCGGAAAATGCCTTCCGTGACACCTTCAATGCTAGGAAAGAGCCTATTTTGAAAGTTTTTAAAGAATTGTAACGATTGGTTAAATAAAGTTTTTAAAATCGACTCAGACTTGTTACTTTCCGCACTAACCCTGTAATAAGTAAAAAGTTTGGTAGAAGTGGATGATTTTGTGTTCCATTGTGTTATCAATAATTTTTCAATTCACTACTTTGTGTGTACGTACGCATGTTTATGTACAAATAAATGTGCATTTATATTGTGGCCGTACGTGTATACAATAACGCAGGTATTTAAGCATTATATTGTTTAACGGCCCGCAAGCCCATTTTTAGACGTTTAATACGTGATGCGCTGCGAAAAGCTTTTTTTGGATAAAATATGAAAGGAAAAGCTAGCCGCTGAGATTAAAGATGTAAATATGTACGTCGCGACAGCAGTTACATGCACAAATACAAATATGTATGTATATTGTGTCGCGCGTACGTACATAGGTATGTACGCACGATTTGAATAATTGTAGTCATGGCAACTAAGGCGTAGTGACATCTTCTCAAGTCTGCTCAAGTCTGCTGTTCTGCCAGCCTAAAAAATAAGTAAAAAGTAAAGTAAAATCTGTCTGTCCTAAAGCAAAGAGCCCCTAAAGAGAAAATAAAAATAATAATCCGTATGGGGTAGAATTTACTTTCACTTGTACATATTTCTGTACTCACGTATTCATATTCTATTAAGAAATGTTTGCGATGTAAAACTCAATACCCTGCGAATATGAGATTGAATGACAAAGTAGAAATCAGAATGACTACTATTGTCATTAACACAATTAATTAATTTTTTATTCTACATAATTCGTTGAGACATTTCGCATGTTGTTGAAGAAAATCATGGAACAGGAGCCACTGATTAAATAAAGAATTTAGGGGTATGAACGATGGGCACACCAGGGAGGTATTTTCAAGTATGATTTTGGGGAAAGTGTGGATGAATCATGCATCAGTATTTTTATGCTCTTGCAACATGTTGCTACTGAGTATAATGATTTTGCTCAGCTAAAGTTTGTTTGTAACACCTAAGACTTAACTTTATAGATATAAAGTTGTATGCATATGTATATATATGTATATAAATAATCAGATGACGAGACGAGTTGAAATCCGGTTAAAATTGTCTATCCGTACGTGCAAGCTGTAACTTTTGTGAAAATGAAGACATCTTGATGAAACTTTGTTTACATAAGCTCTTTAGCACCATAAGAATGGAATCCAATAATGGATAACCTATAAATTGCCATAACTAAGCCACAAATTAAGATATAAAACTGTAATATGGTAAAACGAATTGCATTAAAGATTAAAAATGTTCAAAATCGATTCGTGGTTTCAACGTTTTCAAAGTGGTCGTGAGGACATAAAGACGATCAACATGTGGGTCAATCAAAATCTGTGATAACCGTAAATTTCATCGAAACTTTATGTGTATTCATTAAATATCAGCCAAAATCATCATTGAAATTCATGGAAATGGAACTGAACATCTCAAAAACATCGATTTATCGCATTTTGACCGAACATTTGAGCTTACGAAAGGTGTGTGCGACGACCAAAAATTGCTCAGAATCCAACATTCGAAGGACTATTTGACCAAAAATCACATTTTAACCATTAACCACTTCCCGTATTCACTTGATAAGGCACCGTGCAACTTCCTCCTTTTCGGAAAAATGCATTTGCCCATGAAAGGAAAGCGTTATGCAGACGTAGAGGCCATTTAAAAGGCTTGCACCGGCATACTGGCGGCAATACCGGCCAACGAGCTAAAACACTCGTTCGACATGCTTTTGGACCATGCAAAAAGCTGCAGAAGGAGACTATTTTGAATAAAATAAATTGATTTCGCCGAAAAAAACATTTGTTCTGTTTTTTTTTTAAGTCCTGTTTACTTTGGAATGCACCTTGTATGACGAAAATAGGTGGAATCAGGGTCAATATATCATCTTTTTCTGTTAATAATAAGTAGTGGTTAAAAAAAATAGATAAAATTGGGTCAATACTACCCCAATCTCCTAAGATTTTCAAACATCCGGTCAGCTTTATACCGCATACAAAAGTCAATTCTGGATATATGTAAGTACTACGTATACCTATTATTTAATGCCAAAAAATTTTTAAATTATTTTATATGAAATACATTATATGTAAATATTTTCGTTATTCTAACAAGCCTTATGCCTAATATGTATGTCGGTCAGCGGCAAAGGTTAATGCCACAAGCTCAGCCCTTTCTCTCCCCCAGGATATTTTATGAAACGAAGTGATGAAAGCTTCTTAAAAATGATAAAATTATATATGTATATTAATGGCTTAGCGCTGAATATGAATGTACCTGGTCTGGAGTCTAAGCCTCATTTGCCTGAATGCCGATTCTATGGTTGACGTTTTCCACATAAATTCAATATACATATTTAATTTAACCTTTTCGGTTCTCATAAATCTCTTTTGAAGATGATTTTAATATAATTTGGCGTACGCGAAGAAAAGTATGTCATTAAAAATAAAACTGCGAACTGTTTGCCTTTTTAAGATATGTAAGTGAGATATAAGCTATCCCATCTTTTCAGTTAGATTAAACTGGATTAAAGTTTAACTAAAATCGATTCAATAGCTAAGCAGCTTACGCCAGACAAAATGAACACGTAATTTGTACATGAATTTAAAAAAGTAATAATTTTGATTAGAATGCCATTCGGAAAATTAATTATTTTTTCAATTGACAAAAATTTACTGAAATCAATTTAAAAATTAAACCTCAAGTACGTCTCTTGGATATTTATACCGCCAATAACGCTTTTCGTCTTTATTGATAAATAATATTTTTTCTTTATTGCATTGTTTATTATGTATACTAGTTTACTGTAATAGTATTCATTGCATACCATAGCCACAGTAACGCGTGGCCGGATGTATCAGCATAAAATCCTGTCGCGGTGTTTCAGCTTTGACGTCACTGCCTGTACACATCATACTACGATTCTTGGTACATGTGTTAAATGAACGTATTCGAAAATGTATACCATTCATACTCTAGACACTTCCTTTAGTTGGAAAATAAATGACATCGCCGATACAAATTTCTTGTAAAATAAAGGAAAAGCAAGGTCGTGGTTTGAAATGGTGGTTATGTGAATGCTATGTAATGATGTGGTTGACACCAATGAAATAAGTTAGTGTCAAAAGACAATAATATTTAACGCGCAATTCCTAATAAAATTATTTCCATCCACTATTGAATATGGATTCATCAAATAATTCGACATTTTTCGGTTTTGCCATTATTTATATTCCGTTGTTTAACTAAGTGTTTTTGAAAAAAATGGAAATTTGCCAACAAGTACTTAAAAAACCTGAGGATTGCGCACAAAATTAAAATTATTATTGCTACCTCTTGCTTTGATTAAGATTTTACACCAAATTTTGTCAGTAGTGCATCAATTACAAATTTTTAACTATTCCAGACTGAATTGAAATTTTAATTTGCTTCATACGTCATTTAAGGTTGTTAGTTATACTTATATATGTGTATATTAAGCGTTCGAAAAAGATTATTTGTTGCATATGTTATAGTTGTAATTATATTAATTATTATTATATATATTAGTATATTAGTAAATATGTATGTATGTATGTACGTCACTCACCTCGTAAAAATAGAACGAATTTAGTTTATCATTTCCTACACTCTCTGTCGTCTCTGTTGATGGTCCCAAATTATTTCCCACTACGTCCTCCGAAATTTTATTGCCACCGTTAAATGATGAAGAAATATCTTGCTCAATCAAAACTGGATGAAGATCGAATGATGCCATTGACAAAGTCGTAGTCGGTGGTGTAGACGTAAGGACAGCATGAGACACAGCCGCAATGAAGTGAGAGTAGGTAAAGTTGCTTAGTGAAACGATAGTGCTTGTTGCAGGAGTGTTGCTATTGCTTACTTCTACGTAATTGAAGTCATTAGCAGTGCTATTTGGGCTGTCAATCGCAGCAATAACAGCGGCACTTACATTCGAATTTGTCGTTGCTGAATTATCAGGAATGAAATGCTGCGGAATAGTATGCTCGTAGGCCAGCACAACTGGAGGCTCCACTGTATACAAACGAACATTAATACCACCCATCACATAGCCTAATACATATATAAGTATTATTCATTGTTATATCGTGAATTGCGACTTTGTATTTCTTTGGAGAATTGCGGATTTAATTCAATGTTTTTCTCCGAAAAATTAAAGTCGTCGCAGATCCCACTGCAAATCTGGTTAAAAGTTAAAATTTTGAATTTGCCACTTAATTTTTTTTGGGTTTACGTTTCAGACTGGGAGTAGAGTTACAGCATAAAATGTTGAACAGACGCAAACCAATAATACATGATTAAGACCCTGCAAGAAGTAAAAAAAAAGTTTTTTATATAACTTGTATTTACATATAAATGATCATTTACATTCGATAAATATATCATGTAGGACTGCCAACAACGCAGAAGTATACATTTTATAGTATGCTAAATGAATTCAAAATAATTTAAATTTTCTATCTCAACGAAACAAATTCAAACTCTCCGTTAGTTTCTGTCAGAAATATATTCACATCCTTTTTATCTAGTCACTGTCACATCCATTACTGATTTAGCGACGGCCTAATTACCTTCTTCTTTTATTATCTGATTTTTATGAAATACATGTACATATGTACAGGCATGTATGTACATATAAAAAATATTGTATGTACATTACATTATAGTACTGCTAATAGTTCATTTATCTTTATATATATAAATCTTCTGACCGCGTGTTTGCATTTGAACTGCTCCTAAACGGATGGACCGATTTTGATGAAATTTTGTGTGTATGTTCAAGGAGATTCGAGAATGGTTTAGATTTACAATTTGGTCCACTGGAAAATGTTTTTTTAAATTAATTTTTCATTTGTAATTAATTGCTAATTTTAAATGTTTGACCGATGGATGGCGCTACCATCGCAGTATTCAATATTCAAACCTTAAATTGGCGTAAACGTGCATTAAACAAAACGATGCCAAAGTAAAAGGCGACATCTGTAGATCAAGTTTTCATATTGTGGATAGAGTTGTTCGTTCTTAAGTAATAAATTGGGTCATTCAATACATCTATGGGTAGCTATAATATTTTTTTCATACCTGCTAACTATTGGAGGGGGTATCTTGACAGGCAATTTACAATTGCAAAAGGTCTGGCATAAAAAATAGTGGCATAACTGAAGTGTTGATAAAAAGGTCTATTAAAATTTGAGATATACAGAAATCTTTTCGAAGCATTGCACAGAGCAATGCAATATTTAAGCGGGAACGATGAATACATACATATATGCGTACAATTTCAAACTGATCCTTCCTGAAAAATATTAAAATTGCTAAATATTAGGAATGGTAGAATAGAACTGCAATCAAATACACAATGCAATGAATTAAAACTGGCTCATTTATCATTCGATGAATAATATACCACGGGCATCCCAAAAGACTGATGCCATAACCTTGCCAGCCGATTTTTTTGTCTTTTCACGCTTGAGAACCGTTTCTTAATATGCAGTCCACTAGGCTGACAATCGATTGGACTCGATTGATTTCACTGATGCACAGCCCAAATTCAATAGTATTTTTACCCCAAAAACCAATTCTTTCTTAACGCACGAAATTCTTTATGATTCATTTTTTTGTAAACTAACACAAGTTCCTTCACCAAAAATGCGATTATTCCTTAAATATAATAAATTATAATCTAACTAATAGAAATCATATAGATGGTATTAGTAGTACTACCAATGTAACAGCCACAGTAAAACTTGGGCGGGTCCTCTAGTGTAATCATAATATTTAGAGGATTAATTAACCAAAAATAAAATTAAGTAAAAGATGAACACTTCCTTTTAAGCGCAATACGTTTTTTTTGCATCTGGTACTTTGAAATTAAAAAATTATAAGAATCTTTATTTCCATTAGAAAATTGCGTTCGTCTGACTTTATATGCCGATCTTATTTAAGACATGTATATAATAAATAGGTCATTACAATTTTTAATATTGATTTTCGGATGACTTCATACCGTAAATATTGGTCATATGTATGTACAAGCAGCACCAATGAAATGTTAGGCGATGTGTTTTGCTCAGCTCCACGCAATGGAGGAAATGGATGAATTCTTACATTCTCTAAATAATAGAAATATTTGTTAAATCCTGTTTTTTTGTGATAGGCAGTAAGCTGAAATAACGCGGAGCAAACATGAACTAGCGAACAGTTCACCATCTTAGTTCCTGTTTTCCCGCAATACCACTCTTCATAGCTCCTAAAAGGCATGATTCGGTTTATAATTAAAATATACAAAGTATATATGGATCATATATGTATCTTATATTCAGTGAGGATGGTTTCTTGACCAGATTTTGGTTTAGTATTAAAAATTAATGGAATGGCCTCATATCCCAATACAATGATAATTATTAAAACGAATATGTACTCCCCTATGGGTTTACAACCCATAATTTAGATTGTCCTAAATATTGCTATCTTGCAGTACTATTGAAGGTGAATAGTTCAATATTTATAATAAGGTAACTTTTAACACTTTGTACTCTTTTATAGATAGGTACTACAAAAAACGTATGGAGTAAAGTAAGTCTAAAGTTTTGTTTAATAAGGTCATTTAAAAGATAATACCATAAAACCATGGAGTTCACAAATGTTTCAATGTTTTAATGGAAGTTAAGTAAATATATTTAAATTGATTGTTAACCGACAAGAAAAGTAAATAAATCGCTAAAGAATTAATGCACCTCTTCTACAATTTTACTGCTTCCTCTTGTTTTCGTACACGAAACTCTATATGTAGATAGTGATGTTAAGAATTTAAGAGTTAAACAGTACTGGATTGCAGTTTTTGAATAGTTATTACACCTACAATATTATTATTAGATCTACAATGCGCCATTAAGTTATTACTATGTCAACAGTGCCCTTCGTAGGAAGGGCTATCCATGGTTCAAAAATCATAATGCATATTTAGTGCTTCGCTATCCTATTTATCCGTTCGTGCAACAGATAATTATTCACACATATATGTACATATGTATGTACGTGCATTCAGGGTACACGCTACCATATTGCTTTTGAAAATTATGGAAGATGAAACGAGTGCGCTGGAAAAGAATTTTTTAAAGTTTTAAAAAATGTTGAATTTTTTCAATTTAAAAATATATTCATATTATACGCAACCTATAACTCTTTGTTCTAAATATATCTAGTACTTACAAGTAATTTAGCAAATGATAAAGCAAAGCAAACATCTTTGATATTACACACCAAATTAGTAGATATTTATACCTTATAGCATATATGTATTATCACCATTTTCCTTATCACTCGCCATATAGTTATATGTACATACATAAACTGGTACACGATGTTTTAAAATCTTATAACGCTGGTTTCCATTTATTGTTGCAGTTATACATACACCTATGTACATACTATGTAAATAAGTGCATAAGTACAGATATATAGTATGTATGCGTACTCATTATGATGCGGCGTAAAACTTTTGAATTTAGTTTAGCCATAAAACTTGTTTTTAAATATGCATTTCTATGTATGTACATATGTATATACAATAATCCAACACGCTGCAAATGTCATAAAAACATTCTGTTTTAAACCACTAACGTTTTTATCACAAAACAATTAATTTCAACCAATACCTTATTCGTCTATAAGGGAAGTTATGATTTACCGGTTCTTCACTGATTTCGGTGCACGCTTTTGATTACGCATTTCATGTACATACATACATATGTATGTAGATATGCGGTCATACACGGATATGCATATGTATGTACATACATACATACATATATATTTCCAATAATTGATGCTTGCACTATTTGCAGAATACACTTATCTAATCTCATACATAGAAAACACTTCATGGGACACGAAAAACCAATTGCCACGACAAACGTAAGTCTGTATGTGCTTATCTTTCGTCCATACGTTTGTTGCTTGCATCACTTAACACTACCAATCGAACGTGTTGCTCTCACGGAAGGCGACGACATACTAACAAATCAATTGGTCGCGTCTGATGCTACTGCCAATGTAGCCGCTGTAGCTACAAATTTGTAGACACTTTCTTGCCTTTGCTTTTGTACCATGCTGCTGTCCTTTCAAAGAGAAAGCTTTGTTAATAGCAACATAAATATGTACATATATATATCTGCGTCACGAAATCCATGTGAGAAATCCACAAATGGTCTTTGTGGAAGACGAATGGTCCACATACGCGTCATCTTTAATTTTGGTATCTAAAAGCACAAATTCCGATTGTTAAAGTTAACACCATTTCTGGTTATTACTTAATGCTTATGTACGTACACATAGAAATAAGATGTAAACTAGTACCAGTTAATACCCTGTACATACATATGTATGTATATTAATATACATATACGTATATACATATATGTAGGCATTAATATAACGATTTAAACAGAAAATAAAAGCTCATACTTTATTTTATAAATTTTCCAACTTCATTTTTAACATTAACAGAAAGCTTTTTCTTAAATACGATTGCGAATCAGTATATAATGTGTATGTGTTTTTCTGTTAAAGGACATTTATTTACACTGATTAAGCTTAAACGGTTGGTCCAACTTCTCTTAAATGTGATGCGCGTTTCGATATTAAACCTGGCAAATGGTTTTCAAGTAGTTAAGAAACATTACCTAGTTTTGAGAGCACTTGCTCACTTATTTCAAATAACTGCAACAACAAGATTTAATTGCAAGAGTTGTAAGACACATATGTACATATGTATGTATGTACGTAAAGCAGACTGACACAAATTAAACTAAATTCTACTCAAATAAGCAATATTACAATATATTACATAATTATAATCACACGTTTGCTGTTCTAACTTTGTAAATACCACCAATATACAAATTAATGTATTAATTAATTAAAATTAATACCTAGGATTACGAGCTGAATTCGCTATACTTACTAGACTCTCAGAGACAGGTGTAAAAAAAAAATGGCGCATCCTGGTGATATTGATCCTGGCTCTCCTGGTAGTCTGAAAAAAAAAACAAAAATTTTTTTTGAAAAATGGCGATTGCCTGAAAATAAAAATCATTTTTTACGCTTTTTTTTTGAAATTCCTGAATTTTTTAAAATATTAAAAACAAAGGATTAAGGATTATATAAAGATAAAGGATAAAGGATTATATAAAGAAGGTTCACACAAGATTTAAAGTAAATCGGTTGTATAGAACTTGAAATAATGCTGGTACCGTGTGGAAAAAAGTAGTTTCGAGAAAAACGCGTTCAAAAAAGTGAGCGTCACTAAAGTAACTGTAGCTCTTAAAATAATTTTAATTTTTAAAAATCCTTTGAAGCATATGTTCTTAAGGGTCTAAACTTTAAATATAGGAAAAAAAATCGAATTTTTCAAAATTTTAGAGTCGAATACCCCCTTAATAATAAAATCTTTCAACAAAGTTTTGGTGCATATTATACCTTCACTATCGCCAGTGATAATTATAGTTATGACAATAGTAATCTACAAAGTTCAGAACTGCTTAGTCAAAATAATGCTACAATTTTAGTTTATTCCAAGTAGAACGGGAGGTATCAAGATTATAATATGAAATATATATATAATACATATATATATGTATGATACAAATTTTAAATTCTTTGAGAAATAAATAATCGGGAACGAGCATAATTTAGAGTTACAATTACATTTAAAATTCCATTATTTAGGGATTTTTAACGATCACACATGCCATAGCGTATTACTATGTATATTATATTATTCACATACAATTTTATGTACATATATTAATTGTTTGTTTTCATTATAATTTCCTTCTTCCTCTTCTTTGTGTCTTCCTTCGCTGTACTTATTATTATACAAGTGTATTAAAGAACAGCAGATAAATACCCATTATTCTAATCTTAGGCATCTCCACCTCCGTTTCCTCCCCGCGTTGTGCTGCAACTACGCATCGTTGTACCACCATATTTATTGTGGTGCAAGTGTTCGTCGCTGCGAGGTGTCATGCCATCGGAGCTCATTTGGAAATCATCATCATCCTCTTCGAAAACGGGCTTGCTAATTTTCATAGCGTCTTCTAAGCGATAACTGTTACTTTTGGGCAACGGTTGATCGTCACATTTTAGTTCACTCATTTGTATTTGGGTACAAAAGCGTTGAATGTGCTCTAAAACTTCACGCATACCCATCTCAGATGACTTTTGGCTCATGCTACGCTCCTCCGAAGAGGTTTTGTGTGGTTCGGAAGGTGGTGTTTTAATTGTGCTGCGACATGAACATGAGTTTTGTCCCTTTTCACATTCATTGACCGATGTACTTTGCTTCGATCCGCTACCTCGCTTCTCGGGATGATTTGTTGGTGGAGTTGGTGCTGCAGTTGATTGGGTGTTTGATGTAGATGCCAACATCGTATGGTGTTGGTAAAACATTTTGTCATACTCTGATTTCATGCAGAGATAGCGGAAATGGCGTGAGTTCTCCTCCCCATAGTGCACAACCTCTGTCGGATTAATAGTATAATCAATTTTTTCGAACTGATTTTAACACAAAACTTACTGTTATTCAAATCAGCCTGAAGTTTATTTAACATTGAGTTTGTGGACTTAAGTTCAGCAGAAAATCGATCGACTTTTGCTGATAATTCACGAAAATTACGGTTGAGTAAATCAGAGATGGATTTCTATGGGAAAAAAAAACAATTGTAAGATGAAATTTATGCGCTGGTTGAATTTGCCAAAACATACTCCAATAGCGTTTTCAACAGTTTGACGAATGAGTTCAAAAAACTCTTCGGTATCATCATCCTTATCATCGTCATGGTTGGCGTGATGGTGACGATGGTGATTAGAATGCTCCTGAACGCGTAGATCTTTTTGTGCGGTACTATCCGCATAGCTTGTATAGTTCTTGTTATCGTATATATTAGGCGCATTGTATATCGCCGATGGTGGACCATAGTTGCTTTTTTCTGTGCGGGCAGTCTTAGCTTTGTTACTGCCACTATGCTCTTTTTTACCATCATCCAGATTCAGTACCTTCTCGTCCTTACCAAAATATTTGTCTTGTTTGACGCTATTAGTTACCGGACGTGCACTTTTACGACGACCTGTCGTCATACTGCTAACTCCCATTGTATTGCCGTTACCATTGACAGTTGCCGAGTTGCCAGATGTTGCTTGACAGCTGGTATTGTATGGTGTATTGGAAGTGATAATGTATCCGCCGTACTCTCCGCGATCGCGTAAGTTCTTTGGCATGTTATTGTTTGCTTGAGATTTAATTGTGTTTGTTTCAAATTTTGACGCATACAGCTCTTCGACAGATTTTCGTGGCCGTTGTCTTACCATTTTATTGAAGGAGTTCGAATAAATACCTCTTAAAAATATACGAATACTGTTATTGATCTTGCGATTCTTCAGCTAGGGAAAGACCATAGAATTGTGCGATGCCAAAATGATTTTGTAGCTGACCTGATCACTTGATTACAAGGATATGGTGTGTAACAAAGAAGGAGATAAATGTTAGTGGCAAATTATTTCTCTGAGACTATTTAACAAATTTTTTTTTTCTTTTCTGACGAAAATGTCAGTTTGCGTTTCCTTGAAATGTGTCTGAAAAATAAAAAAATAAACTGCAGTAGAGAATTCAAAGTATACACCAGATAGCGCTAGATAAGTCTTTACAGGTAGATATATGTATATAATATCGTTGTAAAGGAAGTGGACGTGGTTATTATCCGATTTTAACCATTCTTACAGTGTATGAAGTTTGGTTGTGTCTGTCACGTTAAGTTTTAGGTGTTACAAACAACCGTTAGCTAAACGAAACTATTATAATCTGTAGCAACATTTTGCAAAAGTTTATTAATAATTGTCGACGAAAATAGCAATTCTTTAAACATATTTTATTGAATAAAATTTAAACAATTTAATAGCAAACAATGTCCTTGAATTTAACCTTTTGCTAGTATTATGTGGCATAAATATCAACCTTGGAAACCATTGGGCTGTCAATTATGACGAGCTAATCACTGACATGATTACGAATTTCTCCATCATCAAATGTAGAATGTCTGTGATGATACACATGTTACATCCTCATTTAGATAAGTTTAAAAGATAATGAGAACTTCTACCAAACGGGACCGGAAAAGTGAAACTGTTCTTATATGTATATTTGGAGTCTATTTTAAAATGTTAATTGTAAGAATGAATCCTAAGTGGATGATTGGTATCTTTTAATAAATTATTTATATGTATTTTTTTTTTGTATTTACATTGAGTTAAATTTTTCCAGTTTTTATACATAAAAGCAAATTCAGAATTATTTTTTAATCTTATTCTTACCCTTAGCACTTAGAATAATGATCACCTTATTTGCAGCATTCACAAGAATTAGATGAATTTTGCCCTTCCTTGCTTATAAGTATTTATTCTTGTTATTTTTCTAAAATGTGCAAAGTGAAGGTATGCTCGCCTCGAAAGTATACATTTTATTTTTCGAAGTCTTTTATAGTAAGTCATTGTATTATTTACATAGAAATTTCACCCTTACCATAATACTTATGTACATATAGCAATGTTCTTATGTTACAGAGGCCAGTGCACTTTTGCTCCAGAGACAATGTAAATATGAACATATGTACATATGTATGTACTTATATTTTGAACGATATCACCGTGACAACGGAAAGCGATGCCAAACATTAATATGTTGCACTTTAACATGGCGAATTCAGATATATAACTTTTCTACATATGTATGTATGTATATTCACAAAATCATAACGACAAATTTTGTCTCAATAGGCTCACTGCTTATGCAATAATTTAACTGTGCGCATATAACTATTATTGCTACAAGTATTTATTGGTCTTGTAAAACAATTAAAAGCGACCTTAACGATAAGGGAGCATGCGCTGTATGCCATGTTCACTCTTTTTAGTTGAGCTTAAATTTGGTGAAGCGTTAAGTCTGTCTCACTCAAATACTACAAATTAACTGGCAAAAGCAGGGAAATGTAACAATGAAAACAAGCCGTACAACAGTTAAAATTCCACTCCCGGTTAAAAGGTACCAAAAAGCGGAACCGTTTGCTTGTCGCGCGAAAACAGTGAAGGTAATTACTGCTGTTTACATTAACCGGTCAATATTCTAGGCAAATGGAAATATAGACCTAGTAAATTTTCTGATTTGCGTTAGTCTAAATATTCAAAGTGAGCCACCAACACCAACATTCACGAAACTTATTATGACAAGTATTACCTATTGATTTTTAAATGGAACTATAGACGTGTGCCTTAAAATAAATCAAATTTGTATGTACATACATGTGCATATGCATGAAAGAAAAATTATTAATGAAAAACAAAGTGATGTACGTATGTTAACTATTTTACTTTCGTATGCAGATACTAGCGAACGTAAATACATATGTACATATCTCAGTTACACTTGTAATATATTCAGCAACAAAAGCTAATAAGGCACACAAATTATTTACAATTAATTAGAATTATAACAAAATTTATTTTCAAAATTGATCAAATAACTATGTATGTACAAATGTGCTGTGATATTTCTATGAAAAAGATACACATAAACATTTTTAAACGAGATTTATTAAAGATATTAAGTGATTGTCACCTTTCGTCGGCGCGTGCATTATTTCAAAAATTGGCATTTTGCTACGAATATAACTACATACTTGCATACATACATACTTATGTATATAGTATGCGCGAAATTGTTACTAAACGTACATTTTCAGCAACAAAGCATTGCATACTTAAAAGTGCTCCCTAAGAAATAATATTTCTGTGCAATATACATACATACATAAAGAGAATTAATATACTAAATAAGTATGTATGTAAAAAACGAAAGTTCTTCTACACGGTTATGTAAATTTATCTATCCAGGTATGCACCTGTAAATATTCGTATTTTTCAAATTTGCAGTTGTGATCAGAAATCAACCCTTCGAAGGTAATATCAATTCCGTGCATGATTGAACAGGTTAAAGTGCGCACACAGTTTGTATGGACATAAGTACATACGTACACATGCATATGTACATATGAATATCTGTTTACAAATTTACGGAAATGTGCGTTTACATCATTATTGACCATAACAACTAATTATTCCGAGCGGTTAAATAATGTTAAAGGACTAACTTATTTTGGTGGGAGGTTAATCAATGCCATAAGCAATTTAAAGAGTACTTGCAAAAAAGTACTCTAGGTCATAACATAAAGAACTATGGTTTGGAACTGTGGTAATATCAATTCTGTTTTTTATATAAATGTAAATTATGGGTTCTCTCTATTATACTAGGGAAAGTTATAAAAAAAATCTGTTTTAATTTAATCAGCAGTAATTGTTTGACAAAACTTTTGGAAATCAAAAATATATTAAAGATTCTACGTCAAGAAAAAGTTACAAGAAGCCGTATGCTATAAGACAATATTAAAAAAAGCATTACTTTTCGTGTATATTATATCAGGGTATTTTCACTCGTACATCAAATCATTGGTCGTAAATTATTGTGCTAGGCAGCTATAGAATTATATGTATGTATATATACATAAATAACAAACTTATGTAAGAATATCGAAAAAATATATTTTTTACATATGCACAAACTAGATAATATCATTCAAAACTTATTTTTATCTACTTTAAAAACTGGCACAAATATACCAACTACGTACCCTGTAGGAAATATAAGACGGCTTTTAACCGTTACCTGTTTTCCAAGATCAGTCTTACTATGTGTATATTTTCATTTGTGCATAGATAAGGCGAATTGACAATTGTGTTTTGGTCAAATTAGGTCGAAATGTTTCGATGTTCTTTTCCTGTGGGTAGTGGTATCCAATTGCTACAAGCCTAATGCGATTACAGTGAAAACTAAACTTGGAAAATAGAATAGGAAACAAATAACCTACAGAACACCTTTATGCTTATACATATGTATGTATGCGTGTATGTATGTATACAAACATGTATGTATTTATTCAAAAAGAATATTCAGTCAGATTTGCCACAAGAAAAACAATACCGCGAAAGAAAAGCTGGAAGGAAAAATGTAAAACAGTCAGAACTATGTATTTGTATAACTTAGTTAGAAGCGGCCTATATAAACATATTACTATTACTACTAGTAAAATTGATTTATTCACTATTTTTCACTGTTATCTTATATTACTAGTAGACTGCGTTTGAACAAGAAGTGAAATAAATGAACTGAAATTGCGGAGAAAAAAGATATGCTTTGCAGAATTAGCGGTAAGTGTCATCAAATTTGTTTCGCTAATTAACGTCTTTCGAAACTTACACAATTTATTTTCAGTTTTAATGTTGACCCTCAATTTGGCCAATATTTGCATTTTATATTCAGTATGCGTTTCTGCGCAAGGAGCTACTGATTTGCTGAAAATTACAAAACCAACGCCGAGAATTATTTCAAAAGGATCAGCAGTAAGAGCAACAATTCCAAGTACTTTACAAGCGACTGGTTCATCTACGACGGAGCCAAATCCAGCGACATCTGTAGTACCTGAAATTTGCATACATGGTGTAAAAATTTACTCAACCGACAAGCATGAAACACATAATATACAATACGAACGAGATTTCGTGCAAGTCCGTGAAGGTGATGCTATGCTCAGCATATTGACGACAGATGTTTCTTCACCTCTTTTTGTAATTGAGCGGATCAACAGAGCAAATCTCTTGGACGCAGACTTTGAAATTGGGAAGTATATTGGATATTTGCTATAATCTATGTAACATATATGTATATATTGTTTACGTTCATTATTTAACTTTACAGGAGTACGTGCTATATTGATCGAAGATGAATCTGTTGCTGAAAACTTACTTATGCAAGAGGTACAATATCTTCAGCAGTGCATTGCTCATGCTATTGGTATCTTTGTCGATTATGATTTGTACAAGAATTCCGAGCAATTTATCAAAGATCTAGAGTACAACATTTGGCCAATACTTCCACCTCGTATGTATGTACTGCCAAAAGTGGCACATCTGTTACACCAAATGCCTTGGGCGGGAAGTATAGCTTCTGTAGAAATTGTTACTGAAAATTTAGACACTTATAATGAGTTTATTGAGGCTGTGCGTCACGAACACATGTGTCTTATGCATTTCAAGAGCGTCAATAATATTTACATTCTCTTTGGAAACAAGTTGACGAGGCATTTCGAAGATAATAGCACTATTTTTGCAATATCCACTGATCGCACAGATCGTACTTTTCTAACAGGTGTGTGTAGTCAAAATTAGAAAACTTATATAGATCTATGAGTACATCCATTATTATTTCATTTAAGATCTCCCAGATAAGTCGTATATACTTATGGAAAGCGAAGTAGATCCTGATAAAATTGAGGAAAATTCCACAATGCCTGCAACAGAAGAGACTTTAAGGGATAATTTGATTCAACCGTCGAGGGTTTTTGCTTTCGCTCGACCCATGCTGGAAATCGTCCGTTGGCTAAAGGGATCATTAATGCGTAACTGTAAGCGGGAGCAAAACATTTTTGTACTTGAGTCTTGCTTAAACTTCCTAAATTTTATTGGTGATTGGCAAACACCTGAGAATCGTCAATATTACGAACCTGTTAAACTTTTGGAATTATTACACATGCAACGATTTACTTCGTTTATGAACTTTAAAATGTTTCAAAAACGCAACAAAAACACTAACGAAAGGACAACGACTAGTCAAGATAACGCAGATCTTCAAGAGATTGCTTCACAAAACTTCATTACTAACATAACTACGTTTTATCATTACAATCAAGCTAATAGCAGTAGCATAGAGTTAAAACCTAAATTTGGTCAGGTTTTCAACTGTCAGTACAGCGCGGGAGAGAATAGGCGATATCCATTCCTATTTGATGGAGAGTCAGTGATGTTTTGGAGAATTAAGCCGGATGCATGGGTAGCCACGGGAATGACTGCCGCTATTCTTGGTCTAATAATTACCTTGGCCATATTAGTATTTATTGTTGTTCGAATATCATTGGGCGATGTATTCGAAGGCAATCCCGTTACATCGATCTTATTGCTGCTCTCTATGATTTTGTTATTCACATCTTTTGTACCTTTCTCTTTGGAGTATATCGGTGAACATAAAAACTCCCACGTGACTTTTGAAGATGCCGCCACACTAAACACGCTTTGCGCTGTACGCGTTTTTATTATGACTTTCGCCTATTGCTTGACTTTTTCACTATTACTTTGTCGGGCTGTTATGCTCGCTTCGATAGGTTCAGAGGGCGGCTTTTTGTCTCATGTCAATGGCTATATTCAGGCTGTTATCTGTATTTTCAGTGTACTCGTACAGCTGGGTATGTCAGTTCAATTATTAGTCATTATGCATGTCGCAACCGAGAGTATATCATGTGAAAATATGTACTATGGCCATTGGTTATGGGTTTTGATTGGATATGATTTCATGTTACTTATGGGAATTGTGGGCTTGGTTCCGTTCATCTATCGCTCACAACGGAATTATCGCGAAGGTATTCTCATTGTTATTGGTGCTGTGCTGACTTTCGCAATTTGGATCGTTTGGATTGGAATGTCACTCTTAGGCGATGAGATGCGAGATGCAGCAATATCTTTAGGCCTACAAGCCACAGGTTGGGCTATTTTGATAGGTGTGCTTATACCGCGAACATTTCTTATAGTACGCGGCATTGAACGTTCGGATATTGCTCAAGCATTGCCTTCGCTCACTTCACTAGCTTTTGCGCAAAATAATCAGTACTCTTCAGAACAGGTAATTAATCATTTCTTAGTATTATTACCTAAACAATTACATAATCTACTTATTTCATAGAGCGTTTACGAGTGTGTTAATCCAGCTATGCGAAGTTGTTCGCAAGTGGATATAGCGCAGTCACCAAGTGAAATCCCAACACTTCCATTACGCGGCGGTGGCCCGCGTAGACAACAATTTTTCGCAAACTTACGCCAGGCTAATGCCAATATCAACCCACAACGGCAACCACCACGACCACAGAGGGGCAGTCCTACACGTTCAGAGTGTTCTTCTCTGCCCGGTTCACCAGAGAGCAGTAAAATAACTCGGTTTTAGACAGACAAAAGCTCCATGCAATCATATTAACTTACCAAATATACTGTTTGAATCCATTTATTTGTATCTAGTCATTCATTGTCTTTTGAAGACTGTCCTTTTTATTATACATATATATAAATATACATATATATTTATTAAATTGAAATTTTCGAAACATACTATATACATTATTAAAAAGAAATAAATTATACTAGCGTACGTAGTTTTGTACTCTTGCAACAGGTTGCCATAAAGTGTAATAATTTTTTTCATCTAAGGTTTGTTTGCAACACTTAAACTCGAGATAAATAAAGCATTTATATAAGGTTGACAAATATTTCCCTTCCTTTTTTTTGCTCTTTATTCAATGCTTTATAAAAAGTGTTACAGTACAAATATGCGCCGTTTCGTTCGATAATCTGTTTCCATCTAGACGGCAACTTCATAATGGCCCACGTAGAAGGCCTCCTCCTTATTTGCGAAGAACTCGGACAGCCACTTTTCACAAGCCTCTTTTGAACTCAACCTTACGCCAACAGGTGGTAATCACTTGGCGCTATGTCCGGGCTATATGTTGGATGCGATAAAACCTCCCATCTGCGCTCCCGCAGCTTCTGACGAGCCATCAGCGAAGTGTGTGATCTGACGTTGTCCTGGTTTAACACTACATCCTTCCTGTTGGCCAATTCTGGACGCTTCTGGCCTATCGCCTGCTTCAAGCGGTCCAGTTTTTCGCAGTAGATGGTAGAATTAAGCGTCTGGCCATATGGGAGCAGCCTCATAGTGGATGATTCCCTTCCAATCCCACCAAACACACAGCAAAACATTCCTGGCCGCCAATCTCGGCTTGGCCCTGGTTGGGACGATTCATCGTCTTTCGACCACGACCGTTTTCACTTGATATTGTCGTATGTGATCCATTTTTCATCGAGTTCGTTACGTTGTAGCAGCATATCGCTGGCGTCGATTCGGTCCAGAAGGTTTTTTTGCGTCAAATCATGCGGCGCCCAAACATCAAGCTTTTTTGTGTATCCAACCTTCGGCAGATGGTGTAAAATAGTTTGGTAACTAACTACCATTTTCTGGGCGATGTCACGAGATGCCATTTGTCGGTCTAACTCGATATTTTCCATGATTTGATCTGTATTCGTGGTCACAGGTCTTCCGCCGGCTGGCTTAACCATGGTGTCGTTTTCACTCGCTCTAAATCGTCGAAACCATTCGTCGGCAGTTCGATGTGATAGAGTACCATCCCCCAAAACACCTTTAACCTCACGGAACGTTTCTCTAGCGGCTTTGTCTTTAACGAAGGAAAACTTTAAAATAGCGCGAATTTCGGTGTAAGTGAACTCCTTGTTTACACGTCTATAATTGTTGAACGCAATATCCAAACTAATCATACAAAGCGTCGTTTTGTAGTTTATGTCAAGACCTTTCAAAGATTGCCAGATGCGAGCTATGTAGCCGCGAAAGGCGGAAGGGAGATATTTGTCAACCTAATATACATATGTATGTATATGCCATTATGAATATTTTGGTATATTTATCTAACAAAAGTAACTTTTTATCTTTTTTATATTTCAATTTTGTTAAATATTTGAATTTCTGTCAAAATTTATTTATTGTTTGTATTAATTTTTTTTTATTCTAAACATAAGTGAAAAGTTTATGAGTGAAGTCTGCCATCCTTGGCTTCATACTACTGTAATATCCATACTTCGACAATTACGCTGAGCACAGTTTAAAATTCGTCGAAATTTATTTCCAAAACTTACTTTTTGCTCAATAATCTGTATTTACAAGCATGCTTGCCGCTAAATTTATTGAAGTCAAGAATATGATTTGGGGATAATATAAGAAATTCTTATCAAACACAAAATGTTCGTATTCACAAAACCAATTTCTCTCGAAAGATAAAACATATTTATCTCCAAAGAACGCAGTTCATTTCATGTGTCATTATTGTCAGTTATTTAGTATTGTTGCGTAAATACGCTTATAAATTGGATAACTGCCCACAAGACAGCATCTTGAGAAAGCTTCTTAACGAAAGATTTTGACTTTCGTTGAGTTGGTTTCGCTACAAAAAGCTGAATTATTAAATACAATGCAAAAGCTTCCATATACACGCTTTATATAAATTATAATTCATTTTGTCTGGTAACTCCTGTTCATCTCAGCTCATTTGTGGTTACTGTTATTCGACAAACTTCGTCGAGTTCAGTTTTGAACGCTATCCCGAACAATTAGGATTCAATTACAAATTCGCGTAGGTAAAAGTTTTCGGTCGACGATTATCGATGCATATAGTATAAATTATAAATATACTCAGAACTCAAATAATAAAAAACAAAGTACGGTTAAATGATGTGAATTGAATATTTTTGAACCAAGAAGTGGCAAAATAATAAATAAATTGTTTGCAACTATTTGTTGAGATTAGTACTTAAATCAAAGTTATGATAATTACACGTGTTTGATTTATTTGTTCGATATTAAATATAACTGTAAAATAGTGAACAAATAATTTACAGAAATTTAAATAATTAGTAATAACTGCATAAGACATATTAATTTAGTTTTAGAAAATTGTGAAAAATCATTGCCATTAAATTCGCGTTTTCAAAAGCTTTATTCCATTATCCTCGTGAAATATTTTCTCTCCCTCTCCCGTAGCGAATGTGTTGTGTGTCCTTATACATATTAGTCACTCTCTGACATTGTATGTAGTTTTGTGTTTGGCAGTTCGTTAAGTTGTCATGCAAGCATAAATAAAAGCCCACAGTAAAGCATCAAACTATTCCACAGCTAAAAATCTCTGCCCGAAATCCAACTAAATAGAAGAACATCAAGATTATACCAAACAGAGAACGTTTTTCTAATGGGTTATATTGGGTATATCCACACAAATTGCAAGAACTGCGAAATGCAAAATTGTAATGAATTTAAAAAGGAATAAATCGACAATATTTGGCTTGGGTGAAAGTTATACATGCTTCTTTTCTAGTATTATCAAAGTCTGGATTTGTTACAAACGTGAACAGTAATCAAGTAACTATTTTGCAGACATGAGAAATGATATTTTTCAATTAATATCTGCACACCAACAATCCTCTTTTGGCACACTGAATACTTATAATATCGATCCAATTCAAATATACATAATAGTGACTGTGTATTTAACTGAATATGCATCCCAAAAGGTAGGTCAAAGAAATTAGCACAACGACCCCAATGTGGAGCCCTAAATTATGATGCACTTTTCATTTATACAAGTGTTTATGAACAAAGCTTTCATTCATAAAAATTCAAAAAAGTAATTTTGGAAAGAGGCGGTGAGCTGTCGTCAACTAATTGACAGAATGCCAACTGTTAAAAGCGCATGCTTGCATTATTTTAGAGAGCATTTCTTGTGCTGCTGCTGTTGTTTATATCAACTTAACGAAACTAACCTTTCACAAACAACACCACATTTACATATGCTTTTCGGTTTGATTCGACAATTATATATGGTACATACATATATACTCACTGGTGCAAAATTTGTTCCTTCTTTTTAATAAATGTAATATTAGCATATTGCACAGAAACAAGGCGGACATTTCCCAAACCCGGATTGCTTATAAAATAATAAAAGTGTGTATAGTATATATGAATGTATATATCGGGGTGTTATGAACAAGCAATTAGACGTTTTGCTTCACATAATGAGTTAAATGAAAGTACATAAAATATTTCTAAATGCTGACCAGCTGTTTAGCCATTGCTTCAAGCACGAATAACTCGAAGATAGCTGCAGATGATGTGTTCGCCGGCATTAATGCTAATCTAGATGGTAAGAACTACAGTTTATGATCTTGAAAAAATAGTATTCTTAACGATATAATGATAAACTTGCAGATGAAATTTTTCACACTGAATTTGCAAATTCTTTGGAGGCAAACACAAATACATTTCAAAGAGTATCGATGACGAAGCAACTATCTACCAGTTCTCCTACAACAAATGGTGATCGAAACGCCAGTAACTTTGTTTTAGCCCCTTTGGCCCCACTAGCTAATAATGATACATCAGTACGGGGTAAAACCGATTCGACTGGCACTGAGGCGGATATTTGTAATACTGCAAAAGTGTTGCAAAAAAGCAACAGTAATTATTTAACTATATTGCCAAAGTCACAAGCTGCAAGCAGCTTGGCCTCAATCAATTCAGGAAATGATGAGGCTTCTTCAAAAAAGTCAGTGGATGATACTAATGGTCGTTCAGCGGCGCTGGAACGTGCCTACGTTCATGACGTTTATGAGAATTGTGATGAACCATCCGGCGCTATTCGACCACGAATAGCACAATTTCTAAATAATTTAGATCCTGGTGCCGTGGTGTGTGATGTCGGCTGCGGTAATGGTCGTTATCTTGCTCATGGAAATCGTTCTATTTGTACAGTTGGCGTAGATCGTTGTTATCGATTGAGCAAAGTGGCACGTGAAAAAGGAGGAGAGGTTTGTATTTCTTTTGTGGAGTCAAGCAGTTTTGATATAACATTATAATTTATTTAAGGTTATAATGTGCGATAATTTGGAGCTACCATTTAGAGATAATTCATTTGATGCTGTTCTTTCGTTGGCTGTTGTTCATCATTTTGCTACCACTGAGCGTCGAGTAAACGCTCTCCGAGAGCTGGCACGTGTTTTGCGTATTGGTGGTCGTGTCATTATAACGGTATGGGCACTTGAACAGAGACATCGTCGTTTTGAGTCACAAGATGTTCTCATTCCATGGCAGCCTCCCAAAATTCGTAATATGAGCTGTTCGGATGAAGAGGATGATGAAAGCTTCTTACCACCTTACCATGCTTACACGGAGGACTCAACAAACTCAAGTCGCTCAGCTGGTGATGGCGATAGCTCAAGTTTATCCTCATCATCGCCTGGTGAATCCTGCTACAGTTTTGTTCGACGTGCTATTCAAGTAAGGTTCATAACCTTACCTTAACCTAGAAGCATATTCAACTCTAATCGGTTATACTCTACGAGGGTAAATAGTTATATTTTTGGCAAAAAATTATATTTTTCAAAACAACGGGAGCCTTGCGTGAATCAGTTTCTAAAATAACCTGACTTGACGTACAACTTAACCTAAAGCCGTTTATGCACTGGAGTTAACACATCTACCAATGTAAAGAAAATTTGTAAATTTTTATCTGAGTAGACCATTTAACTCATGGTGAAATAGTGTTTTTGCATGTGGTTTGAACTTACCCCTGTAAAATATAACCGAGTAGAAGAAGTATAAACGTAGTGATAGTGAGAATAAAAAGAAAAAGTAAAAAATTGTCATTTCTTTTCAGAAACTTGCTGCTGGTCGCAAGCATCCTTGGTTTTTGGACTCGTGGGCATCAAAAGAAACCAAAAATGATAGTAGTCTTGACTTCGAAGATGTTAAAGACTTACCAATCGAACTTCGACGACTTGAAGACTTCGAAGATTTTTACGATCCTCCACTTTCTGCAGGATTGAAGTCTCGTAGCCTTGGTAGTATTCTTAATCCACCTCCTCGCCAAATTGTGCGTTCGCGATCCAGTGTACCTAGCTTGGGCGGTACTCTATTTCATTTGGATATGAATTACAAATCCGGAATACCTGTATCAACCTATTCAATGCAAAACAGTCAACATTTTCATACCAAGGATTTAAGTGTAGCACCAGTTATTGTCACCAAAACCAATGTATCTCCCACGAAATCCATGAATGCAGTAATTTTGAAAAATATAAATAACAGCACTCCACTAGGTCGACGCCCAAAGCTGATAAAACAAAAACAATCTTTTTGTGATGAAGAATGTCAACTGCCAGAAAATTCTTTTCATATAAAAAGTACATATAATAATCATAGTGCCAGTAATAGTTTGTATTTACGTAATCGCTGCTACTTCAACGGCAATAATATTAACATTAACTCACAAACTCTAGGAAAAATGCCTCTTATGGATAATTTGCACCATCAATCTCCCCTTACCGCCCGCCAAATGATGCAAGCAAGTATCTTTTTACGGAAACAAAGTTCATTGAATGAGGAACTTATGGCCGTAAACCGATTGCGTGAAAAAGAGGGAGTTCGGAAACGCATTCAAAAACAGACGTCGTTAAATGAAGCATTTCTCTGTCAATCAACTACGCTTTCTAAAAAATTTCATATCATCAGAGAAAACTTCACCAAGAAAGTGAAAACGTCAACAGGTAGCTTTGAGCGGGTCACAAAAACTGGTTTAAACAAATTAGTACAGAACTTTTCATCTTATATATCACCAGGCACGATTAATTCCGATCTGACGGAAAAAGTAATCAGCGAGAGTCAAGAAAACAGTGCCGAACAATCACAGTCAAACGTTCCAAAATGCAATAAATATCACCATCATCATCATTATCAGTATACTCAACACCAGCAATCATTAAATCTCCAAAATTGCCATGGTCAATCACGTACCTTCATAAACACCCACGAAACAGGTTCACAGGCATCACATTATCAAAAACAATTATCGGTCGGTAGTGCAGTCAACAAATACGCTGGTCCAGTCACATATTGCAACAATGCTGAGTGTTCTAACTCGGGCTGTTATTGCAGTACATACCACTATGTGGGTTGTAATACCTTTTGCACTACTAACGATGGTTTTGAAAATAGGGATGGGGAGTCACGTCGACACTCTAAAGAATCCGGTTCAGATTCTTCTAAGGACAGCAGCTTACAGTCGGATACAAGTATCGAGTCTGAAGATAGTTTTGCTTCAGTTATTTTCATACCGAAGCCAGAACAGCAACAGCAGCAACTTAACTATCATCAAAGCTCAAATTCAAGTTCAAGTAATTCATCGTCCAGTAACGGTGGAGGGGGATGTCGCACTTACGGAAGTTGTTGCCAACACAAAAATGACACGTGTAAAATTCAAAACAATGACAATACTGCGAACTGTTTAACATGTCTAAAGCATCTGCAACAGCCGCACCATCAAAGATTGTCCTCCGTACCCACTTCACCTATGATTTTGGCATGTCCCCCAACACCAGCTCACTCTCCTGCTACTATACAAGCTGTAATAACATCGCCTCCAAGGACAGTTGCAACTGTGACGGCAGCTATGGCAATGCTTACTCCACCTTCAGACAATAAAAATGGCAGCTTAGATGAAAATTCAACAGCATTCTCCAAAATTAATATGAAAAATATTAAGGATCGATTCGATTTTGATGAGGATCTTATCAAACAACACGAAAAGGATACAGCTCAACATCAGCAGCAAGATATGGAATGTAAAATAACACGGCATATTGTAAAGAACTTACCTCCTATACCTAAATTTCGTAAACAATCCTTACAACCAATACGTCAAAGTTTTCCAATCGTACGACGGTCATCTGCAACATCTGGTTCATCTATACCAAATATGCCAAAACTAATGTCTTTAGAACTTTTCAATCCGGCTACTGACGATCTAGACAGCGATTCGAGCGAGGCATCCACTCCAAACTCAATTGATAGTGTTATTAGTACTGGAAAATCGAATTCTACGACAACGACCATAGAGCAAAGTGAAAATATGAAATCGTCACCTACTTTTGAACAAGATGGAAGCGATGGTTTACTTTTTGAGCGTACTATTAAGACAAAAAAACAACAATATCATGATGAACAACTGAAGACCAATAACGATATTCCACACAACATATTTTTAAATGAAGAAGACAGTTGTCCTATACCACCGAACAAAGGCAACATTAACCTAAGTACGAATTCACTACAAAGGAAAGAACAAGATTTTGTTGGGTTTGCTGAACAGCTCAATATACAGTTGATGCGAAAAATTGAGGACAAAATCGATGTTGATGAATGTGTAAGTTTAGAAATCACGAGCGAATGTGGGGATCCTACAGATGCACACATTAATGTAAATAGGAAGCGCAGCAATGAGTTGCGAGATTTGTCAGCAATTCGTGAGGAACTTCGAGAACGACGTTTAATGCTCGCAAATCTTTCTACGCAGCCAAGCTTACAACAATCGCCAACTTCTTCTACATCGTCTTTATCTTCACAGACACGTAGTTTTACTATTCATGAGGAAAATGAAGAAGAAAGTGATGAACGAAGTTACTCTCTGCAACTCTATGAAAACTGTAAAATATCCAAAATTAATTATAAACGTAATCGCCCATATAATTTGAATCCAGAAACCGCTTATCTGTTGCAAGACGAAGGTGATATCTTTGATGAAGAAGAAGAAAATGAGCTTGGCCACTTGCCTAAACATCATCACACGATTGGTCAAGAAACTCAGTATCAACCCAAAGATGAGGTCCAAATATATCCTAAAGCCATAGAAAGGGCGCCCAGGTGTGATACTATAGGATTGGAAGTGGCAGCTGAGAAAGAAGGCTATTTCGAAATTAAAGTTCAACATGAAAATAAAGAAACTCAAAAATCTCTCCAAAATCGACAATCAACAGAATCATGGGGCAATTCTAATAGCTCTGCCGGTTCGCTTGAGAGTCCTTCTCAAGGAGGATCGACAACACATCACCGTTATTATCATGTTTTTCGCGAGGGAGAGCTTGATGCATTAATCAACCACCATGTAGCTAGTCTACATATAGTCTCCTCATACTATGAACGATCTAGTTGGTGTGTAGTTGCTGAAAAAGTTCAGGTCTGGACTATATAAATAACATCTAAAACCTCATATAAAATGAAAATAGAAAAGTATAGTACGTAAATAACCCCGGGCCAACTAATTACCTTTAAAAATTGCGTCTCTTTACTCGTGCATACAACTTCATGTGTATATGTGCAAAAGGAATTGCTAGTGTGTTCACACGATCTAGTTCTAATTCGGAATAAATTCTAATGCTTAATAGGTATATCTGGTATATGCATACACATAAACTCCTGAGCTTACATCGAACGAAATAGTCGCAACGAATATTTATATTTAATAAGTAGATATTCCTAGCTCATCGCTTAACATATTTCCAACATAAATATGGATGTACATACTCGTATTTATGTAAATACTGGTGCTTAAGTTTATTTTGGTATTAACGAATTCATAGATATTTTACGTTTAATTCGAACGCAGCTTTTCATTAAAGCAACGATTAGTTATTAAGCTAGTGAGCAAATTCTTAACGAATATGAAATTGTAAATACATGAAAGACGTAAAAGATGTAACTTTTTATGAAAGCCTCTATTTATATTTGTACATAAATTTACCTGATATAAGATTATTTTTAATTGCGATAGGCGTGATTATTTTTCACAATCATTTGTATTACGAGTTCATACTTACTTCATTGCAGTTTTTCATCCAATTCATGGCGTTGTGTCTAGAAGTTTGTCCATATTAAAAAGAAAAAGTAACAGTGTTGCTAGCTTTGGAATTTAAAACGCACGATAATTTACAAAATACTTGGTTTTATCAAAAGTAAAAAAAAAAAACAAATTATAATGTATTCAAAATAATTCAAACAAAATTGTATTGCTCATAACAACTGGAAAAGCTTTAACTCTTACAGCTATACAACTTAAAAATAATATTTTTTTTTTTTGATATTTTAGTCTGTGATTCTTCCCCGCATAATGTATAAATTGGCTCACCATTTTTAACCCGTTTTCATACATAAAGTCACAAGTTATATTTCTAATTTCGTTAAAAAAGGGTTTACCGTCGTTGACAAAAAATTGTTGTACAATCCTTTTTATGGTGATGCAGAGTATACAAATTTTGTTCATCTAACGATTGTTTGTAAGACCTACAACTAATTGAGGCACATTTAGCGTTGTATTATATAAACCGAGTTAAGATGCGGGTGACTATCTGTGTGTGCGTCCGTCTGTTCGTGTAAGCGATAACTTGAGGAAAATTGAGATATCTTGATGAAGCTTGTACACGTATACCTTCGCACCCAAGAGAGTTGGCATTCTAGACGGATCACATCTGATCACTGCCACGCTCACAAAATACAGGCATGTAGATAGGGGCAGCTATGGTCTGATGTTCCGACCATAATGGGTCCAATGTAGATATCAGCCAAACTTGTTGAGGGCTGTCTTCTTTAGCTCATTTTCATACACTGTGAAAATTGATAAGTGAAAGGAGATAATCACGCCTACTCCTCATACGTTTATTTGGAAAACTACTAAAAGTGCGACAACTCACTAACTAAATACGCTGGTCACATCCATGACACAAAAGGGCCTCATAGCATCCGGTGTCTAATTGAAAAGGTAAAAAAGATTTGTGTACATATGATGCCATCTCGCGTCAAAGAATAATAATCAGACTATAACTTTTCAAGTCAACCTATTCTCGATACAAAGTGATCTAGTCCTCATATACATATAATAAAGATTTTAAAACTTTCGGTTAACATTAAACCGTCAATATCGGAGAATATGTAAGTTATCGAATATATGTATTGTTGTGTATTTCAAAAACTTGTGAAATTATTCAACGAATTGCCCCAACTCCCACATATTCGTTATTCTGGCATATTTATGTCGAATATATCGGTTAGTGTTTGAGTTAAATTCATAAAAATAATAAATATTTTCCCGCTTTCTGATCACGTAAACTGCAAGAGTATAAAATGTTCGGTTACACCCGAATTTATAAATGCGACTATTAGGATGAATGATGTGGCGATAAAAAAAAAAAAACAAAATTGAATATTAACAAGTAAGATTGTGGTTTTCCAATTTGACATCTGGTGTTCAAAACACTAATTTGGCAACTTTTATACCTATGTCACTCAATATGTTTGGTGTGTTCTTTAGAGTGACATACTTACGCGATTATATTATGTATGCTGATCTTAAGAATAATATGTAAATCTCGTAATTTAGTTATTACTCGAAAATGTAAATCCGAATATTGTTGCGTGCAGTGATATTTATTTCGAACCAATAAACGTATATCTTAAAATTCTTTAGAAGTTTAATAACTAGTCTTTTAGTATTTAAATATTAAGATAAACGAATGATCACAAATAAAATTGATTTAATAGAGAAGAGTGTAAAAAATTTAGAAATAGTACAATAATACATAAATTATAATATTACATTTTGATTAAAACCATGTACTCAAAAACTGAATATATATTATCTAAAACTTTTCCGAATAAATTCCTTCTTAAATGAAGTGTTTGTTCTTTGTTTTGAAATACTTTTTTTACTATGTGCCCTAGCGATTTTTACACCTTTCATCGAAAGACGCTCGTACGGGTGGTTCTTCCGTACACAGCTTAGAGATGATCTGCGATTGTTGCTAAAATTTGTTTTTATACCCTGAACAGGGTATATTAAGTTTGTCACGAAGTTAAGTTTGTAACACCCAGAAGGAAGGGTCGGAGACCCTATAAAATATATATATAAATAATCAGTGTGTCGAGCTGAGTCGATTTAGCCATGTCCGTCTGTCTGGCTGTATATATACGAACTAGTCCCTCAGTTTTTAAGATATCGTTTTGAGATTTTGCAAACGTCATTTCCTCTTCAAGAAGCTGCTCATTTGTCGGAACTGCCGATATCAAACAACTATAACATATAGTTGCTATACAAACTGAACGATCGGAATCAAGTTCTTGTATGGTAAACTTTCACATTTGACAAGATATATTCACGAAATTTGGTATGAGTTATTGTTTATAGAAATAATGTAATATGAGAAAAAAATGTTCGGATTGGTTAACTATAGCATATAGCTGCCATACAAGCCGAACTATCGGAATCAAGTTCTTGTAAGAAAACTTTTATATTTGACGTGGTAACTTCACGAAATTTGGCATGGATTACTGCTTAAGGTAACAATATAATCTCCACAAAAATTGTTCAGAACGGATTACTATAGCATATAGCTGCCATACAAACTGAACACATAGTTACTAACAGAAATGCACCTGTAAAGGGTTTTTAACCGAAGTTAACGTTTTTTCCTGTTTTTTTTTTCATTTTACTTGTGACAAACGTGGACAACGGCTACTTAGGATAAAAAGCGACTGTGGTGGGAATATCTAATGACATCAACATAACTGTTTAAATGTTTGTCATGGCTTGTTCAATAAATTTTTTTCGTATTAAAATTTAAAATCTGAGTATAGAATATTAGAATCGTTAAGCATGTTGAATCTGGTCGAAGCTGATGATCGATTTCTGCTATTACAATTATGTTCACTCAATTGTCAGTTAAATGTTAGTTACGGTAAAGAAGTTAAATAGATATATATTTTGATTGGATTTTAAAAATATTTTTAACGGGTTAATACAAGGGCTTTTAGCATTTGATAAACTCATGATCACTTGGTGCGTATGTTTGAATTTGACAACAGTAAGTATACTTTGAATTATATCTTAATGCCATTTAGAAAGCTTGCATATAAGAACACTAGAAGTTTAGAAAAGTTCAATAATTTTTTTATATGAGAGCCCCTATAGTAAAACCATCTGTTAAAAGCAAGCTCATTAAAAGTTTAATACGTTGTTGTGCATGCTAAGAAACGCTGAGTAAATGAAAATCTACCTTTACCTTGGAATCACTTCATTACATTGCTTACGCTAATATAATGAATATGACTGACATGATTTAAAAACGTGGAAATTGTTTAAGAGCAGACTAAAGAAGAGAAAACTTTAATTGATTTAATAATGTTCATGTTATCATTTATTTTATGTAATTTTAAGTTATACATAGTTTCAATTTTCAACGAATTTGCGACTTTCATTGGGAGTGCATTCAGCTAGAACCTTTTAAAATATACATATGTATTACAACTTCTTTCTTCGACTTTTACTGCAGACTTAGTGTTCACTTATTAACTGCATAAAGCATGTATAGTATTACAAGTTATACAACTCTTACTTAGTGCTTAAATATCTTAAATTTAATTAGTTGAGCTAATAACCTATTTATTGAAGTTTCACAACTTTGTTCCTCTTCTTGCATTTCGCTATTTGAAATTTTACTTTAATACTGTTAACAATAATAATTACAATACTTCGGTATTAGTGATTGCTGTTGTTAATAAAAATTATTTACTTAAGTTTATATTTTATTCTTTCAAAAATGGCGCTTGACATGTTAATGGGAATAAACGAAGGGGAAGGAAATGCTCTTTCGTAACGTGTGACGAATTGCAATTCAGTCACGTTTTCCCCATGGCCTGCAGAAGCAGCAGAAAAGATAAATGGCAAGTGAAAACGGACTTACTAAGCCGATGGGAGCCTGCCACTGACATTATGGCCGATGCAGAATACTCTCCTGCAATGGATAAATTAATTAAAGATTTGAAAGATAATAATAAAAAGTTGATGAATGTATTTGTGAATTAGATGAACGCTAAATATTGTAAATATTGATATGTAGAATGTCTTCAATACTTAAGCTATGTAGTTCTTAACTCTTACCGTTAAGCACATGAAGGTCGACGGAAACGGAAGCACTATTCGATGGCTCACAAGTGTAGGTGTCCGAATCCAGCTTCCGAACGCATGGTATTATTAACGAACCGATCTGTGATGTATATGTCAATAATAATATTGCAATTTCATAGCGAAAACTCTTTATACTTACCGTATTACTACTGCTGTCAGCATTACCGAATATCGTACGATCGATTTCTGTGTACCAACCCATTTCATTGTCATTTGTGATTTGTGTTTTGCCGCGAAACCAGATAATGTACGCTGGTGGTTCTAGCGTATCACGAACAATACAGTGCAATGCCACTCTGCTGCCCGCCTTCACGAAACGATTCCGATCACCAATAAGTTCAGTATGGGGTACTAGTGGAATTAAAGTAATAATTAAATATAATATATACAATGTAAAGATTATATAAATTTTGTTGATATAAGGTTGAGGTAGTCATTTAATGTCGCAATGACGAAATGGTGAGAACAATGTAATGATATGTACATCGTAAAATTTAAGGTGTATATTCAGAAAACTTGCCGACATTCAAGCGACTATGTAAAACTATTTAAAATTCTAAAACTGATTTCCTAAACATTTTATATAGACATTTCTTATTTCTCTAATTATAATTATGTATATATATAAATTTGTTTCTATAATGTTGTTACAAACTAGTGTAATGTAGTTTGCATCTAACGCTTACCATATAGCAGGATTACTTGGTTAGAGTAGTTATAAATCCAGATAGTCTCTACTTACCCACCACTCCTAAATGGATTTTAGCGCTCATTTTCGGTTCGGTGGGCACTTGGCATTCATACCAGCCTTCATCGCTTTTCTGTACGTATTTGATTTGTAGTGACCAAGTGTTTTCGCTCTGACCTTGAAAAACAGATTGAAAGCGCTGATCGGAGATGAAAGTTGCTTGGTCGACAGATAGAATATGTCCATCGCGAATGCGCAGCCATGAAATTGGCTTATTCAAAACGCGCTGAATCTGTTGATGAATGAAAACGATTATACATTTTGATGAAACTTTTTCATGTGTTTTTAAAGATTTCTTATTAAAATACACTAAGTAGTAGGCTTTTGTGTAAAAAGTGAACGGAGCTTTATTTTGTTAGCGGTATATTAGTAAGTAAACGACTTACTCAAGAGCATTGTCTTGAAGTTTTGCTAATTAACAAGTAGACTCTGCACCAAAGGAAATCAATCGTTGAAAAGTGGTTTGCTAAGTTTGAACAAGACGAAATGAATATCGAGTACGATGAACTCAGTGGATTGCCTAAAGCGACTATTACCGACGAAAATATCTAAAAAGTCGTTAATGTAATTTCGGACAAAAATAACAAGGAATTGCTGATTCTGAAGATTGTTTGAAATTATTTAATAGTAATAAAACCGAATTTTTGCATTGTGTGAATGACACTTGGTTCAATTATTTCACACCGGAGTCCAATCAACAGTCAGCCGAGTGGACTGCACATTACGAACCGATGCAAAGCGTAGAAAGACGCAAAAGTCGGCTGGAAAGGTTATGGCATGATTATTTTGGGATAGATGTGGTAACTATAATATTCATCGACCATCTTTAAAAGAGAAAAATCTTTACATGACTTGTTGAAGCGTTTGAAGAACAAAATTCAAAAAACGAACTTTACAGCCCACCTTTTAATTAGCGTTAAAAACGCCGAAAATTGTCAAATTAATGGAAAGCAAATGTGTAATAACTTTTAAGCACTTACGTTGCATGATAAATAGGCGTGATTTCCCAATTGAACGGTAATGTTTTTTGTGGCCAGAGAAAAGTTTGGGCGGCGTCTGTTCTGTTGATAGGCGGCGATATAAAGTTGGTCCTCGGATTGCGTAGACATGGTCGATGTTAGTGGTTTTATGGAAGGAGTTGGGGGTGGATACTTTGCTAATTGGTCTATGGCAAATGGCGATAATGGTGGTATAAGTGTGGGCATCGAAAAACCTTTTAAGAGGTCGTCAGGTGCCGATGAAGTCTGTTTCGATGATACAGTTGACGGTAATGAAATTGGATTTGATTGCTGGGCTACAGGTGGTGTTGAAGATGTCAGTCCATAAACAGTTTTCACTAAATCTTTAGTTATTGGTGTCAACGAGTATTCCGCAGCCAATATTGACTGAGTTGTCGTTGGATTTTGTGATGAAGCAGTTTTCGTAGTTGTGGACAATAAATCTACAACAGGTGTTAGGGTCATCGACGTTTCTGTTAAAGGTATCGCTGCGTCCTGTGATTTAGCCAACGTTGAACCTGAGAGACCAATGAATACACATATATTTAAATATTGTAATTAAATTAAATACTTTTTGAAATAATAATGGTTTGCATATGTACTACGTAAAAGCTTCACTGCACTGTACTTAACTGTTGATAGTCAGGTCTTGTGTTATAGATGTTAAGGAAGAAGCTAAGAGAAAGTATCAGAAGTCAAATGATCGATTTTCCGATACTTTATCTGTTTTTATCTTTGTATGCATATTAGTTCTATTTTGTTGCCTTCATTGCTTCGGGTTTAGTTATTTAGTACAATAAAAGCAGCTTACGAGAATAATGGAAAGTACATATGACGTGCATGTAATTTAGTTTGAAAATTTTTAATTTTGGTGAACTAGTTTATGAGACAAGCAATATCTCGCATATATTACTATGTACATATATTAAAACCAATTGCTTCCAACGTTTGGTTAAGCTTTCTTTATCACAATTAAGTTAACATATGTAAACATCTTCTAAATATATTTACTTACTCGATTCCACTAGTACGAAAAACAAAATTGCTAATAAATATTTCCATGTTATAATGCATGAATTCATATCCTTGATAATTTTATGATGGTTAGTGCCATTGCAGTTATTATTAATGTCATTCTCTACTTGTGTGTTATCCGTGTTCTTCATATTTCTTCGTCTGTGTATTTTTTCTATGATTAGAGCTGAGATTTTTGTAAACTTGTAGACCACAATTGCACGACTCTCTTTGTGTTTCCCTTGAGATATATTCGCGCTGTGATTTTGTGATGATTATTAACGGCTATGGTAAATAAAAATAAATCTATTAAGGTAAATCGTTGGTGCAAATATTTACTGGATTTTATATTATGTATACTAATCGTTAGTTCGCATTTAGTGTTGTTGGAATTTGATATACTGTAATTCAAAATATTTAACTGTATACGAATATTGCGAAATTATTTCGAATATTAATTAGTTAGTTTTGAGTCACAATTCTATTTATTCAAATTGCTCGTAACGGACTCGAATGTGTAGAGATTTGGTTTTCTAAATTTTTACTTACGCGATATGTGTCACTGAGTGAAGAAAAAACAACATGTTGCTAGTTGTATTCATAATTCACTAGACCTCAAAATTTTAAAGAGAGCTTTAACAGTACAGAGGTAGACCAAAATACCAACTAACAGCCAGACGAACAAATACCGCCAATAATTTTTAAATATGATCTAATGGGACTCCAAAAAAAGTTAATATTTTCATCATCTCTTTCTGTTTGAATGATCGTATTTCCAATATACACAAAAGCACAACCGGTGGGCTGTTGTGCACGCTATGAGGGCATAATAAATGTAAATGACTTTTTTTTGCCAACATATGTATGTCTGCTCGATTTGTATGTACGCTCATAGCGAGAAAATAAAAACACATTTAACCACAGTTTTTTTTACACATTTTGCAGCTTTTCTTCCTCATCTTGCTTTAATCTCATCTCAACAACTATCAATATCAGTATAGAGGTGCCATTTTAAAAACTTAAATCACAATTGTATTGTTTGTTAAGCTAGGATAAATAGTCACTATTGAAACCGCATCAAATGTCTTCAACTCAGTGCAAGAGCCTTTTCGCTGATGCTGAATAAATGGAGTTCCTACTAGCGATGTAGGGATGCAGTGACGCCATTTTGCTCCATTTGTCAGATATTTTTATACTCTTGCAACCTGTTGCCGAAGAGTATTATAGTTTTGTTCACCTAAAGGTTGTACGTATCATCTAAAACTAAGCGAGATAGATACAAGGTTTTATATACTTGTATATAAATGATCAGAATGATGAGAAAAGTTGAAATCCGGTGACTGTCGGTCCGTGCAAGCTGTAACTGAAACTTGGTATGTGGGTTTCTTAGTACAAAACAAATTATGACTTCGTAGATGGAGGTAATCGGACCCACCCACCCACGCCCAGAAATCGCTATTAACCGAAAATCAATAAAGTGCCATAACTAAGCACTAAATTAAGATATAAAACTGTAATTTGGACAACAATTGTCAAAATCTAATAAAACTGTTCAAGCCCCTAGGTACCGTATATGTGGACCCCAGTATCTATAGTTGACTTTTGACTGAAAATATCGGTTATTGCGTGAGATATGCAATTGAAATTTAGAGATAATCCTTTCCTGACAATAGCAATTCGGTGTATCAAAGATGAATTTAATCGGGTCAATACTTCCCTAAGCCTCCATATACCTAATATAAAGATTTTCAAACTTCCAGGTAACTTAATGGTGCATATATCGGCCAATATTTGAGTTATCTCAATGAAAATTACAAAACCTGTTTTATCATTACAGTATATCTTTGTACCTAAAATAGATACAACAATAGTATTTGTACTTAAAATAGATACAATTGGTCGAAAACTTGACCTACCTCCCAACCTCCCTTATAACTATTACCAGGATTTTCGAATATCCAGCTGAATTTACTCCATATGATTGGCGATTGCATGTGAGGTACCTTAATGAAACTCAGGGAATAAGTTTTTTAGTATGTGGCGGGTCGGTACTACCCCAACTCCCACATACTATATACGATGACCTTCGTTTTTCTAACAAATCGTATGTCGAATTTGTCGGTCAGTATATGAGTTATATAGAGTGTAAGTATATATATATACATATATAATAGCTTAGATTCCGACCCTGTGGGTGACGGTATACATTTTAAGGTATTTCCTTGGCTTTGGTTTTTGCAAAAGTATGAATTGTTCCGTTGCACCCGAAATTAGCCCTTCCTGACTTCTTTTATTTCTTATTTTCCACTACGTTTCGTTATTCATTTTTGACATTTCATCTTTCTAAGCACTTCTTTCGCGCGCATGTCCGTTTCAAATGTTTCAAATATTCATCAGCGTTTACTTTCCTGATTATCCCAAGGAAACACATGTGCATATCAATTGCCAATTTCATTTCCATTTGGTTGAAATCTTTAGATTTTTATTATTCTCTGAATAAAAGATTTAAATAATTTCTACGAAAGGCCCAGACAGAATATCAAGAATGGAGAAGTTGCAGTCAACCGAACCTAAATCGTGTGAGATAACGACACCTTATTGAGGGCGTATGCTACAGTGTGGGGAAATCTAAGAAAATTTTGTTTTTTAGTATTAGCAATCAAATTTTTTATTTGCACACAAAAAATAATAAATTGATCAGTCAAAATAAAACTATTCAGTTCAGAATCGATTTTATGAATATGATCCCGCCTGTTTGTTTGTTAACCCTAATATCGTCAATACAAGTTAAAAATCTCTGTTGGAATGAATTTTGTTGTAACTTTTTTTGATATATGGTACATATTTCATTTTAACTGTACAATATTGCATAAACGATATATTAAAACAATTAAAATGAAAAGGGCGATGTTCACATATCTGTCCAAACCCGCAGACACGCCATCATCGTTTGAGTATCCCAGGTAAATCGCTTTGCGAATTGGCACTTAATCTAAATTTTCGAAGTTGCTTTCCACCGCAATTAATAAATTGTTTTCATCGCCATAAGTATAGATTTAGGGGTGTCCATCTGACTGAACTAGACCCGTAGTTTTTTAGATATCTATTTACTCAATTTTGCATATGTCTGTTTCTCTCCAAGAAACTCATTGTTATCAGACTCGAAATGACAGATATCAGATAACTTGAGCATATAGCTTCCATGTCAACTGACCGATCTAAACAAAGCTTTTGATGGACAAATTTTTTATTTTAGAATATTTTCCAAGGTAACGGTACAATTTTCGAACAAATCATTCAGATCGGACCACTATTGCCCTTAGCTACCATACAAATGGACCGTTCGAAATCACGATCTTTTTCTTTATTAAGTCACACTTGATGCTTCTTTAAATAAACCATTTTCGCTAGAAAAAACTAGCAAAACGTTTTCCAGATGCAAAACTGCCAGTTATATTTTCTGATTTTGTTCTACATACATACATATGTATATTTAGTTCTATCTGCAACAAAAAGCACTTGTGAAGGGCGTTATCTGTTGGCCTATTTTCAAATTCCTACCACTCTGTGCTTGAGAGATATTGTTTAAAGTTGGTGTCAGTTAAATAAATGGTTTCTAAATTGTTTGACTTCTTCTCTTACTTACTGGTTCTATCTGAAGCAACTCTCCTTAAGGGGTTACATGGGTTTCACAGTTTCAAAAAATCGAAAAAAATTTGTTTATCTTATTAAATTCTATAACATTTCTAGAATATTGTCCTAAATTTTCAAGTTGACCTGATCAATACTTTCGGAGATACAACCCTGAGAACTTGTGCGCTCGAGGCAATCTAGGCTAAGTGCGCCGTCTTTAAGCGCGTTTTTCTCGAAACTGTGTTTTCAAAGATGATGATGAAAGATGATGAAATTTTACACAGATCTTCGAGATATCATTTACAAGATCTTGAATGAAGGATTTTCTTTTTTTTAATTACAACTATTAAAAAAAAATGTCGAGAAATTTTCATCGAAATTTGCATTTTTTTATAAAACGTCTGCTAAAAATCCAATTTTCATTTTTTTTTCTTTTTTCTTCGTCCAATACCCAGTTTATTGTCTTTACTAAAACACGTATTTTTATTTTTATTTCTGATGATACTGAAAGAAGTTCTGCTGACATCGCAGATGCACCTTTTTTCCGAGGGACTGCCGGAAATGGCGTCGTAATGACTGCCATTTTGATATTTTTTTTTTGAAAATTTTACAAAATGTTTACTAAATATGAGTCTTTTAAATAAAAAAAAATTCATTAAAATATTTTATTTTTTATATGTAAAAAAAAATTATTGAAAAAAGGCCGCTTTTTGCCCGAGGAAACCCATGTAACCCCTTAACTGACTTAACCAAATTGTATACCCACCGTACTCTCAATATACATATGTATATACATACATATATATATACATATATGTATATACTCGAAATATTTCTATATTTAATAGAAGAGATTACCCGAATAATTTTGTAAGGCGTCATTATTATAGAGAAAACTCCGTAAACAATACTTTAGACCATGTATTACTGCAACTTACAGTAATTCCAACAGTTTATATTTTTGTTTTGTTTAAATTTTACTAGCCTAAATTAGAACATGCCTTGCTTTCGTGCTTTTTTTTCTTTTCGCACATAAATAAATAAATAAATTACATTGTTTTAACCTAAACTTAATTAGTAATCGCTCGTGATACTTGTGTGCGACAAGTAATATAACTTGCATGGTTTATATGATATTATAGATGTGTGTATTCCAGTCATTTTATTTCAGGCCCTAAACTTCATTACACTCAAGAAACAGTTGATGACAATCATATCCGGAGCGTCCCCTGCGTCCCGCATCGTATAAATGTTCGAACTTACCATCGCTGGTGCGATCCAGGAAGTAGCTTGTAGCATAACTGAAAATTAAATTTATTTGTTGATTACTTCCACGGTTTTCTAATAGCAGCTATACTTACGATCCCAGCTGGCAGAAGATGCTGGCGCCTCCAATTTCACGAACACATTCTGAGTTTGCTTCACACATATAGCGTTGCATGCATTTGTCGTCCGTGTTGCGATAAGTACGCACGTAACCTTTCAGAAGAGAAAGACCGGCAACTGTGGCGTCACTTACCGAGTCCCGTTTGCCCATCGAACGAGCGGACAACGACCGATGGGAGAATGATGTTTTCAGTGCATCTAGCAGATTCATCACGATTTGAATGAACTGAGTCAGCCGAAATGCAAAAGTAGATAGAGAAGCAATAATACATATAAACAGAGAATAAAGAAATTACGTTTATTTTTCATTAAACTACTCAAGAACATACTAACATATATATGTATGTATAAACGAAGATTTATAAATATTTATTTATAAATGTGTGCGTGTGCGAATAGCTGTGTAAGCTTGCCAAAGTGTGCATAGGTAACTAAAGTACACAGGTAAATTATAGTGGAGAGTTATGTGTTTTTAGTTGGTGTTTTTGCATGTGAGTACTAAAATGTGATCTGTGTAATGTTTACAAGTATATTGCTATTGTTGTAAAAAGTGTTTTGTAAACATTTCTTTATCTTCTACATATAGGTAAAAGCATTACGTTGTTTACATACTATTTTCCTTCAATTATATTTTTAATAGTTTGTTTATTTTTAATTTATAATTTACTAATTCATCAAAATGTTGTTTTACCTCTCCAGCTTGTTTCGCCATCGAATTCACTTGATCGGGATCTTTGGTACCAAGCACTGATGACAGCACAGCAGCTAAGATGTTCTGTTGCAAGCGAGAAACCACACAAAACCAATAATTCCACACACCATTCAGTTTGAGATAGTTTTCAATATTATATGTATCGATTTGTTTTGTACAAGAACAACAAAAATAATGGTAAAACAAAAAGAATAGGTTTTTGGATTAGAAATATGTATGAAAACAGATTCTACGAATACGCATACGTACATAGGTCTGGTAGGTACATATGTACATATGTAAGTATGAATTTAGGCAGTGGAATTTGAGAACTAATTAAAGACAGAGGGAAGGGCATACATGTACCAGCACATCTGCAAATATTCCGTTTTTGTAGTTTTTTCTATCGCGAAATATGGTGCTAGTTACACTCTCAGCAAAATATCTAAACTCAAAACAGATATCGCTCACGATGACGAACGGGCTAAATTGCGGGATTTTTTGTTCGTTCGTGCTAGCGAACTTGAGGCTTGGTGCACATGTCTCTTGACCCGAGAGCTTGATATTGCAGATGGGCGATATCGTATCACTGGTACGTCCACAAAATACCGTTAATCGCATATACAACGATTGTGTTGAAAGCTAGTAAATACTAATTTTTAAATTTCCGTTTCATTTCATAACGCAAATATCGGATAACCAACGATATACAATATATTATCGGGGCATATGTTTGTAATACATACATATGTACATATGTATATTACAATTGCGTTCTATGTTCACGGATATGGATATTCTATAGTTTAATGAATAAAATGGGCGAAATCTTTTGAGCCTTGCGAGAGGAGTAAAGAATCGGTTCCACCCGAAATTGGCTCTTTCTTGCTTGATTTTGTTTATGTTTTACGTATAATTCAAATATAAAACTATTATTTGTGCATATTTAATACTATCATTAATTAAGACTAAAGTGAACCATTGAATCTGTTTGTATGTACAGATGAGATACATATACATATGTATGTAATCGGAAATTCTGTTAGAATCTTGAAGTTTCATACTGCACTATGTATCCATACAATATGTTGTATGTACATTCTAAATAAACCGTTTGGTAAAATAAAACATACACCTAAAAATATAAATATAAATAATTAAATAAATTTATGAAAATCATAAACTAACCATTGCCCTTGTTAAACTCTTTTCTTATATTATATATGTATGTATCTTACATTGTTGAGTGGTAAAGCATGTAAAAGCAGTACTTTTTAGTTATATCTAAGGAATTATTTACACTATATGATCAAATGCTATGGGATTGTATAAAGTGCACTTCAAGTTTCTACTATGCAAAATGTGATTCAATTTGAAAAATTTCTTCTTACCTGCATTGGTGAGCCGCCGTTGTCAACCTTATCAATGCCGTCGCTTGGTGCACCGCCGCCCAACAGTGTGTTAATGATTTTTAGACCTTATAGTTGAGAAATCAAATGTACATAAGTATTAAAAAAGCAATTTTTTCCTCTTGAATATTGCCCTCACCCATCGATATTACATTGGCCCATGGCGAGCCACCAAAACCGACAGAGTTGTCGATATCGTCAGACTTAGACGGCGCGTTAGCTGCTCCATTGAAGAACATCGTTAAAACAGTCGACAACATATTGGACCAGGAAAAACCAGTAGGAGTCTCGCTTAGTTGGTTGACCACATCGCCGTCATCTTCGACGTCATCTAAAGCCACTTTTTTTGAAGCATTGGGTTTCACCGCATATTTCCGGCCCGTGGACTCAGCTGTTGATTGATAAACAGGTGACTGCTGCGTTTTCTGAAGAAGCTGACGTTGGTAAACTTCATTTTGCGGATAAGCATACGAGAGTAGCAGGCAGTTGGTAGAAACTATTAAAAGTAGCAAGTAAGAGTAAAGCCTGCGTTGGTTAAGCATGCTGTAGGGAGAAAAATGAAACGGTTAATTTAAAAAAAAACACAGCAAATGCAGTTGAAAAGAAAACGGTTTGTATTAATACGCTTTTGTGTAGAGAAACATAAATTTAGAAAGTATGTAAGTATGTCACAAAAATCTATTGTTCAAGCTCAAAATGTCAACAAGGAGCATGTCTACATGATATTCTTATTTGCATTTTCCTAAACGATTTTGATACAATAAACATATTTATACAGCTTTTGATGTACTTTTTACTCGCCCTTGATATTTAACAGGTGTGTTGCAATTGTCATATTTACGAAGAAATGCGACTTTTTCCACTTACTTCTAAAAACATTGGCACAAAGCAAAAAGAAATTGAATATTATGAAAATATTCTTATTATATCGAGATTATGTGCTAAACGAAAAGGCAAACTTATAATCTTTAGTTGAGTTTACTTTAATTGGACTGTGTTTTTATATAAAACAATCATTCTTCCTAATGAGAAAACAACCTAACTTAATATATGCGAGAAAATAAACTTAAAGAAAGTTCAAATAACGGCACAAATCAATCTCTTCGTATGGTACATACATATGTACATACATAAATACGTATACTGAAGAGATGATTTATGTTTGAGACACGCCGATAACTTACGTTCGTTTATTTGCAATTACCTGTGCTTAGCGCTTTTCTCAACAGATGTTTTCAATTTACCCCGGACTACTGAATATAAGTATCACCCTGCTTGCCAGTTAATTTCACATACATATGTATGTATGTATGCAATTAGCTCAATAAGTATGTATGTATGTACATATGTATACTTAGGTATACATTTCTCTAAAAGTTCATTTGTATGTGAATATAATAGTAGTAAAGCTTCGGCTGCTAAGTAAGTCTTGCAAGTTGAAAAGAGAAATGCAACTATCGTAACAATTGTCTTCGAATAGCGGCACTTGACCACATTGTTGTTGCTGCTGCTGCTTCCGCTTGATTTTCTGGTTCTATTCCTCTGTTAGCACTACGATAATTGAAACGAGTGACACAAATCGCATGTTTTAGACTGCCGTAGCTGTTCGCCATGCAAGCATAAGTTGCCATGAGAAGCGCGCCAGCACGTTCGTCGATCGCCATAAGCAAATTAAGAAGAATTTGTGAATTATGAAAGTTGAATTCTTTATTGCCAGTGTCAATCAATAAATACCGTAATTGATTAATCTATACTTTCTACGATTTACATACATACATATGTATACTATTCTAGTATTTGGAAAATGTAAAAAATCAACCTCAAAACCGATAAAAACATAATGGACATACTATATACCTTGCGAAACGAAAAGAAAAGATTGTACCGCTATAGTATGCCACCTGCTAACGGAAAAATTATACATATATGCATGTACTTATGTATGTATGTCATTTGCGTTCTTTTGGTTTGCAAGTTTGAAGCATTTGTATCCAATTTCATTAATAATTAGTGCTTATAAGTGGAGCCCCGGCAGAGAAAGTGAAATTGTCGCAAGACGTTTAAGTTAATTGTTAACATTTAATATAGTTGAAGTACCTATACAGTTACTTTGGTATCATTAATTTTTTGTGGAGATCAAGCGAAGATGAAAATGGCAGACACGATTGCTTTTTCACTTTCATCAGTCCACACATAAAATCAAAAAACAAAAAAAGCCGCATTATGAACAGATAAAGGGAGAAAAGTGTAAGTAGAAAAGGCGGAGAAAAAAGTAAAAGTTTATTGACCGTAAATGTTGTGCGTCACTTTTGTCGCTTTTTTAATCATTTTCGCCGGGCTAACACATAAAAAAGAGAAATCATTGGCATATGCACTAATATATGCAGTGGTTATTGATTGATCCGGGGAATAATTAGTTGTTCGTTATTAAATTTGCATTTAGGAGTATAGAAGACTCATCCTCCTCAAATATTAATATTGTCCAGCTTTGAAAATGGAACTGGACTTTAGACTTGCGTGGAATTTTCATTAAATTTGGGTTCAAGTATTTTGAAATTTTTAGAACATCATTGTGATACCTACATATCTAGCACGTAAATAATTTTAATTTGATATATCGTGATATATCCTTCCTTAAAAGACAATATACACGGTCTTGTGAAGAGCATTGTGAACTTGGAAGATATATGTACATACATACATATACATACATATGTACATTCTACTATAGTCTTTAAGCGTTCATATAGTATCATTTCTTTTCTATAGTTATTAATGTGTGGATTGGATTTCGTTTGCGTCTCACGTTTTCGTTAAATTGAGCACAACCATGCACTTTGGTTGGGTTCAAAAATAAATACAACGCAATTACGAAACCAAATCGTTTACTTTTACTTTGAGTGATGCAATGCGGTTTAGTCAGGTATCCAAAAATGCTTGGGTATATAGACAACAGTCCTTAAACTAGCAAATTTTTCATTTTTGTCCAACACATTAGAATATTTAGTAACAATAATTTATTTTTCAAACTGCGTGCATATGTAAATATAATGGGTTTTTTCTAGTATTTGAAGATCAAAATCTGTAAGGTAGTTGTATGTTTTTCTGTGACAAGACAATGGCGCCAAAGTAATGGTATAAAATATGGAAGTTAATTAAGTTTCTTTACTAATTATTTTCCCATATAACTGTTCACATATATACATACATGCATATTCATTTCGAAACAGTTATACGTTTTCTATACGTTTGACAGCTAAAATAAATCAAAAAAATATATCGTGTATATTTCATATCTTAATTCGATATAAATGCAGGGAATTACATATATGTATTTACATACATATATGAGTGTATGTACAATGTGTATACCTACACGCACTGCGCTTTTGAGCATAACAAAAAGCAGAGTGTGTCAAGTCAACAGTAAAACTTTCTCCACTCAAGCAAAAGCCGAATGCCAGCCAATCAACAGATGGAATCACAACAACTACAACAATATAAAAACGGTATGTGCATATACATATTTACATATACTGATGTAAAAGTTTGTGTGTGCATTCGTTTTGGTTAACTGCTTCGATATACATATGTATAAAATTTGTAAGGAAACGATATCAATTATTACAATAAAGCCTTAGAATTTCAAAAGCAAAACCAAACTATGTTAATTTATCTTTGAACTTGACTGAGATAATTGTACGTTATTGTGCATAAAAACATACATATGTACATATGTACATACTTATATGCCGTTGTACCTATGTGCACTGATAAATTCATTCAAATGCTTTTGTTTTCATTCACTTCATGTTTATTTCCAAAAAAACTCTTAAATAATTTCAAAATATTTTACGAAATCGCTTGATGTTTCGATTTCTTGTCCATGATTTCCACTAGGTGAGCGTGCTCTTCGGGAGAAATTTACATAGTTACTAGATGTTTAGACATTGTAGCACTTAGCTACGTACATATGTACATATAAATTTAATTGTATTATAATTGTTATATTTAAGACAACGTCTTCGTTTTGGTTTCCCATATCAAACAGGTAACTTGTTTGTATTTTTTCACAATTGTTGTTTGTTGTTTGCTGTTGCTAACATTGTCTTTTTATATATTAACGTTTTAATTCTTCAGGTTCTGTTATGACTGGTGTTTTGACCTACATTGCAAAGCATATTCGAGTGTGTGAACTCGAACAAGCACGAAAACGTGAGCACACAATATGTTGGTGTAAATTAGTCCTAATTCGCTAGAAAGTACTCGTACATTCATATGTATAATGTTAATACCGTCGTCCGCTATCCCATTTCGAATGCGTAAGAAATTTACATACATACATATGTATGTATGTATCTTCTTTCTCTCATACGGTTTTATTGGTTAATACACTTTAAGTTTTGCTGAATTGAACATTTCCAGGTCTATTATGATAAGCAAATAAATAACTTTCTAATTCTTACTTAAAATATTATATTTCAGGGCTTTTTTCGCTTACTAGTTTGTTAGCTATTTATATATGTATGTATATGCCTCAAACATATTGGAAATTTTAAAAGGTCGATCATTGCAAAATAAAGGCCTTATCGATTCGTTCATGTAAATGTAACGCTATAGCTTACTTTTATTTGCCTAAATTGTTGATATTTTTGTCAATTTCTTCTCGTCTTAAGCAGATGGCACGCAGATATGCTATATAAGTATTTATTGATGTTTATTATTTCTGTCAACAACAATTAGTTAGCGGGAATTCAAAATTGATAAGAATAACTTGTAGTTCTTTGAAAATGAGCATGGACTAATCGCTGAAATGTACTAAGTTCTTAAAAAATATTCAGTCAGTTCGCGGATTTAACATTACATGTTTATAATATATGTATATAGCATATTTTAATTTTACTATATATTTAATTATTCCCCAACAGGCAACCTACGTGCTAACAACACATTCACGCGAGTCTTTCGCGGATCGCTATCATAAAAACTCACCTGATTCCAGTTGGTAATTTTCTCCTTCGCAATTCGCTTGTATTCTATAGAACTATGCAGTTAACTATTTCTCGTAACTGCGGACTCAATTGCTGCTGACTCAATCACTTTACTATTTGCTATATAGGATCTTTTATTAAATATATTTATACTTTTAACATAAACGTTAACGTTTGTAAGTTATATTTTCACTGCACTGACGTTAATCTTGTAACTTGTTAGGAAATTGCCGACACCTGTGTATACAGTACGATTTTCTTTGACTATAACAAAAGTATTCTTGTTCTAGTTTGCTAACTTTTCACAATCTACACTTTGGTTTCGTTTTAGTGCTTTCTACGGTGATTGTATTTTCGTGCAGTCGCTGTAAGCGATTTCTTTCGTCTGAAACAGCGATCGCCTTGAACTTGGGTTTATATAGTCTGACCCACATTCCAACGCTGTTGGAGCGATTAAACCAACTACCAGATGAGAGTTGCCGAAGAAATTTACAAGCAACAAGTTGCAGCAGTAGTTTTGTTGCCGCTATTGCTGTTGAAGACACATACATACATATAATATGCTCACAGTGAAGGTAACGAACGTGAAAATGGCAGAAGCACACTGCTGTTGCTGCGAATCAATGTTGAGGCTAGGGCAGCTTTAGCGCATGCGTGCATGGTTTTACAAATGTTAGTTTCGTCTTCAACGTCGCTTTGTAACTCCACAACTTGTATGAGCGCAAATTCAAATTCAAGAGTGAGGAACAGCGCAAAAGAATATAAACAGTCGTAATATTCCAACAATCACACATAAATGTTAAGTTAGCAGAACATCATAATTAAAGAAAGCAACTATTACATTGCCTCAGTAGCTACGAGTATAATAAAACTTGTCAAAAAACTTGTTTCAACAAACTTAATTAGTATTGATTCACCTACTATCCATATCCACCCCACACCAATACTGATAATTTCTCATGTAAAAATCGTAAAATATTAACACAATTTTTTTTTGTCAAAGTAAACTCTTGTGATAGACTATTTCAATCCAATGAAGATAATTAATGCTAATTTTTGGAACACAACCAAAAACTAAGTTTGCCAATGTGTTTAATAATATGATTATACTAATAGATCCATCTGGATTTCTGGAAAAAAATAATGCCTTGTTCCCAACAGAGCAGAGACCAGAGTTCAATAGAATGTTAGTGAAAAATGGTTCGTGGTGAAATTATTTACATTGTTACTAAATCGCTTGTTTACATAGAAGTTGCCTAAAAGTAGGCAATGCAGACTTAAATCGATAACTAGCTTAAGTACGACAGATAACAATGGAAATATGCATTTTATACCAATTTTTGGCATAATTCTAAAATGTAAGGCGTATACATATTATATATTGATCATGTTTATATGTACGTACCTGGAAACACCTCATACTTCTCTCATTTTTACATATAGAGAAGTTGCTAAATGTTCGGCAGCACCAGTTCTTTTCGGCGCCTTATATGCAATAAGATAATTCCGTCTTCCTACGTGGCCGATTTTAAGCTTTATATGTAATACTGCGTGTACTTCTAGAAATGACATAGTTTTGGCAGTGGCATGTATGTTTACGGATTTGTCTTAAATTGTTTCAGTGTGTTCAGTGAGGTTTGCCATTTTATCATGCCATGTTTCACTTTGGTACAAACGCTTGAGCATTGTCCAAAATTATTATTAATACGCGTTCTCTAGTGAGCTTTTCGCGTAAAATACGATCTTCTCAGAAAAGGCCCATTTGCCGTTATTGGAATGTGTCAAATCATAGTTTACGGCAATCAACCAGCAACGCTCGTTGAGTTCGAAGAAAACATTCACCGCGCTGTAGCTGAAAGTTCAGTCGAAATACCGCACCGGGTAATTTGAAATTGGCGTAAACAGGTGAAGATATGCAAACAGAGCTTTGGTGGCCATTTGGCAGACATTTCTTTAAATCATAAACATAGAATAATCATATCAAACATAACCTATTTTGACCAAATTTGAGTATTTTATTCAATTTTAACATCACGTCGTTCTTGTTGGTAGACCTTGAATAGCTTAGTATATCCGAAGCAGATGCCTGGCGGTGTCAGAATTTGTGGTAGAGAGACCTTGTTTAATGGGACAAGAAAGCTTTTTTTCTCAAAATTCATCATCTGCTCCATTGCGGCTTACTATAAAATATATACATTTGTATATACACACATACATATGAATGATTATCTAAAGCAGTTTCATGCATGCATCATGTAAACAAAATAGAACATCAGCAACATCTGGTCGTCAATCAACACCATACGCATTAAATGATGGACTTTAAATAATGGGATTTTTTATGCAAATACCTATTTTTGTATTAAGATATTTATACAAATATTTATCCCAAATTCCTCATGCCAAAGTGTAATATACTATGAAATAGGATTTAAACTTGATTCCATTCCGAACGAAAACGCCAAACGCTACCTTTTTCTAAAAATGTGGAATTTGAAGAAGTAGGGCAGGGATAAGTTCAGGTGTAATCGAACATTTTTAACTTAAGCACTAAATTAAGATTAGATATAAATATGTAATTTGACAAAGGGGATCGCAGAACAACCACGTGCCAGATATATTATATGTGTATATATGTATGTATATTATATAATGACTTTCGTTTTCTGAGAAACCCTGATTTAATAATTATAGCGTATATATAATGCCCCGATCTGAACAATATTAGCAGAGATTGTAGCATTGCTTTGCAAACAAATTTCCTTCTTCTGCTCTCAGTGTCCTCTCAATTTTAATTATTCATTGAGTGCCAAACATTGCATTTTGTTATGTTACATTAAAAACGATTTCAACTAGGGCGTAGGTATACTTACTATACTGTACGTACAAACATATTTGCAATATTTATAAACAAAAGTTCTCCCACGCTTGTTTAGGAATACTCTTTATTTCAATAGCTTGATATTATTAAACAAATTTTAGGTGGCATTGGCACATGTCCGTCTCAATTTATCTGCTTTCTAATTTTTATTTATAGTTTTGTCTTAATAAACGTATTGTTAGCAATGTGACTGTGAATAACAAACATACCTCTTTTGCTCTTAAATATTTTTAACTATGATCGTATACTTAGAAACGTAAGTTTTTTTTCTCCCTGCTTGACAAATCGGGTGAATATACTACAAATATCATTATTTTAACGATTTAATTTTTCTCATTTGAGAAAATAACCTTGAAATTGCATTATATTATAAACTTTAATTTAACATTATTTAAAATCTCAGTCTAAACTTATTTTACTTGACAATGTTTTATTTACAATTTTTTATATTTACAATCAGTCGAAATTCCACAATATAAAATAGAAACCCTAAATCATGTTTTACAAATTTGAAAAAAAAACGATTAGATAAAATTAATTTCCACGGTGGAAGACATTTGAGTGCCGTTATTGATTTATATTAGATATGTTTACAAGATCTATTAAATTTTATTTTTCTTGTATTATTATTATTATTCAAAGTCTTCAGAAGCGATAATCAATTCCCTTTACATATTAATTTAACGACGAGGTTACTAGTTATTATCAAAATGCATATTGTATATTATTTGCCTCATAATATTATGCTCTGTGAATATCCCTTAAGTCGATTAAATCTTATACTCTGTCTTTGTTATTCAACAGAGGTTAGTGGATTCCATGAGTAGCCATCATTCTGCTCGATAAAAATATCCGCAATTGCGTAAAAATGCAGTGAATTTTTAGTGCCACTGCCAAATTATCAGAACTAAGAGTGTTTCTCGCCACGTATATTGGTTTGTAATGCTAATCCTATCATTAACACCAGACGTTATCGCCGATGCCGAGTATTCGCCTGTAAGTAAGAGGATTGAATTAGAAAAATGCGATTTAGAAAATTAAATATGACAATGTAATAGAATTGATGTTTTTAATACTACTGCACAGTATTTTAGTTGTTTCAGATGTTTCGGTATGTATGTATGTAATGTATAGAAAGTAGACAGCATTTAAAGTTGACCAATAACGATTTTCAGAATCTTTAAATAATATTAAGTAAATGAGATAATATTTTGGGGCCTTAAATATTTGTATTTAGCAATGTGGTCTTTAATTTGGCTTTAAATTTGAGTAAATGCGTTCATATATACTCTTTGAAGTTATAATGAACCCTGTGGTGCGACATATTTATATATGTCTCGGGAGTATTGCACACATACACATGTACATATATGAAAATTGGAAATCTGCATCACTTGTGCAACAGTACATAGAATTGGCTATGTATCTCTTCGAATATATTAATACGATGAATAAAAGCGTTTACCGGGGCGTATGAGCAATGTCTAATGTTACTACATACACATAGTCAAAATTTATGTAGCCACTTTTTTTACGACGCATAATCGATCGTATACAGTAATATCTTTTCATAAAAATAAAAGTATAAACATAAAAAATATCTAGAAAATGTATTTTTATGAAGTAACACCATTTATTCAATTTGATCAGAAACTATCAATGTCATGGGGCACTCGCAGGATAGGTAATGCTTTTAGTTGAATAGTTTTAGATCTTAACTGTATATAAGCTAGTATTTCAAACGAGCACAATTAATTTCGAAATAGAAAAGTAAATCTATAAATATGTTAATATAAGAAGGCATACCATTCAGCACGTGAAGGACAACAGTTTTGGGAGCACTGTTAGATGGGCTGCAAGTGTAATTGCCGGAATCCTTTTTCTCCACGGATGGTATTATTAAAGATGCAGCCTGTAATAAAAATTATATGATATACATTTTTCGTCGTAAAGTGAGAAATGTTGACGATGTGAGGTGTGGGATCATTTGTGACAAAGTCCGGATTGTAAAAGTAGTTAGAGCACAAGCAATGTTATTTTCAAAAAAGCGACGGGTTTCATCTTCTTTATACATAAATCGTATTAAATACTTTATAAATATAAGGCTACTTACCGTTACTTCTCGTACTTTCACTGCTGCCAACATTGTAATCTTTGTTGTTATTGTTAATGTAGTTGTCGGACAATGAGTCGTCTTTAGTTTGGTTGGCACTACTGCTGACACGGTGTCCATTGCCGCCGTTACGGTGGGGAGGAGGGAGAAAGTGGAGTTCTCTGTGCTAAAATCAAAGCCACCGTCGCTGTCCGCTAAGTCCGTCGCGACGTCTGTATCTAAACGAGAAATTGGTAAAGTGGTCGAGGGCGTTCCTGTTGTCAATTCTACGTTCCTGACTGTCGTTTGGACTACCTGCGTGCTGTTTTCTTCATTTCCCAAGTTGGTAGCCAAGAGCATGGCTGGTGCCTTGGACTTTGCTGATGAGGCTGCAGCAGCATCTATTGGCTTAGTAGTTGTTGCTGCACTATCGCCTTGAGCTGTTGATGTTGTTGCTGCCGCAGTCGTTGAGAAATCGTGAATAGGCCATTCGATGCGTTCGATTTCCATGCGCCAAGCCCTTCTACTATGCAAATAAATCTGCTTATGATTATGGAACCAATTAATAAAAACTGGCGGGTCCAATGCCTGGCTAATTATGCAACGCAGCTTCACTTGACTGCCAGCCTTGACGTGTTGTGTGGGCTCACCAATTAATTCCGTTTTCGGTTCTGCACCAGTGAACAAGCGATGGCGACAGTGTGCAGCGGTCATCACAATGAAATGAAAGGGCCGTGTTGGAGGTATCATATCGGTGTAGGTGACATTAATGCGCAAACAACCGTAAAAGTCGGATAATGCATATTGCAGTTATGTGTTCATGCGTGTTTGAATGTTTTTGATGGCATGTTAGCAATTTTTCGATATTTTTATGCGAAATCGATTCGATGCAGGAAATTAAGATAATGGAAATTTGATGCATTTAAATTGTCATATTATTAAGAATAAGTAATATATACATGCACGTCCATATATATAGTTGTGCCAATTGCAATTATGGATGGCAATCATAGATAAATTATATAAAAATTGCGTGTAACGTTTTGTCCGGCGTAAACTCCCAATTAACTAACTAAACTATTTAACCGATTTTAATACAATTTAGCACACTGTGTTCAGTTTCACATAACTTAGAAGATAGGATAGTTTAAATTATTTTGTGTTAAAAGTTAAGACAGTTCATAAATAAACAATATTTTTTCAAATCCTTAGCATGTGGCCAAAATTCGTGTGAGAATCATTTAAATATTTTATTACTTCAAACAAATAAAATACATATCTACACATAGCTATGCGAGAGAACAAGTAATTTTTGTAGAAATATTATACTGATTGATTCGAATAAACAAGGCGACTTGTTTTCCTTGTACGAACCACGTCGAACCAGTAAGACTTCAAGTTCAATGCTTTGCATTCTTGTACCGACAGTCTTAATAATATATTCACTGTATTACAGCAGCATCAAATACCATAAGTACACAATACATTGTTCAGCACGACTTACCAACTACCCGCAATGTGACGATGGCACTCGACTTTGGCTCCGTAGATACCTGACATTCGTAGGTACCTTCGTCTTTAAGTTGAACATATTTGATTTGTAGCGACCAACGATCAGGTTTCGGTGCGAAAATTGGCTGGAATCTTTGGTCAGCTATGAAAGTCGTCTGATCAACTGTTAAAATGTGTCCATCTCGTATTCGTAACCAGGATATCGGTTTTCTCAGGATCTGCTTCACCTGTTTAGTGAAAAATAGAACAGATTTACTAGAGATTTCAATTATAAAATAAGTTGAGCAAAGCATTTTGAGCCCTATTGTACTTGAATGAAACTCAATTAATGATTATTTACATATTTGATGTAAATATAAATATCAGTGACAGTGTGCAACTATCCTCAAACAATCATAACACGGCTATTATAATACAGTGAAATTCCCCAAGACGGACAGTCCTTATAACCGGACAGCTCCAATAACCGGACAAATTTTGTGTACACAGGTTTTTCAATCATTTTTCATACAAATATCATTCTAATAAACGGACGCGGACACTGTATTTCAAGCCATTTCCATGAAAAAATTTCTCATAAACGGACAAAATTCAAAAACATCACAAGCAAGCTTTGTTGTTCATTATAAAAATGAAATAGGGGACTCCCCTTTTAACATGTATGCACACATTCAAGCCGTGCGTGCCAAGTAAAAGGTGGTTTTCTATTCAGTTTGTCAAGTAAGTTGCATGTGAGTGGTTGCGTTCAAAGTTCGTAATAATATGGCACCGAAAAAGAAGCTACTTTTAATTAATGTTTTCGAAAAAAAAAGTTATCAGTACGCGGAATTGCAAAAAGGTAAAGTATGGTGAGTCCAAAATTTAACTTGTAGGTACTCGTTTCCTTTGCTTTAAAAGGTTCAATATTGGCAAAACGCAAGCTGCTGAAATTAATAAAAATAAAGAAAAAATTCGTTCTAAATGGGAGTCTGGATCTAATATTCACCAAAAGCGAAGTTTCCTTAAAGAAGGCGGCTCGGAAATATACAGGATGTGTTTTCATTGGTTCGCTAAGGCTAGAAGTCAAAAAATTCCGATTTCTGGTCCCATTTTGAAAGCAAAGGCGATGGAAATTGCAGGAAAACTGTGTGTACCTAATTTTAAAGCTTCGGATGGATGGCTAAATAAATGGTGCTTAAGGAATAATGTTTCCTTCAAATGCATATCTGGTGAAGCTGCAGATGTGAATCAGGATGATGTCGAACAGTTTCAGACAAAGCTGCAAACTCTGTTGAATGGGTACAAGCCTGAAGGCATTTACAACGCCGATGAGAGTGGGCTTTTCTTTTGTGCCTTACCGGACAAAACCCTCGCTTTTAAATCTGGAAAATGTATGGGAGGTAAGCTATCAAAGGAAAGACTCACAATTTTGTTCTGTGCTAATATGGCTGGAGATAAGGAGCCGCTTTTAGTTATAGGGAAAGCAGCCCGTCCTCGATCCTTTAAACATGTTCCAATTGCAAAACTTCCAGTGGATTGGAAGTCTAATAAAAAAGCATGGATGACTCGAGAAGTGATGAACGAATGGCTGCAGCAGTTCAATCGAAGAATGAAAGCCCAGAATCGAAAAATTATCTTGTTTCTAGATAACGCGGCTTCTCATCCAAAGGAATTAGACTTGACCAACATAAAAATTTGTTTCTTGCCACCAAATACAACGGCAGTTAGCCAACCCCTTGATCAAGGTATAATCCAAAATTTTAAAACTTTGTATAGAAGTTTAGTTTTAAAACACTTGATAACTAAAATTGGCGATACAAGTTCTGCCTCAGAGCTCTCAAAATCGATTAATGTACTGGAAGCTGTGTATTTTATCAAAGCATCTTGGGATAAAGTGGAAGCCACTAGAATCCGAAACTGCTTCCGTAAAGCAGGATTTTTGGAAACCTTACAGCATCCTTCAGATTTTGATCCCGAAGATGACATTCCACTGGCAGTCTATGCTAGGCTTCAGGATGGACTAGATTTGGCAAATGATTTCGAAGGTTTTCTCCAAATAGATCAAAATGTTTTCACTGAGGACATCAATATAGAAATTCAATTTGACCAACCAGATGATACTATGGACTTAAGTGATTCAGAAGATGAACCTTCAGAAGAAATAAGTGGCAGGTTAAAAATATCGAGAGTCACTTTGAAAATGAAAATTTCAAATCAAAGGAATCAATGTTAAAACAAACAAGCATCACACAATTTTTTTTATCAAACTAGTCGATATTGAAATGTAAAGACTTGTACAATGTATTTAATTGATATATTTATGTATGTATGTATATGTAATACTAAAGTATTTAAATATTCTTTACTTCGAAAAATTTCTTAAATAAACTACAAAGAATTTTATATGTATAGTATATATTTTTTGACCTCATCCCCTATAAGCGGACATCTCCCATAACCGGACAAAAACACTGAAACCGTGAGTGTCCGGTTATGAGGAATTTCACTGTATTTGTAAAAGTCCACAACTTGATGAGTTATATACATAGCTTAGGATAATATCCAACCATAATAATCACAAATGATGCGTCTTGTTCAGCCTGAATCATCCCAGTACATTGCAGCTGTCTTTTGACATTCTACCGCACATTGCTAACCTAAGTACAGTCTTATCTGCGATGTCAGGGCCGGCCCGAGACAATTCACAGCCTGCGCTCTCCACTAGCTATGGAGACAGGTAGTGTTAATAAGAACTGAATTACCGTAAATAAATTTGGAACGATATCTACTTGTAGTTAATTGCTTGAACAAATAAAATTTAAAATGCTCAGTGGCATATTGCTATGAGCAATTTTTCTGCCAATAGCTTGTACCTCGTTGTATAAATCTGACGGCCAGCCCTGTGCAATATCATTTGGATACCGTCACCTATAGTAAGTCACGTAAAATTGGGCTGTCCTAACGACCACTTGGAACAAAGAACGTAAATGCTTTCTCTTTAAAGCAATAATTGGTCAAAGGCAATGCCTTTATAACTTCATGGCGTTTGACATAAAAACTTATAAATTGGACTTACATTACACGGGAGATAGGCATGTGTGCCCGCCTGACTGATCACCGTCTGGTGGTCGTCGATGGATGGAATAGGCCGTGGTGTCGTTGTTAGAGAAGGTCTATTCGTCTTTGCTTTCGTTGTTTTTGGTGATATCGTTGGAAACGAAAACTCTTTTGTTGTGGTGTGTACAATTTCTTGGTTATTGACTTCTAGTGTTACCTCCATTGTTGTGTCCGGATAAGGTCTAGTTGTCAGAATCGTCGGCATAATATTCGAATTTCGTAACGGATCATTTTTATTTTTTATTGTTTGGTTCGAAAACACTACGATTTTTTTAAAGTCGGTGTCATTGCCGATCAAATCGCTTTCGGTTTCTGGCACAACTTTCGCTGCTCTAACAGGTGCGTTTGTTGTTAAATTTAATTGTTGTTGCTTCACTTGACGAGTGCGTTGTTGACGAATTTTCCTCACCGAATGTGTTTGCTGTTTCGGCGAATTGCCATTGTTATTATTTATGTGGTGGTCATTGCTGTGTGGGCTCTCGCTCTGAGGCTGGGTCCGCTGTAGGGTGGAAGTATGACGCTGTAGCGTCTGTAGTATATGTTGATATAGGCTACAAATATGTTTGATGTCATGTTCATCTACAATGCGGTTATCGTCATCAGCTTTTCGAACTAATGACTTTTTGTTGTAGTCGTAATTGTAATTACATTTTTCTTTATTTTTAATATTGTTATCTCTGTAGGGATGTCTGATATCAGTCGTCTTTTGGTGAATCTGTTGTTCGTATTCGTTATTCATACTAGATAACGGAACTAATTTGACCTCTGATTGCGTTGGAGATGGAGATGTCAGCACTTTCGTAGCAGATGCCACTTTTGCTGATGAATTTCTTATGGTCACAATTGTTTTCGATGTCATTTCTGTTGTTGATCCTCTGAGCTTTCGGACAGTTTCTGTCAAACTTAAGGATCCGATTGTCGTATTGTTTATTGATGCTTTAGTTAATGTTGTTGTAGGGATAATAGAAAATTTAACATGTTCAGACGCTTTATGTATGTTGCCTTGAACGCCTTGACGAGATAATTCCTCTATTTGTTGCCGTTTCATTGTTAATGACGTCAGTGATGGCTTTACTTTCACTCCTTTATCCAAACTTAGTTGCCGCGCTAGTGTTGGCACTGACGTCGACTCTTCCGAATTCATTGGACGGGCCATAGAAATTTCTTTAGCTTTTCGATGCGTTTTTAAACTGTTAGTATCCATCTTTAATTCCATATTAGCTGGCATGACTGGTTTTAATACCAGTGGTATTGAAGTAGCTGACACGGTTTTTTTGGCCGTCCCTGCTGCCCTCTCGATAACATTCAATGTCGAACCTGTGACATGATAAATGCGAAAACTGGCAAGTAACAAATTTAACATAAAAAAATTTGGGTATATTGTACGAGTATAATTGTTATTTTTTCTGAGGGCGAAGCAGTTAAAGCGAAAAATTCACACAATCTGGCAAAGAACATTAAGCCATCCGAAACACGTACCAAACCTACATATCGATACCCCGAATTAAGGGTTGAATTCAAAATATCAAAAATATTAATAACGCCGTTGAAGCAAAGAATTACTAACGAGGTCATTGAAATACGATTTTTTTTCTTGAATTTAGTCCACGTGCCTGTCTGTCAATTGCAAGACCTCTGAAACCGCTGAGTGTTTCTGAACAGGGGACCATTTAAAAATTAAGTATTACTAATTGCTACGAGATCGAGTAATAAAAACGACGTTAAAAATTTGGTTAACATAAAATGCGAAGCCTATTCGCCACGTGATATATATTTATATATATAAATCTTCTGACCGTGTGTTTGCTTTTGAACTGCTCCTGAACGGATGGACCGATATTGATGAAATTTTGTGTGTATGTTCAAGGAGATTCGAGAATGGTTTAGATTTACAATTTGGTCCACTGGAAAATGTTTTTTAAATTATTTTTTTCATTTTTAATCAATTGTTAATTTTGGAATGTTTGGCCGATAGATGGCGCTACCATCGCAGTATTCAATATTCAAACCTGAAATTGGCGTAAACGTGCATTGAACAAAACGATGCCAAAGTAATAGGCGACATCTGTGGATCAAGTTTTTATATTGAGGACAGAGTTCGTTCTTAAGTAATAAATTGGGTGATTCAATACATCTATGGGTAGCTATAACATTTTTTTCATACCTGCTAACTATTGGAGGGGGTATCTTGACAGGCAATTCAAAATTTAAAAATGTCTGGCATAAAAAATAGCGGCATAACTGAAGTGTTGATAAAAAATTTGAGATATACAGAAATCTTTTCGAAGCATTGCACAGAGCAATACAGTATTTAAAATAGCAAATATATTTAGCAATAAAATTTCTAAATATTGGGAATGGTAGAATAGAACTGAAATCAAATACACAATGCAATGAATTAAAACTGGCTCATTTATCATTCGATGAATAACATACCACGGGCATCCCAAAAGACTGATGCCATAACGTTGCCAGCCGATTTTTTTGTCTTTTCACGCTTGAGAACCGTTTCGTAATATGCAGTCCACCAGGCTGACAATCGATTAGACTCGATTGATTTTACTGATGCACAGCCCAAATTCAATAGTATTTTTACCCCAAAAACCAATTCTTTCTTAACGCACAAAATGTAATACTTATAATCTAACTAATAGAAATCATATAGATGGTATTAGTAGTACTACCTATGTAACAGCCACAGTAAAACGTAGGCGGGTCCTCTAGTATATAAAATGATATAATATATTTAGAAAATTAGGGGTTTCATAAGGTCTCATAAAGTTATAAGTTATTATATAACGATTCGAAAACATAGCATTGAGAATTGTAAATGTGTAAACTCATTTTTGTATGAAATCCAACAACAATTTTTTTTTAACAAGTGTAAAAATGTATAATTTTACATGTGAGTATCCCAAATAAATTTGCCTTGTTTGTCTGAGTTTTGGGGTAAACGATACTAGTATATATGGAATATTCGAGCACAACGAAGATTTATTTAATTTAATTCACATTTTTTCTTACTTACCTGGGATGATTACTAAAACACCGAATAGAATCCACCAGTTAGAAGTAGTCATACCTTTCAAATCCATTAAATCTTTATATTGGTTCGGAAGTATGAAATAATTAATGACTGCTGCTATATATAGTACACATTATATCAAAGAAGAAAGAAGTGGTAACGTTCACATGGTTCCCAGTCAAATTCAGATTGAGCAAGATCGATATGCAATATATCTAATTTCATCACAAGTTAATTCAATCACTGCTTGTGAATAAATCGGAACAACGAAATTTCGAAGTAACTCTGCATATTGTTTATTTTGTTTTACTGTTATGATTGTGCACTACTGAACTCGTTCAACGCGGGTTTCGAGGATTTTATGAGAATAACCAAATATAAATCCCATTATTTAATAATGGAATTAATTGAACATTTTATTTCTTTAAATTTATTTACTTTGCCTTAGAATTATTTTTATATACTTATTTGTTTATTCTGTGGTTTTCTTTATTTCTCTTTGAAAAGTACGAATGATTTACTAATTGCAGCGGAGAGAAGAATATGTATATACCAGATGGGTTCATGGAAATGCGATTGTTTTGTGATTTGTGAAACTTAGAGGAAGTCTGCTGAAATATACATTTTCGCGTTTTTTTCTCATTTTAAGAGGTTGCGTTCAAAAACACGCCTTAGTTACTTTTAAAAAATCGTTTTCGAAACTAAATTTAAAACTTCTTCTTTGAATGATATGTATGTCATATCAAAGAACTAAAAGAGCTAACCAGTTATCAAATAAATAATAGCCTCTAAAGTGTTATTCTAGAGATTATTCCAGATTTACTTCTATTAATCGACTTTATAACTTACGATAAATAGGTTTACTTATATAATGATTCTGCCATGCAACAGGGTAGTCAAAAATACAATATACAATTTTTGGTAAGTATAATTTCAAATGGTTTAGGATAATTAAAATATCATTTCTCGCTATTTCTTCTGGATAATATGCGGATATATATTTAAATATTGTATAAACAAACATTTTTAAGTATATAAAAAAAATAAATATACATTTCGTAAAGCTTTTTTGTAATTGTTTCAGTTAACCGTTTGAAATTCTAAATCCAACACTTCATAACGCAGAAAATGTTGGTTAGCTATTGCACGCACTCGGATTTAATAAAATAGTCGCTACAAAAATGTATCGCTTCCGTGACGTCACTTCGCTAATTAAACCGCAAAGTTCACACTCTTAACTGATGTTTTGTTTACACTAATTGCTTCTTCTATTTCCACTTCGCATGGAGACTCAGTTGGTCCTAATTTCAAACAGTATTTCGGGACAACGTGTCGTATAAGCAACTCAAAATTACGGACGAATTACTATGTCCGCATATACATATTCAGTAAACAGTTACTATCACTTTTCACAGTTTATTTATTTGTATATGGCAAGTACTGCTATTTACCGCGCGAAATGGTGCATCAGCACGAGATGCTTCTCGTTAACTGATAATAGTATTCAACTGTGGTTTCCACTGATGTCCACATTTTATACGCCATCCAAAGCTGTGGGAAATGAGAGAATTTATCTTGAGTTTTAATTCGTTAACAGTGAGAGACAAAACCAAAATTGTCCTTTGACCTATCTATAGATACTTCAATCTGTGAACGATTTAACATATGAGCGAGTGCATTTTACTAAAGCTTTCCCATTGCGGTCGGTAAAAAAAATCCGTAAACATTTAACAGCACATTGAAGACCAACTGTAATAAGTTAAAGAAAACCTCTACTTTAGATAACTTCTATAAAGCAAAATAAACCATGTTATTTACTCTCTCTCTCTTTCTCTCTCTTAACTTTCTCTATGTTACTGTTATTTAACAGAAAGGATGCGCCCAACAAAGCCATAAACGACCAAAATTAGCGAGACGAAACAAATTGAAATGAAATACACACAGCTGTTATTTTCATCGTAATCAACACCCAAACAGCAGATATCACAAATCGAGCTCAAGCGATGTCCATACATACGTATGTACGTATGTTATTTTATATATGTATAATATATTTATATAAACAGACAGAATTTTTAACATCTGTCACTATCTTATAAATAACAATTCCTGTAAACATGTGCTCACACGTACATATGGCTATTTAAACGCCGATGTAAATAGTATTTATATTCATTCCTATATACATACATATGTACATGATGGTTTTGGTCAGCAAAATGTTTTTTTATAAATACAATATTTTCACCAAAATTCGATTTATTGATGTTATTCATAAAATGCCAATGATAACGAATTGTTAGGAAGCGACTTCCGATTGTTGGATTGGAACTCAAGCATAGAGCTTAGAGTTTCCATATAGAGAGTGTGATTCGTTAAGTAAATTTGAATTAATAGAATCCATCTCTTTGTAACTGCGAATATGATTGTGGTTAAACAAGTTGTAACTTGACTATTTCGGACCTGGACAGGCATTAATACTTATATGTAAGTTAAGTTGATGACAACCATGGCAAACGAATTAAGGACTATGATTTGAGTGCATGCACCTGGAATGTCCGGTCCCTTAATTGGGAAGGTGCCGCTGCCCAGCTGGTTGATGTCCTCGTGAAAATAAAGGCTGACATCACCGCCGTCTAAGAAATGCTTTGGACGGGACAAGGGCAGTTACGAGTAGGTCCTTGTGACAAATACTACAGTGGCCATATAAAGGAGCGCAAGTTTGGTGTTGGATTCGTGGTGGGAGAGAGACTCCGTCGCCGAGTACTATCATTCACTCCGGTGAATGAACGTCTAGCCACAATCCGCATCAAAGCGAGGTTCTTCAACATATCGCTGATTTGCACCCACGCCCCGACGGAAGAGAAGGACGATGTGACCAAAGATGCCTTTTATGAGTGCTTGGAGCGCACTTATGAGACATGCCCCCGCCACGATGTCAAAATCGTGCTTGGCGACTTTAACGCCAGGGTGGGCAAAGAAGGTATCTTTGGCACTACGGTCGATAAATTCAGCCTCCACGAGGAAACATCCCCAAATGGATTGAGGCTGATCGACTTCGCCGGGGACCGAAATATGGTTATCTGTAGTACTAGATTCCAGCATAAGAAGATTCATCAAGCCAGGTAGGCTGTCTCCGGATTGAAAAACTACCAA